>NC_057797.1:300654344-301401784 GCF_018294505.1 Triticum aestivum
TTCATGACTTATACATGTTCCTGTAACTATGAGAATTGTGTAACTCCCGTTTACCGGAGGAACACTTTGGGTACTACCAAACGTCACAACGTAACTGGGTGATTATAAAGGAGTACTACAGGTGTCTCCGAAGGTACATGTTGAGTTAGCATAATTCGAGATTAGGTTTTGTCACTCCGATTGTCGGAGAGGTATCTCTGGGCCCTCTCGGCAATGCTCATCACCTAAGCCTTGCAAGCATGTAACTAATGAGTTAGTTATAAGATGAAGTATTACAGAACGAGTAAAGAGACTTGTCGATAACGAGATTGAACTAGGTATTGGATACCGACGATCGAATCTCGGACAAGTAACATACCGATGACAAAGGGAACAACGTATGTTGTTATGCGGTTTGACCGATAAAGATCTTCGTAGAATATGTAGGAACCAATATGGGCATCCAGGTCCCGCTATTGGTTATTGACCAGAGATGTGTCTCAGTCAGGTCTACATCGTTCTCGAACCGTAGGGTCCGCACGCTTAAGGTTTCGATGACAGTTATATTATGAGTTTATGTATTTTGATGTACCGAAGGTTGTTCGGAGTCCCGGATATGATTGCGGACATGACGAGGAGTCTCAAAATGGTCGAGACATAAAGATTGATATATTGGACGGATATATTTGGACACCGGAAAGGTTCCGAAGAAGTTTGGAGCCCCGGGAGGTTACCGGAACCCCCCGGGAGGTATATGGGCCTTATTGGGCCCATGTAGGAAGAAGAGAGAAGGAGCAAGGGAGGGGGGCGCGCCCCCCCAAGCCCAATCCGAATTGGGGAGGGGGCCGCCCCCCCTTCCCTTTCTCCTTCCCCCTCTTCCTATTACTACTACTAGTACTACTTCCTAATACTAGTACTCTTTCCTTCCCCCTCCAAATAAGATAAGGAAAAGAGAGGGAAACCTACTTGGAGTAGGTTTCCCCCTCCTCATGGCGCGCCCCCCTAGGGCCGGCCACCTCCTCCCTCCCTCCTTTATATACGGGGGTAGGGGGGCACCCTAGAACACACAAGTTGATCATTGATCGTTCCTTAGCCGTGTGCGGTGCCCCCCTCCACGATATTACACCTCGGTCATATTGTAGCGGTGCTTAGGCGAAGCCCTGCAACAGGAGAACATCAAGATCGTCACCACGCCGTCGTGCTGACGGAACTCCACCTCGGCGCCTCTGCTGGATCGGAGATCGAGGGTGCATCATCGAGCTGTACGCGTGTCAAGAACTCGGAGGTGCCGGAGTAACGGTACTTAGGATCGGTTGAACCGGAGGACGTACGACTACTTCCTCTACGTTGCGTCAACGCTTCCGCTTCGGTCTACGAGGGTACGTAGACAACACTCTCCCCTCGTTGCTATATCATCACCATGATCTTGCATGTGCGTAGGAAAATTTTTGTAATTACTACGTTCCCCAACACCTTCCTCCACCACTTGGCGCCACTCCATTTGCTAGCGCCGCCGCCAGCCACCGCTCCAGCCAATCCGGGCAGGCCACGGGCCCTCCCCAGCTCCAGACCCGCCGACCCATCTGCGGCCCTCCCCCGGGCCGATGCGGGCCCAAACTGCCTGCCAGCGCTGCCCCGCGCCCTGGCTGCATCGCCTCGGCCACCTCTCCAACACCGCCGCCTCGCCTCGCCGACCCGACCCCGCCGACGTGCCGCCCACCGGCGACCTTGCCCCGCGCCGGTGACCGCCGCCCTCATGCGCCTCAAGCTCCGCCGTCCTACTTCGCCTCATCGCCTCACCGGAGAATAGCGTCTTGCACCGGCCCCGCGCCCGAAGGCCCTCTTTCCTCGCTGCCGAGCTTCACCTCGCGGCCGCAGTACCCCGCCGCCCGGTTCTGGCCTCCTCCGGCGGCCCACGGCCAGATCCGCCCTTCCCCGCCGATCCCCTACCTCTCCACCGCCCTCCATCGCCATGGGTCGCCAGCCGCGCCCCTGCCATGGCCTCGCTTGAGGGAGACGGCGAGCTCCCGCCTCCACCCGGCGTGGGTCGCGTCCTGCGCGAGGCCCAGCAGTCGGCCTCCTACAGCCCAGCTCCACATCAGGCCGATTTGGCCCAAGGTGAGCAGATCCCCCTCAGCGCCCGTGCTCCTGTTGTGGCCCATTCCAGCAAAATTCGGCCCGTTATGGGTTTTTCCTGTTCCAGTGATTTTCCTTTTTATTCTAGAGGATGTCATTTTACAGAAAAGTCCCTAGAGTTCATGCATATAATAACTTAATAACCATGCATCTGTTTAAGATGATTTATATATGCAAATTGACTAGAATTTCATCTAGTTTCACAATTTCCAACTTTCACGCATGTTTAAAATGTTTAATATGCTGTTTGTTTAATTTTTCTTGATTGCCATGTTAAAATGATTTATTTCATAACTAAATAACTGTAGCTCCAAATTTAATAAACTTTATATGTAAATGGGGTAGAAAAATGCATAGATTATCATGGTGACCTTACTTTGCATGTTTAACAACTCTAAAATATGGTTTAGGGCGGAACAGTACCAAACCTAAAATATGCACATGAGGAGTTTCCGGACTTGTTGTTTGTTGTTCCGGCCTCATTTAAACTTGCCTAGATAGGTAGTTTTCATATGCTTCACCTCTTGCCATGCTAACCAACATTTAATATTGTTGAGTACATAAACGGGAGAGAACTAAATAAGTCACATGGTGTTTCGTCAATATGCAACTCGTTGCATATTGAGCTCCACTAAATTTGTAGGATTGCTTGTGCACTTTGCCATGCCATGCTTCATTAAACCGGACATGCATCATACTTGGTTGTGCATCATGCCATGTTGATGTGATCGTTGTTTACCATGTTGTTTGCTTCTTTTCAATGTTGCTTCTTCGGGTTTATTCCAATAATGTTGCGTTTGTGAGGATTCGTTTGACTACATCTGTTTGCCTTCTTCATGGACTCGTCCTTCTTCCTTGCGGGATCTCAGGCAAGATGACCATACCCTCGAAATCACTTCTATCTTTGCTTGCTAGTTGCTCACTCTATTGCTATGCCGCGATACCTACCACTTGCTTTATCATGCCTCCTATATTGCAATGTCAGCGTCTAACCCACCTTTCCTAGCAAACTGTTGTTTGGTTATGTTACCGCTTTGCTCAGCCCCTTTTATAGTGTTGCTAGTTGCAGGTGAAGTTGAAGTTTGTTCCATGTTGGAACATGGATATGTTGGGATATCACAATATGTCTTATTTAATTAATGCATCTATATACTTGGTAAAAGGGTGGAAGGCTCGGCCTTATGCCTGGTGTTTTGTTCCACTCTTGCCGTCCTAGTTCCCGTCATACCGGTGTTATGTTCCTTGATTTTGTGTTCCTTACACGGTTGGGTGTTATGGGGACCCCTTGACAGTTCGCTTTGAATAAAACTCCTCCAGCAAGGCCCAACCTTGGTTTTACCATTTGCCTCACCACCACCTACTTTTCCCTTGGGAGTCGCTCTCCCGAGGGTCATCTTTATTTTAACCCGCCGGGCCAGTGCTTCTCTAAGTGTTTGTCCCTGGGCGATGTCCGACGCCCCCTGGCAAGCAGGGTCTATGCCAACCCGACGTCTTGCCCATCCGGTGTGCCCTGAGAACGAGATATGTGCAGCTCCTATCGGGATTTGTCGGCACATTCGGGCGGTCTTGCTGGTCTTGTTTTACCATTGTCGAAATGTCTTGTAACCGGGATTCTGAGTCTGATCGGGTCTTCTTGGGAGAAGGAATATCCTTCGTTGACCGTGAGAGCTTGTGATGGCCTAAGTAGGGACACCCCTACAGGGTTTTGAACTTTCGAAAGCCGTGCCCGCGGTTGTGGGCAGATGGGAATTTGTTAATGTCCTGTTGTAGAGAACTTGAAACTTAACTTAATTGAAATGCATCAACCGCGTGTGTAGCCATGATGGTCTCTTTCCAGCGGAGTCCGGGAAGTGAACACGGCTTTGGAGTTATGTTTGAACATAAGTAGTTTCAGGATCACTTCTTGATCACTTCTAGTTCACGACCGTTGTGTTGCTTCTCTTCTCGCTCTTATTTGCGTATGTTAGCCACCATATATGCTTAGTGCTTGATGCAGTTCCACCTCACTACCCTATCCTACCCATAAGCTTAAATAGTCTTGATCTCGCGGGTGTGAGATTGCTGAGTCCTCGTGGCTCACAAATACTTCCAAACAGCTGCATGTGCCGATGATGCTAGTGCAGATGACACAACTCAGCTCAAGTGGGAGCTCGATGAAGATCGTGTTCGTTGTGTTGTTTCATTTTCCTTTCGATCAGTAGTGGAGCCCAGTTGGGGCGATCAGGGATCTATGTATTTGGGGTTGTCTTTATTTATGTTGGTTCCGTAGTCAGACCTTGATTGTATTCTGGATGATGTATGCTATATTTATGTATTGTGTGAAGTAGCGATTGTAAGCCGACTCTTTATCCCTTTCTTATTCAATACATGGGATGTGTAAAGATTACCCCTCTTGCGACATGCCTACCATGCGGTTATGCCTCTAAGTCGCACCCCGACACGTGGGAGATATAGCCGCATCGTGGGTGTTACAAGCACGGGGTGCGGAACCGTTCTGGAAGGATGGCTTGATGGGCCATGCAAAATACATGCAACACCGGATAACATACCAACACATAGCCTTAGAGCATGTTGGATACTCTAGCAAGTGGCCAAGAGTGGTGAGGATATCCTCACCAAAAATAACCCATGACAACACCCCCTAGAGGACAACGACCCCAAAGTACTGATGGTCTTTGAGACATTCGCCTCAAACAATAAACGCAAAAGAGAACTACGCGGACTCGCCGAAGTCTGTCAAATAGCAGCACTAAACCCTTGGAACAACATGGCTATAACTTTGAATGCCGGCGACGAACCAAAATACAGGACAGTCCGAGCACCAGCCGCCTTGGTCCTCAGTCCAATCATGGACGACTTTTGACTCACCAAGGTCCTGATGGACGGCGGCAGCGGACTAAACCTCATCTATGAGGACACAATACGAAAAATGGAAATAGACAGGAGCCACATCGAGCAAAGTAACGTGACCTTCCGAGGAACCATTCCTAGTCGGGAGGCACGGTGTGCGGGAAAAATCACACTCAACGTGGTATTCGGCACACCGGAGAACTAT
The DNA here is from genome assembly GCF_018294505.1 of Triticum aestivum. Lineage (NCBI taxonomy): Eukaryota > Viridiplantae > Streptophyta > Magnoliopsida > Poales > Poaceae > Triticum > Triticum aestivum. The sequence goes on from NC_057797.1 coordinate 300,659,515, forward strand.
CGGTCCGAAGAAATAACCTTCCAAGTGGCCCCTTTCAACATCGGATATCACACCCTCTTAGGGCGAGATGCATTTACGCACTTCCAAGTGGTACCCCATTATGGATACATGAAGCTTAAGATGCCTGGGCCCAACGGTATAATCACTCTAGCTAGTGATCCGGACATAGCACTCCGCGCCGAGAATAAAACCACATCCTTGGCCCTTGAGGCCTTATCTGAAGCCCTCACGGGCGAAGAATTAACCGCGCTGCGCTCCACGGTGGACAGGAATGATGTGGTCCTAGACAAACGACCCAAATCCACCTCCTTCAAACCAACAGAAGAAATAGTCAAATTCCAAGTCCATCCAACGGACCCCAAGAAGATAGCATCCATTGGAGCACAACTAGACCCAACGGTCGACACCGTGCTACGAGAGTTCCTGCACGAGAATTGGGATATATTCGCCTGGCACCCATCTGATATGCCAGGAATCCCATGTGAGTTGGCCTTAAACAGCCTCAATATATTGAAGGGATATAAACCGGTCAAGCAAACACTGCGGTGCTTTTCCGAACCCAAACGTCAAGCTATGGGGGAGGAGCTAGCCAAGCCAATCGAGGCAGGATTCATTAAAGAAATAAAACATCTGGATTGGCTGGCAAACCTGGTGATGGTTCCAAAGAAAGACAAGTCCTGGCGCCTGTGCATCAATTTCAAAGACCTCAACAAGGCTTGCCCTAAGGATCCCTTCCCCCTCCCCCGCATTGACCAGATCATTGATGCTACCACAGGACATGACTCATTATGCTTCCTTGACGCATATTCCGGATACCATCAAATTAAAATGATGGAGTCCGATCAAGCTGCAACAGCATTCATCACCCCATATGGGCCATTCTGCTTCAACACCATGCCCTTCAGACTCAAGAACGCTGGCTCCACTTATCAACGCATGATCCAAACATGCCTGGAGAAACAGATCGGAAAGACATTTGAAGCTATGTGGATGACGTCGTAATCAAGACAAGGCACGTCGAAACACTAATAGATGACCTACGCCTCACATTTGACAACCTCCGCGCATATGACATTAAGCTCAATCTAGAAAAGTGTATTTTTGGCGTCCCCGCAGGAAAGCTGTTGTGCTTCATCGTTTCCAATAGAGGAATAGAAGCAAATCCAGCCAAAATCCGAGCTCTGTCACAATTGTCTACGCCAACAGACCTCAAACAAGTCCAAAAACTCATAGGTTGCGTGGCAGCTCCAAGCCGCTTTATCTCCAGATTGGGAGAAAAGGCACTGCCACTCTATCGTCTTCTACGGTGAACCGATCACTTCGAGTGGACGGACGTGGCAACATCTGGCAGAAATAAAAACCCTTCTAGCGAGCAACCCAATCCTGGCCGCACCAAACGTCGACGAACCCATGTTGCTATACATATCAGCAACACATCAGGTGGTGAGCGCCGTACTCGTCGTTGAACGAGAACAGGATGGACACAAATTCCCGCTTCAGAAGCCAGTATACTACGTATCCATTATCCTTACTCCATGCAAATCCCGGTACCCCCATGCTACCTTTGAGCACTTGCGTTGGTTTTCCCTTGAAGAGGAAAGGGTGGTGCAGCAAAGTAGCATAAGTATTTCCCTCAGTTTTTGAGAACCAAGGTATCAATCCAGTAGGAGGCTACGCGCGAGTCCCTCACACCTACACAAAACAAATAAATCCTCGCAACCAACGCGATTAGGGGTTGTCAATCCCTACACAGTCACTTACGAGAGTGAGATCTGATAGATATGATAAGATAATATTTTTGGTATTTTTATGATAAAGATGCAAAATAAAATAAAAGGCAATGAAAATAACTAAGTATTGGAAGATTAATATGATGAAGATAGACCCGGGGGCGATAGGTTTCACTAGTGGCTTCTCTCAAGAGCATAAGTATTTTACGGTGGGTGAACGAATTACTGTTGAGAAATTGACAGAATTGAGCATAGTTATGAGAATATCTAGGTATGATCATGTATATAGGCATCACGTCCAAGACAAGTAGACCGACTCCTGCCTGCATCTACTACTATTACTCCACACATCGACCGCTATCCAGCATGCATCTAGAGTATTAAGTTCATAAGAACAGAGTAACGCCTTAAGCAAGATGACATGATGTAGAGGGATAAATTCATGCAATATGATAAAAACTCCATCTTGTTATCCTCGATGGCAACAATACAATACGTGCCTTGCTGCCCCTACTGTCATTGGGAAAGGACACCGCAAGATTGAACCCAAAGCTAAACACTTCTCCCATTGCAAGAAAGATCAATCTAGTAGGCCAAACCAAACTGATAATTCAAAGAGACTTGCAAAGATAACCAATCATACGTAAAAGAATTCAGAGAAGATTCAAATATTGTTCATAGATAAACTTGATCATAAACCCACAATTCATCGGTCTAAACAAACACACCGCAAAACAGGATTACATCAAATAGATCTCCATAAGAGAGGGGGGGGGGAGTTTGTATTGAGATCCAAAAAGAGAGAAGAAGTCATCTAGCTAATAAATATGGACCCGTAGGTCTGAAGTAAGCTACTCACACTTCATCGGAGAGGCCCATGGTGTTGATGTAGAAGCCCTCCGTGATCGATGCCCCCTCCGGCGGAGCTCCGAAACAGGTCCCAAGATGGGATCTCATGGATACAGAAAGTTACCATGGTGTAATTTGGGTTTTGGCTCCGTATCTGATCGTTTGGGGGTACGTAGGTATATATAGGAGGAAGAAGTATGTCGGTGGAGCAACAGGGGCCCCACGAGGGTGGAGGGCGCGCCTGGGGTGGGGTAGGCGCGCCCCCTACCTCGTGGCCTCCATGTTGGTTGCTTGACGTAGGGTCCAAGTCTCCTGGATCATGTTCGGTGAGAAAATCACGTTCCCGAAGGTTTCGTTCCGTTTGGATTCCGTTTGATATTCCTTTTCTTCGGAATCCTAAAATAGGCAAAAAACAACAATTCTGGGCCGGGCCTCCGCTTAGTAGGTTAGTCCCAAAAATAATATAAAAGTGGATAATAAAGCCCAATAATGTCCAAAACAATAGATAATATAGCATGGAGCAATAAAAAATTATAGATACGTTGGAGACGTATCAAGCATCCCCAAGCTTAATTCCTGCTCGTCCTCGAGTAGGTAAATGATAAAAACAGAATTTTTGATGTGGAATGCTACTAAGAATAATTTCAATGTAATTCTTCTTAATTGTGGCATGAATATTCAGATCTGAAAGATTCAATATCAAAGTTTAATATTGACATATAAATAATAATACTTCAAGCATACTAACTAAGCAATTATGTCTTCTCAAAATAACATGGCCAAAGAAAGCAAAATCATATAGTCTGGCTGTGCTCCATCTTCACCACACAAAGTATTCAAATCATGCACAACCCCGACGACAAGCCAAGCAATTGTTTCATACTTTTAATGTTCACAAACTTTTTCAATCTTCATGCAATACATGAGCGTGAGCCATGGACATACCACTATAGGTGGAATAGAATGGTGGTTGTGGAGAAGACAAAAAGGGAGAAGATAGTCTCACATCAACTAGGCGTATCAATGGGATATGGAGATGCCATCAATAGATATCAATGTGAGTGAGTAGGGATTGCCATGCAACGGATGCACTAGAGCTATAAATGTATGAAAGCTCAACAAAAGAAACTAAGTGGGTGTGCATCCAACTCGCTTGCTCACGAAGACCTAGGGCATTTTGAGGAAGCCCATCATTGGAATATACAAGCCAAGTTCTATAATGAAAGATTCCCACTAGTATATGAAAGTGACAACATAGGAGACTCTCTACCATGAAGATCATGGTGCTACTTTGAAGTATAATTGTGGTAAAAGCACAGTAGCATTGTCCCTTCTCTCTTTTTCTCTCATTTTTTATTTGGGCCTTTTCTCTTTTTTACGGCCTCTTTTTTTCGTCCGGAGTCTCATCCAGACTTATGGGGGAATCATAGTCTCCATCATCCTTTCCTCACTGGGACAATGCTCTAATAATGATGATTATCACACTTTTATTTACTTACAACTCAACAATTACAACTCAATTCTTAGAACAAGATTTGACTCTATATGAATGCCTCGGGCGGTGTACCGGGATATGCAATGACTCATCAGTGACATGTATGAAAGAATTATGAATGGTGGCTTTGCCACAAATACGATGTCAACTACATGATCATGTAAAGAAATATAACAATGATGGAGCATGTCATGATAAACGGAACGGCGGAAAGTTGCATGGCAATATATATCGGAATGGCTATGGAAATGCCATGATAGGTAGGTATGGTGGATGTTTTGAGGAAGGTATATGGTGGGTGTATGATACCAGCGAAAGGTGCGTGGTATTAGAGAGGCTAGAAATGATGGAAGGGTGAGAGTGCGTATAATCCATGGACTCAACACAAGTCATAAAGAACTTACATACTTATTGTACAATATACCAGTTATCAAAGCAAAGTATTATGCGCATGCTCCTAGGGGGATAGATTGGTAGGAAAAGACCATCGCTCATCCCCGACCGCCACTCATAAGGAGGACAATCAAAAAATACATCATGCTCCGACTTCTTAACATAACGGTTCACCATACGTGCATGCTATGGGATTCACAAAATTCAACACACGCATTTCTCAAATTCACAACTACTCAACTAGCACGACTCTAATATCACCATCTCCATATCTCAAAACAATTATCAAGTTTCAAACTTCTCATAGTATTCAACACACTCATAAGAGAATTTTATTATTAATCTTGTATACCTAGCATATAAGGATTATTTAAGAAAATTACCATGCTATTTAAGACTCTCAAACTAATCTAAGTGAAGCATGAGAGATCAATAGTTTCTATAAAACAAATCCACCACCGTGCTCTAAAAGATATAAATTAAGTACTAGAGCAAAACTATATAACTCAAAAGATATAAGTGAAGCACATAGAGTATTCTAATAATTTCCGAATCATGTGTCTCTCTCTCAAAAGGTGTGTACAGAAAGGATGATTGTGGTAAACTAAAAAAAATGAAGACTCAAATCATACAAGACGCTCCAAGCAAAACACATATCATGTGGTGAATAAAAATATAGCTCCAAGTAAAGTTACAGATAGAAGTAGATGAAAGAGGGGATGCCTTCCGGGGCATCCCCAAGCTTTGGCTTTTAAGTGTCCCTAGATTATCTTGGGGGTGCCATGGGCATCCCCAAGCTTATGCTCCTGCCACTCCTTGTTCCATAATCCATCAAATATTTACCCAAAACTTGAAAACTTCACAACACAAAACTTAAAGAAGAAAATCTCGTGAGCTCCATTAGCAAAAGAAAATAAAAGACTACTTCAAGGTACTATATTGAACTCATTATTTATTTATATTGGTGTTAAACCTACTGTATTCCAACCTCTCTATAGTTTATAAACTATTTTACTAGCCATAGATTCTTCAAAATAAGTAATCAACACACGGAAAACAGAATCTGTCAAAAACAGAACAGTCTGTAGTAATCTGTAGATAGCGCAAGCTCTGGAACCCCAAAAATTCTAAAATAAATTTCTGGACGTGAGGAATTTATATATTAATCATCTGAAAAATGAAGTTACTAAATATCACTTTCCAAATAAAAATGGTAGCAGTTATCATGAGCGCTAAAGTTTCTGTTTTTTACAGCAAGATTAACAAGACTTTCCCAAAGTCTTCCCAACGGTTCTACTTGGAACAAACACTAATTAAACACAAAAAACACAACCAAAACAGAGGCTAGATAAATTATTTATTACTAAACAGGAGCAAAAATCAAGGAATAAAAATAAAATTGGGTTGCCTCCCAACAAGCGCTACCGTTTAACGCCCCTAGCTAGGCATAAAAAGCAATGATAGATCTAGGTATTGCCATATTTGGTAGGCAATCCATAAGTGGCTCTCATAATAGATTCATAAGGTAATTTAATTTTATTTCTAGGAAAGTGTTCCATGCCTTTCCTTAACGGAAATTGGAATCTAATATTTCCTTCCTTCATATCAATAATTGCACCAATCGTTCTAAGGAAAGGTCTACCAAGAATAATAGGACATGAAGGATTGCAATCTATATCAAGAACGATAAAATATATGGGCACATAATTCCTATTTGCAACAATAAGAACATCATTAATTCTTCCCATAGGTTTCTTAATAGTGGAATCCGCAAGGTGCAAGTTTAGAGAGCAATCATCAAAATCACGGAAACCTAACAAATCACACAAAGTCTTTGGAATCGTGGAAACACTAGCACCCAAATCACACAAAGCATAGCATTCATGATCTTTCATTTTAATTTTAATAGTAGGTTCCCACTCATCATAAATTTTTCTAGGGATAGAAACTTCCAACTCAAGTTTTTCTTCATAAGATTGCATCAAAGCATCAACGATATGTTTGGTAAAAGCTTTATTTTGGCTATGAGCATGAGGAGAATTTAGCACAGATTGTAACAAGGAAATACAATCTATCAAAGAGCAATTATCATAATTAAATTCCTTGAAATCCAAAATAGTAGGTTCATTAATATCTAGAGGTTTGATCTCTTCAATCCTACTCTTATCAAATTTAGCATCATGATCTAAAAACTCCGAATTTTTGGAACGCCTTCTAGGTAAAGGTGGATCATAATCAGTCCCATCATTATCAAGATTCATATTGCAAAACAAAGATTTAATAGGGGACACATCAATAACTTTTAGATCTTCATCTTTATTATCATGGAAACTAGAAGAACACACTCTTATAAAGGAACCTTTCTTAGCACGCATCCTAGCGGTTCTTTCTTTGCACTCATCAATGGAAATTCTCATGGATTTGAGAGACTCATTGATATCATGCTTAGGTGGAATAGATCTAAGTTTCAAAGAATCAACATCAAGAGAAATTCTATCAATGTTCCTAGCCAACTCATCAATCTTAAGCAATTTTCTGCAATCAAAGCATTGAAATTCTTTTGCGAAGTAATAAATTCTTTAATATTAGATTCAAATCAGAGGGAATTTTATTATAATTTCCATAAGAATTGTTGTAGGAATTACCATAATTATTAGAGGAATTACTAGGATACGACCTATGATTAAAGTTTCCTGTATACGCGTTGTTACCAAAATTATTCCTACCAACAAAATTCACATCCATAGATTCGTTATTATTCTCAATAAAGGTAGAAAAAGGCATATCATTAGGATCAGAAGAAACACTTTTATTAGCAAATAATTTCATAAGTTCATCCATCTTTCCACTCAAAACATTAATTTCTTCTATCGCATGCACTTTCGTATTAGTAGATCTTTCGGTGTGCCATTGAGAATAATTAAACATAATATTATCTAGGAGTTTAGTAGCTTCTCCTAAAGTGATTTCCATAAAAGTGCCTCCTGTTGCCAAATCTAAAAGATTTCTAGAAGCAAAATTCAATCCGGCATAAAATTTTTGTATAATCATCCACAAGTTTAAACCATGCGTAGGGCAATTACGTATCATTAATTTCATCCTCTCCCAAGATTATGCAACATGTTCATGATCAAGTTGCTTAAAATTCATAATATCGTTTCTTAGAGAGATGATCTTAGCGGGAGGAAAATACTTAGAGATAAAAGCATCTTTGCACTTATTCCACGAATCAATACTATTTTTAGGCAAAGACGAAAACCAAGCTTTAGCACGATCTCTAAGAGAAAAAGGAAATAGCTTCAATTTAACAATATCATTATCCACATCTTTGTTCTTTTGCATATCACACAAATCAACGAAGCTGTTTAGATGGGTAGCAGCATCTTCACTAGGAAGGCCGGAAAATGGATCTTTCATGACAAGATTCAGCAAAGCAGCATTAATTTCACAAGATTCAACATCAGTAAGAGGAGCAATCGGAGTGCTAATAAAATCATTGTTGTTGGTATTGGTAACGTCACACAATTTAGTATTATCTTGAGCAATCGTGACAAGCAAGAAATCCAACACACAATCAAACAAGGAACGAGCAAATAGAAAAGAGAGGGAGGATAGAGAGAGAGAGGGCGAATAAAACGGCAACGGTGAAGTGGGGAAGAGGAAAACGAGAGGCAAATGGCAAATAATGTAATGCGGGAGATAAGGGTATGTGATGGGTATTTGGTATGTTGACTTTTGCGTAGACCTCCCTGGCAATGGCGCCAGAAATCCTTCTTGCTACCTCTTGAGCACTTGCGTTGGTTTTCCCTTGAAGAGGAAAGTGTGGTGCAGCAAAGTATCGTAAGTATTTCCCTCAGTTTTTGAGAACCAAGGTATCAATCCAGTAGGAGGCTACGTGCGAGTCCCTCGCACCTACACAAAACTAATAATCCTCGCAACCAACGTGATAAGGGGTTGTCAATCCCTACACGGTCACTTACGAGAGTGAGATTTGATAGATATGATAAGATAATATTTTTGGTATTTTTATGATAAAGATGCAAAGTAAAATAAAAGGCAATGAAAATAACTAAGTATTGGAAGATTAATATGATGAAGATAGACCCGGGGGCCATAGGTTTCACTAGTGGCTTCTCTCAAGAGCATAAGTACTTTACGGTGGGTGAACGAATTACTGTGGAGCAATTGACAGAATTGAGCATAGTTATGAGAATATCTAGGTATGATCATGTATATAGGCATCACGTCCAAGACAAGTTGACCGACTCCTGCTTGCATCTACTACTATTACTCCACACATCGACTGCTATCCAACATGCATCTAGAGTATTAAGTTCATAAGAACCCCTTAAGCAAGATGACATGATGTAGAGGGATAAATTCATGCAATATGATAAAAACCCCATCTTGTTATCCTCGATGGCAACAATACAATACGTGCCTTGCTCCTCCTACTGTCACTGGGAAAGGACACTTCAAGATTGAACCCAAATCTAAGCAATTCTCCCATTGCAAGAAAGATCAAGCTAGTAGGCCAAACCAAACTGATAATTCAAAGAGACTTGCGAAGATAACCAATCATACATAAAAGAATTCAGAGAAGATTCAAATATTTTTCATAGATAAACTTGATCATAAACCCACAATTCATCGGTCTCAACAAACACACCGCAAAAGAAGATTACATTGAGTAGATCTCCACAAGAGAGGGGGGAACTTTGTATTGAGATCCAAAAAGAGAGAAGAAGCCATCTAGCTAATAACTATGGACCTGTAGGTCTGAAGTAAACTACTCACACTTCATCGGAGAGGCTATGGTGTTGATGTAGGAGCCCTCCGTTATCGATGCCCCCTCCGGCTGAGCTCCGGAACAGGCCCCAAGATGGGATCTCGTGGATACAGAAAGATATGAAGGTGGAATTAGGGTTTTGGCTCCGTATCTGATTGCTTGGGGGTACATACGTATATATAGGAGGAAGAAGTACGTCGGTGGAGCAACAGGGGCCCCACGAGGGTGGAGGGGGCGCCTGGGGGGGGGGGGTAGGCGCGCCCCCTACCTCGTGGCCTCCGTGTTGGTTGCTTGACGTAGGGTCCAAGTCTCCTGGATCATGTTCAGTGAGAAAATCACGTTCCCGAAGGTTTCATTCCGTTTGGACTCCGTTTGATATTCCTTTTCTTCGGAACCCTAAAATAGGCAAAAAACAACAATTCTAGGCCGGGCCTCCAGTTAGTAGGTTAGTCCCAAAAATAATATAAAAGTGGATAATAAAGCCCAATAATGTCCAAAACAGTAGATAATATAGCATGGAGCAATAAAAAATTATAGATACATTGGAGACGTATCAAGCATCCCCAAGCTTAATTCCTGCTCGTCCTCGAGTAGGTAAATGATAAAAACAGAATTTTTGATGTGGAATGATACTAAGCATAATTTAAATGTAATTCTTCTTAATTGCGGCATGAATATTCAGATGTGAAAGATTCAAGATAAAAGTTTAATATTGACATAGAAATAATAATACTTCAAGCATACTAACTTAGCAATTATGTCTTCTCAAAATAACATGGCCAAAGAAAGCAAAATCATATAGTCTGGCTATGCTCCATCTTCACCACACAAAGTATTGAGATCATGCACAACCCCAACGACAAGGCAAGCAATTGTTTCATACTTTTAATGTTCTCAAACTTTTTCAATCTTCACGGAATACATGAGCGTGAGCCATGGACATAGCACTATAGGTGGAATAGATTGGTGGTTGTGGAGAAGACAAAAAAGGGAGAAAATAGTCTCACATCAACTAGGCGTATCAATGGGCTATGGAGATGCCCATCAATAGGTATCATTGTGAGTGAGTATGGATTGCCATGCAACGGATGCACTAGAGCTATAAATGTATGAAAGCTCAACAAAAGAAACTAAGTGGGTGTGCATCCAACTCGCTTGCTCACGAAGACCTAGGGCATTCTGAGGAAGCCCATAATTGGAATTACAAGCCAAGTTCTATAATGAAAGATTCCCACTAGTATTTGAAAGTGACAACATAGAAGACTCTCTATCATGAAGATCATGGTGCTACTTTGACGCACAAGTGTGGTAAAAGGATAGTAGCATTGTCCCTTCTCTCTTTTTCTCTCACTTTTTTTATTTGGGCCTTTTCTCTTTTTTATAGCCTCTTTTTTTTGTCCAAAGTCTCATCCCGACTTATGGAGGAATCATAGTCTCCATCATCCTTTCCTCAGTGGGACAACACTCTAATAATGATGATCATCACACTTTTATTTACTTACAACTCAACAATTACAGCTCGATTCTTAGAACAAGATATGACTCTATATGAATGCCTCCGATGGTGTACCAGGATATGCAATGACTCATGAGTGACATGTATGAAGGAATTATGAACGGTGGCTTTGCCACAAATACGATGTCAACTACATGATCATGCAAAGCAATATGACAATGATGCAACATGTCATGATAAACGGAACGGTGGAAAGTTGCATGGCAATATATCTCGGAATGGCTATGGAAATGCCATGATAGGTAGGTATGGTGGCTGTTTTGAGGAAGGTATATGGTGGGTGTATGATACCGACGAAAGGTGCGCGGTATTAGAGAGGCTAGCAATGATGGAAGGGTGACAGTGCGTATAATCCATGGACTCAACATTAGTCATAAAGAACTTACATACTTATTGTAAAAATCTAAAAGTTATCAAAGCAAAGTATTATGCGCATGCTCCTAGGGGGATAGATTGGTAGGAAAAGACCATCGCTCGTCCCCGACCGCCACTCATAAGGAGGATAATCAATAAATACATCATGCTCCGACTTCTTAACATAACGGTTCACCATACGTGCATGCTACGGGAATCACAAATTTCAACACAAGCATTTCTCAAATTGACAACTACTCAACTAGCACGACTCTAATATCACCATCTCCATACCTCAAAACAATTATCAAGTTTCAAACTTCTCGTAGTATTTAACACACTCATAAGAGAATTTTATTATTAATCTTGTATACCTAGCATATAAGGATTATTTAAGCAAATTACCATGCTATTTAAGACTCTCAAAATAATCTAAGTGCAGCATGAGATATCAATAGTTTCTATAAAACAAATCCACCACCGTGCTCTAAAAGATATAAGTGAAGTACTAGAGCAAAACTATATAACTCAAAAGATATAAGTGAAGCACATAGAGTATTGTAATAATTTCTGAATCATGTGTGTCCCTCTCAAAAGGTGTGTACAGAAAGGATGATTGTGGTAAAATACAAAAAAAAGACTCAAATTATACAAGACTCTCCAAGCAAAACACATATCATGTGGTGAATAAAAATATAGCTCCAAGTAAAGTTACAGATAGAATTAGACGAAAGAGGGGATGCCTTCCAGGGCATCCCCAAACTTTGGCTTTTAGGTGTCCTTAGATTATCTTGGGGGTGCCATGGGAATCCCAAAGATTAGGCTCTTGCCACTCCTTGTTCCATAATCCATTAAATCTTTACCCAAAACTTGAAAACTCCACAACACAAAACTTAAAAAAGAAAATCTCGTGAGCTCCATTAGAGAAAGAAAATAAAAGACCACTTCAAGGTACTGTAATGAACTCATTCTTTATTTCTATTGGTGTTAAACCTACTGTATTCCAACCTCTCTATAGTTTATAAACTATTTTACTAGCCATAGATTCATCAAAAATAAGTAATCAACACACGAAGAACAGAATCAGTCATAAACAGAACAGTGTGTAGTAATCTGTAGCTAGCGCAAGCTCTGGAACCCCAAAAATTCTAAAATAAATTTCTGGACGTGAGGAATTTATCTATTAATCATCTGCAAAAGGAATTAACTAAATATCACTTTCCAAATAAAAATGGCAGCAGTTCTCGTGAGCACTAAAGTTTCTGTTTTTACAGCAAGATTAATAAGACTTTCCCCAAGTCTTCCCAACGGTTCTACTTGGCACAAACACTAATTAAACCCAAAGTAACAACCAAAACATAGGCTAGATAAATTATCTATTACTAAAATGGAGCAAAAATCAAGGAATAAAAATAAAATTGGGTTGACTCCCAACAAGCGCTATCGTTTAACGCCCCTAGCTAGGCATACAAAGCAAGGATAGATCTAGGTATTGCCATCTTTTGTAGGCAATCCATAAGTAGCTCGCATAATAGATTCATAAGGTAATTTAATTTTATTTCTAGGAAAGTGTTCCATGCCTTTCCTTAACAGAAATTCGAATCTAATATTTCCTTCCTTCAGATCAATAATTGCACCAATCGTTCTAAGGAAAGGTCTACCAAGAATAATAGGACATGAAGGATTGCAATCTATATCAAGAACGATAAAATCTACGGGCACATAATTCATATTTGCAACAATAAAAAATCATTAATTCTTCCCGTAGGTTTCTTAATAGTGGAATCCGCAAGGTGCAACTTTAGAGAGCAATTATCAAAATCACGGAAACCTAACAAATCACACAAAGTCTTTGGAATCGTGGAAACACTAGCACCCAAATCACACAAAGCATAGCATTCATGATCTTTAATTTTAATTTAATAGTAGGTTTCCACTCATCATAAAGTTTTCTAGGGATAGAAACTTCCAACTCAAGTTTTTCTTCATAAGATTGCATCAAAGCATCAACGATATGTTTGGTAAAAGCTTTATTTTGGCTATGAGCATGATGAGAATTTAGCACAGATTGTAACAAGGAAATACAATATCTCAAAGAGAAATTATCATAATTAAATTCCTTGAAATCCAAAATAGTAGGTTCATTAATATCTAGAGTCTTGATCTCTTCAATCCTACTCTTATCAAATTTAGCATCATGATCTAAAAACTCCGAATTTTTGGAAGACCTTCTAGGTAAAGGTGGATCATAATCAGTCCCATAATTTTCAAGATTCATATTGCAAAACAAATATTTAATAGGGGACACATCAATAACTTTTTGATCTTCATATTTATTATCATGGAAACTAGAAGAACACGCTCTTATAAAGGAATCTTTCTTAGCACGCATCCTAGCGGTTCTTTCTTTGCACTCATCAATGGAAATTCTCATGGATTTCAGAGACTCATTGATATCATGCTTAGGTGGAATAGATCTAAGTTTCAAAGAATCAACATCAAGAGAAATTCTATCAACGTTCCTAGCCAACTCATCAATCTTAAGCAATTTTTCTTCAATCAAAGCATTGAAATTCTTTTGCGAAGTAGTAAATTCTTTAATATTAGATCAAAATTAGAGGGCATCTTATTATAATTTCCATAAGAATTGTTGTAGGAATTACCATAATTATTAGAGGAATTACTAGGATACAACCTATGAGTAAAGTTTCCTCTATATGCGTTGTTACCAAAATTATTCCTACCAACAAAATTCACATCCATAGATTCGTTATTATTCTCAATAAAAGTAGACAAAGGCATATCATTAGGATCAGAAGAAACACTTTTATTAGCAAATAATTTCATAAGTTCATCCATCTTTCCACTCAAAACATTAACTTCTTCTATCGCATGCACTTTCTTATTAGTAGATCTTTTGGTGTGCCATTGAGAATAATTAACCATAATATTATCTAGGAGTTTAGTAGCTTCTCCTAAAGTGATTTCCATAAAACTGCCTCCCGCGGCCGAATCTAAAAGATTTCTAGAAGCAAAATTCAATCTGGCATAAATTTTTGGTATAATCATCCACAAATTTATACCATGCGTTGGGCAATTACGTATCATTAATTTCATCCTCTCCCAAGCTTATGCAACATGTTCATGATCAAGTTGCTTAAAATTCATAATATCATTTCTAAGAGAGATGAACTTAGCGGGAGGAAAATACTTAGAGATAAAAGCATCTTTGCACTTATTCCACGAATCAATACTATTTTTAGGCAAAGACGAAAACCAAGCTTTAGCATGATCTCTAAGAGAAAAAGGAAATAGCTTCAATTTAAAAATATCATTATCCACATCTTTCTTCTTTTGCATATCAAACAAATCAACGAAGCAATTTAGATGGGTAGCGGCATCTTCACTAGGAAGGCCAGAAAATGGATCTTTCATGACAAGATTCAGCAAAGCAGCATTAATTTCACAAGATTCAGCATCGGTAAGAGGAGCAATCGGAGTGCTAATAAAATCATTGTTGTTGGTATTGGTAAAGTCACACAATTTAGTATTATCTTGAGCAATCGTGACAAGCAAGCAATCCAACACACAAGCAAACAAGGAACAGACAAATAGAAAAGAGATGGAGGATAGAGAGAGAGAGGGCGAATAAAACGGCAACGGTGAAGTGGGGAAGAGGAAAACGAGAGGCAAATGGCAAATAATGTAATGCGGGAGATAAGGGTATGTGAAGGGTACTTGGTATGTTGACTTTTGCATAGACCTCCCTGGCAACGGCGCCAGAAATCCTTGTTGCTACCTCTTGAGCACTTGCGTTGGTTTTCCCTTGAAGAGGAAAGGGTGGTGCAGCAAAGTATCGTAAGTATTTCCCTCAGTTTTTGAGAACCAAGGTGTCAATCCAGTAGGAGGCTACACGCGAGTCCCTCGCACCTACACAAAACAAATAAATCCTCGCAACCAACGCGATAAGGGGTTGTCAATCTCTACACGGTCACTTACGAGAGTGAGATCTGATAGATATGATAAGATAATATTTTTGGTATTTTTATGATAAAAATGCAAAGCAAAATAAAAGGCAATGAAAATAACTAAGTATCGGAAGATTAATATGATGAAGATAGACCCGGGGCCATAGGTTTCACTAGTGGCTTCTCTCAAGAGCATACGTATTTTACGGTGGGTGAATGAATTACTGTTGAGAAATTGACAGAATTGAGCATAGTTATGAGAATATCTAGGTATGATCATGTATATAGGCATCACGTCCAAGACAAGTTGACCGACTCCTGCCTGCATCTACTACTATTACTCCACACATTGACCGCAATCCAGCATGCATCTAGAGTATTAAGTTCATAAGAACAGAGTAATGCCTTAAGCAAGATGACATGATGTAGAGGGATAAATTCATGCAATATGATAAAAAATCCCATCTTGTTATCCTCGATGGCAACACTACAATACGTGCCTTGCTGCCCCTACTATCATTGGGAAATGACACTGCAAGATTGCACCCAAAGCTAAGCACTTCTCCCATTGCAAGAAAGATCAATCTAGTAGGCCAAACCAAACTGATAATTCAAAGAGACTTGCAAAGATAACCAATCATACATAAAAGAATTCAGAGAAGATTCAAATATTGTTCATAGATAAACTTGATCATAAATCCACAATTCATTGGTCTCAAAAAACACACCACAAAAGAAGATTACATCGAATATATCTCCACAAGAGAGGGGGAGAACTTTGTATTGAGATGCAAAAAGAGAGAAGAAGCCATCTAGCTAATAAGTATGGACCCGTAGGTCTGAAGTAAACTACTCACACTTCATCGGAGAGGCTATGGTGTTGATGTAGAAGCCCTCCGTGATCGATGCCCCCTACGACGAAGCTCCGGAACAGGCCCCAAGATGGGATCTCGTGGATACAGAAAGTTACGATGGTGGAATTAGGGTTTTGGCTCCGTATCTGATTGTTTGGGGGTACATACATATATATAGGAGGAAGAAGTACGTCGGTGGAGCAACAGTGGTCCCACGAGGGTGGAGGGCGTGCCTGGGGGGGGGGGGGGGTAGGCGCGCCCCCTACCTTGTGGCCTCCGTGTTGGTTGCTTGACGTAGGGTCCAAGTCTCCTGGATCATGTTCAGTGAGAAAATCACGTTCCTGAAGGTTTCATTCCATTTGGACTTTGTTTGATATTCCTTTCTTCGGAACCCTAAAATAGGAAAAAAACAACAATTCTGGGCTGGGCCTCCGGTTAGTAGGTTAGTCCCAAAAATAATATAAAAGTGGATAATAAAGCCCAATAATGTCCAAAACAGTAGATAATATAGCATGGAGCAATCAAAAATTATAGATACATTGGAGACGTATCAAGCATCCTCAAGCTTAATTCCTGCTCGTCCGCGAGTAGGTAAATGATAAAAACAGAATTTTTGATGTGGAATTCTACTAAGCATAATTTCAATGTAATTCTTCTTAATTGTGGCATGAATATTCAGATCTGAAAGATTCAAGATAAAAGTTAATACTGACATAGAAATAATAATACTTCAAGCATACTAACTAATCAATTATGTCTTCTCAAAATAACATGGCCAAAGAAAGCAAAATCATATAGTCTGGCTATGCTCCATCTTCACCACACAAAGTATTCAAATCATGCACAACCCCGAGGACAAGCCAAGCAATTGTTTCATACTTTTAATGTTCACAAACTTTTTCAATCTTCACGCAATACATGAGCGTGAGCCATGTACATAGCACTATAGGTGGAATAGAATGGTGGTTGTGGATAAGACAAAAAGGGAGAAGATAGTCTCACATCAACTAGGCGTATCAATGGGCTATGGAGATGCCCATCGATAGATATCAATGTGAGTGAGTAGGGATTGCCATGCAACGGATGCACTAGAGCTATAAATGTATGAAAGCTCAACAAAAGAAACTAAGTGGGTGTGCATCCAACTCGCTTGCTCACGAAGACCTAGGGCATTCTGAGGAAGCCCATCATTGGAATATACAAGCCAAGTTCTATAATGAAGGATTCCCACTAGTATATGAAAGTGACAACATAGGAGACTCTCTATCATGAAGATCATGGTGCTACTTTGAAGAACAAGTGTGGTAAAAGGATAGTAGCATTGTCCCTTCTCTCTTTTTCTCTCACTTCTTTTATTTGGGCCTTTTCTCTTTTTTTATGGCCTCCTTTTTTTGTCCGGAGTCTCATTCCGACTTATGGAGGAATCATAGTCTCCATCATCCTTTCCTCAGTGGGACAACGCTCTAATAATGATGATCATCAAAGTTTTATTTACTTACAACTCAACAATTATAGCTCGATTCTTATAACAAGATATGACTCTATATGAATGCCTCTGGCGGTGTGCCGGGATATGCAATGACTCATGAGTGACATGTATGAAGGAATTATGAACGTTGGCTTTGCCACAAATATGATGTCAACTACATGATCATGCAAAGCAATATGACAATGATGGAGCATGTCATGATAAACGGAACGGTGGAAAGTTGCATGGCAATATATCTCGGAATGGCTATGGAAATGCCATGATAGGTAGGTATGGTGGCTGTTTTGAGGAAGGTATATGGTGGGTGTATGATACCGGCGAAAGGTGCGCGGTATTAGAGAGGCTAGCAATGATGGAAGGGTGAGAGTGCGTATAATCCATGGACTCAACATTAGTCATAAAGAACTTACATACTTATTGTAAAAATCTACAAGTTATCAAAGCAAAGTACTATGCACATGCTCCTAGGGGGATAGATTGGTAGGAAAAGACCATCGCTCGTCTCCGACCGCCACTCATAAGGAGGACAATCAATAAATACATCATGCTCCGACTTCTTAACATAACGGTTCACCATACGTGCATGCTACGGGAATCACAAACTTCAACATAAGCATTTCTCAAATTCACAACTACTCAACTAGCACGACTCTAATATCACCATCTCCATATCTCAAAACAATTATCAAGTTTCAAACTTCTCGTAGTATTCAACACACTCATGAGAGAATTTTATTATTAATCTTGTATACCTAGCATATAAGGATTATTTAAGAAAATTACCATGCTATTTAAGACTCTCAAAATAATCTAAGTGAAGCATGAGAGATCAATAGTTTCTATAAAACAAATCCACCACTGTGCTCTAAAAGATATAAGTGAAGTACTAGAGCAAACCTATATAACTCAAAAGATATAAGTGAAGCACATAGAGTATTCTAATAATTTCCTAATCATGTGTGTAAGGATGATTGTGGTAAAATAAAAAAATAAAGACTCGAATCATACAAGATGCTCCAAGCAAAACACATATCATGTGGTGAATAGAAATATAGCTCCAAGTAAAGTTACAGATAGAAGTAGACGAAAGAGGGGATGCCTTCCGGGGCATCCCCAAGCTTTGGCTTTTAGGTGTCCCTAGATTATCTTGGGGGTTCCATGGGCATCCCCAACCTTATGCTCTTGCCACTCCTTATTCCATAATCCATCAAATCTTTACCCAAAACTTGAAAACTTCACAACACAAAACTTAAAGAAGAAAATCTCGTGAGCTCCATTAGCGAAAGAAAATAAAAGACCACTTCAAGGTACTGTAATGAACTCATTATTTATTTATATTGGTGTTAAACCTACTGTATTCCAACCTCTCTATGGTTTATAAACTATTTTACTAGCCATAGATTCATCAAAATAAGTAATCAACACACGAAAAACAGAATCTGTCAAAAACAGAACAGTCTGTAGTAATCTGTAGCTAGCGCAAGCTCTGGAACCCCAAAAATTCTAAAATAAATTTGTGGGCGTGAGGAATATATCTATTAATCATCTTCAAAAATAATTAACTAAATATCACTTTCCAAATAAAAATGGCAGCAGTTATCGTGAGCACTAAAGTTTCTGTTTTTTACAGCAAGATTAACAAGACTTTCCCCAAGTCTTCCCAACGGTTCTACTTGGTACAAACAATAATTAAACACAAAAAACACAACCAAAACAGAGGCTAGATAAATTATTTATGACTAAACAGGATAAAAAAGCAAGGAATAACAATAAAATTGGGCTGCCTCCCAACAAGCGCTATCGTTTAACGCCCCTAGCTAGGCATAAAAAGCATGGATAGATCTAGGTATTGCCATCTTTGGTAGGCAATCCATAAGTGACTCTCATAATAGATTCATAAGGTAATTTAATTTTCTTTCAAGGAAAGTGTTCCATGCCTTTCCTTAGCGGAAATTGGAATCTAATATTTCCTTCCTTCATATCAATAATTGCACCAATCGTTCTAAGGAAAGGTCTACCAAGAATAATAGGACATGAAGGATTGCAATCTATATCAAGAACGATAAAATCTACGGGCACATAATTCCTATTTGCAACAATAAGAACATCATTAATTCTTCCCATAGGTTTCTTAATAGTGGAATCCACAAGGTGCAAGTTTAGAGAGCAATCATCAAAATCACAGAAACCTAACAAATCACACAAACTCTTTGGAATCGTGGAAACACTAGCACCCAAATCACACAAAGCATAGCATTCATGATCTTTAATTTTAATTTTAATAGTAGGTTCCCACTCATCATAAAGTTATCTAGGGATAGAAACATCCAACTCAAGTTTTTCTTCATAAGATTGCATCAAAGCATCAACGATATGTTTGGTAAAAGCTTTATTTTGGCTATGAGCATGAGGAGAATTTAGCACGGATTGTAACAAGGAAATACAATCTATCGGAGAGCAATTATCATGATTAAATTCCTTGAAATCCAAAATAGTAGGTTCATTAATATCTAGAGTTTTGATCTCTACAATCCTACTCTTATCAAATTTAGCATCATGGTCTAAAAACTCCGAATTTTTGGAACACCTTCTAGGTAAAGGTGGATCATAATCAGTCCCATCATTATCAAGATTCATATTGAAAAACAAAGATTTAATTGGGGACACATCAATAACTTTTATATCTTCATCTTTATTATCATGGGAACTAGAAGAACACGCTCTTATAAAGAAATCTTTCTTAGCACGCATCCTAGCGGTTCTTTCTTTGCACTCATCAATGGAAATTCTCATGGATTTCAGAGACTCATTGATATCATGCTTAGGTGGAATAGATCTAAGTTTCAAAGAATCAACATCAAGAGAAATTCTATCAACGTTCCTAGCCAACTCATCAATCTTAAGCAATTTTCTTCAATCAAAGCATTGAAATTCTTTTGCGAAGTAGTAAATTCTTTAATATTAGATCAAAATTAGAGGGCATCTTATTATAATTTCCATAAGAATTGTTGTAGGAATTACCATAATTATTAGAGGAATTACTAGGATATGGCCTAGGATTAAAGTTTCCTCTATACGCGTTGTTACCAAAATTATTCCTATCAACAAAATTCACATCCATAGATTCGTTATTATTCTCAATCAAAGTAGACAAAGGCATATCATTAGGATCAGAAGAAGCACTTTTGTTAGCAAGGCCTTTCGTATAGGATTTTATTCGCCGACGGCCCGAGCAGATGCACATGACCTTGTCCAATGTTGCGTCGGATGCCAACTCTTTGCCAACCAAAGCCATATGCTCCCACTGCCTTACAAACAATCCCCATCACTTGGCCCTTTTCGGTCTGGGGACTCAATATGGTCGGACCCCTTAAAGGAGGAAGCCATTAGAGAAAGTATCTGCTGGTCATGGTGGATAAATTCACTAAGTGGATAGAGGCCAGACCAGTCAAAACGGCCGAGGCGGGGCCGGTAATAGATTTCATATCTGGCGTGGTACACCGTTATGGTGTACCACACAGCATCATCACCGATAATGGCTCTAATTTCACAGCCGATGAAGTGAAAACTTGGTGCGCTAATCTGGGCATTAAGCTCGATTACGCCTCTGTCTATCACCCACAGACAAACAGTCAAGTCGAACGGGCTAATGGTCTTATTATGAGTGGCAACAAACCTAGACTAGTGCGGTCTTTGAAAGAATAGGACAAGCACTGGGTGGAGGAACTTGACTCCATACTCTAGGGGTTGCGGACCACGCCCAACCGCACTACTGGATATACACCTTTCTTCATGGTGTACGGTGCGGAAGCAGTGTTACCCTGCGACATTATTCATGACTCACATCGAGTGCGCATGTACGAAGAGAGAGAGGCCGAGCTGGATCGGTAGGACAGCTTAGATGCCCTGGAGGAGGAGCGCGACGTCGCAAAAGCCTGTTTCACATTTTATCAACAACAGGCTCGCAGGTATCAAAGCAGAGAAGTGCGGGCCAAGACTTATAACGTTGGTGAACTCGTTCTACGCCTGCCGGAGAAGAAAAAGGACAAACTCAAGCCCAAGTGGGAGGGTCCCTTCATCATTGAATAAGTTCTCACCGGAGGAGCGTACCGCCTGCGTGATGCGTCGGACAAGCAGTTGGAGCCGAACCCCTAGAATGCGGCCAGACTCTGACGATTCTATGCCTAGCGCCGAACTTTGTGTTCGTCTCCTTCCTCCTGTTATTAACATTATTTTTTCTCTCTTTTCATTTTTACCTATTTTCGTTTTTCTCTTTAGCCCTACGGCGTTAGTACGACTAAACCGTGCTCCCGTGATGCGTACATCTCCAAATATGTACGTCCATTATACATGGGGGCTTCTTGTACAGAAGCTTGCTATTATCCTTCGAGCCTCAAGCTCACAACATATGCATTCTTCTCATATGTACCTTTTCTTCGCCATTATATGCATCGATATGACTTAAGTTTTGGCCAAGCTGGGTTGCCTGGCTCCTGTGCTTATGCCCTATGGTCCTGTTAGTTCGGCTAGGGCATAAAGGGAGCACCTCTGCGATTGTTACTGTCGGGTCATCTGGATGTGTACCTCAGACTGGGTGAAGCCGAAAGCTAGCATTCTTAAGGGAATATTCGGTCGGTTTATTAAAGACGTTTCTGCATTCACTCCATTGTGAAACCCCAAAAGTTACTTACTCTACGATTTTTTTTCAATCACAGTTCAGACATGCACATTAAACGCATGCACACCCAGGGAAAGGAACCCTTAACGGAACTATTCTCTCTGGAAGATGTTTCTTACATAATGTAATATAACATAACTAGCCAGATATACATTGTCTGTTCAAGCAACTATGACCCCCACGCCTGGTTCCCATGCATACCCCGATATATTCTACCACTAGGGTATTAGGAAACACTCCGCACCTTCGGGTCCAGAGGTCGAAGCTAAAAGGTCGGCCATGACAATTGTTTTTATAATCCAGGTAGAATCACATATGTCAGGGAAAGTACGTAGTCACTACGACTCAAAAATTTCCTCCTCTATGCCGTCCAACAGGCGGTCTAATTTACAATCCTGCTGGGAATATCTGGCGGCTACTTCCCCTTGTTCATATACTAAACTAACAGGAATTTCTTCCCCGTTTGAACCTAGTGGTCTGACCCGGGCCATGTGATTCGGATCCAGCTTGGTATACCACGTTTTTACCATGGCCCAGGCCTCTTGCGCACCCTCTCGGCAGGCCGATATCTTCCATAGTCGAATATGCTGCTGCGCTCCCTTGAACAGCTCTACAAGCTTCTCCATACTCCCTAGAGGGGAGGCGGATGGCCATAAGGCCTTGGCTACACTCCGCATTGCCTGCCGAGCTTGCTCGTGTAACCGCGACAGCCCTTGCAGAAGATCACTTGATGATCCGGACACCTCCTCTTCGGGAAGGCCCGTCAACATACTTGCAATCACAGCTATATCAGCTAAATTGTACCCCCAAACTATTATAAGGTAAATTCGGCCACATACTGAATATGCCACCTCGCAGCTTTTTGTTCTCCTTCACAGAGTCGGCTAGCTGGGCTCGCACATCTCTAAGTTCTTCGCCCAGTTTGTTGTTTGAATGTTGGAGTTTGTTTTTCTCCTCTCTGACTCGGGTCAGAACGCGCTCACCTGTGGCATGTTGTCTCTTCGCCTCTTTTTCGCTCGTTTGAGCGGCCTTCAGTTCCTCTTCCAGTTGGTCCGATGACCCTATTATGAGACAAGCAACAGTTGCAATACAGCCGGCGTATAATTTTTTTGAGGTAAATATTACCAGAGGACGCCTTCTTGAACTTTTCTAGTTCGGTGGTAGCAGCAGTTAGCTGTGTCCGGCACTGCTCCAGCTCTTGGGCTAGCAGGTCGTTCTTCTCCGTAAGAACCTGGTTATACAACGATCCTTAAAACATTTGTCCCAACTGCTTCAAGTCTCGGGGGCTATAGGGACATGGTTATCAAATTTGGACAAGGTAAACTTACCTGCACATCCTTCAAATGTTGCTTGGTGGCTCGGTTAAGCCCATCTCGAGAAGCTCGAATGTATGCATCAGCCGAGTTGAAGGCACCGAACGTCTCTTTTGAGAAGCGGGGATTTCGTAAAATGGCCCTCCGGCGCCGGTGATTCATGGCGCTCTCCACTTCCGAATTGGTGACATACATATTTTCCGAACCCTCGGCAGAAGGACAGTCCGGCGCAGCTCCTGTATCGGGCCCCGTCTCTTCAGCTGGGACCGAACCCTAGTGATCAGGAGTACGACTGGTCGGGTCCCCGAGCACAGTCCGTCGAGCCTTTTACCTGATACAAAATGAATATGTAAGTCACAGCTGGACGTGACTGCTAAGAAGAGCATAGTTGCAAACCCATACGTCTTCAAGGAAGGCCCGACCGTATCTCTGTTTGCCTTCCTCTTTGAAGGCCTGCCCGACGCGGGAGCCGCTGTCTCTGGAGATGCCCCCGGGGCAGCACGACGCACCAAACGCCTCCCCTTCTAAGCACAAGATAGTGCGGCGAGTGAGGAAGAATGAGAAAACCCTCTCGGACCAAGTGTCTCCTGATTACTTACGTGCGAAACAGGAAGGAGGCCGGGGTAATCGGTGATGATGGGTACATCTGTGCTGTCATAACTCGTCTGATAGAAAACTCCATCTTTGAGCTCCACGAATATGTCCGGATCTTCCTCATATCTAGGGTCGAGATCCCGATTGTGATTCTCCGGCTGAGGGGCAGGGTCATCCCCTCAACAACCTTTTGCCATTCCTATCATGAATGAATAAGATACCTCCCTTCAAAAATAATTCAGGGAGGGTCGAATAGTGGAGTTAGAGCTTACCCAGCTAGGAGAATTGTACACAGAAAACCCATCTTGATTTTGGAGATGGGCAAACACCTCCTGCTCCCCTTCATACTGTTCGGCCAGTATTTTGGCCAGAGCGGTGGGAGTCTTCGGGCCCTTCCGACCATAGCGGGAGGCGTTGTCTTCCCCATTGAAATGATACACGGGTAGCCCTCTATATTGCAGTGGTTGGACCCCCCGTGTTATGGAGACTGCCATTACCTCGACTATTGACAATCTGGACTGGGCAAGCATCTTGATCTTGCCCAGCAGCAGACTAATCTCTGCGCTATCCTCTTCCTCAAGGCTCCGAGGATGCCAACTATGGCGTTTCTTCAATGGAGCACTTGAAAATTCAGGGAGGCCCATCCGTAGTGGGTCGGGAAGTGCGACATCGTCAATATAAAACCATTCAGAGGTCCACTCTTCGGAAGCTTTCTTCGGTGTGTCGGATAGGTATCCGGTCTCAGCAATGCGCCATATTTCGGCCCCACCCACTTCAAATATCGACCCCTCATGGTTGCGCGGGACAAGACTAAACAACCTTCTCCATAGATCAAAGTGGGCCTCTAAACCCAGGAATTATTCGCATAAAGCGACGTAGCCCGCAATATGCAAGATGGAGACTGGGTAAAATTGTGTAGCTGGAGGCCATAATACACCAGAAGCCCTCAGAGGAATGGGTGAATTGTAAATCCCACGCCCCTCAGCAGATAGGGGACGAAGCACACTCGTTCCCCCGTGGAAGGATTGGGAAAATCCTCCGCCTGGGTTTTGCAGTTGAAGGAAGCCAACCCTGCTCAAACAGGGACCAAATCTGCAGGGGGGAGAAATCCCTGCATTTGCAACTTCGCCAATCGACTATGGGACACAGAGCACCTCTCCCACTCACCTTTCTCCGGGTTGGAACGGGAGGAGGAGCTGGGAATGCTAGCCATGTTGGAATGGTCTTTCCTGGCAATCTCTAAGGAGTTTCTCCGTATGATGCCGAATGGATCTGAGACCCAATCTCCTAAAATAGACGCTCTTTCTTGCATGGCTAGGGTGTTATTTGCAAAAGGATACCCTGACTGTCTGCATTCACTCGAGGCGTGGTAGCTGAAGTCATCGTTGCACAGAAGCCGAGGGGCGCGGCCTTGCATTAAAAACCGAATACGTTACTTGAAAGTTGTCGGAGGAGGAACCCGCCTTGCAATGCCGAAGACAATCTGCGCGCCGAATATATCATCATTGAAGCCTAGTTCGGGAGCTACTAAGGGAGTCATGGACTAAGGGGTCCTTGGGCGTACAGCCTGTTAGCCATGGGCCGGACTGATGGGCTGTGCAGATATGAGGACCGAAGACTACACACGTGTCCGGATGGGACTCTCCTTGGCGTGGAAGGCAAGATTGGCGACTAAATATTTAGATTCCTTTCTTTGTAACCGACCTTGTGTAAACCCTAGATCCTCCCGGTGTCTATATAAACCGGAGGACTTAGTCCGGAGGATAGACATTAGCATAACCATACAAGCTAGACCTCTAGGTTTAGCCATTATGATCTCGTGGTAGATCAACTCTTGTAATACTCATATTCATGAAGATCAATCAAGCAGGACATAGGGTATTACCTCCATGGAGAGGGCCCAAACCTGGGTAAAACATTGTGTCCCCTGTCCTATTACCATTGACCCTAGACGCACAGTTCAGGACCCCCTACCCGAGATCCGCCGGTTTTGACACCGACAGATGGATTGGAGTGGTGGGGTGCCTTTATATGAGAAGAGACTAGTCATTTACTATGTTGTGTACCGTGACCATGTGTGGGTGCAACGTGAACGGTACAGGCATGCTGTACTTTTTCCACTTTCTCGTTTTGAACTCGTGACTTGTAGTAATGCTCAGTTTTGAATAGTATATAAGTTTGGTTGTCATGCCAACATATACAGCACACCCTCCATGTAGGTTTTGTCGCTGAAGTCAAAATTAGACACAAAATATGATGGTGAAGGACCAGTCTACCTCCGTCCTGGTTTATTGCTCCCCGTCGTAATCGATGCCAAATTTTGACCATAAATTTGACTAACAAAAGGTTCATGCATGTCACCAAAATTATATCATTGAAAACTATGTTCAAATACAAATCAAATGATATAATTTTTGTTGACATGCACTAAAATTTTGTTAGTTAAATCTTTGGTCAAAATTTAGGGGCTGTTTGGATTGGAGCTTGCAGCTGCCAAGCCAAAAATTTGGTAGTTGACCAAGTGCTGGTGCTCCTAAGGATGGCCACCAAATAATTGGCTCGCCCAGGACGTGGGGGGCTTCTCCAGTTGATTTTCTCGCCAAAATTGGCAGGGGCATGGGCAGCTGAAAGCTGCGCCAAAATTTTGGCTTGCCCACGAATTGGCAGGGCGTGCTAGGGCGTCAACCAAATAGCCTCTTAGCACAAATTACAAAAGGGGCTAATAAACCAGGACCTTGGTAGTACACTAGGTCGAAGACAGTGATACTACATATAATTAACGCCAAATAGGAGCAAGGGATCACACATGTCATTTAAAACTGGAATAAAAATGGCATGCACTAATGAAACATAAAGGCCACAAGGCGATGCAATGCTGGTTATAGGAGGCAGGAAGAAAGATGCATCCATCGACGACGTCCACCTCCTCGACTCAGGGCGCTGGCCCACCGAATGGCGGCTAAGTAGTAGCGGATTTCGTGGCCAGGTCAACGTGCTTCTGAACAATGGTGTCCAAAGATTGTAGCCACTTGAAGAAGGCCAACGTATTTCTGTCCTCGCTGGCCTTGGAGTGGCCTATGTAGACGATTACCTTGTATACGTGGATGTGCAGATCGATGGTTTCTTGCATGGCGAGACGCTGCACGGCGAGCGCAGCCTCGAGGGGCACATTCTTCATCGCAACCTCCGGCAACTTCAGGGCCACCAATGCTTCAAAGATTTCGTCACCTTGGAGGCTAATGAGGGTGGTAGGCAATGAGGAGCCTGGGCGCATGGGCTGGAGCAGTACAGCAAGGTCGTCCGTGCCCTTCTTGACGGTGCTCAACTTGCAGATGGAGTCGACCATCATCTGGCACATGTCAGAGGCGAAGGCGGCGTCGACAAGGGCTACGACGCTGGCGATCACCAGCATCGTCTGGAAATGCTACACGGTGCGGGGCCGCAGGTCGACGTCTTGGACGATCCGGCACAGTCGACTGCCGCTTGCGTCCATCGATGCCATGGGTGCTTGTGGCTTCTAGTCACTTGTTCTTGGTCTTGGATTGGAGTGGGCAGTGTTGCGCATAGACTAGCAGTATATGGATTTGAGTGGTGGGGCGACTTTATATGAGAGTCCAGACTACGTTGCATTCACAACATGCTGGCTCCATTCTTCTTCTCCAACCTCTGCATGCTAATTGAATGCGGAGGCATCATTGACTATTCAATGTTTCGGGAACCGCTACCCTCTGCCTCCTTGGCATTCAAGCCGTATCAACATAAATGCATTTCAAAAAGATATTGTGCACCACGACCAAGGCGGAGAGGAAAACGAGAGAACTATGTATTTATTTACGGTGTGGATTCACTCATTTTGCTCCATATGTACTCATTTAGGGTGTAGTCACTTGTTGAAATCTCTAGAAAGGAAAATACTCCTTTTCGGTTTATTGGGCTATACTAGCAAGTACTACAATAGTGGGCTCACATAGCAATTTTGTCTCATGCAAGAGCCTGGCTATATGCGTGCTCTAAGGCTCCGCACCACGCCCCACCCCTACACAAAGTCTGCCATGCGAGCACTCGCAACTGCCACGTTCGGTTTGCGCTTGGCACTTCGCCTCTTCGAGAAGACAAACAATGATGTTACTACTTCTAGAGTATCGAATCATCTGCTGCATATCCGTCCACCGCGTGCGGGAGGGATAGCTTGTTAAGCAAAAGCCCGTCTCATCTGTGAGCCACCGCGCGCATGGGCAAGGGAGAAGGCGTGTAGTAGTAAAATCAAGCTTCTCCTCGTTGTACAAGTTGACGCGACACATCATAGCACTGGCCCCACATGCTTGCCTCTAAACTTGGCTAAAAGACCCGCAGTGTACAATATATTTGCTGCAACCTCTAACATTTACCCCACCACAAATTAAAATATATATTCCTGTCTTGACCAGATGAGCATGCAAACTACAATCACCAGGATGATAGGTACGGCGAGAATATTATTTTAATCTAAAATATGCTTCGAGACGACCTCATAGAATGGAGCCGACCCCAAGGATTTTAAGCTTAGATGCATGGTACACGCTATCCTAGACAACTCTACACATCAAACTGCCACACGAGTTTCTAGGCTGCGCTTGGCTCTTTGCCTCTTTGGGAAGTAGAACAATGATGGTACTACTGCCGTGGAGTACTATAGTATGCTTTTGGCCATCTGACACAGAATGAACTGCTGCATGTCCACCGCGTGCGGGAGGGAGAGCGTGTAGCGAAAGCTTCTCCTAGTCCTACCAGCCACCACACGGGCGAGGGAGGGACGCAGCTTCATCGACTTACTGCTCCCGCCTTTGGGTGTATGACAGGTGGGCACAACAGATGGCTGGCCCACCTGTCATACAACCAAAGGGAGGTGCAGTTAAGGCATGGGAGCTCAATCCGCGCGGGAGAGGGCATTGTAATCAAACTTCTCGTTGTTGTACGAGTTGATGCGACACATCAAAGCAGTGCACTCATTATATTACAATAATTTGTGGTTACCGATGCATTAATTACAACCCATGCATGCCGTGACTTTCCTTCTGATACTTGGATGTGTTGATTTATTAATGCACCTTGAAGTAGTATGAATATGTGACGGTAAAGCTTTGTAATGCCTCGGCCCTAAAGCAAGAGATGGTTGTACACGAGGAGGGCGAGATCATGCCGACAGAGCAGGACCCGACGATGGATCTCTCTATGGTCTCTGTGGACCTCACCTTGCTCCACTGCACCTCCTGACTATGCCCCTTAAAGCTTCCAGTGTATGAGGTTCGAATACACCTCGTCCGTTTGACTGATCGAGCAAGGTGCGGGTTTCTTGATTGATGTGTCATTTGATTGATTTGTGCCGTGCAAGGGAGGGCACCTGGCCTGCACGAACTGTCACGGTGAGTGCCCCAGGAACCAGCGGTAGTGCAAGAAGTGCGAGCGCGGCGGTGGCTTCGACGTGCGGAACACGGCAATGGACGCCGCCCTCTCCTCGGTGAGGGTGGTGTACCCGCACGAAGGCTGTGGGCTCTACGTCACTTTCCACAAGCTCGCTGATCACCAAAGCGTGTGTCTGCTCGTGCCCTGCAAATGCCCCATGCCCGTCTGTGGCTACGAAGGCCCGCCGCTGATGCTCTCACACCACATCAGCACCATGCATACCATGCCTGTGCACAGGATCCAGTACGGCAAGGTGCTCTAGCTGCAAGTGCCACTATCAGAGGCACGGCTCTTGCTATTCGCAAAGGAGGATGACCACGCGTTTTTCTTGGTCGGCAGCATGCTCGACATCGGCGCGCCTATCGCCGTGTCGGTCCTCTGCATCAAGGCGGGGGCGTCCCCACTTCCTCACTATGCGGCCAAGCTGTGGGCAAACGGCTCGTTGGGGGAGCCCAAAGGCAGGACCGACGCCATCAAGGTGGAAATGGAGGTGACAAGCACCAAGGATCCCGGCGACGTCACCGTGTAGGAGCTGACCTTGTTCACAGTTCCGCCCAAGTTGCTGGTCGGGGCTAAGCTCGTGTCCCTCCACATTCAGATTGATAAGCTCACGTCCTAAATGATTCTACAGTGCCTTCTGTTTATCTTAGTAAGATGCTAATATAGGGGTGAGCTCGTTCTACTTTAGCTTAAGAGATGGTGGGTTTTGGTGGCGATGTAGCAATTACTTCCACATCAGATCAGCAGTTAAAGTAATTTCCAACAATCAAATGGATATTTCGTGTCTGTTGGATATAAAGATCCCCTGGGTCAGAAGTATAACATCTTATATGCTTGTTTGTTCAGGAAGTGTTGCATACTTGTGCGAGTTGACATGGCACATCAAAGAAGTACTCCCTCTGATCCTAATTTCTCTACGGCTAAGTCGAGGAGCACATACCAAGGAGGGCCTGGTTGTGTCTATACTTGGTCAACTCACCCGAATGCGCACTAGGCAGACGAAGCTCATGTTGTGTTGGTGCTTTGTGCGGCCTGCACCTTAACCAAAACTTCGTGCCTTCAGCTTAGCTTCAGCGTTTTAAACTTCTCTTCATGTATAGATCCAATCGGATGGTTGAGAACACTACAATTCGTAGCTACTGATGCTTGTGTGAGAGAGGATGAGTGCGTGCGTGCACCTCTTCTCTTCATGTACTCCCTACCAAACATGACATGCTGCATGCAATTCTATTAATTAGCAAATAAACATTAAGTTCTCTTGTTTTCCCCTCCTTCTTGGTCACGGTGCACATTAAGTATCGAAAACTCTTCAAACCTGTTCACATCGATCACAACCTAAACGGTTTCCCACTTGGGAGCGTATTAGTACTCGGTTATAAATACTACTATGCCAAGATGACTGCACATTCCTTCTCAACTCCTCATCCATAAAAACAAACAAGTCATTCAGCATCCTTCCCTTGCGTCTGCCATGGCCAACATGAGTTCTGGGTCGAGAGATTACCACTAGGGAGAGGCGAGCATCAAAGCGGAAGCGCGAGAGATGTCCCGCCTCACCGCAAAAGCAGCCGACATGTCCCGCCATGCGGAAGTAGTAGCACAGAGGTCCCGCCGCGCCGCTGAAGCAGCACAGAGGTCCTGTCGCGCCGTTGATGCAGCAGACTAGTCCGGCCGCACCACAGAAGCAGCAGAGATGTCCTGCCGCACCGCAAATGTAGCAGAAATGTCCTGCCGCGCCGCGGCGGCCTAGGAAAATGTCTCGTGGGTAGGCGATGACTCTTACATGTGCATGCATGCGATCGTCCATAGCTAGATGGATCAGATCTCTGGCTAGGAGAGGCTGCAGGACAAAATGAAATCCTCATTTGAACATGCTACTGGCGTCATCCGACAACTAAGGGAGGGCAATGCGAAGCTCCGGGCCGAGCGCGAACTACCAAGGGCGAAGATCGTCGGAAGTGCAAAGCAGCAGGAGGAGACCAGTGCCTTGTTGAAGAAGACCGGTGTCATCGTCAAGAAACTTATGGACGAGAATGACATGCTCCACATCGAGCGCCAAAGGCTGGTGGAGGAATCCGTGCATGCTCTCAAGCAGTGTGTTGAGGACACGAAAGACCTCATCGCCGCTCGCCGTGGAAACTAGTTCCCGCGGCCTGTAGCAACGCATCAAGAAAGTAACTGCATGTGTATTTTTTTAATTATCTTCCTAATTATGTAAGATAATTATTATCCACTGTCGTTGTCCTTATATATTCACCAGTCTTGCAGTAGATGCTATATAGGTCCATCGGATCTTACATCAAGATCCATGCAAATTTTCTTTTCAGATTTTGTTTTTTTCTCTTAAATCTCAGTCGAGTGAGACATAGCGACGCCATTTAACAGGGGCTCGGGCGCCATTAATGGAGACCTTGGGAGAGAGGTGGGCAGCCGATGGAGGTCAAAGGGATCTCCTCCCGATAAGCACGAGCAGGGGTCTGATCACATGCCTCCCGTACTCAAATAGCTACCTTGCACGACGCCTCCTAGCTAATAAAAAATGGGACACATGGGAGCATATAAATGGTAAGTAGAATGCCCATGGTTTCAATGATATTCTTGTGTTTCCGATTGTAACGGGACAACACTTGTTGCAAAATGACTTTGTTGATTGTTAATCTGTGCGCCTTCGCAAATTGGACAACAAAATTACCACACCATGTTGGTGCCATGTCATGACAGCAAGTCAAGTTTCATTATTTTCATGCGTGTTTTGGATTTATAGGAATTAAAAAACTAAGTTTATCAATGTTTCCGGCCGAGCCATGATGCCCAGATGTTTAAATTTCATTCCCATTTCTTGCACGAGACCTAGAAATTTACCTGAGGACACACATGTGAATTTTCAACCAACTTTGGTGCACTTGAGCATGTGCTTGTAGTTGAAATTTGAATTTTGCACATTAAATGACCAGAAACTTAATTAATGTATGAAAAGGCCAAACAAACCCAGCAAAATTCCAAAAATTAACATGACACTCATATAGTTCTATGTTGCCTCTATCAAGAAAATCAAGGGGGGGGGGCAGCATATATCATTTCGTACACAAAGGTGCACGTTCCCTCTCAGAACAACGAGCATTTTTGGGAGAAGCTACAGTTTGCAATAAGCTTATAACAAAATTTGTTCCAATTCGGCCATTTTTTTACCACAACATGTTAGTACCATGACCTGACACCATGCCAAGTTTCATGATTTTCAAGCATGTTTTGGATTTACTAGAATTTTAAAACCCAATTTCTCAATGTTCTCGGCCGAGCCACGATGCCCAGATGTTTGAATTTCATTCCAATTTCTTGCATGGGACCTATAAATTCACCCGAGGACAGACATGTTATTTTTCAACCAACTTCGGTGCAATAGAACATGTGCTTGTAGTTCAAGTTTGAATTACGCACATTAAATGACTCAATTAATGTATAAAAAGGCCAAACGAACCCAGACTAATCCCAAAATTTAACACGACACTCATATAGTTCTATGTTTCCTATGTAAAGAAAATGGGGGGGGGCAGCGTATACCGCTTCGCATATAAAGGTGACACGTTACCTCTCAGAACCATGAGCCTTCTTGAGAGAAGCTCCGGTTTGCAAGAAGCTTATACCAAAACTTGTTCCAATTCGGCCAAGTTTTTGACCACAACATGTTAGTGCCATGACATGACACCATGCCAAGTTTCACGATTTTCAGGTGAGTTTTGGATTACAGGAATTTAAAAACCAAGTTTCTCAATGTTCTCGGCCGAGTCACAATGCCCAGATGTTTGAATTTCATTCCCATTTCTTGCATGGGACCTATAAATTCACCCATGGACACACATGTGATTTTTCAACCAACCTTTGTGCACCGGAGCAAGTGCTTGTAGTTCAAATTTGAATTTTGCACACTAAATGTCCAGAAACTCAATTAATATATAAAAAAGGCCAAACGAACCCAAAACGTAAACTTAACTAATATATTCTCTATGTGGGGCATTTAATGAATGTCTATTATATATATGTTTTCTTCCCTATTAAAATTTAGTTGGTATGACAGTTAGATGCTCTCACATAATCTATTATTGGAACTATAGGGGATGTTGATTCCTATCAACTACCATATCCTAAAGGTTAAAATAGGTACATAATCATCTTCTCTGTTATGCATAGTGCACTACCAACCCCTATACGATGATGCACATTAAACTGTGGATACGAGTTTTATGTAAACCAGAGGCTTAAAGTGGATTTTCATATTGTTTGAAATTGTGTCAATAAATATTTTTTATAGAATATTGTTTGCTGATATTGTCAGATGTGTGTATGAAAGATGTTTTTTCCCTCCCACTGCAACACACGGGCATGTTTTGCTAGTGTATAAAAAAGGCCTAACGAACCCGAAATAATTCAAAAATTTAACATGGCACTCTTATTGTTCTATGATGCCTTTGTAAATAAAATGAGGGGGAGGCAACATATATCGTTTCACACACAAAGGTGACACATTCCCTCTCGGAACCATGAGGCTTGCTGAGAGAATCTCCGGTTTTGCGAGAAGCTTATACCAAAACTTGTCCCAATTCAGCCAAAAATTATACATATGAAAACATGGTTTAGATTATCCCGAACATCTAGCTACCTAGACCAATGTACTGTGATTTGAATTTAACATAAAATGGATACAAATATTTGAATTCGAGACCGTATGGTACATGTGGTTCATAGTGAAATATGATTACTGCTATATGCATGTTTTTTGTTATCAAGATAATATTTAAATGATGCTATAACTTGACAATACTTGTATTGAAATAAGGAAAATTGATTCAAATTTAGTCCATATGGTAGACGACAATATATATGTTCATGGGGTGGAGTAAAATGTTCATATATGATGGAAGATCAAAATGTAGGACTACATCCATTATGAACCGCAAGGTCACCTAACGATATATTCGAATTCAACATAACCTGGATTCAAAAATTGAAATTCGAGATCCTGGCATTTTTAATCATATAAAAAGGGACATGACTCTTTCTTGTGGTGGGAATTGATTTGTGTTTGTTGTTGTTCAGGGAAGTGCGAATTGATTTGGTACTATACAGCGTAATCTTGTTCTCCCGATTTTTTTACATTTTCTTGTAGTTTTTTCAATGGAATTTATAGCAATATAGTAAAAGGGGACATGACTCTGTTGTGTCTTGTATGAATTCTTTTTTTGTACCCATTAAGTTTGTTCTGCCGAACATGGAATCTGCGCCTTGTTATCCCGAAATTCTCAAGCTCGAGTATTTTCTCTCTCATCTTCTA
Organism: Triticum aestivum; assembly: GCF_018294505.1. NCBI lineage: Eukaryota > Viridiplantae > Streptophyta > Magnoliopsida > Poales > Poaceae > Triticum > Triticum aestivum. The sequence continues at coordinate 300,694,308 of NC_057797.1, forward strand.
TGAAACTCCCGCCTCGTCAACCCGCACGCCTCTTCAATCTGCGCCTTGTTATCTTGAAATTTCGACGCGCACGAAAACACCGTCCTCATCCGAAATCGGTCCCGGAGCATAGACACGCGAAATCCCCTTCTACCCCTCAGCCAGAAATGCCGGCTCGACATCGCGTGGTCAAAATCAGTGGGGGTATGTTGGTAACTTACCCTACATTTCGGACAAGCGCGTCCCTAAGCCATGGCTCCCCCTACCTTCCCCTTCGCCCCCATTCATACACCGAGGCCGCCAAAACCTGCGAAACCCCACGCTCCTCCGTCGGCCTCCCGACCGCCGCCCAGCCGGAGATTCTTCCCTGACGACATCATCCACCACAACAGCTCGCCGTCCCTCATCCACCGCACCAGATGAGGATCCATCGTCGATCTCGTCGTCCCGCCGTATCAGCCGCCCCATCCTCCACCTCCAAGGAGCTGCCGCGACATTCGCCTCGTCTATCGCGCCACCTCCATTCCCATAGTGTCGTCTTGACCCGGAACTGTAGCACCCTGACCAATTCCTTGATGAAGCCGAGGCCTACTCGGCGCCACCAAGGAGGTTCATCACTCACCACTACATTTTATCTTTTATTCGATCTCACGGGGCTGCCAGTGCTGGATACAGAGCAGCCATGGCGGGTCTCCATCGACGATGCCGTCGCCGGCCACTTCATCCACGATGTCTCTCCCCCATGTCGTTTCTTCCTCGGTGGCGGCTTCCACACCGGCACTAGCTGCAGCTACTCTGGCTCTCGCTCATGCTGCTACTGCTGCTCTGACTCTCACTCGCGCTGCGGCTCTGTTCTTGCTGTCGGTCGCGCTGCTGCACTCCTCTTGCTTTCATTTGTGCTGCTGCTCTGCTATTGTTGTCGGTCGCGCTACTGCTCCTCTCTTGCTCTTGTTTGTGCTTCTGCTCTGCTCTTGCCCTCACTTGCGCTATTGCTACTGCTGCATGACCTCCGACAGCTACAGGAGTTGCTGCTTTAGCACTCACTCGGGGTGCTGCTGCATGACTTGCTCTCTGCTAGTGCGTTCCCTGCTCGAGCAGCTGCTGATTTAGATCAATGCTTCTCTGCTACTAGTGCTCGAATGCCCTAAACATATCTTTCAATGCTCTGCCACTAGTTCAATCAGTTTCAATAGTATAATTTAGTTTCGACTGTAAAGTTCAGTTTCTTCAATTAAGTTCAAAGTGAACAATACTTACAACATTTGTCGGAGCATCCATGGCGCGGCTGATGCGTTTTACATCTAGCACTTTTTGGTGATGTATTTTACATCGTCTATTGAAGATGATATTAGAGTCCCACTTCAGATTAACATTGTCTGTCTTGTCTTGCTTCACCCTCGCTGTCGTACACCTCACTGGATGTAACACCCACAATGCGGCTATATCTCCCATGTGTTGGGGCACGACTTAGAGGCATAGCCACATGGTAGGTTTGTCACAAGAGGGGTGATCTTCACACAATCCCATGTACTGAATAAGAAAGGGATAAAGAGTTGGCTTACAATCGCCACTTCACACAATACATAAATAATTCATACATCATCCATATACACTCAAAGACCGATTACGGTCAAAATAAAGGAAGACAATCCCAAATGTTAGATCCCCGATCGTCCCAACTGGGCTCCACTACTGATCATCAGGAAACGAAATGTAGTAATGACCCAGATCCTCGTTGAACTCCCACGTGAGTTCGGTAGCATCACCTGCACTGGAATCATCGGCACCTGCAACTGTTTGGAAGTATCTATGGGTCGTGAGGACTCAGCAATTTCACACCCGCGAGATCAAGACTATTTAAGCTTATGGGTAGGGGAAGGTAGTGAGGTGGAGGTGTAGCAAGCACTAAGCATATATGGTGGCTAACATACGCAAATAAGAGCGAGAAGAGAAGCAACACAATGGTCAAGAAGCTAGAAGTGATCAAGAAGTGATCCTGAAACTACTTACGTTGAAGCATAACACAAGACCGTGTTCACTTCCCGGACTCCGTCGAGAAGATACCATCACGGCTACACACGCGGTTGATGCATTTTAATTAAGTCAAGTGTCAAGTTCTCTACAATCGGATATTAACAAATTCCCATCTTCCACATAACTGCGGGCACGGCTCTCGAAAGTTTATACCCTGCAAGGGTGTCCCAACTTAGCCCATTACAAGCTCTCACGGTCAACGAAGGATATTCCTTCTGCTAGGAAGACCCGATCAGTCTCAGAATCCCGGTTACAAGACATTTTGACAATGGCAAAACAAAACCAGCAAAGCCGCCCAACTGTGCCGACAAATCCCGATAGGAGCTGCACATATCTCGTTCTCAGGGCACACCGGATTGTCCAAACTTCCGGTAGGCCAGCCCAGAGTTGCCCCTGGTGGCCACCGGTGGTTGATAGGTTGGACCAACACTCAGAGGAGGACTGGACCAGGGGTTTAAAATAAAGATGACCCTTGAGTCCACGGAACCCAAGGGAAAAGGCTTAGGTGGCAAATGGTAAAACCAAGGTTGGTCCTTGCGGGAGGAGTTTTATTGAAGGCGAACTGTCAAGGGGTTCCCATAATACACAACCGCGTAAGGAATGCAAAATCAAGGAAGATAACACCGGTATGATGGAAACTAGGGCGGCAAGAGTGGAACAAGACACCAGGCATACGGTCAAGCCTTCCACCCTTTACCAAGTATATAGATGCATTAATTAAAATAAGAGATATTGTGATATCCCAACATATCCATGTTTCAACAAGGAACAAACTTCAACTTCACCTGCAACTAGCAACGCTATAAGAGGGGCTGAGCAAAAGCGGTAACCTAGCCAAACAACGGTTTGCTAGGAAGGTGGGTTAGAGGCTTGACATGGTAAACATGGGAGGCATGATATAACAAGTGGTAGGTAGCGTGACATAATGATAGAGTGAATAACTAGCAAGAGAAGATAGAAGTGATTTCGAGGGTATGGTCATCTTGCCTGCAATCCCGCAAGGAAGAAGAACGAATCCATGAAGAAGACAAACAGACGGAGTCGAACGAATCCTCAAAAACACGACGTTATCGGAACTAACCCAAAGAAGCAACACCGGAAAGAAGCAAAGAACACTGTAAACAACCATCACATAAACATGGCATGATGCACAACCAAGTATGATGCATGTCCGGTTTAATGAGGCATGACATGGCAAAGTGCAACAAACAACACTACAAATTAAGTGGAGCTCAATATGCAACGAGTTGCATATTGATGAAACACTACATCAATTATTTAGTTCTCTCTTGCTTATGTACCCAAAAATATTAAATGTTATTAAACATGGCGAGGGGTGAAGCATATGAAAACTACCTATCTAGGCAAGTTTAAATGAGGCCAGAACAACAAACAACAATTCAGGTAACTCCTCATATGCATATTTAGAACTAGCTACTGTTCTTCCCTAAACCTAATTTTAGAGTTTTTAAACATGCAAAGTAAGTACATCATGTTAAACTATGCATTTTTCTACCCCAGTTACATATAAAGTTTGTTTGAAATGGAGCTACGGTTATTTAGTTATGAAATAAAACATTTTAACATGGCATTTGAGCAAATTTAATCAAACAACATTTTTAACATTTTAAACAAGCATGAAAGTTGGATAATTTTTATCTACACATAATTCTAAGCATTTTTCATATATGAAGTTTTTACAAAAGATGCACAGTTTGTTGTATGAACATGGGGGTCTTTTCTGTAAAACTACGTTCTCTGGAATAAATACTAAATCCGTCCAGATGAAAAAAAAACATTACGCGGGCCGAAACTTAGATCTGGCCCAAAATGCACAAGGGGCTGGAGGGGGGTCTGCTCACCCATGGGCCATGGCCCGTTCGGTGTAGGACTGGAGGAGGCCGGATCTTGGGGAAGCAGGCTGGGCCTTGGCAGCGGCCCAACGAGGCGATGGATGAGCATGCGGTCAATGCGGCTAGGACGAGCGGGCAAGGCAGGGGAGCGGGTCTCGGTGGTGGCGCACCGAACGGAGGCCGATGGAGACGGTCCCGGTGATGGTTTGCGGTTGGTGTGGCCCTGGCTGCAGGGACTAGACGGCGGGAACGGCTGGATCCGGGCAAGGGCGTCGGGGACGGATGGATCTTGCCGGAGAACGAGGCCGTGAGAGGTGGCGAGCCCCTGCACCAAAAGTTAGCAGCAATGGCAAGGGTCACAACCAGGAGAGTGACGAGGAATGGAGGATTGGCTTGAGCAGCAACATGGACCTGAGGAGGCGGGGAGAAGGCGACTACAGGCACGATGCTGATCCGGTGACCGACAAGGTCGAGGCCGCGGAGGAACGGCGGCAGGGTGGAGAAGGCTCTGGATTGGGAGCTCCTCTCCCGATCTGGAGCTCAGGGGGGGGGGCGATGCAGTCGGGCCCTGATGGGCTCGCGTGGGCTGCATGCGCACTCGGGCGGCCGCGGCGAAGTGGGAAGACAAGGGACGACGTGGCACGCCCCAATTGGACGGGAGCGATGGTCAGGTGGCGGCGCGGTGAATGGAGCGGCGCCAAGTGGAATTGGAGGGGAGGACGGCGCCGGATTTCGAGGAGAAGGGGGTTGGCTGCGGCTGGTGGCGGCGGGTCCAAGGAGAAGGGGTCTAGAGGTAGGGGAAGAGCTTGGTTTGTCCAAAAATGGACTAGGGTTTGTTTATATAGGGTAGGTGGCTAGGGTTAGGGGGGTTTGAGGCCGTTTTTGACCGTACGATCTCAAGGGTGCGGCACTGAGCGGAAGAGGGGGAGGGGTAGCTGGGCCATAGGTGTGTTGATTGTGACAGTGTAGAAGGTCGTGGGTTTCGGGAGAGAAGAGAGAGAGAGACCCAGCAGCAGTTTCGGGAGGCCGAAAACGTCCGACGTGACCGGCTATAGTGCCGCTATATGTTTAACTGTTGGACTATCAAACGAACTCCGAATGTGATGAAACTTGTGAGGCATTCTATCTACACTATAATAATACCACACTCCAACTTTCATCCCATTCCGAGAACATTTTCCGTCCACTTATAAAATAACATTTCAGAGGTGCCACGAGTGCGTGCAAGTGTGTTTGGGCTCAGAACCGACAACGGAAAGAACTGGGAGATCCGGACGGATGCAAGTTTTGAAAACATGTAGATGCAATGCGGATGATGACATGGTAAGATGCCACACGCAAGCGAATGACAAGGCAACAACAGCAAATAACTGGAATACACCTGCCGCATCAGTCTCGGGGCGTTACAACACTCCACCACTACAAGAGGATCTCGTCCCGAGATCTAGGATGGCACCGGGGGAAACGGAAGAGGAAGAGAAGAGGTAAAATGAAGTTGCTTCTTGGACAAACGAGTGAAACCATGGACTTTGAGAGGTTGAACAAATTGAAAGAAAGAATACAATGAAGATGAACAAAGTTGAAAACACTCCGTTAGAAAAGAGGAACAAGGAACGCTACTAGAACCTAGTAGGTTGAATGACATAAGAAAAGGGTTGCAACGAACAGGAAGTACATGCAAGCACTCCGGATGAAACGAGATGTATAAGGAACGATAAAGATCAATTACGATAACACTCCGGTTAGAATTGGAAAGCATAGAATATTCACTTGGGAAAATAAAGCACTTGGATGAGACTCCGGTTAGAAGAGGAATGATAGACACAACACTCCGGTTAAACAAGATAGACAAGGAATAAGAATGATATAATTTGGGCAGCACACCGACTGTAAATGGAAGGAATTGAACAAGAACTTGACAAGATGAGAGGATACTTGATCAAGTCAACAACAGACTGCCTCCGAAACTATTGAAAGAATGGCACAATGAGTAAGAAGGATTTCACACAGCACTCCGGTTGAGAAGGTAGGCAAACTTGATAGAATGGGAAGAGCTTGAAAAGAGGGCACGACACTCCAGTAGAATGAATAAGCAAAGAAAAGAACATGATCTTGGACCAAAAAAACGAGATGCTGGTCGAAGAGTGCAACATCACAATGCTTTCGGAACAAACGAATAGAAGCTAAATTGTTGGGAAGAAAGAAAGTAGAAGAAAATGATAACTTCTACCACCAATGAATTGGAAATCATCCTTAGAAAGAAGGATTGAATGGAGTTGTTGAAAATTAAACAACAAAAGAAAAAGGTTGTTGTGGGCTTATGGAACACAACTCTAAATCTTGAGGTGAAATTCTCCCACTAACGAAAAACAGTAGATTAGATTGATATGAACAAGGAGACGAGAATTCACCGGGAGGATAATTGAAGAACTTGGGTCATTTATGAGCACCATAAATAGAAACAATCCTTAGGGAAAGCTTTAGGTGAAATATAACCCAAGGTAACACTAATGAAGAGATTGATGGATTTAAGATACCTCATTCCTGACAACTTGTCAATCATGAAACATGAAGGAAACTGTCAAAATGACATAACACCACCTCAAAAGATAAGATAGAAAGAATTGCACTTCGGAATGCAAGATGAAGAATTCTTGAACTCCCCAAGACAAGACATGTGTTGAGCAACATGTTTATTTTTAGAGTAAAGCTTGGTGGATCTTAACTTTGAGAGAAATCTAGGGGAACAATTGAAGAATGAAAGGAATCCTTGACGAAACACCATGTAGAGCCTCCATGAAGAACTCCGGAAAAAAGGATGATAAAAAGAAAGAGAACTTGAAAACACAAGGTGAAGCCTTGCGATGATTTAGGTGGATCTTCGTGGTGATGAGAGCTTGGAACTCCGGGAAGAGAAAAGATGAAACAATTGAAACCCAGAATTTGATGAACCTCCGGAATAAGGAATTGAATTTACTCGATGAAACGAGAATACAAATTACATTGTGCTTAATCTTCACCAATTTAAATTGATGATAAGCAACAGATTTGGCATACTACTTATTCTTGTAGAAAAGGATTAAGATAGATATAGCACCAACTTGGGAAGGTCTTCAACGAACCACATGTAGGATTTGGAAACAACGAATGGATTGATATGATAACGAAGGAAGAGAAATCTTGAATGAACCTACGTAAGAATTGAAAATGAAAGTAGCAAAGAAACAATTCACCGAGAAGAATTGGAAAACAAATGAAGATACTTGAGGGAATTTAGATACATGAGAACGAAGAGATCACAAGCTGATTAGAGAATACTTGAACAATGCACCAATATGATTTAGAGAAGGAGAGCTAAAAGCTGAGAATGAATAATTCTGAGATGATGGGCTACGGAGAATCAAACTGAAAAGACTCCTGAATTGCTTCAGATGGGAGAAAAGTATTCTCACAATCGAAAATAATTATGAGAGGATGGCATCAAGCTTGAACCACACATCTTTGAGAGAACGGATAAGATTTGGAGGAAAAACTCTTCTTCGGTCTTCAAATGTTGAGAATGATGATGAGAACCACCATGAATTTGTTGAGGCACTCCGGAATGAAAATTAGAAAGGTTGAACCAACGATGAAAATAATTTGAAAGATCTTGGAGAAAGAAATATAACTGATGATAATTCATTCTTACATCAACTTCGAAAAGAATTTGAGAATACCTCCGGAAAACTAGAAGAGTCAGGTAAGATCCTAGGAAAAGACCCGTGGGTTATCAGCCCACTCAAAAGAAGCACCTTCGAATGATTACTTGAAAGGGAGATTGCACCGGTTGATTTAAATGGCTTGAATGAGATAACATCCTCAAAATAGCTTGAACGGATTGATAGTGGAGACACAAATCTTCTGAGATATCTTCGGCACCATAGAACAACTTAATAGCTTGAGGTGAATAATTAATTGGTGCACAGAATGAGAAAGCATTTGAACCGAGGAAAGGATATGGTCGATAAAGCTTGAATTAAATCCGCCGGAGAAGAAAAGAATGAAGAATAATGAGATTGCAGCTTCCTTAGCATCTTCTTGAGAATCATCGGGTAAGAACATTGAAAGAAAAGAATGAAGAGACTTCACATGCATAAATGGATACTTGATTGAGAATATGAGTCCTTGAAGAAAAAGGGTGGGAGGGCGGGAAAACAAAGGCAACTTGGGGACGGATGAAACAAACACCGTTGAGAGAACTTAGAATTGATTTTCTGGATGTTGAAAATGATTGGATCCACTGAAGAGAAACACGGCGGTTAGAAAAGAATTAACATGACAATCTTGATGATCGAAAGGATTAGCACTTCCATAGAAATATAAGAACACCGCTTGAAAAAAAAGGTATGGAATCCACATTAGACAATGAAGCAACTCGAATACCACAAATCAAAACAAAACAAAGTATTGGCTTGCAGAATAAGCCAGAAACAAACATATGATAGATCCCAGATCGTATCATGTGTCTGTTGGAAAGATATCCTACGAGATACTTGAATTCCCACTTATAAACTCCCAAAACTTTTTGGTTATGCAATCAGGTGTTGGGGATACAGGGGAAGCATAATATCTCACCCAAACTAAACAAAACCTACATCCAACTGTATCCATCCTTCAACACATAACGAAGAAACCTTTGGAAATCATGTACCTCAACCTTCGAAAAGCATCCGTTATATGAGTTATGGCAGTACTCCCGAACTCCCGCTGAAGTACTGGGTGGCGTCGAGGTTATCTAACCAACAACTGCATAAAAGAGATTTTCGATATCGGCGAACTCAGGTATTCCAGAACTGAACGATAAAATTGTGACGACAACACCTTGGAGCTCAACTCCCCGAGACAGTGCCGCAACCCCTAAATGTCAGGAGGCACCAAGAACAATGTTCTCGTCACAAGACTATCGGAAAGATTCCAAGATACCCGCATGATCCTAAAAAAAATTGTGAAATTTGAGGAGAGGAAAGTCAAAACTTCTATGTCAGGAGGCCTCACCAGAGCGACGAAGGGACTAGGAGTAAAAATAATCCTACTCTCCGATATATATATAATCCTAATACTCAAAACATTTTTTTCTAGACTAAACAACGTCAACCATTCGATCAAGCAGGGGGCTCCTAAGTCGGGGATGGCTCTGGATCGGGAGCTCCTCTCCCGTTCTGGAGCTCGGGGGGGGGGGGGGGCGATGTAGTCGGGCCCCGATGGGCTCGCGTGGGCTGCGCGCGGGCTTGTGCGGGCTGCGGAAAAGTGGGGAGACAAGGGATGATGCGGCACGCCCCAGTTGGACAGGAGCGATGGTCAGGTGGTGGCGCGGCGAATGGAGCGGAGGACGGCGCCGGATTTCGAGGAGAAGGGGGTTGGCTGCGGCTGGTGGCGGCGGATCCGAGGTGAAGGGGTCTAAAGGTAGGGGAAGAGCTAGGTTTGTCCAAAAATATACTAGGGTTTGTTTATATAGGGTAGGTGGCTAGGGTTAGGGGGGTTTGAGGCCATTTTTGACCGTACGATCTCAATGGTGCGGCACTGAGCGGAGGAGGGGGGCTGGGCCATAGGTGGGTTGATTGTGATTGTGTAGAAGGCGGAGGGTTGCAGGAGAGAAGAGAGAGAGAGAGATCCTGTAGCATTTTCCGGAGACCGAAAACGTCCGACGTAACCGGCTATAGTGCCACTATATGTTTAACTGTTGGACTATCAAACGAACTCCGAATGTGATGAAACTTGACAGGCTTTCTATCTACACTATAATAAGACCGCACGCCAACTTTCATCCCATTATGAGAACATTTTCCAGCCACTTATAAAATAACATTTTGGAGGTGCCACGGGCGCGTGCAAGTGTGTCTGGGCTCAGAACGGACAACAGAAAGAACTGGGAGATCTGTACGGATGCAGGTTTTGAAAACATGCAAATGCAATGCGGATGATGACATGGCAAGATGCCACACGCAAGCGAATGACAAGGCAACAACCGCGAATAACTGGAATACACCTGGTGCATCGGTCTTGGGGCGTTACAACACTCCACCACTACAAGAGGATCTCGTCCCGAGATCTAGGATGGCACCAGGGGAAACAGAAGAGGAAGAGAAGAGGTAAAAATAAGTTGCTTCTTGGACAAAGGAGTGAAACCATGGACCTTATGAGGTTGAACAAAATGAAAGAAAGAATACAACGAAGATGAACAAAGTTGAAAACACTCCGTTAGAAAAGAGGAACAAGGAACATTACTAGAACCTAGTAGGTTGAACGACATAAGAAAAGGGTTGCAATGGACAGGAAGTCCATGCAAGCACTCCGGATGAAACGAGATGTACAAGGAATGATAAAGATCAATTACGACAACACTCCGATTGGAATTGGAAAGCATACAATATACACTTGGCAAAAGAAAGCACTTGTATGAGACTCCGGTTAGAAGAGGAATGATAGACACAACACTCCGATTAAACAAGATAGAGAAGGAATAAGAATGATATAATTTGGGCAGCACACCGACTGTAAATGGAAGGAATTGAACAAGAACTTGACAAGATGAGAGGATACTTGATGAAGTCAACAACAGACTGCCTCCGGAACTATTGAAAGAATGGCACAATGGGTAAGAAAGATTTCAGACAACACTACTGTTGAAAAGGTAGGAAAACTTGACGGAATGGGAAGAGCTTGAAAAGAGGGCACGGCACTCCGATTGAATGAATAAGCAAAGTAAAGAACATGATCTTTGACAAAAAAACGAGATGACGGTCGAAGAGTGCAACATCACAATGCTTCCGGAATGAACGAATAGAAGCTATTCGTTGGTCATTTATGAGCACCATAAATAGCAACAATCCTTAGGGAAAGCTTTAGGTGAAATATAACCCAAGGTAACTCTAATGAAGAGATTGATGGATTTAAGATACCTCATTCCTGACAACTTGTCAATCATGAAACATGAAGGAAACTGTCAAAATGACATAGCACCACCTCAAAACAGAAGATAGAAAGAATTGCACTTCGGAATGCAAGATGAAGAATGCTTTAACTCCCCAAAACAAGACATGTGTTGAGCACCATGTTTATTTTTAGAGTAAAGCTCGGTGGATCTTAACTTTGAGAGAAATCTGGGGGAACAATTGAAGAATGAAAGGAATCCTTGACGAAACACCATGTAGAGCCTCCATGAAGAACTCTGGAAAAAAGGATGAAACGAGAATAAGAATTACATTGTGCTTAACCTTCACCAATTTAAATTGATGACAAGCAACGAATCTGGCATACTACTTATTCTCGTAGAAAAGGATTAAGATAGATATAGCACCAACTTGGTAATGTCTTCAACGAACCACCGGTAGGATTTGGAAACAACAAATGAATTGATATGATAACGAAGGAAGAGAAATCTTGAATGAACCACCGTAAGAATGGAAAATGAATGTAGCAAAGACACAATTCACCGGGAAGAATTGGAAAACGAATGAAGATACTTGAGGGAATTTAGATACATGAGAACGAAGAGATTACGAGCTGATTAGACAATACTTGAACAATGCACCAGTACGATTTAGAGAACGAGAGCTGAAAGCTGAGAATGAATAATCCTGAGATGATGGGCTCCAAAGAATCAAACCGAAAAGACTCCTGAATTGCTTCAGATGGGAGGAAAGAATTCTCAAAATCGAAAATAATTATGAGAAGATGGCATCAAGGTTGAACCACACATCTTTGAGAGAACGGATAAGATTTGGAGGAAAAACTCTTCTTCTGTCTTCAAATATTGAGAATGATGGTGAGAACCACCATGAATTTGTTGAGGCACTCCGAAATAAAAATTAGAAAGGTTGAACCAATGATGAAAAGAATTTGAAACATCTTGGAGATAGAAATATGACTGATGATAATTCATTCTTATATCAACTTCGAAAAGAATTTGAGAATACCTCTAGAAAACTAGAAGAGCCAGGTAAGATCCTGGGAGAAGACCTGTGGGTTATGGGCCCACTCAAAAGAAACACCTTCGAACGATTACTTGAAAGGGAGATTGCACCGGTTGATTTAAATGGCTCGAATGAGATAACATTCTCAAAATAGCTTGAACAGATTGATAGTGGAGACACAAATCTTCTGAGATATCTTCGGCACTACAGAACAACTGAATATCTTGAGGTGAATAATTAATTGGTGCAACGGAATGAGAAAGCATTTGAACTAAGGAAAGGATATGGTCAATAAAGCTTGAATTAAATCCACCGGAGAAGAAAAGAATGAAGAATAATGAGCATGCAGCTTCCTTAGCATCTTCATGAGAATCACCGGGTAAGAACATTGAAAGAAAAGAATGAAGAGACTTCACATGCATAGGATGGATAATTGATTGAGAAATATGAGTCCTTGAAGAAAAAGGGTGGGAAGGTGGGAAAACAATGGCAACTTGGGGACGGATGAAACAAACACCGTTGAGAGAACTTAGAATTGATTTTGCGGATGTTGAAAATGATTGGATCCACTGAAGAGAAACACGCTGGCTAGAAAAGAATTAACATGACAATCTTGATGATCGAAAGGATTAGCACTTCCATAGAAATATGAGAACACCGCTTCGAAAAAAAGGTATGGAATCCACACTTGACAATGAAGCAACTCGAATACCAGAAATCAAAACAAAACAAAGTATTGGCTTGCAGAATAAGCCGAAAACAAACATATGATAGATCACAAATCGTATCTTGTGTCAGTTGGAAAGATATCCTATGAGATACTTTAATTCCCACTTATAAACTGCCGAATCATTCTTGTTATGCAATCAGGTGTTGGGGATACAGGGGAAGCATAATATCTCACGCAAACTAAACAAACCCTACATCCAGCTGTATCCATCCTTCAACACATAACCAAGAAACCTTCGGAAATCATGTACCTCAACCTTCGAAAAGCATCCGTTATACGAGTTATGGCAATAATCCGGAACTCCCGCCCCAGTACTGGGTGGCGTCGAGGTTATCTCACCAACAACTGCATAAAAGAGATTTTCGATGTCGGCGAACTTAGGTATTCCAGAACTGCAATGATAAAATTGTGACGACAACACCTCGGAGCTCAACTCCCCGGGACACTGCCACAAGCCCTAAATTTCAGGAGGCACCAAGAACAATGTTCTCGTCACAATACTATCGGAAAGATTCCAAGATACCCACGTGATCCTAAAAAAATCGTGAAATTTGAGGAGAGGAAAGTCAAAACTTCTACGTCAGGAGGCGTCACCAGAGCGACAAAGGGTCTAGGAGTAAAAAGAATCCTACTCTCCGATATATATAATCCTAAGACTCAAAACATTTTGTTCTAGACACAACAACATCAGCGATTCGATCAAGCAGGGGGCTCCTAAGTCGGGGATGGCTCTGATACCAACTTGTAACACCCACAATGCGGCTATATGTCCCACGTGTCGGGGCATGACTTACAGGCATAGCCGCATGGTAGGTTTGTCGCAAGAGGGGTGATCTTCACACAATCTCATGTACTGAATAAGAAAGGGATAAAGAGTTGGCTTACAATCTCCACTTCACACAATACATAAATAATTCATACATCATCCATATACACTCAAAGACCGACTACGGTCAAAATAAAGGAAGACAACCCCAAATGCTAGATCCCCGATCGTCCCAACTGGGCCCCACTATTGATCGTCAAGAAACAAAACGTAGTAACGACCCAGATCCTCATCGAACTCCCACGTAAGTTTGGTAGCATCACCTCCACTAGCATCATAGGCACCTGCAACTGTTTGGAAGTATATGTGAGTCGCGAGGACTCAGCAATCTCACACCCGCGAGATCAAGACTATTTAAGCTTATAGATAGGGGAAGGTAGTGAGGTGGATCTGCAGCAAGCAATAAGCATATATGGTGGCTAACATACGCAAATAAGAGCGAGAAGAGAAGCAACGCAACGGTCAAGAAGGTAGAAGTGATCATGAAGTGATCCTCAAACTACTTACGTTCAAGCATAACACAAGTCTATGTTCACTTCCCGAACTCCACCGAGAAGAGACCATCACGGCTACACACGCGGTTGATGCATTTTAATTAAGTCAAGTGTCAAGTTCTCTACAACCGGATATTAACATAACCGTGGGCATGGCTCTCGAAAGTTTATACCCTGCAGGGGTGTCCCAACTTAGCCCATCACAAGCTCTCATGGTCAACGAGGGATATTCCTTCTGCCCGGAAGACCCGATCAGTATCGGAATCCCGGTTACAAGACATTTCGACAATGGTAAAACAAAACCAGCAAAGCCACCCGACTATGCCGACAAATCCCGATAGGAGCTGCACATATCTCGTTCTTAGGGCACATCAGATTGTCCAAACTTCCGGCAGGCCAGCCCAGAGTTGCCCCTGGTGGCCACCGGCGGTTGACAGGTTGGACCAACACTCAGAGGAGCACTGGCCCAGGGGTTTAAAATAAAGATGACCCTTGAGTCCGCGGAACCCAAGGGTAAAGGCTTAGGTGGCAAATGTTAACATCAAGGTTGGGCCTTGGCGGAGGAGTTTTATTCAAGACGAACCGTCAAGGGTTTCCCATAATACCCAACCGCGTAAGGAACACAAAATCAAGGAACATAACACTGGTATGACGGAAACTAGGGCAGCAAGAGTGGAACAAAACACCAGGCATAGGATCGAGCCTTCCACCTTTACCAAGTATATAGATGCATTAATTAAAATAAGAGATATTGCGATATCCTAACATATCAATGTTTTAACAAGGAACAAACTTCAACTTCACCTGCAACTAGCAACGCTGTAAGAGGGGCTGAGCAAAAGTGGTAACATAGCCAAACAACGGTTTGCTAGGAAGGTGGGTTAGACACTTGACATGGTAAACATGGGAGGCATGATATAACAAGTGGTAGGTAGCGTGACATAACGATAGACTGAACAACTAGCAAGCAAAGATAGAAGTGATTTCGAGGGTATGGTCATCTTTCCTGCAATCCCCCAAGGAAGTAGAACGAATCCATGAAGAAGACAAACGGACGAAGTCGAACGAATCCTCAAAAACGTGACATTATCGGAACTAACCCGAAGAAGCAACACCGGAAAGAAGCAAAGAACATGGTAAAAAACCATCACATAAACATGGCATGATGCACAACCAAGTATGATGCATGTCCGGTTTAATGAGGCATGGCATGGCAAAGTGCAACAAACAACACTACAAATTAAGTGGAGCTCAATATGCAACGAGTTGCATATTGACGAAACACCACATTTATTATTTAGTTCTGTCTCGCTTATGTACCCAACAATATTAAATGTTATTAAACATGGCGAGGGGTGAAGCATATGAAAACTACCTATCTAGGGAAGTTTAAATGAGGATGGAACAACAAACAGCAATTTCGGTAACTCCTCATATGCATATTTTGAACTAGCTACTGTTCTGCCCTAAACCTAATTTAAGAGTTGTTAAACATGCAAAGTATGTACATCATGTTAAACTATGCATTTTTCTACCCCATTTACATATAAAGTTTGTTTAAAATGGAGCTATGGTTATTTAGTTATGAAATAAAACATTTTAACATGGTATTTGAGCAAATTTAATCAACCAACATTTTAAACATTTTAAACAAGCATGAAAGTTGGATAATATTTATCTACACATATTTCTAAGCATTTTTCATATATGAAGTTTTTACAAAAGATGCATAGTTTGTGAGAAATTAAATGTATGAACATGGGGGTCTTTTCTGTAAAACTGCATTCTCTGGAATAAATACTAAATCCGTCCAGACGAAAAAAACATGACACGGGCCGAAACTTAGATCTGGCCCAACATGCACAAGGGACTGGAAGGGGGTCTGCTCACCCATGGGCCATGGCCCGTTCGGTGTAGGACTGGAGGAGGCCGGATCTTGGGGAAGCAGTCTGGGCATTGGCAGCGGCCCGGCTAGGCGATGGATGAGCGCGCGGTCAATGCGGCTAGGACGAGCGGGCAAGGCAGGGGAGCGGATCCCGGCGGCGGCGCTCGAACGGAGGCCGGTCGAGACGGTCCCGGCAATGCCTTGTGGTTGGTGTGGCCCTCGCAGCAGGGACTAGGCGGCGGGAACGGCTGGATCCGGGCAAGGGCGTCGGGGACAGATGGATCTTGCCGGGAACGAGGCCATGAGAGGCGGTGAGCCCCTACACCAAAAGTCAGCAGCAACGTAGGGGTCACAACTATCCTCCACATCCAACCCAATGATGTTGAGGTCGACAAGGCTATGCCAAAGAGGTTGTACACTCGTTGCATCACTTTGTTACTGTGCATTCATCTCGATCCCTCTGGGATACCTTGCTATGGAACTACTATGGTACTACTATTCATGCATTTGGTTAGAAGGAGTGGAGCAAAGAAAAACTGGAGGATTTTTTCCTTTGGTGTCCCTTTTGAAGAAAAAACGTAGGAATTTTAATATCCACTTGGACGTCCTTTTCAAATTAATATGCATGAAGAACAGGACTAATTGCATTACTAGCATAATAAGATTCTTATTTTTTTCATTTTCACGTGGTTTGACTTTAATTTGACCATGTTTCTCCATTCCTCTATTCTTCCAATTCATGTGAACCAAACACCCAGGTTGACAGAAATCCTATGTTTTCAAATGCTCGGTTTTGCATGTGCATTCCTATCCTATTCCTGTGTTTTTCCTATCCCTGCATTTATAGAATCCTCCAATTCTAAGGAGCCCTTATAGATTTACTTCATTTTCAGATAGGCGCCAAAGAAAACTCTGTGTGTTATGTCCTGCTCCTGCCGCGCCGTCATCCACTCCGCCTGAGGTGCACCATCGATGAAAGCGTTCACTGCAACAAAGATTCCCCATGCAGACTTTCTTTCACTGCCTCAGATCATGTTCCCCATTGCCGGCAGCCACGCCAGCTGCATTACCATCACCGACTGAGCAGATTAACGTGAGGACTACACAGTTCTGGAAGAGAGGTCACACTCTTTCGTGTTTGCTTACGTTATACATCCGTTATTATTACCTGCTACTTTATCGTTCAAAATTAAGTTTTAAAATTCCAGTGGGGCACATATCGAGGCAGCAATGAATAGTATCACTCTACTATCTGGTTCATCCGGGGTCTTCTATGTGGTTCATGTTGGGTTGGCAACAAACAATAGATGATCTATTGTCTATATTTTTAAACTGAAGCTATAATCTACCTGCTATCATTAGTTTTTGATCTATCCACTCGTTTTCTACCATCAGTCTTGATTTCTGCATGCACCCGTTAGGCCTTACATAATCTGACTATGTTTTGTTATTATGCATGTCGGTTATTGTACACAATCATACTGAACATGTAGAGAAAAAGCAAACACCGTTTCGTAGGACTATAATGTCATGTAGACGCCGCTCCATGGTGGGCGAAGTGGGGCCCCCCTCCCGCCATTCTAGATTGTATTCCAGAGGAAGATAACTGTTCAGATGGGGATTCAGAGGGAGCCGACAACTCCTATTTACCACCCGAGGTGTTTTCTCTAACCTGGCATGCTGATGTTGTTCATATCATGCATATGACGCCTCGCATTACTGACATTATACATCTTATATCTCATTAGCTTAGTTTAGATTTGCTTTGTGTGAATGCCACCTGTTTGGTTTCTATATCATATATGGGAATTATGCAATGCCATCTTCATTAGCCAGGCATCACATACATGAATCATGCAATGCCATCCTGTTTAGTCAGTCATCGTATATGTGAATTGTATCGTGCCAATTTTTTTTCATAATGTATTCCATTTGTCAACAATGTTTATAAATTCATCTACTCTTCCTGTGCATTAGCCATTTGAGTTGGTCATGGGAAAATCTGGAGTGAAAACATGGTCTTCTGAGTAGTTAGTGCTACCTGTCAATGCAGATTTCTTGCTGGTTACGGATAGCTCCTCAAAGGGGGATTCAAAGACAGATGACCAGTCGTATTCCCCGCCCCCCCGAGGTGCATGCTCTAACTTGGCAGGGTTATATTGCTCATATCATGCATATGGTGTCTTGCATTGCCATGCCATCTGCTTAGATTAGACATGCTTTGTGTGAATGCCTGCTGTTTGCTTTCTATATCAGATATGTGAATTATGCAATGCCATGTTTTTCAACCACTTATCATATATGTGAATTAAGCACCGCCATGTAGCCACACATCATATATGTGAATTATCTCGTGCCATATTTTTCATTACGTATTCCATTTGTCGAAAATCTGTGTATATTGAAATACTCTTCATGTGTATCAGCCATTCGAGCCGGTTATGGAAAAATCAGGAGTCAAAACAGGGTCTTCAGAGCAGGAAATGGTACCTGTTGAAGCATATATCTCGATGGTTACAGGTAGCTCCTCAGAGCAGGATTCAAAGATAGATGGCCAGTCCTATATCCTACCGGAGGTGTATTCTCTAAGTTGCAATGTTTATATTTCTCATATCAATCATATGGTGCCTTGCATTGCTTAGTTTAGACATCATATGCACAATATTGAATTCCATCTGCTTAGTTTAGAGATCATACATGCGAGTGCCAGTTGCTTAGTATATGAATCAATTATGTCAATTATATCATGCCATCCTGTATACTTAGACAACATGTATGTGAATTATTTCATACCAACCTATTTTAGAAAGACATCATATAGTTTTGTCATGTCATCCTATTTAGATACTCATCACATGTTGAATTATGCCATTATATCATGTTAAGTTATGTGTCATATATCTAAAACTGTGCCATGCTATCCTGTTTAGTTACGCACCATATATGTGAAATTGTGTCATGCCGTCCTGTTTGGTTAGACAACATATATGTGAATTACCACTTCTGTCTATCATGCAATGTCTGCACATTCAATTTCTTTTCTTGTTTATTAGCCATTTGAATTGGAGGGGGTGATGGTAGTATCTAAGGGAGCAAAACCCCATTCTTCACAAAAGACGGTGCTACCCGTCGATGTAGATAGAACCATGGTTGTACTGGCCCACGAACTAGCCCCACCACACATAATCAAGGCTCTTCTAGATTGCACACTTACACCATTGGACATAGAACCAGCTACAACCCATCTAACACCAACCCCAGAGGATAGTAACCCACTTCTAGTTGACACAGCACCATGTCCACCACAGAGTATCCCCACATGAGCAGTTTGTAAAGCAACTGTAGTGCCCAAAGCACGAAGACCACCACAGCAAACCCAAACTCCACATTTAAAGCAGAAGAGCAAGTGTTCTCAGGTCAGATTCCATAGCTATGGTCCATACTCCTTTGTTATTGCATCACCGTATTTACTCATACCAACTACTTTCGAATTTTAAGGATCCAATTGAAACTCCAATGGTGCAACAGGTATGTTTTAAACCTATTTCTTTAAACGGATTGTTGTTCTAACTTCTTCCTCTATGTTGATTTCAGTTTCAGTTGTATAAACAGTTATGTTCTCATGTGATGCCAATGTTGTGTAGTTTCTCGCACTTATATTCTGTCTATGATGCTATGTCTTAAAAATATATGAGTTGAACTGTGTCTCTATCTTGATTTGGCAATATAAACTAGAATGATATGGACAATACAGTGACCATAGTACATAGATATATGTTTGTTTCATGCTGTTATCATGTCCACCTTACTACGGAACCGGCTTACCAAAATGAGTTTCGTATACTACATGCTAAATCTGTGATGTGTCCACTTGTTTCTCTTGTAGTATGCGAATAGAATATTGGAGAAGAGCACCCCACTATGCAATGGTAGAGAAAGTAATGCAGATAAGGTTCCAGATAGCGAGACAACACTGTTGGTCTCCAAGAAAGGTGATAAAAATGATCTTGTAGATAGTGAGAAAACCCCACAGTCTTGAGTTGATGTAGTGTTCGAGTTACTAGCCAGTACCACTGGCACAAGATCTTCAAACTCGCTGCCTGAATCACTTCGGCTTCTTCAGTCTCAGCTACAAGTTGAAAGGCATCAGTCAGCTGTGCTGCGACAAGAAGCCGAAGGACTAAGGAAGTCCCTGCAGAATTCAGATGCATACTTTCTTGTGCAACAGCAAGCGCTGGAGGATTTAAGCGCCAAACAAGAGAAAGTTAATAATCTTGCTAAGCATCTTGCCAGCATTATGGGTACCCAGGATATTGTTTCTTGAGCTCTTCTAAAGTGGTTTCAGTTCTGGACTTGTTTTGCTGCGGCATTTATTTGCACTGGTCGCCAACCACTACTGCAGGATGCTGCTAATGCGACACTACGATCATAGACCCTTCGACGAAATTGTGTGTGATGCAATAATCACAAACGGTGGTGTAAAAATACTGTCAAAAAAGGTGCAAAACGTTTGTGATGGAGGATGCATCAAACATGGTTTGGATTTTAGTTGCGTCTGTGATGCAGGGCACATGGTTTAGTTCAATTAACTGTTTGCGATGAGGAGGAACAAAAGAAACGGGCAGCCAGATGAAGCTGTGTGCGATATACAGCATACGGTTCACTCAGATGAACTGTTTGTGATTAGGCAACACAAAATAAATGGTCAGCCAGATCAAGGTGTGTGCGATATACGGCATGCGGTTCACTCGGATGAACTGTTTGCATTGAGACAAGAGAACATAAACGATTCAATATATCAAGATGTGTGTGATACGCCGCAAACAGGCCTGTAATCAGAAATGTGTGCGAAGACCGATAATAACACAGATGATTGCTTCTATTAAGACGTATGTTATATGCTCTGTCTACACAACATCTATTGGCCATTGGGGGACGAGCGGGTATCCGGATACACTATAAGGATGCGAAGAGGCATCGTATATCAGCAAGGACTAGTTGTTCCACTAGTAGCTCATGTAAGAGAACACTCAAGTTAAGTGTGCTCAGGCTGGAGCAGCCATCAGATGGGTGACTGGATGGGAAGTTGTGTTGTTGTTAAATTAACTGACAGGATGGGTCATAGATGTCAAATTAGATGACTGATATGACCCATCCCATGAGTTAATTTAACCTCGAGATCCTTGTTTTTTAACACATATTAAAGAAGGTCTATAGTTGATCCATCCGACCTGTTTGTGATGGAATAAGCCGTGTGTGTTGTGGGCAAACGCTTGCTAGTATTCAACCGTTTGCGATTGATGAATTCATCACCGACGGGTTCCCTAGTGTGGTCCGTGTTCATTTGATCATCATCTACATCTTATGCTAGCTCGATGTTCCTTCTATGCTAAGTTTCCATTAATTGGTGGCGTTTTATGAACGCACCGCCGTTTCCCGCCATTTCCTCTCATGTTTCCCGCCACCCAGCGATATTGCGCATAAACCTTGGCGGTGCGTGATGCACGGAGGTGACAAGCGCAGCCTGTAGCACATCCACCTTTTCCAAGCATGCCAACCAACCAAAGCACCGCCTCTGCCATCAACCTCATCGACGAGGAAAACGAGCAGGCGCCATGGCTCGTCGAGGCCGAGGCGCTCCCCGGCAACACGATGGATGACGCCGTGATGTGTGTCATCGCCAGGGTTGAGGAGACCTTTGGCGCATGGCGCTTGAGCCCCACAGATCAAGATACGCATGTCAGCGCCGACAGGCTGCAGCTCGTCGCACAACATGATCGATGGCGCGCCGCAGAGCAAGGTAGGCTCGTCCGCACCGATAGGCTATGGCTCGCCGCACGACGAGACCATTGGAGTGCCGCAGAGCGAGAGGCGCGACGCGCCGCACAGCAAGAGCGGATCCATCAGCGCTTTACTGCTGTCAACATGGCGTCGCAACTGGGTACACATCCCGTCAGTACCCCCATTCCTCGCCAGGAGTGGGCAGAGGCCCTCAGCGCTGTACTTGCACCAAAGGCCGACCGTGCCGTACTTGCACCGGATGCCCGCCACCCTATTCGCCTTGTCCGCAGCCCGCTGGATGCCAACGCACTGGTCCGTAGGCTCGACCGCCTCCTTGGCCTAGGTGTCCACCTGGGTGAAGTAGAGAAACATGGCTGTCACATCCTCGAGCTGGTGATCTCCGATGAAATAGCCAGCTTGGAGCTCGAGATCGCGCTCCAGATGTACCGCGAGTGTGTCGACCGCTTGGACGAACGCCTGCGCGAGTGCAGGCAGAGCCAAGAGCTACCGTAGGCAAGGGCTGCTGGTCATTAATACGTCTCCAACGTATGTATAATTTTTAATTGCTCCATGCTATTATATTATCTGTTTTGGATGTTAATGGGCTTTATTTTACACTTTTATATCATTTTTGGGACTAACCTATTAACCGGAGGCCCAACCCAAATTGTTGTTTTTTGCCTATTTTAGTGTTTCGCAGAAAAGGAATACCAAACGAAGTACAAACGAAATGAAACCTTCGGGAACGTGATTTTCTCAACAAACGTGATCCAGGACACTTGGAGTGGGCGTCAAGAAACAATCAAGGAGGCCACGAGGCAAGGGGTGCGCCTACCCCCTAGGAGCGCCCTCCCCCCTCGTGGGCCCCTTGTTTGCTCCACCGACCTACTTCTTCCTCCTATATAAGTCCACATACCCCGCAAACATCCAGGAGCACCACGAAAACCTAATTCCACCACCACAACCTTATTTACCCAAGAGATCCCATCTTGGGGCCTTTTCCGGAGCTCCGACGGAGGGGGCATTGATCATGGAGGGCCTCTACATCAACTCCATGGCATGTCCGGTGATGTGTGAGTAGTTCACTTCAGACCTTCAGGTCCATAGCTAGTAGCTAGATGGCTTCTTCTCTCTCTTTGGATCCCAATACAAAGTTCTCCTAAATTCTCTTGGAGATCTATTCAATGTAATCTTCTTTCGCGGTGTGTTTGTCGAGATCCAATGAATTGTGGGTTTATGATCCAGATTATCTATGAACAATATTTGATTCTTCTATGAATGCTTTTATGTATGATTGGTTTATCTTTGCAAGTCTCTTCGAATTATGAGTTTGGTTTGGCCTACTAGATTGATCTTGCTTGCAATGGGAGAAGTGCTTAGCTTTGGGTTCAATCTTGCGGTGCTTGATCCCAGTGACAGTAGGGGAAACGACACGTATTGTATTGTTGCCATCGAGGATAAAAAGATGGGGTTTATATCATATTGCATGAGTTTATCCCTCTACATCATGTCATCTTGCTTAAGGCGTTACACTGTTCTTATGAACTTAATACTCTAGATGCATGCTGGATAGCGGTCGATGTGTGGAGTAATAGTAGTAGATGGAGACAGGAGTCGGTCTACTTGTCACGGACGTGATGCCTATATACATGATCATGCCTAGATATTCTCATAATTATTCGCTTTTCTATCAATTTCTCGACGGTAATTTGTTCACCCACCGTAATACTTATCCTATCTTGAGAGAAGCCACTAGTGAAACCTATGGTCCCCTGGTCTATTTTCCATTATATAAGTTTCAAATCTATTTTATTTTGCAATCTTTACTTTCAATCTATATCATAAAAATACCAAAAATATTTACCTTATTATTATTATTATTATTATTATTATTATTATCATTATTATTATTATTATTATTATTATTATTATTATCTCTATCAGATCTCACTCTTGCAAGTGGCTGTGAAGGGATTGACAAACCCTTTATCGCGTTGGTTGCGAGCTTCTTATTTGTTTGTGTAGG
The DNA here is from genome assembly GCF_018294505.1 of Triticum aestivum. Lineage (NCBI taxonomy): Eukaryota > Viridiplantae > Streptophyta > Magnoliopsida > Poales > Poaceae > Triticum > Triticum aestivum. The sequence continues at coordinate 300,717,868 of NC_057797.1, forward strand.
TAAGAGGTGACTCGCGCGTGGTCTCCTACAGGATTGATACCTTGGTTCTCAAAAACTAAGGGAAATACTTATGCTTCTTTATTGCATCACCCTTCCCTCTTCAAGGGAAAACCAACGCAGTGCTCAAGAGGTAGCAAGAAGGATTTCTGGCGCCGTTGCCGGGGAGATCTATGCCAAGTCAAGACATACCAAGTACCCATCACAACTCTTATCCTCCGCATTACATTATTTGCCATTTGCCTCTCGTTTTCCTCTCCCCCACTTCACCCTTGCCGTTTTATTCGCCCTCTTTTCCGTTCGCCTCTTTTTCGCTTGCCTCTTGTTGCTTGTTGCCCTTATGGCTTTACCAAAAGGTGTTGATCCTCACCTTAGAAGGTTGGAAGAAATCGAAAACAACATTAGAAGTTTTATGTCCTTGCAGTTTGAGCATAATAATTTCTTTAGAAACGAGCTTAAAGAACAAAAAGGTTTTATCGCTTTCATGAATAAAGAGCTCGATGATATGTCTAAGGAATTTTATGGTTTGAAATCTCAGTTTTCTCATCATGAAAAATTAATTGCCCAAATTTCTGATAAGCAGGCCACTCTAGTTAATAAGATGGCTGCTAAACCAGAAGAGTTTGATAATAAAGATGAAGATCAAAAAGTTATTGATGTGTCCCCTATTAAATCTTTGTTTTTCAATATGAATCTTGATAATGATGGGACTGAAGATGAGTCAACTTTAGTTAGAAGGCGTCCCAAAAATTCGGAGTTTTTAGATCTTGATGCAAAAATTGTTAAAAGTGGGATTCAAGAGGTTAAAACTTTAAATAGCAATGAACCCACTATCTTGGATTTCAAGGAATTTAATTATGATAATTGCTCTTTGATAGATTGTATTTCCTTGTTGCAATCCGTGCTAAATTCTCCTCATGCTTATAGTCAAAATAAAGCTTTTACTAAACATATCGTTGATGCTTTGATGCAATCTTATGAAGAAAAACTTGACTTGGAAGTTTCTATCCCTAGAAAACTTTATGATGAGTGGTAACCTACAATAAAAATTAAAATTAAAGATCATGAGTGTTATGCTTTGTGTGATTTGGGTGCTAGTGTCTCCACGATTCCAAAAACTTTGTGTGATTTGCTAGGTTTCCGTGATTGTTATGATTGTTCTTTAAACTTGCATCTTGCGGATTCCACTATTAAGAAACCTATGGGAAGGATTAATGATGTTCTTATTGTTGCAAATAGGAATTATGTGCTCGTAGATTTCATTGTTCTTGATATAGAGTGCAATCCTTCATGTCCTATTATCCCTGGTAGACCTTTCCTTAGAACGATTGGTGCAATTATTGATATGAAGGAAGGGAATATTAAATTCCAATTAACATTAAGGAAAGGCATTAACACTTCCCTAGAAAGAAATTTAAATTACCATATGAGTCTATTATGAGATCCACTTATGGATTGCCTACCAAAGATGGCAATACCTAGATCTATCTTCCCTTTTATGCCTAGCTAGGAGCGTTAAACGACAGCGTTTGTTGGGAGGCAACCCAAATTTATTTTTATTCCTTGCTTTTTGGTCCTGTTTAGTAATAAATAATTTATCTATCCTCTGTTTTGGTTGTGTTTTTTGTGTTTAATTAGTGTTTGTGCCAAGTAGAACCGTTGGGAAGACTTGGGGAAAGTCTTTTTGATCTTGCTGTAAAAAAACAGAAACTTTAGCGCTCATGAGAATTGCTGCCATTTTTATTTGGAAGGTGATATTTAGTTAATTCGTTTTGCATATGATTAATAGATAAATTACTCACGTTCATAAATTTATTTTAGAATTTTGGTGGTTCTAGAAGTTTGCGTTAGCTACAGATTACTACAGACTGTTGTTTTTTGATAGATTCTGTTTTTCTTGTGTTGTTTCCTTATTTTCATGAATCTATGGCTAGTAAAAGAGTTTATAAACCATAAATAAGTTGGAATACAGTAGGTTTAACACCAATATAAATCAATAATGAGTTCATTATAGTACCTTGAAGTGGTGTTTTGTTTTGTTTAGCTAACGGAGCTCACGAGATTTTCTATTTTGAGTTTTGTGTTGTGAAGTTTTCAAGTTTTGGGTAAAGATTTGATGAATTATGGAACAAGGAGTGGCAAGAGCCTAAGCTTGGGGATGTCCATGGCACCCCAAGGTAATATTCAAGGACACCAAAAAGCCTAAGCTTGGGGATTCCCCGTAAGGCATCCCCTCTTTTGTCTTCGTCTATCGGTAACTTTGCTTGGAGCTATATTTTTATTCACCACATGATATGTGTTTTGCTTGGAGCGTCTTGTATGATTTGAGTCTTTGCTTTTTGGTTTAGCATAGTCATCCTTTCTATACACACCTTTTGAGAGAGACTCACATGATTTGAAATTTATTAGAATACTCTATGTGCTTCACTTATATCTTTTGAGCCATATAGTTTTTGGTCTAGTGCTTCACTTATATCTTTTAGAGCACGGCGGTGGTTTTATTTTATAGAAATAATTGATCTCTCATGATTCACTTATATTATTTGGAGAGTCCTTTTGGAACTACATGGAAATTTGCTTTTAGGAATAATATAAAAACTTCTATAGAAGTGCATTGAATACTATGAGAAGTTTGATACTTGATAATTGTTTTGAGATATGGAGATGGTGATATTAAAGTCATGCTAGTTGAGTAGTGTTGAATTTGAGAAATACTTGTGTTTAAGTTTGTGATTCCTGTAGCATGCACGTATGGTGAACCGTTATGCGATGAAGTCGGAGCATGATTTATTTATTGATTGTCTTCCTTATGAGTGGCGGTCGGGGACGAGCGATGGTCTTTTCCAACCAATCTAACCCCCTAGGAGCATGCGCGTAATACTTTGTTTTGATAACTAATATATTTTTCAGTAAGTATGTGAGTTCTTTATGACTAATGTTGAGTCCATGGATTATACGCACTCTCATTCTTCCACCATTGATAGCCTCTCTAGTATCGCGCAACTTTCACCGGTACCATAAACCCACCATACACCTTCCTCAAAACAGCCACCATACCTACCTATTACGGCATCTCCATAGCCATTCCAAGATATATTGCCATGCAAATTTCCACCGTTCCGTTATTATGCCATGCTTCATCATTGTCATATTGCTTGCATGATCATGTAGTTGACATCGTATTTGTGGCAAAGCCACTGTTGATAATTTCATACATGTCACTCATGCATCATTGCACATCCCGGTACACCGCCGGAGGCATTCACATAGAGTCATATTTTGTTCTAAGTATTGAGTTTTAAGTCTTGAGTTGTAAGTAAATTAAAGTGTGATGATCATCATTATTAGAGCATTGTCCCAGTGAGGAAAGGATGATGGAGACTATGATTCCCCCACAAGTCGGGATGAGACTCCGGAAGAAAAAAAAGGAAAAAAAGAAAAGAGGCCAAAAAAAAGAAAAAAAGAAGGCCCAAACAAAAAAATGAGAGAAAAAGAGAGAAGGGACAATGTTACTATCCTTTTTCCACACTTGTGCTTCAAAGTAGCACCATGATCTTCATGATAGAGAGTCTCCTATGTTATCACTTTTATATACTAGTGGGAATTTTACATTATATAACTTGGCTTGTATATTCCAATGATGGGCTTCCTCAAAATTGCCCTAGGTCTTCATGAGCAAGCAAGTTGGATGCACACCCACTTAGTTCTTTTGTTGAGCTTTCATACACTTATAGCTCTAGTGCATCCGTTGCATGGCAATCCGTACTCGCTCACATTGATATCTATTGATGGGCATCTACATAGCCCATTGATACGCCTAGTTGATCTGAGGCTATCTTCTCCTTTTTGTCTTCTCCACAACCACCATTCTATTACACATATAGTGATATATCCATGGCTCACGCTCATATATTGCGTGAAAATTGAAAAAGTTTGAGAACATCAAAAGTATGAAACAATTGCTTGGCTTGTCATCAGGGTTGTGCATGATTTAAATATTTTGTGTGGTGAAGATAGAGCATAGCCAGACTATATGACTTTGTAGGGATAACTTTCTTTGGCCATGTTATTTTGAGAAGACATGATTGCTTAGTTAGTATACTTGAAGTATTAATATTTTTATGTCAATATTAAGCTTTTCCCTTGAATCTTTCGGATCTAAACATTCTTGTCACAATAAATAAAAATTACATTGAGAAATATGTTAGAAAGCATTCCACATCAAATATTGTTTTTTTATCATTTACCTACTCAAGGACAAGCATGAATTAACCTTGGGGATGCTTGATACGTCTCCAACGTATCTATAATTTTTGATTGCTCCATGCTATTATATTATCTGTTTTGGATGTTAATGGGCTTTATTTTACATTTTTATATCATTTTTGGGACTAACCTATTAACCGGAGGCCCAACCCAAATTGCTGTTTTTTGCCTATTTCAGTGTTTCGCAGAAAAGGAGTATCAAACAAAGTCCAAATGGAATGAAATCTCCGGGAACGTGATTTTATCAACAAACGTGATCCAGGAGACTTGGAGTGGGCGTGAAGAAACAATCGAGGAGGCCACGAGGCAGGGGGCACTCCTACCCACCCTGGGCGTGCCCTCCACCCTCGTGGGCCCCTCGTTGCTCCTACGACCTACTTCTTCCTCCTATATAAGTCCATGTACCCCACAAACATCCGGGAGCACCATGAAAACTTAATTCCACCGCCACAACCTTCTGTACCCAAGAGATCCCACCTTGGGGCCTTTTCCGGAGTTACACCGGAGGGGGCATTGATCACGGAGGGCCTCTACATCAACTCCATGGCCTCTCCGATGATGTGTGAGTAGTTTACTTTAGACCTTCGGGTCAATAACTAGTAGGTAGATGGCTTCTTCTCTCTCTTTGGATCTCAATACAAAGTTCTCCTCGATTCTCTTGGGGATCTATTTGATGTACTCTTCTTTTGCGGTGTGTTTGTCAAGATCCGATGAATTGTGGGTTTATGATCCAGATTATCTATGAACAATATTTGATTCTTTTCTGGATTTTTTTGTGTATTATTGGTTTATCTTTGCAAGTCTCTTCGAATTATCCGTTTAGTTTGGCCTACTAGATTGATCTTTCTTGCAATGGGAGAAGTGATTAGCTTTGGGTTCAATCTTGCGGTGCTCGATCCCAGTGACAGTAGGGGAAACGACACGTATTGTATTGTTGCCATCGAGGATAAACTGATGGGGTTTACATCATATTGCATGAGCTTATACCTCTACATCATGTCATCTTGCTTAAGGCGTTACTCTGTTCTTATGAACTTAATACTCTAGATGCATGCTGGATAGTGGTCGATGTGTGGAGTAATAGTAGTAGACGCAGGCAGGAGTCGGTCTACTTGTCACGGACGTGATGCCTATACACATGATCATGCCTAGATATTCTCATAATTATTCGCTTTTCTATCAATTGCTCAATAGTAATTTGTTCATACACCGCAATACTTATGCAATCTTGAGAGAAGCCACTAGTGAAACCTATGGCCCCTGGGTCTATTTTCCATTATACAAGTTTCCAATCTATTTTATTTTGCAATCTTTACTTTCATCTATATCATAAAAATACCAAAAATATTTATCTTATTATTATTATCTCTATCAGATTTCACTCTTGCAAGTGGGCGTGAAGGGATTGACAACCCCTTTATCGCATTGGGTTCGAGGTTCTTATTTGTTTGTTTAGTTACGAGGTGACTTGCGCATGGTCTCCTACTGGATTGCTACCTTGGTTCTCAAAAACTGAGGTAAATAGTTACGCTGCTTTACTGCATCACCCTTTCCTCTTCAAGGGAAAACCAACACATTGCTCAAGAGGTAGCAGTCATGGTCTCATGGATGCATTTTATTTTGTTGAGTCATTTCGACGTGGATAGCTATGTATTAACAGCAATCATAGTATTGCTCTGTTTATTCCTCTGTTTCAATGTGTGTACTCTATTTGCCGTTCTTATATGTTCTGTTTCAATGTGTGTATATACGCTTTCTATTCTCTATATGTGGATGATAAGAGATAGATCCAAATTAGTATAAAAACAGATAGAAAATGGAATTCATAATATATATATATATATTAATTGTTCATTAGTTCATCACAATATATATATATATATATATATATATATATAATTTAATCACATATACATGATGATACTTAACTACTATGTACAATGCATAAAATTGAAAACAAACAATACTAAAACCAATCTTATCAGCCCACCCAGGGCCAGTATACCGGCAGCCCCTCGCCAGCAGCTCCGTGGTGTCCGGCGTCTTCCCAGTGCAGAGGGAGTACTCCACCTCCTCCACCTCGCAGCGCTTGATGTACCAATCTGCCTCTTGCTGGTGGACACGCGCAAACGATCTTGCCATTTCGTTGGGCGCCCACCGGAGCTCCTCGTCGGTGGCACGCTGGAGCTTATCAGCCCACCTCCATGCAGCGCCGAAGTACCCGTCTTCATACACCTCCTCGGCATGACGACGCGCCCGCCCCAAAGCTCCACCGCCTCCTTTTTCCAGGCGGCATCACAGGCTTCACAGGCCGCCTCATACCTGGCTTCCTCCTCTGCCATCTCCTTCTTGAATGCCACTTTCCTGGCTTTCTCGGCCGGTGGCAGTGACTTCCACAGACAAATATTGTACGGGCCCCAAAACCAATCCAAAGTTGGGGTGTCCGGTGCAACCTCGTCCGACGGCGCGTAGGGGTCCTCGTCGCTTCTATTCGAGGATAAAAAGATGGGGTTTATATCATATTGCTTGAGTTTATCCCTATACATCATGTCATCTTGCCTAAGGCGTTACTCTATACTTATGAACTTAATACGCTAGATGCATGCTGGATAGCAGTCGATGTGTGGAGTAATAGTAGTAGATGCAGGCAGGAGTCGGTCTACTTGTCGCGAACGTGATACCTATATACATGATCATGCCTAGATATTCTCATAATTATTCGCTTTTCTATCAATTGCTCGACAGTAATTCGTTCACCCACCATAATACTTATGCTATCTTGAGAGAAGCCACTAGTGAAACCTATGGCCCCCGGGTCTATTTTCCATCATATTAATCTCCCATCAACAAGCAATTTCTTGCGCCGTTTATTTTGTTGTCTTTACTTTTAGTCTTTATCATAAAAATACCAAAAATATTATATTATCTTCTCTATCAGATCTCACTTTTGCAAGTAGCCGTGAAGGGACTGACAACCCCTTTATCGCGTTGGTTGCAAGGTTCTTATTTGTTTGTGTAGGTGCAAGGGACTTGAGTGTGGCCTCCTACTGGATTGATACCTTGGTTCTCAAAAACTAAGGGAAATACTTATGCTACTTTGTTGCATCACCCTTTCCTCTTCAAGGGAAAACCAACGCAATGCTCAAGAGGTAGCAAGAAGGATTTCTGGCGCCATTGCTGGGGATTCTACGCACAAGTCAAGACATACCAAGTACCCATCACAAACTCTTATCCCTCGCATTACATTATTTGCCATTTGCCTCTCATTTACCTCTCCCCCACTTCACCTTTGCCGTTTTATCCCCTTTTTATGTTCGCCTTCTTCCCGTATGTATCTTTCTTTGTGTTTCCATGTGCCTTATATTTTCTTGCTAAAAATCTATTGATATTGATCCACTTAAAGTGTTCTACTTGGATCATCTTCGATCCTTATGCGCTCGTGCTGAAACCCCAACTAGCCTAGTTGATGGGAAATCTTTAGATGAGCATGCTCATTTTGTGCATTACCGTTTGTCTGAAAAAGGGAGAATCTTATGGGATCAAATAAACAGATTGCTATGTTAGGCTTGGAATCTTTGTGAATTTTGTGATCTTACTTGTTGCTCTAAGAACCCTAAAAAACACCTCCCATACCTATGTGAGTTTAATGATAATGAAATCTTATCTTCTTATGCAAAGGGTGTTTATAGTTACTACAATATCGAACAAATTGAAGAATTTGTTGCTTTTAAGGGTGCTTATGAAGTTGCTTCTTTGATTTAAAAGTATGATATTACTCTCTACGAATCTGAAAATTTTGACATACTTAAATATTGCTATGAAAACTATGCTCATAATGTCTATGTCAAAGAATTTATTGAAAGAATGACTGTTGCTTCGGAAGAAAATAATGATATGCATGAATCTATAGATAATTATGATTCCGATGATTTGATAGAAATATCCCTTGATGAACATGATGCTTGCTATTCTTGTGGCCATGATGCCAATATTTATGAAGATGAATTTGCTATAGTTCCTTATGTTAAACATGAGATCATTGCTATTGCACCCATACTTGATAGTTCCTTTGATGAAAAGCATGATTGTAATGATGTTATTATAAATTCTCTTAATGACAATTATGTTAATGATATGCAAAACCTCAAGCTTGGGGATGCTAGTTTTGCTATGACTACTATTTGTTGCAATGATCATGATTGGGGTGATTCTTCTTTTGATCTTGAAAATTTATTGAAGCCCCATAATGAATATGAGATTGATGATAATGTTTGCAATAATATTGAAAGTGGGTTCGGAAGAGTGTCAACTTTAGATCCCACATATCTGGAGAATGTTCAATCTTATGAAGTTTTTGATAAAAGTGGGTTTGAAGAGGTCATGACTTTAGTTAATGTTAATCCCACTATTTCGAAAGAGTGTCAACTTTGCATGCATGTGGATCATGTTGAGAATATTTTATGTGATAGCTATATTGTTGGATTTTCTTATGATCCTACATGTAATTATTATGAGAGAGGAGAATATGGTTGTAGAAATTTTCATGTTACTAAATTTCCTCTCGTTATGTTGAGATTGCTTTTGTTTCTTTCCTCTTCCTTGCATATGCTAGTTTTTGTTTGTTATGATAATTTCTTTGCCTATAAGATGCCTATGCATAGGAAGTATGTTAGACTTAGATCTGTTTTTCACATGCTATATGATGCTCTCTTCGTGTGTCAATTCCTATGTTTCATGTGAGCATCATTAAAATTATCAATACCTAGCTAGGGGCGTTAAACGATTGCGCTTGTTGGGAGGCAACCCAATTTTATTTTTTGTTTCTTGATTTTTGATTCTGTTTAGTAAGAAATAATTAATCTAGCCTCTGTTTAGATGTGGTTTTATGCTTTTAATTAGTTTTTGTGCCAAGTAGAACCTTTGGGAAGACTTGGGGAAAGTCTTTGCGATCTTGCTGTAAAAAACAGAAACTTTAGCGCTCGCGAGAATTGCTGCCATTTTTTATTGGAGAGTGATATTTAGTTAATTATTTTTGAAGATTATTAATAGATAAATTCTTCACGTCCAGCAATTTATTTTAGAATTTTTGGGGTTCCATAAGTGTTCGAAACCTACAGATTACTATAGACTGTTCTGTTTTTGACAGATTCTGTTTTTCGTGTGTTGTTTGCTTATTTTGATGAATCTATGGCTAGTAATAGAGTTTATGAACCATATAAAAGGTGGAATACAGTAGTTTTAACACCAATATAAATAAATAATGATTTCATTACAGTACCTTGAAGTGGTGGTTTGTTTTCTTTTACTAACGGAGCTCACAAAGATTTTCTTTTAAGTTTTGTGTTGTCACGTTTTCACGTTTTGGGTAAAGATTTGATGGATTATGGAACAAGGATTGGCAAGAGGCTAATCTTGGGGATGACAAAGGCACCCCAAGGTAAAATCCAAGGACAACCAAAAGCTTAAGCTTGGGGATGCGCCGGAAGGCATCCCCTCTTTCGTCTTCGTCTATCGGTAACTTTACTTGGGGCTATATTTTTATTCACCACATGATATGTGTTTTGCTTGTAGCGTCTTGTATGATTTGAGTCTTTTCTTTTTAGTTTATCACAATCATTCTCTCTGTACACACCTTTTGAGAGATACACACATGATTCGGAATTTGTTAGAATACTCTATATGCTTCACTTATATCTTTTGAGCTATATAGTTTTTGCTCTAGTGCTTCACTTATATCTTTTAGAGCACTATGGTGGTTTTATTTTATAGAAATTATTGATCTCTCATGCTTCACTTATATTATTTTTAGAGTCTTAAACAACATGGTAATTTGCTTTAATTGAGAAATTAATCCGAATGTGATAGGCATCTAAGATGAGCATAATAAAAACTTCCATATTGAGTTCATTGAATATCATGAGAAGTTTGATACTTGATAAGTGTTTTGAGATATAAAGATGGTAATATTAGAGAGTTGAGTAATTGTGAAATTGAGAAATACTTGTGTTAAGGTTGACAAGTCCCATAGCATGCACATATGGTAAAAGTTGTGTGACAATTTTGACACATAAGGTGTTCTTTTATTGCTTTCCTTATGAGTGGCGGTCGGGGACGAGCGATGGTATTTTCCTACCAATCTATCCCTCTAGGGGCATGCGTAGTAGTACTTTGTTTAGAGGGCTAATAAACTTTTGCAGTAAGTATATGAGTTTGTTATGACTACTGTGAGTCCATGGATTATACGCACTCTCAACCTTCCACAATTTTCTAGCCTCTACGGTACTGTGCATTGCCATTTCTCGCCTTGAGAGTTGGTGCAAACTTCACCGGTGCATCCAAACCCGTGATATTATACGCTCTATCACACATAAACCTCCTTATATCTTCCTCAAAACAGCCACCATACCTACCTATCATGGCATTTCCATAGCCATTCTGAGATATATTGCCATGCAACTTTCCACCGTTCCATTTATTATGACACGCTCCATCATTGTCATATTGCTTTGCATAATCATGTAGTTGACATCGTATTTGTGGCAAAGCCACCATTCATAAGTTTTCATACATGTCACTCCTGATTCATTGCATATCCTGCTACACCGCCGGAGGCATTCACATAGAGTCATATTTTGTTCTAAGTATTGAGTTGTAATTCTTGAGTTATAAGTAATAAAAGTGTGACGGTCATCATTACTAGAGAATTGTCACATGTGAGGAAAGGATGATGGAGACTATGATTCCCCCACAAGTCAGGATGAGATTCCAGACTAAATAAAAAAAGAGGCCAAAGAAAAAAAGGGGAGAAGGTCCAAAAAAATGAGAGAAAAAGAGAGAAGGGACAATGTTACTATCCTTCTTTACACACTTGTGCTTCAAAGTAGCACCGTGATCTTCATGACAGAGAGTCTCCTATGTTGTCACTTTCATATACTAGTGGGAATTTTTCATTATAGAACTTGGCTTGTATATTCCAATGATGGGCTTCCTCAAAATGCCCTAGGTCTTCATGAGCAAGCAAGTTGGATGCACACCCACTTAGTTTCTTTTGTTGAGCTTTCATACATTTATAGCTCTAGTGCATCCGTTGCATGGCAATCCCTACTCCTCTCATTGACATCAATTGATGGGCATATCCATAGCCTATTGATTAGCCGCATCAATGTGAGACTTTCTATGTTTTTGTGTTCTCATAACCCCCATCATTATACTTTATTCCACCCATAGTGCTATATCCATGGCTTGCGCTCATGTATTGCGTAAGGGTTGAAAAGGATGAAGCGCGTTAAAAAGTATGAACCAATTGCTCGGCTTTTCATCGGGGTTATGCATGACGAGAACGTTTTGTGTGACAAAATTGAAACATAGCCTAACTATATGATTTTGTAGGGATAAGCTTTCTTTGGCTATGTTATTTTGATAAGACATAATTGCTTGGTTAGCATGTTTGAAGTATTATTGTTTTTATGTCAACATTAAACTTTTATCTTGAATCTTTTGGATCTAAATATTCATGCCACGTTAAAAAAATTACATTGAAAATTATGCTAAGAAGCATTCCACATCAAAAATTCTTATTTTATCATTTACCTACTCAAGGACGAGCATGAATTAAGCTTGTGGATGCTTGATACGTGTCCAAGGTATCTATAATTTTTGATTGTTCCATGCTATTATACATTTTGTTTTGGATGTTTAATGTGCTTATTTATACACTTTTATATTATTTTTGGGACTAACCTATTAACTGGAGGCCCGTCCCAAATTGCTGTTTTTTGCCTATTTCAGTGTTTCACAAAAAAAGAATATCAAACGGAATGAAACCTTCGGGAGCGTGATTTTTGGAACAAATGTGATCCAGAGGACTTGGAGTGGACGTCAAGCAATCAACAAGGAGGCCACGTGGCAGGGGACGCGCCTACCCCCCTAGGCACGCCCTCCACCCTCGTGGGCCCCTCGTGGCTCCACCGACCTACTTCTTCCTCCTATATATACCTATGTACCGCCAAACCATTGGAGAGCACCACGAAAACCTAATTCCACTGCTGCAACCTTCTGTACCCGTGAGATCCCATCTTGGGCCTTTTCCGGCGCTCCGTCGGAGGGGGCATTGATCACGGAGGGCTTCTACATCAACACCATAGCCTCTCCGATGATGTGTGAGTAGTTTACCTCAGACCTTTGGGTCCATAGTTAGTAGCTAGATGGCTTCTTCTCTCTCTTTGAATCTCAATACAAAGTTCTCCCCGATCTTCTTGGAGATCTATTCGATGTAACTCTTTTTGCGGTGTGTTTGTCGAGATCCGATGAATTGTGGGTTTATGATCAAGTCTATTTACGAACAATATTTGAAACTTCTCTGAATTCATTTATGTATGATTGGTTATCTTTGCAAGTCTCTTCGAGTTATCAGTTTGGTTTGGCCTACTAGATTGATATTTCTTGCCATGGGAGAAGTGCTTAGCTTTGGGTTCAATCTTGCGGTGCTCGATTCCAGTGACAGTAAGGGAAACGACACGTATTGTATTGTTGCCATCGAGGATAAAAAGATGGGGTTTATCTAATATTGCTTGAGTTTATCCCTCTACATCATGTAATCTTGCCTAAGGCATTACTCTGTTCTTATGAACTTAATACTCTAGATGCATGCTGGATAGCGGTCGATGTGTGGAATAACAGTAGTAGATGCAGGCAGGAGTCGGTCTACTTTGTCGTGGATGTGATGCATATATACATGATCATGCCTAGTTATTCTCATAATTATTCGCTTTTCTATTCATTGCCCGACAGTAATTCGTTCACCCACCGTAATACTTATGCTATCTTGAGAGAAGCCACTAGTGAAACCTATGGCCCCCGGATGTATTTTCCATCATATTAATCTCCCATCAACAAGCTATTTCTTGCGCCGTTTATTTTGCTTTCTTTACTTTTAGTCTTTATCATAAAAATACCAAAAATATTATCTTATCTTCTCTATCAAATCCTACTTTTGCAAGTGGCCATGAAGGGATTGACAACCCCTTTATCGCGTTGGTTACGAGGTTCTTATTTGTTTGTGTAGGTGCAAGGGACTTGCGCGTGGCCTCCTACTGGATTGATACCTTGGTTCTCAAAAACTGAGGGAAATACTTACGCTACTTTGCTGCATCACCCTGTCCTCTTCAAGGGAAAACCAACGCAGTGCTCCAGAGGTAGCAGTGACTCCTCATCAGCGTGTGGGCAGACCGGCGGTGCCATGGCAGAGATTTGAGAGAGGGACCGAGAGAGGCTGAGAAAATGGAGGATGTAGATGAGAATGCAGGCAGGACGACGTGAGCAAGGTAGTATTTATTGGCGGTCGGAATCTAGATCGACGGGGACAGAACACATGTCGGTCTCCGGAATTTACGAGTACCGTAGTTTGAATTACACACGATTCCCGCAGCAAAATCCGTGTGTGAACATAATAGCCAAAATCCTTCTGTGAACATAATAGCTGATGGTTTCCAATGCAGAATCGTCTCTTATTAATGATCCCCGCCACTCATCTACCAAACCTCGATCCGCGAGATAGAGTGCCAATCGTGTGGGGGCCGATTGTCTTGCCACATCTTTACATCTTCTTTTTTGAACAACAGATATTTACATCGTCTGATGATTTTTTTAACTCGCACACAAGTACACAAAAATATGATTTTTCAAACCGTTAAGGTTACGCGTTGCATGTAGATGTAGTTCAAATTTGAATTATGGTCATTAAATTGCTAGAAAATCACTTAAATGTCTTTAAAAGGTCAAATGACCCCTGAAATTTTCCAAATTTTCACATGATAGTTGTATTAGTGCATGTTAACCATAGAAAAAATTTGAAGGCCATATAAGGAAGCTATCTCCCGTTCGTCATCAAACATTCATTGTTCACTCTCGGAACCACGAACCTTCTAGTGAGTTGCTCCGGTTTGCGAGGGGTGTGTGTCCAACCAACAAGCCAATTTTTTTACCACATCATCTTGGTGGCATGACATTACATCAAGCAAGGTTTCAGGTTTTTTTGATCATTTTTAAATTTTTTGGAATTAAAATGCCATGGCACTCCATGGATGTGCCCATGCCGTGAGACCAATATGTTTGAAAATTTCTTCTAATTTACTGCACATGGAATTTGTCAGCGTTCTGGGAACGGGGGTCCCCAGACTTGCCTGCCTGCGGCCCACGGTGTGGCTTTGCTAGCAGGCCTGTATGGCCCATCTTCATCAACAAGGAATCAAGACCCTCGCGAGGGGCCAAGCCTCGCGAGGCGGATGACACAAGACCTCCTCAGGAGCAGCCTTGCCATGCTGGCTCGTGAGGGGTGGAGAGTTCAAGGACGGGCAAACCTCGCAACATTCTCGTGACGTAAGCCATGACGATCGAGACCAGGCGGGCACCAGTGCGCGCAGCGTCCTTGTTTCCTCTTTGGTGCTAAGGGGGCAAGCACAGGCGCAGAGTACCAAGGCAGCAAGCAAAGGTTTCCATATTGGTGCAACGAGACCAAGACTAGAAGGACGGCAAGACGGAGGTCACCGTGGAGCCCAAGACGGCGTCACCACCAGAGCCTTTGGCAGGCGAAGACTGCTTTTGTCAGGATAGCTTGTACTAGTTGTCCCCTTTCAAATTGGTCGTTGTTGGCTCCCTTCCTGCTCAATTTTTGGGGAGAGGACCAGGGCCTCTATAAATAGGACTAGCCACCACCATAGTAGAGGAGGGAATATCCACCACATCCTTGGCAGCACATCCACCAAGCACAAGAACACCTCAACCTCAGGAGGCTGTTCTTCCCCTAGTACTGTTCGCCCTCATCCCAAGAGGCAATCCACTACCACCACCACACTGGAGTAGGGTATTACACCACAACGATGGCCCAAACCAGTATAAATCTTGTGTCCTTTGTGTTACGAGTTCATCGAGTTAGTTCGTGAGATATATGCTAAGTTAGGATGCAGATCGATAGGGGGGGAGATCTTCGTGCGCACCCTAGTGTTCGAACCTTATGGGTTTTGCTGGAACCCGTGATCTGACATTTGGCATGCCAGGTAGGGGTGCGCCGGAGTCTACCTTCCGTCGGCTCGCGCTCCACCATCTCCACGCCCGCTCCCCATGGCAGGCGCCCCTCCAGCTGGATCTACCGGTGCCCATGGTGGCCCTCGGGGGCTCCGAGACCTTGCCCCCACCTTGCGGCAGGTGTAGTGGCCACCCAAGTTCAAGCCGGAGATGCCGCCACGCTACGACGGCACGGCGGACCCGGCTTTCCTGCTAGCATAGGAGGAGGCCGTCCAGGAAGCCAAGGGCAACGACAATATCATGGCCACTGGTTCCCAATGGCCCTTATGGGAGCGCCGTGCGCCTGGATCGTCCACTTGCCGGAGTCTTCTGTCGCCACCTGGGAGGAGCTGCGCAGCCTCTTCATCACTCGCTTCGGGGAACCGGCGACCCCCGTCGTCGCAGCTCTTCTCGGTGGTTCGCAAGCACCACCCTCAGATCGGCACGTCAAGCCGTACCTTCGCCAGATCGGCGTCGCTTCCAAGTGCCTGAGGGCTCCGCCCGGCTGGGCCGTGGCTGAGGCCAACCTCATCTTCGACTCAAAAGACCATCCCACCTCCACCGTCGGTTCGGGTGCGCTCCTAATGCTGTGCGCACCAACCATCTACCATGTATCCATCAGAAAGATGCCCGTCGACGGCGGCGCCGGCCTCAATGTGCTCTCCGTCGAGGCCTTCAGCCTCCTTCACGCACCGTTCGAGCGACTCCGCCCCAGCAAGCCCTTCTCGAGAGTTGGCGGAGGCCCCACCCGCTCCATGGGGAAGATCCGCCTCCCCGTGACCTTCGGCACACGCGACAACTACCGCACCTAGCTCATCGACTTTGACATCGCCCGCATTGGCCTTCCATACAACGCCATCCTCGGGTACCCGGCTTTGGCCCAGTTCATGGCAGCAACCCATCCCACTTAAAATCTCTTGAAGATGCCAGGGAGCCAGGGTGTCCTCACCATCAAGGGGGACGCCAAGAAGGCCCTGGCAGCGCTCAAGCTCGCCCTCAAGGCCGCCGCGACAACACGACCCACCGACGCGGATACCTCCAAGGCCAAGGGAGCTGTACCAACCAAGAAGAAGCAATTCTTCACTCAGGCCAAGGCAGAAACCAAGCAAGTGTTGGTTGAGGAGGACGGGTCCTTAGGGGCAACATTTACCATAGGCGCCAACCTCGAGCCCGCTCAGGAGGAGGCGCTAGTGAAGTTTTTGCATGCAAACAAGGGAGTGTTCGCTTGGGAGCCCGATCAGCTGGTAGGGGTCCCAAGAGAAGTAATAGAGCACCACCTGAAGGTGTGCCCCAATGTACGCCCTGTGAAGCAGGAGGCAAGGCGACAGTCCATGGAGAAGCAAGCTTTCATCGTCCAAGAAACCCGCAAGTTGGAGGCTGCGGGTATCATTCGCGAGGTTCGATACCCTGAGTGGCTGGCGAACCCCATCGTCATCCCCAAGAAAGATGGGAAGGAGCGGATGTGTGTCGACTTCACCAACCTCAACAAGGACTGCCCCCAAGATCCGTTCCCGCTTCCATGCATCGACCAGATCGTTGACTCCACCGCCGAGTGTGACTTGCTATGCTTCCTGGATGCGTTCTCAGGATATCACCAGATCAAGATGGCGGTAGAAGATGTGGAGAAGACGGCCTTCCTGACCCCATGTGGGGTGTACTGCTACACCTGCATGCCGTTCAGACTGTGCAATGCGGACGCAACCTTCCAGCGACTCATGCACATCGCCTTAGGGCGGCAGATCGGGAGAAACGCTGAAGCCTACGTCGATGACATCGTAGTGAAGTCTCGAGAGGTGGGGACCTTGATCCAAGACCTAGAGGAGACCTTTGAAAGCCTTCACCAGGTGGACTTGCGGCTCAATCCAGAGAAATGCGTGTTTGGCGTCCCCTCCGGCAAGCTGCTGGGTTTCTTGGTGTCCCACAGGGGGGATCGAGGCCAACCCAGAGAAGGTGAAGGCCATTGAAGACATGAATCCACCACAGACCCTCAAGGAAATGCAGAAGTTGGCTGGTCGGGTGACTGCGTTGGGGCACTTCATCTCCAAGCTGGGAGAGTGCGCCCTACCCTTCTTCAAGCTGATGAAAAAGAAGGGCCCGTTCGAGTGGACCCCGGAGGCCGACCAAGATTTTGAAGACCTCAAGAGATACCTAACCAGCCCTCCACTGATGGTGGCGCCACGACCTCGCGATCCCCTAGTGCTCTATCTTGCCGCCACCCCGTACTTAGCCAGCACGCCCCTGGTGGCGGTTCGGGAAGAACAACAAACCAAGGGCGCATCGCGCCGTGCCACGCCTCCAGCAGGGATGACGCAAGACCAGAAGGGCACCACAAGGGCCGCAGCAGCGGCGGCAAGGGATCAGGTTCAACAGGACGACGCCCCTAAACCCACGGAGACTTCGGCAAGCGACCAAGCATCGGGGGCTCTACCCCCTTAGGAGTCACCCCAGCTACTAGAACACGCAAACCTCGTCAGCACGCCAACCCTTGTTGAGCACCCGGTATACTTCGTCAACACGGTGTTGCGGGACACACGAGTGCGGTACCCCATGCCTTAGAAGCTCCTACTCGCACTCCTAGTAGCCTCGCGAAAGCTGCGACACTACTTCCAGGGCCACCCCATCAAGGTCGTCTCAGCTTACCCAATGGAGAGAGTGCTCAGGAGCCCCCACTCTACCGGAAGGGTCGCTGAATGGAACATCGAGTTGCAAGCATTCCAGCTGGAGTTCAGTACTACCAGGGTCATCAAGGGGGCCGCACTCGCTGATTTCGTGGCAGAATGGACAGATGCCCCGGCACTTGAAGAAGGCGAAGACTGGTCCCTCTCGCCGGGAAGCGAGGCGCCTGACGGCTGGGTCATGTATTTCGATGGTGCCTTCGCGTGCCAGGGCGCGGGGGCTGGAGCAGTACTCATCTCGCCCACTCAGGACAAGCTCTACTATGCTATGCAACCCTGCTTCTAACAAGGTGAAAAGGTCTCCAACAACATTGAAGAATACAAGGGACACATAGCCGGCCTGAAGGCTGCGGCGGCGCTGGGAGTAAAGCGTCTCACTATCAGGGGCGACTCACGGCTCCTCGTCAACTTCTCCAACAAGGTATATGAGCCGAAAGACGAGCACATGGAAGCATACCTCACGGAGGTGCGCAAGATGGAGAAGCATTTTTGGGATTGGAGTTGCAACACATGCCCCGTGGACCAACAAGGAAGCAGACGACATCGCCAGAAGGGCATCCAAGCTTCAGCCCCAGGAGCCTGGCGTCTTCGAGGAGCGGCTCTTCAAGCCATCAGCAACACCACCGATTTCAAGAACAACTCAGCCTCGGGAGGAACCCCCGCAGCCACCTGCCTCAGGAGCCCCAGCCTGTGGCCCGACCTCAGGAGCGCGTCTACTCCTGGCGCTCGAGCCCCGGGAGGGATGCTGGACCAAGGAATTCAAGGAATACCAAATGCAAGGGGCTTTGCCAGAGAAGGAGGAGGACGTGGAGCGCGTGGTCTATCAGGCCACGGCATACTGCATCCAGGACAGTGAGTTATACAGAAAGCGGCCAAATGAAGTTACACTGCGTTTTATCTCCAGGGAGCAGGGGAAAGAGCTGATAGCTGACATACACAGCGGAGACTGTGGGCACCACTCGTCGTCGCGAACCCTCGTGGGCAAGGCATTCCAAAGTGGATTCTACTAGCCTACGACGCTCAACGACGCGGCTGAGCTGGTGAGGTCCTGTGAGGCCTGCCAATTCCATGCCAAGCAGATTCATCAGCCAGCTCAGGGCCTCCAGACCATCCCACTCTCATGGCCGTTCACGGTCCAGGGGCTGGATATTCTGGGCCCGTTCCCTCGGGTGCCTGGGGGCTATCGATACCTCTACGTCGCCATCGACAAGTTCACTAAGTGACCAGAGGTTAAAGCCGTACGCGCCATCCCAGCTGGCTCTGCAGTCAAGTTCATCAAGGGCCTCGTGAGCTGTTTTGGGGTCCCCAACCGCATCATCACCGATAACGGCTCGCAGTTCACTAGTAATCTCTTCAAGTCATATTGTGCTAACCTTGGAATGCAGATCTGCTACGCCTCAGTAGCACACCCCAGGAGCAATGGCCAGGCCGAACACGCCAACGCGGAGGTTTTGAAGGGCCTCAAGACCAGGACCTTCAGGAAGAAGCTCGAGGCATGTGGCAGGGGCTGGCACGATGAGCTCCAGTGTGTGTCGTGGTCGATCCGCACCACCGCCACCAAGCCAATGGCGAAACCCCGTTCTTCCTTGTCTATGGAGCAGAAGCATTCCTCCCTCATGAGGTCGGGTATCGCTCCGCACGGGTCCTGGCGTTTGATGAGACGCAGCAGGATGCCATGCGGGGGATGGACCTCGTGCTAGGGAGTAATGACGTCGTGAAGCTGCACTACGGGCGGCAAGATACCAGCAAGCGCTGCAGCGGTACCACTACCGCAGTGTCCGCTCCAAGACTCTTGAGGTGGATGACCTCGTCCTGAGGCAGGTGCTCTCCAGGGAGGGGCTGCATAAGCTCTCGCCCATGTGGGAGGGCCCGTTCAAGGTCGTCCACGTCTCCAGGACTAGCGCCGCGCACCTGGCGACACAGGACGGGGTACCCGTCCAGAACGCCTGGAACATGCAACACCTCTGGAAGTTCTACCCATGAAGAAAGGCACAGTGCTTGTGAAGAAGGCCCGGTGCCTGTGAAGAAAGGCCTAGTGCCTGTGAAGCAAGGCCCGGTGCCTGTGAAGAAAGGCCTAGTGCCTATGAAGCAAGGCCCCGTGCCTGTGAAGAATCGCCTCCCGTGACACTCTCACGTAATAATGAGTGGAGCTGTACATGCCCCGGAGCCTCCGGAGAGCCTCCCTTGGGCCTCAGTGGCTCCCTCCCACGCCGAGTGGCAGCACTTAGCTCCGCGCTGGTGAGAAGACATCGAAGACTAGACTAGGTGCCGGACGCGGATTTTCATTTGCTTTCCAAAGTTCGCTCGCCCCTCTATTAATTGAAATTTGCTTTCTGGTATCTCTTGCTGGTCCCGTTTTATCGCTTTCTGCCTCCGTTTCTACCTTCGCCTCTTTGGTTGATCTGAACTCTCCCTTGCGTCCCTCGCGAGGGGGCTGAACAGATACCTTCGTGAGCTTCCTCCTTCTGTCTTTTCGTGGGGAACCCTCGTTCGAGCCCACAAGCTGGCACACCTCTCCTTGTCCGTGCCCCATGGGCATCGCGACGCAAAGCACTGAGTCGAGGCCAGCGGTGCCTATAACCAAACCCCGGGTGAGCGATAAACCTCTTATGAATTTTTTGCAGTTCCTAAGCGCATATCAGGTCAAGGAGGCCTCGACAAGCACAAGGAAGCGAGCGCCTCGTGAGGAGGAGGTCACTCAGAACAAGTCGAGCTAAGTTATCCCTACATAAAATGATAATGTTATGAGACGACACAGGAACGGCAAACATAAGATAACGATTGAGATCATAGTTCGATACACGCCCCTCCGGGGCCCACTCTGGTTTCTTTCTGATGCAGGAAGGAAAAGAAGAACAAAATAGAAGCGGCGCCTATAGCGGTTCACGTGAGCAGGCCCCAGCGCCCTCCTGAGCTCAGCTAGACCCCTCCTCGCGCTTAACGGAGGTGCGGCGATGAGACGACCCGCCATCGTCTTCGAAGTGGGCACGACAGCGTGGCGGCTGGTTGTAGCCGCCACTGCTGGAGCTGTCGCTGGGGGAAGAGCTGCCATAGCCGGACAAGACGTGGTCGGCACCAAGGGCGGGCTTGCTCTCATCCTCGTCGCGGCCGTCCTCAAGCCCAAGCATCTCCTTGCCGTCGTTCACTTCGGGGCAGCACCCGACGCGGCGACCATCTTCCCCAAACACCCTCACATAGAGGGTCGCGTCGCCGTCGTATTTGAAGTGAAGGGTGCGCCGCCTGCCCAGGCCTCGCGCGCGGGCGAACGTCTGCCAACCACGGGCCAGAGCTACATTGCTCGCGACGGAGACTGCGACCACAACCTAGGAAGCCCTGCTGCAGTTGCCGTCTGCCTATAGCCAAAGCCCGCTAGGACCTGAGGCTGGCAACTCGTCAACGAAGAAGCGCGGGAGCTGGAGTCAGTTGCCGGCCGGGTTCTCTGACCAGACGACAAACTCAGGCAACGTCTCTGCCGAGTGGAAGCGAGGCCGGGGAGGCCGCGCGACCGCGACGCTTCCCCCTCCATCAACGGGACAACCACAATCGGAGCGGCCCCTGCCCCGCAAAGTGGCACCACCGCGGCCCCTCGGAGCTGCGGTGGGGGTTGCGGTGTGCTCGCAGGGACGTCCGCGTCCACGCTTGGGCACCGGGGAGCCGGGCCCCTCGCGAGGGGCCTTTCCCTTCTGCGCGGCGGTGAACCTCCTTGGCGGCGCCATTGGTGGCAGGAGAGGATCAAGGAAGGAGGATAAGCAGAAGAGGAAGAGGAAGCATGGGCGACGGGGGCTCCGCCCCCTCCCATTTATACGAGGAGAAGGCCAACCAGCACCCCCCACGATTACAGGTAATGATGGTTTTCCTTGCATGTTCTAGGGACATGTCACGTCGGGCAGTTGCCGAGGCAGCATGGGGAAGCGAAGATGCCCGCGTCCAATCAAGCACCACACGTCGACCGAGGCCGTAGGCTATTGGGGCCTGCGGCGCTCCGCACTTGAACCTTGGCTTCACCTCGAAGCCAAGCCCGAGCCTGCCTTGGGCCCGGGGGCTACTGTCGGCGTTCTGGGAATGGGGGTCCCCAGACTTGCCTACTAATACGTCTCCGTCGTATCTATAATTTTTGATTGTTCCATGCCAATATTCTACAACTTTTATATACTTTTGGCAACTTTTTATACTATTTTTGGGACTAACATATTGATCCAGTGCCCAGTACCAGTTCCTGTTTGTTGCATGTTTTTTGTTTCACAGAATATCCATATCAAACGGAGTCCAAACAGGATAAAAACTGACGGAGAATTTTTTGGAATATATATGATTTTTGGGAAGAAAAATCCAGGCGAGACGATGCTCGAGGGGGCCACGAGGCAGGGGGGCACGCCCCAGGGAGGCAGGCATGCCCTGGGCCCTCGTGGCCACCCCGTAAGGCAGTTGATGCCCTTCTTTCGCTGCAGGAAAGCTAATATACGGATAGAGATCGTGTTAAAAGCTTAGCCTAATCGGAGTTACGGATCTCCGAGAATATAAGAAGCGGTGAAATGGCAGAATCTGAGAACGCAGAAACAGAGAGACAGAGAGACAAATCCAATCTCGAAGGGGCTCTTGCCCATCCCATGCCATGGAGGCCAAGGAACAGAGGGGAAACCCTTCTCCCATCTAGGGAGGAGGTCAAGGAAGAATAAGATGAAGGGGCCCCCTCTCCCCTTTTCTTCTCGTGGCGCCGGAACGCTGCCGTGGCCATCATCATCACCGCAATCTTCACCAACAACTTCACCGCCATCACCACCAACTCTTCCCCCCTCTATGCAGTGGTGTACCTCTCTCTTACCCGCTGTAATATCTACTTAAGCATGGTGCTCAATGCTATATATTATTTCCCAATGATGTATGGCTATCCTATGATATTTGAGTAGATCCGTTTTGTCCTACGGGCTATTTGATGATCAAGATTGGTTTGAGTTGCATGTTTTATTATTGGTGCTGTCCTATGGTGCTCTCCATGTCGCGCAAGCATGAGGGATCCTCGCTGTAGGGTGTTGCAATAGGTTCATGATTCGCTTATAGTGGGTTGCGTGAGGGACTGAAACACAAACCCGAGTAAGGGGGTTGTTGCGTATGGGATAAAGAGGACTTGATGCTTTAATTCTATGGTTGGGTTTTACCTTAATTATCTTTAGTAGTTGCGGATGCTTGCTAGAGTTCCAATCATAAGTGCATATGATCCAAGTAGATAAAGTATTTTAGCTTATGCCTCTCCCTCAAATAAAATTGCAATAATGATTACCGGTCTAGTTATCGATTGCCTAGGGACAAATAACTTTCTCGTAACAACAAGCTCTCTACTAAAACTAATTTAGTTGTGTCTTTATCTAAAAAGCCCCTACTTTTTATTTACGTGCTCTTTATTATCTTCCAAACCTATCCAACAACACCTACAAAGTACTTCTAGTTTCATACTTGGTCTAGGTAAAGCGAACGTCAAGCGTGCGTAGAGTTGTATCAGTGGTCGATAGAACTTGAGGGAATATTTGTTCTGCCTTTAGCTCCTTGTTGGGTTCGACACTCTTACTTATGAAAAACTGTTGTAATCCCCAATACTTGTGGGTTATCACCTACCTGCGACCCACGGCGTGGCTTTGGTAGCAGGCCTGTACGGCCTATATTCATCAACAAGGAATCTAGACCCTCGCGAGGGGCCAAGCCTCACGAGGCAGACGACACAAGACCTCCTAAGGAGAGGCCTCGCCATGCTGTCTCGTGAGGGGTGGAGAGTTCAAGGCCAGGCAAACCTCGCGAGGTTCTCGTGACGTAAGCCATGATGATCAAGACCAGGCCAGCGCGCGTAGCGTCCTTGTTTCCTCTTTGGTGCTAAGGGGGCAAGCGCATGCGCGGAGTACCGAGGCATCAAGCAAAGGTTTCCATATTGGTGCAACGAGACCAAGACCAAAAGGACGGCCAGACGGAGGTCACCGTGGAGCCGAAGACGGCGTCACCACTAGAGCCTTTGGCAGGCGAAGACTGCTTTTGTCAGGATAGCTTGTACTAGCTGTCCCCTTTCAAATTGGCCGTTGTTGGCTCCCTTCCCGCTCAATATTTGGGGAGAGGACCAAGGCCTCTATAAATAGGACCAGCCACCACCATAGTAGAGGAGGGAAGATCCACCACATCCTTGGCGGCACACCCACCAAGCACAAGAACACCTCAACCTCAGGAGGCTGTTCTTCCCCTTGTACTGTTCGTCCTCTGCCCAAGAGGCAATCCACCACCACCACACTAGAGTACGGTATTACACCACAATGGTGGCCCGAACCAGTATAAATCTTGTGTCCTTTGTGTTATGAGTTCGTCGAGTTAGTTCGTGAGGTCTAGGCTAAGTTAGGATGCAGATCGATAGGGGGGAGATCTTCGCGCGCACCCCAGTGTTTGAACCTTAAGGGTTTTGCCGGAACCCATGATCCGACAGAATTAACTCGCACAAAAGTACACAACTATGATTTTTGAAATCGTTTGGTTAGGCGTTGCATGTAGATGTCGTTCAAATATTAATTATGGTCATTAAATGGCTAGAAAATCACTTAAATGTCTTTAAAAGGTCAAATGACCCCTAGAATTTTCCAAAATTTCACATTACAGTTTTAGTAGTGCACGTTTGACGTAGAAAAAAATTGAAGGCCATAAGAGGAATCTATCTCCCGTTCATCATCAAACATGCATTGTTCCCTCTCGGAACCACGAGCCTTCTAGTGAGTTGCTCCGGTTTGTGAGGAGTGTGTGTCCAAACTTTCGTCAAACATGCCAATTTTTTTACCACATCATCTTGGTGGCATCACATTACATCAAGCAAGGTTTCAGGTTTTTCTGATCATTTTTTAATTTTTTTGGAATTAAAATGCCATGGCACTCCATGTATGTCCCATGCCGTGAGACCAATATGTTTGAAAATTCCTTCTAATTTACTGTACATGGAATTAACTCGCACACAAGTACAAAACTATGATTTTTCAAATTGTTTTGGTTAGGCGTTGCATGTAGATGTAGTTCAAATTTGAATTATGGTCATTAAAGGGCTATAAAATCACTTAACTGTCTTTAAAAGGTCAAATGACCCCAAGAATTTTCCAAAATTCACATTACAGTTGTAGTAGTGCATGTTCCACGTAGAAAAAATTGAAGGCTGTAAGAGGAAGCTATATATCTCCCGTTCGTCGTCAAACATGCATTTTTCCCGTTCGGAACCATGAGCCTTCTAGTGAGTTACTCCGGTTTGTGAGGGGTGTGTGTCCAAACTTTCGTCAAACATGCCGATTTTTTACCACATCATCTTGGTGGCATGACATTACAGCAACCAAGGTTTCATGTGTTTCTGATTTTTTTTACTTTTTTGGAATTAAAATGGCATGTCACTCATTGCATACATATGCATGTGTCCATGTCATGAGACAAATATGTTTGGAAACTCCTTCTAATTTATTGCACATGGAATTAACTCGCACACAAGAACACGAATATGATTTTTCAAACCGTTATGGTTAGCCGTTGCATGTAAATGTAGTTCAAATTTGAATTATGGTCATTAAATGGCTAGAAAATCACTCAAATGTCTTTAAAAGTTCAAATGACCCCTAGAATTTTCCAAAATTTCACATCACAGTTGTAGTAGTGCACGTTCAACGTAGAAATAAATTGAAGGCAGTAAGAGGAAGCTATCTCCCATTCGGCATCAAACATGCATTGTTCCATCTCAGAACCACAAGCCATCTAGTGAGTTGCTCCGGTTTGTGAGGGGTGTGTGTCTAAACTTTCGTCAAACATGCTAATTTTTTTACCACATCATCTTGGTGGCATGACATTACATCAACCAAGGTTTCATATGTTTTTAATTTTTTTAATTTTCTGGAATTAAAATGCCATGTTACTCCATGCTTAATTGTGTCATAGCCATTAGACCAATATGTTTGAAAATTCCTTCCAATTTACTGCACATGGAATTAAATCACACACAAGTATACAAAATATGAGTTTTCAAACCGTTATGGTTAGATGTTGCATGTACATGTAGTTTAAATTTCAATTACAGTCATTAAGTGGCTAGAAAATCACTTAAATGTCTTAAAAGGTCAAATGACCCCTGAAATTTTCCAAAATTTCTCATACATTTAAAACACCATCCATTGCCACTTTACTCCAAATTCGTCTTTCACAGCTAATAAAAAATATCTACAACATCACACATAGTTGTTTTCTAGGAACCGTTTGCGATGAAAATATCTGGTTCTATTTAAGTCTCCCTCCTTAAGCTTCGCCGACTCGTCTGCTCCAGTGCCGGCAACCCCCGAATCCACGAATCTTGATCCCCTTTCCCGCACCCCCTTCTTGCAAAGATGACGCCGTGGAAACGCTTCAAGAAGGCCCATACAATGGCCGCGTCCCTCCCGAGCACCACCGCCGGCGCCGAGAGCACGGCTGCCTATGTCGAGAGTACCGCCGCATCCACATTGAGCGCGACCGCTTCCGCTGAGAGGGTGTCTATGGCAGCCGATAGGGCAGCTGTAGCAGCGGAGACGGCTGCACCTGCTGCTGCGACAGCGGCTGCAAACACTGAGAGTGCTCGAGCTGTCGTCTACGCCGCTGATGTCGCCCTGGCCCGGGTCGAGGCCTTCCACGCCAAGATCTAGGATGCACACTCCAAGATATTCTAGGCCACCTCGGACTCTAGCATGCAACCCATGTCCGAAAAGGCGGCAGTGGCCATGGAGCACCTGCTTCCTCATGAGGTCGTCGAGCGGGAGCTGGAGATGCAGGAGGCGGCGGAGATCGAGTAGCGCCGGGAGGAGGTGCGCATGGCCGAGGTCGAGGTAGAGAAGAGTCTATCCATCGAGGAATTGGCGGTGGAGTACCAACACGAGCTCTGGCACAATCACTACTACGAGTACTACAACCTTGAGGTCGGCGCCGAGGACGAGGATGAGGACGACAATGAGGACGCGGTCGACTTCAGCAGGGGGGACGCGGACTACACCAACAGCGGCATGTCGCGAGGACAAGTCATCGACGTCTGATCTCACACCGGCCGAGTGGCGGATTTGTTAAAATTATGCGTACTTAGGCTTTGTTTTTAATGTTGTTCTTTTGTTAGAGCAATGTTTAGGTCAACTGGCTCTGTTTAATTACTAAAATTGCTTGATTCAGTTAGTGTGGTATGTCTGTTGTATGCTTTTTGTGTGCCCAAATTAGCATGCGATGTTAAATTATGCAATGACATACCTGGCGAAATTTCCGCCACAATTTGAATTATCAAACTCATCCCCTGCGCGTAAAGCATAAGAATCATTTGCGATGCACACCATCGTTCAAAGTGAATGGTCCGGCGGCACCGCGCGCAAAGTTTCCCTCCACATTTCCAAAATTTTGGCCTACCACCAAAATATCTACCCCCGCCCCTCCCCCTTCCCCACCCCCTCCCCTTTTCTCCCGACCACAAGCCACATTTCCCCTATTTCCTCCTTCCTTCCTTCCTTCCTTCCTTCCAAAGCTATAGCCGCTTCCTTGCTCTCGTCGTCTCGCATCCTACCGCCGGGGTCCCCATGGTCTTCTTCAAAGACCTCTCCAATGGTTCCTCCTCTAGCGATGACTCCTTCACCACCTGGGTATGCCTCTCATCTGTCTCTTGGGATATGACTTGGAATGAAGGATTTTTACCCGGCGGTCAATTTGAGTCATTTCTTCCTCTTGTAGCTCCCTAGGATCATCAGTGGCAACGAATGGAGTGGGGTGGCTGAAGATCTATCTGCTTGTTGTCACCATCAATCTCCATGTGTGAAGCTAGTTGCATTTGAATTTGTGGACAGTGGGAGGAAGTTTTTGGCATGTGTAGAGAAGGTCAGACCCTCTTTCATTGTTACAAATCATTTGTTAGATGTGATTCAGACACTGTCATGGTCCCAACCTATTCATACCACACCTTCAATCAAACGCATCCTAAGACAGTGTCATAGTTTATACCTAGTATCATAAATTGTTGCCATCTCATCAGCGGTGCCATTGGAGAATTATTTGTCACCACATCAACAGTTTGTGCAGCCAACTTTGGTCCACACATCCGAGCAGCCAAGCAATAAAATACTAAATCTTTATGGCACGAAGGAACTGGGCATCTGAGCAACTACATGCTCCGGAGTCTGGGTCCCTGATTTTTTCCGCTGCATCGGCTCACCACTATAGGGCACCGGTGCGAGACGTAGCAACAGTTGTCTTTACCCTAGTTTTAGCATACATCATGGACAGCCTTAGTGCTATTTGTTCTATGTCACTAAATTTGTGCATGTACACACCTATTAGCATCAATTTGCTGTCATCCAAACACGGTCACTATGTTGTTGCAGTTATAATTCCCTTCCTCGTAAAATGTTCAATTTGTTATTTATTGTACATGAGTAAGAACTTGTAGCCTTGTTGTAGTTAATTATAGCTTCTGATGTTCCAGAATTTGGTTGTTGTCTTAGTAGCAATTAATTCATTTGCACATTGATCTTTTTGAGAAGATATGTCATAATTAACATGTTTCTTTAGTTTTTCAAAATAAGCATTGGTGATTTTCTATGTTGCTATAAACCCGTTTCCCCTACAACTGTTACTAATTTAGTTATAAATATTATAGGATGAACGGAAGTGTTCTTACTTGGAGTGGGTTGATCAAGAGTGGCCACAGTCTTTGAAGATGTGCCTAGCGAAGCTCTGGAGCATGTATGAGGAAGAGAACAGACATACGCTTAGAGAAACTGTTGTCAACGCTGAAGAATATTTGAAGATGCGGGTAAAAAGTTGAAGGTGGAGAATGAGCTCAGATTTTTTAAATCAGACTTTGCTAAGATGGTGTTGGCAAAGGTGGAGGCACTTTCCCAGTTGGCCCATGGAAAACAGGTTCTTACTGAACTGAAAGCAGAGGTGGATAAGATGAGTCTGGATGATCTCGATTAGGGAAATCAATATATTGTTCTTATGAAGTTGAAATAGCTATATGTTGTACTGTGTTGTTTTCATGTAGCTATCTTACTGTGATTTTATAATATATTTATGTGCCTGATATGAAATTGGCAAACAACTGTTCGATATGAAATGTGAATTTGTGTAATACTGGAGTTATTAATTCTAAACTAATAAACCTGCTAAATGTGTCATGGACCTTTGCAAACGGTTCTAGCAGTAAA
This sequence comes from Triticum aestivum, assembly GCF_018294505.1. Taxonomy (NCBI): domain Eukaryota; kingdom Viridiplantae; phylum Streptophyta; class Magnoliopsida; order Poales; family Poaceae; genus Triticum; species Triticum aestivum. The sequence goes on from NC_057797.1 coordinate 300,747,068, forward strand.
AGCGCTTGCGATGGATAGCCCAATGCCACAAAATTTTCTTCATCAAATCGTGTGTGATGTAGTTGATAAAAGTAAACAATTAACCAAGGCAGACCGTGTGTGATAGTTACACCTTTCACACACGAGCCTACACATAAAATTATGTGGGATGTACATATGAACAGAAACGTTTTCCCTGGATTGACTGTGTGGGATGTACATAAGTACGGAAATGTATTCCTTGGATTGACTGTGTGTGATATACATACCTACGGAAATGTTTTTCTGGGATTCACTATGTGGGATGTACATACCTACAGAAATGTTTTTCTGGGATTCACCGTGTGTGATGTACATACCTACATAATTGTTTTTCTTGGATTCACCGTGTGGGATGTACATACCTACGGAAATGTTTTTCTAGGATTCACCGTGTGGGATGTACAAACCTACGGAAATGATTGGGTTTCGATGCCTCGCCTAACCGCACATGGCCCCAGCCTGTGTCCTAGGAGGGCCTATCCCCGACGATTTCTGGGTCTTGTGGGAAGGACCCCCCTATCACCCACACTCACTTGGCGATGGTTCCAAATGCCATCACAGAAAGGGGTTAAAACCGTTTGTATAACACCGATGCATACTAGTGAAATTTGACAACCAGTGTATTTGATATGCTTCTTTGTTCCCTATATTTGCACTGGTGGTGAACTTTGATGCCCAGTGGATGTAATATGTGTAATAGTTGTGACAGCCTAGCGTAAATTGCTTGCTTATTTATTTCCTTGTTGTCTTGTTTATTTGTTTGCTTGTAGTCAGGGCAGTTCTTTTTCTGCGGTTTACTAGTGGCCGCAATAACATATTTTTTTAAACTAGGCCACAATAACCATGGGCTAGACATTTACTATAGTGACCCTGGGCCTCCTACGGGTCATAGAAACAATTGGCCTTCTACAGGAGAAACAATGGGCCTTCTACGGACCGTATGATCGATTGTCCAAACATGGGCTAATAACGGACCGCATTATGGGCCGTAAAACGGGCTAGAGTTGGAATCATCCATTCATGGGCCGACCAAGGACCATTGTTAATCGTCTGTATTTGAGGATGCTATGAAAACGGCCCAACGGATTAACGGACCACAAACGGGCCAACTGTAACCAGAGGCTGAATTTGGCCCACAAGCAGAAAGGCCAGTAACAGGCCGTAAGTAACCGAATGCTGGAAATGAGCCCAAGAATAAATGGGCCCTAAGAAGGCCGAAAGATAACATGGTCTTGAAATGGCCCAATGGAATAATGGGCCGTTAATGGGTATAAAGCGATATACTCTTTATTACGGGCCAGTTTCACCACGGGCCGTTAATGGGCCAAGAGTTACAATGTGCCTCATATGGGTGGAAAGACATCATGGGCCATACATGGGCCGGAAGTTACAACGGGCTAGAATCATACTGGACAGCCCATATGATGCTACTGGGCCTATTCCAGATAGGCTGTAACGGGCCCTGGGTTAGCGGGCTGTAAATGGGCTATTTGCAAACATGCCGTTAACACGCTTTCCATGGGCCGACCCGCTATCTTTTGACCAAGTCAAACGGGCTGACCTTTTCAGAGGAATGGGCCTCTGTTCGGCCATGCCACGTGTCGACGTATCATTGGTGCCTTTTGTCCAATGAGTGGATGACATCTGTCCCAATGGTGAGCCGCCACGTGTTTCCTCCAGCCAATGATGATTTTACACGTGGAAAATCCCCACTGGTCTGGGCTGTTAACGGGTTATTGGATCCAAACAGGAACCCGATAGCTTAACGACGACCTGTTACAGTGGATGCCACGTGTTGGTTACCCTTGATGAAAGCACTTCCATGACATGCCATTTATCGTCATGGAAGTGGACACTTCCGTGATGATAATTTTGGTATTGTCATGGAACACTTCTACGACATCACAGGTATGACTATCTTGATTCTGTCATAAAATCGTCATGGATGTACATGCATGACCAAAAACGTGACCTACTGTGACAAACACATATCATCACGGAAGTGTATTTTTTTGTAGTGTCCTCGACCTCCAGCACCCGCGCCTGGTCCTTACCCCTAGCCTCCCTTTCGACGGGTAGGTCCTTCTCAGCCTTGGCAGCCGCAACCTTTTGCTGTTGGGTCTCTGATATAGGATGAAATCCTAGAGAGGGATCTTTTCACACATGTAGGGGGAAAAGGGCAAACTCAAAAGAACACAAAGAGGAAATCACTCAAACAATTCCCCAATCACACATCCACTAGGATAGAAAAATAAGATCCACAAGTCACAAGCACAATCAAAGGAAATATACAATGGAAAAGTTCTTACCACTCCTAGGAGATGAGGTCTTGAAGATTGTCTTCTCCTAGAGGAGGTCTTGAAATCCACTAGGATTCTTCCCAAAGGGGTCTTGATTCCACAAATGGGAAGGTAGAAGGAGCAAAGCTCACAAATATCTCATCTCATACTTTGCTAACCCTAAACATACCCCTAGATACGGTTTATATAGTCTTGGGGTCGAAAGAGATGAAGAGGGGCTCGGTATGGGGATCTCAGCCGTCCATCCTGGAAGGCTTGTGCGCACGGGGGTCCCGTGGGCACAGTACAGGCCCGTGCGCACGGGGTGCTCCAGCGCCAACTTCCTGGACATCTCGTGGGCACGGGTTCTCGGGGGCCTGTGCGCACGGGGTCACCTGGGACTTCCAGTTTTGCTGGTGTTGCACTCCGTCTTGGTCCGCGTGGCATGGGGGTGGTTCCTCTTCTCCTTGGGGGTGCTCCTAAGCCTCTTGGTGGTGTTCCGCTTCGTACCTAATGAGACATAGCGTATCTTGGTGAGGTAGCAAGAATGTTCCATTCGTATTCATATGCAGGCTAAGTAGGAAGGAGTTCACCTCGGTTTCCAAAGCACGTGTTCTCGCTCTTGTCATAGGTCCACGTGGGGCTTGATGTGTCGGTGTAGAGTCCATGGGGATGTTGGAAGGATTCTCCGCATCATCTCCCCCCCTTGGGAGAGATCCGTCCATGGATCGTGATCTTCATCACCATGGTACTTGGACAAGTCTTTGATGTTGAATGTGTCGCTCACATTGTACTTGTCTCATGGGATGTCGACCTTGTAGGCGTTGTCGTTGTAGCGTGCGAGTACCTTGAATGGGCCATCGGCTCTTGGAAGTAGCTTGGACTTGCGCTCCTTGGGAAAACGATCCTTGCGGAGATGTACCCAAACTAGGTCACCCGATTGGAACACCATTGGGGACTTGTTGGCGTTGTGCTTGGTCGCGAGTCATTGTACTTGGCACTCTATGGTGTGCCTTGTATCTTCATGCATCTTCTTGAGGTGGTTCACTCGGTCGCTCGCGTCCATGTTGATGCGCTCTTGTAGTGGTAGAGGAAGAATGTCCAATGGGGACAATGGGTTGAATCCATAGACGACTTCGAAAGGGGACTTGCCGGTAGTCGAATGTGTTGCACAGTTGTAGGTGAACTCGGCGATTGGTAGGCACTCCTCCCACTCCTTGATGTTCTTCTTGATCAAGACTCGTAGTAGAGTGGAGAGTGTATGGTTCATCACCTCCGTTTGGCCGTCGGTTGGAGGGTGGTATGCCGTGGAGAAGAGTAACTGGATTCATAGCATGGCGCATAAGGTCTTCCAAAAGTAACTCAAGAACTTGGCATCGCGGTCTGAGACAATTGTCCTTGGCATTCCATGAAGATGTAATATGTCCCTACAAAACAAATTTGCAACATGTGAAGCATCGTCTATCTTGTTGCAAGGAATGAAATGAGCCATTTTGGAGAAACGGTCCACAACAACAAACACGGAGTCCTTGCCATTTCGAGTTCTAGGAAAACCAAGTACAATGTCCATGCTAATGCCTTCCCATAGTTGGTATGGAATTGGTAAAGGCATATAGAGACCATGCGATTGAGCTTTGGACTTAGCTTTGCGACATGTAGAACACCGGTTGGTGAAACGATTGACATCGCGAACCATCTTTGGCCAAAAATAGGTCTTGGAGAGCGTAGCTTGTGTCTTTTCGCGTCTGAAGTGTCCCATTAAGCCTCCTCCATGCGATTCCTGCAAAAGCAACAAACGAAGAGACGACTCGGGGATGCAAAGTTTGTTATCTCTCATAAGATATCCGTCTTTTAAGTAATAGCATTCCCAAGATGTATGCGACAAACACTTGGCATAAGGAGTAGCAAAAGTTGCATCATGCTCATACAAGTCTTTGATATGCTCGAAGCCAATGACATTCAATTCAATTTGGGTGGCAAGCATGCATATAGGGGAAAGTGCATCCGCTACAATGTTTTCTTTACCCTTGATGTACTTGATGACATAGGGAAAAGACTCAATGAATTCACTCCATTTAGCATGACGCTTGTTCAACTTAGTTTGACCCTTAAGATACTTGAGAGTGTCATGATCGGTATGAATGATAAACTCATGGGGGCTAAGGTAATGTTCCCATTCATGTAAAACACAGACTAAAGCATATAGCTCTTTGTCATAGATGGGGTAATTGAGTTGCACTTCGGAAAGTTTCTCATTAAAGTAAGCTATGGGGTGCTTCTCTTGTGTTAACACACCTCCTATGCCATTACCACTAGCATCGCAATGAATTTCAAAAGGTTTGTCGAAGTTGGGTAAAGCAAGCACGAGAGCATGAGTAAGCAAATTCTTAAGCTCATTGAATGCGGTATCTTGGGATGGTCTGCAAACAAAAGGCACATTCTTCTTGCTCAAGGCATGCAAAGGCGAAGCAATGGTGCTAAAATCCTTCACAAAGCGACGATAGAAACCCGCAAGACAAAGGAAACTACGCACTTGATGCAAGTTGGTTGGTTGCGGCCAAGTCTTAATAGCATTGATCTTGGACTCATCTACATGAACACCCTTAGAAGAAACAACAAAACCCAAGAAAACGAGCTTATCAACACCGAGAAGGCATTTCTCCATATTAGCATAGAGGCGCTCTTTTCTAAGAGTTTGCAAAATGGTGCTGACATGGGTGACATGCTCTTTGATGGATTTGCTAAACATAAGAATGTCATCGAAGTAAATCACAACAAATATACCAATGTAAAGGCGAAATACATGATTCATAAGGCGCATAAAAGTGCCCGGTGCTTCCGAGAGACCCATAGGCATGACTAACCACTCATACAAACCAAACTTGGTTTTGAAGGTGGTTTTCCATTCATCACCCTCTTGTATGCAGATTTGATAGTAACCACTCTTAAGATCAATTTTGGAAAATATAGTGGCACCGCTAAGCTCATCAAGAATATCATATAGGCGTGGAATGGGGTACCTATAGCGAACGGTGATAGCATTGATAGGTCTACAATCGGAGCACATGCGAAAGCTACCGTCACGTTTTGTCACAAGAATGACCGGTATGGCAAAAGGGCTCAAACTTTCACGCACATGACCATGGTCTATGAGATGCTTTACTTGCCTTTGAATTTCTTTGGTTTCTTCGGGGTTGACGCGGTAGGGAGCTTTGTTTGGAAGTGGCGCTCCGGGGATGAGGTCGATGCGGTGCTCAATGCCTCGAAGTGGAGGTAGTCCCAGAGGTAGCTCATCGGGGAAAACATCTTGAAATTCCTGTAATAGAGAAGATAATACCAAAGGTAGAGTGTGAGAGGTGTTAGTTTTTGGTGCCTCGTCCTTGCACAATAGGACATAGTGTAGGACACTTGATGGGTTCTCACACACTTCTCTCATCTCACGTTTGGTGGCAAGGAGGACTAAGTTTTTCTTGTCGCTCATCGTGGAGGCACTCAATTTGGGCTTGTGGCGCTCACTCTCTTTTTGGTGGCTCACTCTCTCACTATTCTCTCCACGATGGGTGTTTTGCTTATCGGTGAGCACTTGGCTTGGAGACATAGGACGTAGCACAAACTCCTTCCCTTTCATCGTGAAGCTATAGTAATTTTTCTGCCCATTGTGAATGACACCTTGGTCAAATTTCCATGGCCGTCCAGGAAGGAGGTGGCAAACGGTCATCGGAAGGACATCACACTCCAAGGTGTCTTCATAGGCGCCAATCTTGAAGGAGACTTGTACTTGATGCTCAACTTGTATGGTGCTGGTGTCACTTAGCCATTGAACCTTGTAGGGGTGAGGGTGCTTCGTCTTGACCAATTGAAGTTTGGAGCATTGTTCTTCACTTGCTAAGTTGTGGCAACTACCTCCATCGATGATGACCTTGACGGACCGTCCGTTGATGTCGGCCTTTGTGTGGAAGATATGGCATCTTTGATCTTCGTCTTGTTGATGTTAAAGAGTCAAGACCTTGGAGACAACAAGAGCGGGACTTGAATCTTCATCAGAAAAGACTTGATCATCTTCGTCTTCGATGTTCACTTGTCGGTGCATGGCCACTTGCTCAAGGGCTTCCATTTCTCCTTCACTCATGGAGTCGTAGGTGCCATCGCCGTTGAGGATCATGGTGCGCTTGTTTGTGCACTCGAAGGACTTGTGGCCTCGGCCTCCGCATGTGAAACATTTGATGGAACTTGTCTTGATGGTCTCATCGGTTGGAGTAGATGATGATGAAGCTTTCGGCTTGAAGTTGCTTGTAGTAGGAGGATGACTTGCACTTGTCGAAGTCTTCTTGTAACTTGACTTGTCGCCGGTACTTGGTGATGCTCTAGTTGAGGTAGGAGTTGTCGAAGTTGCGGGAGCTTGATAAGAGGAGCCATAGGTCTTGGACGAGAACTTGGCATACTTGAAATCATCTTGCACTTGGCGTTCGGCTCTGGTGGCTTCGTGCACTAGCTTGATGAGATTTGAGTATGGTTGGAAGTCGGTGATCTTCTTGATGGGATGGTTAAGGCCATTCAAGAAGCGTGCCATTGTTTGTTCATCGTCTTCCATGACATTGGCTCTTATCATTGCAATCTCCATCTCCTTGTAGTATTCTTCAATGCTCTTGGTTCCTTGCTTGAGTTGTTGGAGTTTCTTGAAGAGGTCGCGGTTGTAGTAGGTAGGAACAAAGCATGCTCTCATGGCATCTTTCATTTGCGCCCAAGTAGTGATGTGGATCACCTCTTGCCTCTCGGCGCTCAATGACTTGTTCCCACCAAATAAGGACATAGTCTTGGAACTCAAGGGATGCCATCGCGATCTTCTTCTCTTCTTCATAATTGTGCAAACGTAAGATTTTGTCAACTTTCAATGCCCATGAAAGGTACTCTTCGGGATCGTTGCTTCCGTTGAACTTGGGCATGGTGAACTTGAGCTTGCCATAGCGTTGCTCTTCGTTGTATTGGGTTCGTGGATGATGACGCCCATGTTGTAGATGATTGTTCAACTCGTGGTGCTCTTGACACGGAAGGTTGTCAACCTCATGTTGCTCTTGTCGTGGAGGATTTCCATTGTCTTCATGCTCTTGATGAACTTGATGGTGTTGGCGAGCATGTGGGGGAGCTTCGCGAGCTCGAGGAGGAACTTGATGATGCACACGAGCTTGAACTCTTTGTTCTTGAATTTCTTCGCGAAGTGCTTCATCTTGTTCACGGGCTTGACGGCTTCGGTCGGCAACGGCTTGACTCGAATCGCATAGAGCTTGTTGCGCCGCAAGTGCTTGAGTGTCACGGAGTTGTTGTTCTTGATGTTGTGTGTCGGCATCTTGTGCAAGTTGGTGGAGACACGCATGTTCTTCCTCTTCATGTTGGCGTTGTTGTTGCCGTTCTCGTGCTAGTGCAAAGGCCTCTTGAGTTTGACGTTGTCGGCTCTCTTGAGAGTCGGTGTCTCAAAGTGGATTGAGGCTTGCTTGACGGTCGGTGCGCGCGGCTCGACAAAGAGTGTTCGATGTCGGTGTACTTGGGCCGGAGAGGGTGAAGTCGGAGTGGCGGCTTGAACGGCTCCTTCTTGAAGTGGAAGACGAGTGGTTGAGCAACAAAGCACGAATTTCGTCCATCCTTGCATCATTCTCTTGCTTGTGATCGTCGATCTTGTGGTCGAAGTAGTCCCTTGTATGTTGCTCGGAAAGTTGCAAGTCGGCGGCAAGGTTGTCGATGCGGTCACTCATAGCTTGTTGCTCTTGATGCAAAGCACGTTGTGCACCAAAGAAGTGACTCTTGGTGACGAAGGAGTTCATGTCGTCGTCTTGCTCCATGAAGAGTGGGTTAGTAGAAGTACTTGGCCTATCCATCATGAGCAAGTGGTGGTTAGTAGGACAAATGAGAGAACAAAACCAAAGTTACCTTTTCCGAAGATTGTGGATGTAACAAGTACGATCTCACAATGCTATAATAGGGGAATTGGTACCGGGAATTGTTTCTCACACCTACAAGTAAAAGTCTTATGGAGGAGCTCGGTTAGGATGGTGGAAAAAATTTCAAGCAAATGTTAGTCAAGATATCGATAAGGTTGATAAGATTCACAAAAATGTGAAATAGATCAAACCCAATGATATCACTAGGAATACACACACGGAAGATAGATGGGATCCGCACAACCAAGGGGTGAGCTCAAAATGTGCAACCACAGAAAATGCTCTTGTTGTGCGAATACTAGAGAGACACTATTTCGATTGCTCAAATGGGCTAGATACGCATGTGCACCAACCTATAAGAGAAACGTGCCGTCTTCAATCCCAACTATGGTACGTATGAGGTGTCAAAGATGATATGCAAAATGGCTCGATGCTATTGCTCACAAGCTCTTTGTTGTTCCTCTTTTGCTTAAAAGCTTTTCTTGTCTTTTTTTTGAAGCTAGAGCCAAGTATGATATGAGACAAGTATATAAGAAATGCACGGGAGAGACTTATGGCACTAAGATGGTAACAAGATCACTATGGTGCACAATAGCGTGGCCTGACAATTCTCAACTTGCTAGTCTCGATGGGTAAGGGACGTGAAATGGCTCGGGTTATCAATGCAAAAGCATGGGTAAGATGTCGCCGAGGTTATCATCCGATCGTACGGTAAGAATGAAGTTGGTGAAGCCGGTGTGGTGTCCGAGTTTATGATCGAGTAGCAGCGATGATGATGTCCAAATGCGCCTAAGTAGCTGAAACACCTTAGGACACAAGAGAAACCGCGGTCCAAAACTCAAACAACCACAAGAAATAGTGCGGAAGAACACGAGTGTTGGTATGGATGAAAAATGGTGCAAAAGAAAGATGGCCGAAAGTTACTGGAAGGTCCGTGCGCACGGGGTAAGTGAGGCCCGTGTGCACAGGGTCTCGAGGGCCCGTGTGCACGGGGTGTGCTGCGAGCGGATGAACAACTCTGGATCCGAGGGTATTTTCCAAGATAAGGACTATTTCGAGGATTTGGAAGGTGGGGAAGCAGGAAGATGGGTAGATCCACTTGCCAAACTCCAAACTCGTGGATCAAAACAACCAAATCTCACAAGATCCAACAAATTGCAAGAAAATTTTTGGGGGCTATTTTTGTGGGGAATTTTCGAATTAGGATGAAAAACAACAAAATAAATCTAGCAAATGGGGGAAGGGACTCCAAGATGTGAATCAACCTTGCTCTTGATACCAAAATGATATAGGATGAAATCCTAGAGAGGGATCTTTTCACACTTGGAGGGGGAAAAGGGAAAACTCACAAGAACACAAACAGGAAATCACTCAAACAATTCCCCAATCACACATCCACTAGAATAGCAAAATGAGATCCACAAGTCACAAGCATAATCAAAGGAAAGATACAATGGCAAAGTTCTTCCCACTCCTTGGAGATGAGGTCTTGAAGATAGTCTTCTCCTAGAGGAGGTCTTGAAATCCACTAGGATTCTTCCCAATGGGGTCTTGATTCCACAAATGGGAAGGTAGAAGGAGCAAAGATCACAAATATCTCATCTCATACTTTGCTAACCCTAAACATAGCCCTAGGTATGGTTTATATAGTCTTGGGGTCGAAAGAGATGAAGAGGGGCTCGGTTTGGGGATCTCAGCCGTCCATCCTGGGAGGCCCGTGCGCACGGGGTAAGTTGGGCCCGTGCGCACGGGGGTCCCATGGGCACAGTACAGGCCTGTGCGCACGGGGTGCTCCAGCGCCAACTTCCTGGACAGCCCATGGGCACGGGGTCTCAGGGGCCCGTGTGCATGGGGTCACCTGGGACTTCCAGTTTTGCTGGTGTTGCACTCTGTCTTGGTCCGCGTGACCTTGGGGTGGTTACTCTTCTCCTTGGGGGGGGTGCTCCTGAGCCTCTTGGTAGACATAGCGTATCTTGGTGAGGTAGCAACAATGTTCCATTCGTATTCATATACAATCTAAGTAGGAAGGAGTTCACCTCAGTTTCCAAAGCACGTGTTCTCGCTCTTGTCATAGGTCCACGTGGGGCTTGATGTGTCAGTCTAGAGTCCATGGGGATGTTGGAAGGATGCTCCGCATCAGTCTCCTGCCAAGCTTTCGACTGCACAGCCTTGTGTCACTCAAGATCGACCATGCAGCTGTCATTCAAACACCTCAGCATTAGTTTTACAGTTCAAAAAGCTATCTTTACTCAAAGTAATTTTGACAAAATCTCGGATTTGTAGCTTAACTTGAGACTACTCGATCCGCTTGTTCATCAGATCGAGGTCCTCTTCAGACCTCTTGAGCTTCCGGTTCATATCCGCAATCTCCTCGGAGGTGGAGTTCGGAGCCGAGGTCGAAACCTGCAAACAAATAATTTCTACTTAGCCCATGTTCCAGATACCAATACTCTAGACACACATTTTCTGATGCATGCCAGAGTCTTGGGGCCTACTTATTTATCACTTTATGATACTCTACTTCGACCCCAAAGCTAGTTTCTTAAAACTAGCCTTGGGCTCAGGGGCTACTCACTGGCTATGCTATCTAAGTGCTATGCGGTGATTGAGATGAAAATATCTTCGGGTAAAAGCATGGTGCAAATAATTCTAAGCATAGAGCTTACTCTCAATAAAAATGTAACGCCCCGAGTCCGATGCGTCATGTGTCTTCCATTTATTCGTCATCGTTGCCATGTCATTCGCTTGCATGTTGCATTTTGCCATATCATCATGTGCATTGCATCTTCAAGTTTTCAAAACTTGCATCTGTCCCGGTCCCCCAGTTCTCTCTGTTGTCCGTTTTGGATCCGAAACTCTCACACGCACCCGTTGCACCTCTCAGATCTCGTTTTGTCAGCTTGAGAAAAACGTTCTGGGAATGGGCCGAGATTTGTCGAGTTGCTTGGTACATCACCGGTAGACCGCCTGTCAAATTCCGTTCCATTTGGAGGTCATTTGATGCCCAACGGTTAACCGCATTAATCGAAACCCTCCTTCTCTTTGCAGCATAGAACCTCTCCACAACAGCCCACTAGCCCATCTAAACCACCTCTATGCACTCCGTTGTTGGATCACGATCGTGTGGGTGAAAACCGCACCTCATTTGGACTCTCCTAGCCCCCTCTACCTATAAATTAGCCTCCCCTCCGAAATCACGGGCGAAACCCTAGCTTCCCCTTCCTCCGCTGCCGGACAGGTCCACCGACGTCTGGACGTGTCCGCCGGCCGCCTCCGAGCCAACCAGGAGCCGCCACATTAGCGCCCGGCCTCCTCCACCGCATCTGCCCGCCGCGGCCCATCGCAGGCCCGCCAGGCCCGAATGCCGCCGCCGCTCCGTGCCCAATCCGCCCACGCCCTCCGGCCGCCTTCCACCTCATCTCCGCCGCATGCGCTCCATCGGAGCCGCCGCCGCCCGCCTCCGGCGACCGGAGCTCGCTGGAGCGCACCGTGTCGCCTCCACATAGGCGCCTGCTCTCTGCCTCTCCCCGCCACCCGCCGAGCGCCGCCCCGTCGCCCTAGCCGGACCCAGCTGCCCGACCTCGCCGGGGCACCTCCGCTGCACCGCGCCGTCCCGGGTCATCTCCGTCAAGTTTCCTCAGGGCGAGGAATTCCACTAATTCCCTAGATTCCAACATCATGTGTGTGTATTCATCATGGCATAACTCCATGCATATTGCTCCGTTTTGTGTGTATGATATGTCAAAATGTTCATCTCTGAGTGCTCTACATGCTACTGTCATTTGCATGCATGTTACTATCCATCTAGATGCTTAACCATCATTGCACAAGCCGTAAATGTTATAAACTGTTGTAACTTGCTGATTTGTCTTTTTCATAGCATTTTATGTGTTTATCTTTTGAGCATCATGTCTACATGTTTTAGGAGCATCTTCATGACATCTTTGCAGTGGTGACATCCATGTATTTTTATGTGCCTTGTGGTGACTAGCACAAGCTTGTGAAGTGTGCTAGTTGATGTTGCCGTTTTTTGCTAGGTCTGTAACTGTTACATTATGTGGCTATGTTAATTTGGTGCTACCATCAATTCCATGCATAATCTGGAGATGCCTAGTTGACATGTTTTGATGTCCATGTTATACTCTATCATGCCATGCCTTTTGATGCCTAATATATGTCCTGTAGCATATGTGTTCATTGCCATGAACATGCCTAAATGATGTTCTAGTTTTTTGTTAAATTCATGATGCCACGTTGTGAGCTTGTTATTGTTTAATCTATGCCTCTTTTGGACATGCTCCAATTACATGATTTGAAGCATGCTATGAGTATTTTGTCCACATGCCAAGTTTCATTGGACTTCATATGACCTCTGTTCCAAACTTGCAAACATGCTATGCTGATGTTGTTGTGTTACACTTGTTGAAACTATTACAACATTCAAACTTGTCTTGATGGTTCCCACTAGTCCATGAGTCATATGGTTATGATGCCTTGATGTTATTTTCTCCTTGTTATGTGTAATCTAATGCCATGCCCTTGGTTGCCATATAACTTGCTGTAGCTTTACTCTTTCTTGCTCTCAAGTTGATATCATGCTAAATTCGTCATCCTGTTAACAACATGTTTCTTTTTGCAAGCATCATAGTAATTACTCCATGCTTCATATGAACTTGTGCCCTTGGACTAACTTGAAGTATATCATGTCTACTACATGCCCATGTGTTTCGCATAATTATTAAAGTTGTTGTGCTTACTGTTATGTGCCTCCAAAGTCAGAATTATAATGTTATTGTTTTGCATTCCCAGATTTCCTCTAAGTCTGAGAATCAGCTTCTATCATGTTGCATCTTGTCTTGTTGATTGCCATTGGCCTAGAGGTTATATGGAGATGCTTAGTAATCATGTTTTGCCATGTTTAACCTGTACTAGCATGCCATGCTTTTGCTTGTTATGTTCTTGCACTGTAGCATTATTGTTTCATGCCTCCAACATGTCAACATGTTATTTCTGCTCACATGTGTGCCTTGTTTATCACCAAGTCATAATCTGTGTTATTAAGTTGCTATTTTCTTTGATCATGTTGGATTAATCCTGATGCCTATGAATTTGAACCTTAATGTTATTTGGAGCGTGTAACTTGTACTTTAAGTGCAAGTCAAGTTTGTGACCATATGTTTTCTATAGCATGTTGTTTCCTTGATTGCAAAGTGCTTAGTTGCTGTTTTGGGCAGATTGTGTGTGAAACTTGTATTGAGTGTATGTGTTGAACCGTTGCTCCGTTTTGAGTATGATCTACATGAAACTTGCTTGGTTTTGCATGTAGTTTCATCATGCCTTGTTGCATCCATGTTTTGGAGTGTTTTTGATGTTGTTTTGCTTGCATTTGCATCAATGCCATGTTTAACTTGTTTTTCTCATATCTTCTATGCCGTAGATCATCTTGGTGCACTTTAACTTGATGTTTCACAACTTTAACATAATGTTTTGTTCAGATCTGGACCAATTTCGAAATTTGCATATGAGGGCTTACCGGAATTATCATATGTTGCTTCCGACCTCATTTAAACTTGCTTTGATGTGTTGTTCTTGTATGCATGATCTCTTGCCATGAGTATCATCATGTAGCCTTGTCATGCGTCATACTTGGTTGAGCATCATGTCATCTTTATGTGCTATGTGTTTACCATGTTATTTGCTTCTTTCCGGTTGTGCTCCTTCTCGATAGTTCCTGTTTCATTGCGATTGTGAGGATTCGTTCGACTACATGGCTTCGTCTTCTTCATGGACTCGTTCTTCTTCCTAGCAGGATTTCAAGCAAGATGACCGCCACCTTGGATCTCACTACTATCTTTGCTACGCTAGTTGTCTCGATGCTATCGCTATGTCATGCTACCTACCACATGTTTATCAAGCCTCCCAAATTGCCATGACAACCTCTAACCTTCTCACCCTTACTATAAAATTGTTGTTCAGCTATGTTACCATTTCCTGAGCCTCTCTTATAGCGTTGCTATGTAACACCCTCGATGCGACTATATCTCCCACGTGTCGAGGCACGACTTAGAGGCATAATCGCATTGAAGGCATATGTCGCAAGTTAGGCAATCTTCACAACATCCCATGTAATATAGAATAATAAAGGGGAGATAACATAGTTGGCTTACACTCGCCACGTCAATCAAGTACATAAGTAACATTACATCATCCAAACACTCATGGCCCGACTACGGCGCCAAAATAAAAGAGAACCCAACATGCGACACGGTCCCGATCACCCCCAACCGGGCACCACTACTGATCATCAGGAAAGGAAACATAGTAACGTTGAGAGTCCTTGTCGAACTCCCACTTGAGCTCAAACGCGTCTCCTGGAGCGGAATCATCAGGCCCTGCATCTGGTGTAATAGTAATCTGTGAGCCACAAGGACGCAGCAATCTCGCACCCTCGCGATCAAGATTATTTAAGCTTATAGGTAAGGCAAGGTAAAATATGTGGAGATGCAGCAAGCGACTAGCAAATATGGTGGCTAACTTATTCGCAAAAGAGAGCGAGAAGAGGAGGCAAAGCGCGAGCAAGAAACTAGAGAACAACCTGCGCAAGCATAACTCCAACACCGTGTCCACTTCCCGGACTCCGCCGAGAAGAGGCCATCACAGTAACACACTCAGCTGATTCATTTTAATTAAGTTAAGGTTCAAGTTATCTACAACCGGACATTAACAAATTCCCATCTGCCAAGAACCGCGGGCACGGCTTTCAAAAGTTCAAATCCCTGAAGGGGAGTCCCAACTTAACCCATGACAAGCTCTCAAGGTCAACGAAGGAATAGACCTCCTCCCAAGACGTTCCGAACAGACTCAGTATCTCGGTTCTTCAAGACACTTTGACAGGTTAAAACAAGACCAGCAACACCGCCCGAATGTGCCGACAAATCCCGATAGGAGCTGCACATATCTCGTTCTCAGGGCACACTCAGATGAGACTAGCTACGAGTAAAAACCAACCCTCAAGTTTCCCCGAGGTGGCCCCGCAGGCAGCTCAGTTCGGACCAACACTCAGAGGAGCACTGGCCTGGGGGGGGGGGTTAAATAAGATGACCCTCGGGCTCCGGAAACCCAAGGGAAAAAGAGGCTAGGTGGCAAATGGTAAAACAAAGGTTGGGCATTGCTGGAAAAGCTTTAATCAAGGCGAACTATCAAGGGGTTCCCATTATAACCCAACCGCGTAAGGAACGCAAAATCCGGGAACATAACACCGATATGACGAAAACTAGGGTGGCAAGAGTGGAACAAAACACTAGGCGAGAGGCCGAGCCTTCCACCCTTTACCAAGTATATAGATGCATTAAGATAACATGACAATATAATGATATCCCAACAAGTAAATAAATGACCCAACAAGGAACGGCCTCCAATCTTCACCTGCAACTAGCAACGCTATAAGAGGGGCTGAGCAAAGCGGTAACATAGCCAATCAACGGTTTGCTAGGACAAGGTGGGTTAGAGGTTTGACATGGCAATTTGGGAGACTTGAAAGCAAGTGGTAGGCATCG
Organism: Triticum aestivum; assembly: GCF_018294505.1. Lineage (NCBI taxonomy): Eukaryota > Viridiplantae > Streptophyta > Magnoliopsida > Poales > Poaceae > Triticum > Triticum aestivum. The sequence goes on from NC_057797.1 coordinate 300,762,857, forward strand.
TAGCATTGCCATAGCAAAAGAGCGAGCAAACTAGCATAGCAAACATAGTAGTGATTTCGAGGGTATGATCATCTTGCCTGCAAAGTTGTCAGAGTTGACTGGATCCTCGAAAGCAAACTCAACGGGCTCCTCGTTAGCGAACTCTTCTCCCGGCTCTACCCAAACAAGACAAACAAGCAACAAGGACACAATCAACCACGTGCAAGGATCAAACAAAATGATGCAATGATGATATGCTATGTGGGATGCGATGCGGGATGCATATGCAAGATATGACAGGGAATGCATGAACCTGGCCTCAACTTGGGAATCCAAGTGTGCCACTGGAAAGATGAGATGAAATCGCTTGAAAACGATATAAAGAACGCCGAAATCGGAGTTACGGTTTGGAAATGGCAAGCGATTCAAAATTGACACCGGTCTGCGATTTACAGCAAGTAGTCATCTAAATGCAACGAGATGAACATGCTACAGCACTCAAACATGACAACAATACATGGCATGGATGCATTCATGATGCTTAACAAAAGTCTAGCAATGAGGTACGGCCAATTCATCCATTAACAGGTTCAAACAAGCATGGCAAAAAAATGCATATGGCAAACAGATCTCAGACTTTGTGAAATCAACACTTGTCTGGAATTTTCAGATCAGGTAGCACACTTTGGAGCCCAAACTACATGCTACAGGACCTGAACATGGCAGAGTAAAGCATGGCATGGAGCTACTCAAAGAGCTTAACAAAAGTCCCTTAGTGACATTGAGCCAAAAGGGATCAGAAAATTCAATTGCAAGCATGTGAACATAGCGAAAACATAATCAGTTTCCAGACTTAGTGAAAATTGGAGCATGCTGAAAACAGATATCAAGTAGGCATGTTTACGAGCTCGATGCACTCACTACGGTGCAATTCATGAAAAACTAAGCATACACCCATCAAGAACACACAAAATTCATGCTATACATGGCAAGAACAAAAGCATAGCATGCACGGATCAACTACAACATCATCGGCAAAATTGCAAACAAGTTGACAATCTGCCCAGATTCACAAAGTAGCAAAAGTAGAGCTCGATTGACTCAAGCTAGGGTGCTCCATAAATGCAAACAAAGACACGGATGGATAGAGAACTACAAGATTAACAAAACATCCTTACTGATCATCCTCAAAAGAGGCACGGATCACTAGGAAACAACATGAACATATGGCATCATGAGATAAATAGATCAAGGACTTAGTGGAAATGCTAAGTCCCTGAAAACAGAATTACCAAGTGCACCACTTTGCAAGCTTGTGATAGTCACCACACACATCACAAAAATACATGGGTTGCACCTATGGAAAGATGACAAAACCCTTTACAAAACATATGTAGAGCATCAGGGCATATCATGCACACATTAATCATGGCAAAAATGACAAAAACCTAAATGGAGTAGCAGATCTGACAATTATCTCAAGTAGCCCTCTTCTAACAGCATTTCGGGCATCAAGATGAACTCAAATGAAAATGATGCAATGGAATGAAATGATGTACTCTCTGAGCTGAACATTTTGATATTCTATATGCATGAATCGGAGCTACGGATGCAAAGTTACGAGGCTATGAACATGAGCACTTGGATCTGGAATTTTTGGGACTTAGAGGAAAAATCAACCCCGAGATAAAAGTCAACAGAGCACGGAAGTCAAGGTGGTGGCGGATCTCGCCGGAGCCGGCCGGGACTTCGCCGGAGAGGGGGCGCGGCGGCGGACGGCGGAGATGGCCGGAGAGGGAGCCACGAGGCTCGGGCGCGGCGAGGCCGTCGAGGTGGCCGCGGTGGCACCTAGTGCTGCGGGGCGGCGAAGGTGGTCCGGCGATGAGGTGCTCCGGCCACCGGGAAGCGGGGCAGCCGATGGCGTGCGGCGGCGCTGCTCCAGGTGCGGGAGGCGCTCGGGGAAGAAGGAGGCGGCGGCGGCGGGGTGGATATGGGCCGCGGGGGCCGGATCTGGGCTCCCGAGCCGCGGCTGCGCGCGGGGTCGGAGGCGGTGACGTGGCAGGCGGCGGTTGGCCATGGAGATGCGTCCGGTCGGGGTGGACGTGTTCGGCCGGCGCGGGTAGAATTTTAGGGTTTTCGGGGGGAGAAGAAGATCCGGATTCGGAGGGGTCTTTAAATAGGCATAGAGGGAGCTAGGAGAGTCCAAATGAGGTGCGGTTTTTGGCCACGCGATCGGGATCGAACGATCTAGAAGATGGAGAAGGCTTAGGTGGGTTTTGGGCCAAATTGGAAGGGTGTTGGGCTGCAACACACGAGGCCTTTTCGGTCCCTCGGTTAACCGTTGGAGTATCAAACGAAGTCCCAATGATACGAAACTTGACAGATGGTCTACCGGTAGTAAACCAAGGCCGCTTGGCAAGTCTTGGTCCAATCTGGAAATGTTTAATCCCCACACACGAAAGAAAGGTAGAAATGGCCACCCGAGGAGAACGAAGCGCCGGAATGCAAAACGGACAACGGGGAAAAGGCTCGGATGCATGAGACGAACATGTATGCAAATGAAATGCACATGATGACATGATATGCAAATGCATGACATGCAAGCAATGACAAGGCAACAACAGCAAATAACTGCACGACACCTGGCACATCGGTCTCGGGGCGTTACAACACTCCACCACTACGAGAGGATCTCGTCCCGAGATCTAGAATGGCACCGGAGGGAAAAACGGAAGAGAAAGAGAAGAGGTAAAACTAAGTTGCTTCTTTGACAAACGAGTGAGACCAAAGAACCTTGAAAAGGTTAAGCCATTTCGAGAAAAAGAATAACGGATATGACAAATTTGAAAACACTCCGTTAGAAAAGAGGGACAAAGAACATTGCGAAATACCTTGAGGTTGAAGGGCAAGATGTATATTGAAACCACTCCGGTTAAAACAAGATAGAGAAGGATTAAGAATGATATAATACCACCTCCAAAGATACGGAAGAAAGAATTGCACTCTGGATTACAATATGATGAAATCTTGAGTTTCTTGGAAAAGAATCTCGATGAACACTTCGAGAATGAATTAAATCATAGATGAACCATCATGTAGAACCTTCATGAAGAACTCCGGTACACAAAAGAATGATCGGACGGAAAGAAAGATGAGAAAAATAAGGTTAAAACCTTGCAATGATTATATGAAGCTTAGCAACGAGATAAAGAGAAAACTTGGCACTCCGGGAAAGAAAGATGAACAAATGGAAACAAGAATTTGATGAGCCTCCGGAATAAGGAATTAATCACTTGTGTGAAACAAGAGTAAGAATTATGTTATGCGTATCCTTCACCAATTAAATTGATGACCAACAATGGATTTGGCATACTACTTATTCTCGAAGAAAGGATTAGGATATATATGGCGTCATCTTGAGAAGGTCTTCAACGAACCACCGGTAGAATTTGAAAGAACGGGAGTATGATAACGTAAGAAGAGGAATCTTGAATGAAACACCGTAAGACTTAAAAATGAACGAAGAGAAGATAAAGAAAACAACGGGAAGAATTAGAAAATGAATGAAGATGCTTGAGAGAATTTAGATATATGAGAACGAAGAGACGACGAGCTGATTAGAGAACACTTGAACGATGCACCAGTAGGATTGGAGAATGATAACTGAAAGCTGAGAATTAATAAATCTTCTGAAATGATGGGCTCCGGAGAAACAAACTAGAATGACTCCTGAATTACTCCGGCTGGGTGAAAAGAATTCTCACAATCGAAAGAAAATATGAGAGGAAGGCAACAAGCTAGAATCACGAATCTTCACGAGAACGGATATGATTGAAGAGAAAATTATTCCTTGGTCTTTAAATGTTGAGAATGATGACGAAAACACCACCATGAATTATTTAGATACTCCGAAATGACGAATGGAAAGATTGAGCCAACGATGAAAAGAATTTGAAAGATCTTGGAGAAATACATTTGACTGATGATAATTCATCCTGATGTCAAACTTCGAAAGGAATTTGAGAATACCTCCGGGAAAATAAGAAGAGTCAGGTAAGATCCTGGGAAAAGACCTGTGGGTTAGGGCCCACTCAAAAGAAACACCATAGAACAATTTGAAGGAGAGATTACACCGGTTGAATTAAATGACTTAAATGATATAACATCCTCAAAAGAGTTTGAACGAAAGCAGAGTGGTAACATGAATCTTCGAGATATCTTGAGCACTCCGGAACAAATGAATAACGAGAAGTGAATGAATATGAGGTGCACCAGCATGAGAAGGTATTGAAATGAGGAAAAGGGTAAGATCAACAAAGCTTGACTTGAAACCACCGGAGAAGATAAAAGAAAGAAGAATGATGAACTAGAAGCTCCGTTAGTATCTTCATGAGAATCGCCGGATAAGAACATTGAAGGAAAGGATGGAGAGACTTCACAAGAATAAAAGGATACTTGATTAAGACATCGGATTCCTTGAAGAAAAAGGGTGGGTGGGCGGGAAAAAACAAAGGCAACTTGGAGATGGATGAAACAAATAGCGTTGAGAAGAACTGATACTTGATCTTGCGGATGTTGAAATGATCAGATCCACTTCAAGAGAAACTCGGCGGTTGGAAAGAAATGACATGCCAATCTCGATTATCATGAAGGATTAGTATTCACATAGGAATATGAGAACACCGCCTAGGAAAGGTATGGAATCAACATTTGACTTCGAAGCAACTCGAATACCACAACCCAAAACAAAAACAAAAGGTTGGCTTGCAGAATAAGCCGGAACAAACATATGATAGAGATTTCATCCGAAGTTTTCGTGGTGGGGCCTACACGGGCTCGATCGTACAGCACCATCATGTACAAGGTAGTGCACATGACATATGAAGCGTCCCCGAGTCGGCATAGCCAAGGACTCTTTAAGACACAACGAGACCACTGTAAAATCGACCGTGAATAGTCGGACCACTAGACGTCGAACCCCAATTTCATATCATATATCCATCGGAAAGATATCCTAAGAGCTACTTGAATTCCCACCTATGAAACTCCTGAAATTTTCCGGTTATGCAATCAGGTGTTGGGGATACAGGGGAAGCATAATATCTCACCCAAATCTAGCAAATCCTACATCCAGCTGTATCCATCCTTCAACACATAACCAAGAAAAACTTCGGAAACCATCTACCTCAACCTTCGAAAAGTATCCGTTATACAAGTTATGGCGATACTCCCGAACTCCCGCCCCAGTACTGGGTGGCGTCGAGGTTATCTCACCAACGAACTGCATAAAAGAGATTTTCAATGTCGGCGTACTAAACTCAGGTATTCTAGAATTGCAACGATAAAATTATGATGACAACACCTCAGAGCTCAACTCCCCGGGACACTTCCACTAAACCCCTGACAGGAGGCACCAAGACAATGTTCTCATCATAAAACCATCAGAACGATTCCAAGATACCCGCGTGATCCTAAATTTTTTTAGTGAAATTTGAGAAGAGAAGAGTCAAAACTCTACGTCAGGATGCCATACCAGAGCGATGAGGAGACTGGGAAGTAAAAAGAATTCCTAAACTCTCCGATATATAATTCCTAAATGACTCAAAACATTTTTCTAGACACAACTCAGCCGCTAAAAACGATCAAGCAATGGGGCTCCTAAGGTCGGGGAAGGCTCTGATACCAACTTGTAACACCCTCAATGCGACTATATCTCCCACGTGTCGAGGCACGACTTAGAGGCATAATCGCATTGAAGGCATATGTCGCAAGTTAGGCAATCTTCACAACATCCCATGTAATATAGATAATAAAAGGGGAGATAACATAGTTGGCTTACACTCGCCACGTCAATCAAGTACATAAGTAACATTACATCATCCAAAAACTCATGGCCCGACTACGGCGCCAAAATAAAAGAGAACCCAACATGCGACATGGTCCCGATCACCCCCAACTGGGCACCACTACTGATCATCAGGAAAGGAAACATAGTAACGTTGAGAGTCCTCGTCGAACTCCCACTTGAGCTCAAATGCGTCTCCTGGAGCGGAATCATCAGGCCCTGCATCTGGTGTAATAGTAATCTGTGAGCCACAGGGACTCAGCAATCTCGCACCCTCACGATCAAGACTATTTAAGCTTATAGGTAAGGCAAGGTAAAATATGTGGAGTTGCAGCAAGCGACTAGCAAATATGGTGGCTAACTTATTTGCAAAAGAGAGCGAGAAGAGGAGGCAAAGCGCGAGCGAGAAACTAGAGAACAACCAGCGCAAGCATAACTCCAACACCGTGTCCACTTCCCGGACTCCCCCGAGAAGAGGCCATCATGGTAACACACTCAGTTGATTCATTTTAATTAAGTTAAGGTTCAAGTTATCTACAACCGGACATTAACAAATTCCCATCTGCCCATAACCGCGGGCACGGCTTTCGAAAGTTCAAATCCCTGTAGGGGAGTCCCAACTTAGCCCATGACAAGCTCTCACGGCCAACGAAGGAATAGACCTCCTCCCAAGACGTTCCGATCAGACTCGGTATCTCGGTTCTTCAAGACACTTCGACAGGTTAAAACAAGACCAGCAACACCTCCCAAATGTGCCGACAAATCCCGATAGGAGCTGCACATATCTCGTTCTCAGGGCACACTCAGATGAGAATAGCTACGAGTAAAAACCAACCCTCAAGTTTCCTCAAGGTGGCCCCGCAGGCAGCTCAGTTCAGACCAACACTCAGAGGAGCACTGGCCCGGGGGGGGGGGGGGGGTTAAATAGGATGACCCTCGGGCTCCGGAAACCCAGGGGAAAAAGAGGCTAGGTGGCAAATGGTAAAACCAAGGTTGGGCATTGTGGAAAAGCTTTAATCAAGGCGAACTATCGAGGGGTTCCCATTATAACCCAACCGCGTAAGGAACGCAAAATCTGGGAACATAACACCGATATGACGAAAACTAGGGTGGCAAGAGTGGAACAAAACACTAGGCGAGAGGCCGATCCTTCCACCCTTTACCAAGTATATAGATGCATTGAGATAACATGGCAATATAATGATATCCCAACAAGTAAATAAATGACACAACAAGGAACGGCCTCCATTCTTCACCTGCAACTAGCAACGCTATAAGAGGGGCTGAGCAAAGCGGTAACATAGCCAATCAACGGTTTGCTAGGACAAGGTGGGTTAGAGGTTTGACATGGCAATTTGGGAGGCTTAAAAGCAAGTGGTAGGCATCATAGGATTGGCATAGCAAAAGAGCGAGCAAACTAGCATAGCAAAGATAGTAGTGATTTCGAGGGTATGATCATCTTGCCTGCAAAGTTGTCAGAGTTGACTGGATCCTCGAAAGCAAACTCAACGGGCTCCTCATTAGCGAAATCTTCTCCCGGCTCTACCCAAACAAGACAAACAAGCAACAAGGACACAATCAACCACGTGCAAGGATCAAAGAAAATGATGCAATGATGATATGCTATGCGGGATGCGATGCGGGATGCATATGCAAGATATGACAGGGAATGCATGAACCTGGCCTCAACTTGGGAATCCAAGTGTGCCACTGGAAAGATGAGATGAAATTGCTTGAAAACGATATAAAGAATGCCAGAATCGGAGTTACGGTTTGGAAATGGCAAGCGATTCAAAATTGACACCGGTCTGCGATTTACAGCAAGTAGCCATCTAAATGCAACGAGATGAACATGCTACAGCACTCAAACATGACAACAATACATGGCAGGGATGCATTCATGATGCTTAACAAAAGTCTAGCTATGAGGTACGACCAATTCATCCATTAACAGGTTCAAACAAGCATGGCAAAAAAATGCATATGGCAAACAGATCTCAGACTTTGTGAAATCAACACTTGTCTGGAATTTTCAGATCAGGTAGCACACTTCGGAGCCACAAACTACATGCTACAGGACCTGAACATGGCAAAGTAAAGCATGGCATGGAGCTACTCAAAGAGCTTAACAAAAGTCCCTTAGTGACCTTGAGCCAAAAGGGATCAGAAAATTCAATTGCAAGCATGTGAACATAGCAAAAACATAATCAGTTTCCAGACTTAGTGAAAACTGGAGCATGCTGAAAACAGATATCAAGTAGGCATGTTTACGAGCTCGATGCACTCACTACGGTGCAAGTCATGAAAAACTAAGCATACACCCATTAAGAACACACAAAATGCAAGCTATACATGGCAAGAACAAAAGCATAGCATGCACGGATCAACTACAACATCATCGGCAAAATTGCAAACAAGTTGACAATCTGCCCAGATTCACAAAGTAGCAAAAGTAGAGCTCGATTGACTCAAGCTAGGGTGCTCCATAAATGCAAACAAAGACATGGATGGATAGAGAACTACAAGATCAACAAAAAATCCTTACTGGTCATCCTCAAAAGAGGCACGGGTCACTAGGAAACAACATGAACATATGGCATCATGAGATAAACAGATCAAGGACTTAGTGGAAATGCTAAGTCCCTGAAAACAGAATTACCAAGTGCACCACTTTGCAAGCTTGTGCTAGTCACCACACACATCACAAAAATATATGGGTTGCACCTCTGCAAAGATGACAAAACCCTTTACAAAACATATGTAGAGCATCAGGGCATATCATGCACACATTAATCATGGCAAAAATGACAAAAACCTAAATGCAGTAGCAGATCTGATAATTATCTCAAGTTGCCCTCTTCTAACAGCATTTAGGGCATCAAGATGAACTCAAATGAAAATGATGCAATGGAATTAAATGATGTACTCTCTGAGGTGAACATTTTGATATGCTATATGCATGAATCGGAGCTACGGATGCAAAGTTACGAGGCTATGAACATGAGCACTTGGATCTGGAATTTTTGGGACTTGGAGGAAAAATCAACCCCGACATAAAAGTCAACGGAGCACGGAAGTCGAGGCGGTGGCGGATCTCGCCGGAGCCAGCCGGGACTTCGCCGGAGAGGGGGCGCGGCAGTAGAAGGCGGAGATGGCCGGAGAGGGAGCCACGAGGCTCGGGCGCGGCGAGGCCGTCGAGGTGGCCGCGGCGGCGCCTAGTGCTGCGGGACGGGAAGGTGGGCCGGCGACGAGGTGGTCCGGCCACCGGGCGGCGGGGCAGCCGATGGCGCACGGCGGCGCTGCTCCGGGCGTGGGCGGCGCTCGGGGAAGAAGGAGGCGGCGGCGGCAGGGTGGATCTGGGCCGCGGGGGCCGGATCTGGGCTCCCGGGCCGCGGCGGCGCGCGGGGTCAGCGGCGGTGACGTGGCAGGCGGCGGTTGGCCATGGATATGCGTCCGGTCGGGGCGGACGTGTCCGGCCGGCGTGGGTAGAATTTTAGGGTTTTCGGGGGGAGAAGAAGATCCGAATTCGGAGGGGTCTTTAAATAGGCATAGAGGGAGCTAGGAGAGTCCAAATGAGGTGTGGTTTTCGGCCACGCGATCGTGATCGAACGATCTAGAAGATGGAGAAGGATTAGGTGGGTTTTGGGCAAAATTGGAAGGGTGTTGGGCTGCAACACACACGAGGCCTTTTCGGTCCCTCGGTTAACCGTTGGAGTATCAAACAAAGTCCCAATGATACGAAACTTGACAGGCGGTCTACCGGTAGTAAACCAAGGCCGCTTGGCAAGTCTCGGTCCAATCCGGAAATGTTTAATCCCCACACACGAAAGAAAGGTAGAAATGGCCACCGGAGGAGAACGAAGCGCTAGAATGCAAAACGGACAACGGGGAAAAGGCTCGGATGCATGAGACGAACATGTATGCAAATGAAATGCACTTGATGAAATGATATGCAAATGCATGACACGCAAGCAATGACAAGGCAACAACAGCGAATAACTGCACGACACCTGGCACATCAGTCTCGGGGTGTCACAATATCTCTTATTTAATTAATGCACATATATACTTGGTAAAGGGTGAAAGGCTCGGCCTTATGCCTGGTGTTTTGTTCCACAATTGCCACCCTAGTTTCCATCATACCGGTGTTATGTTCCTTGATTTTGTGTCCCTAACATGGTGAGGGTTTATGGGCCCCTCTTGACAGTTTGCTTTGAATAAAACTATTCTAGCAAGGCCCAACATTGGTTTTGACATTTGCTATAATAATACTTGAACCTAATAATTAATTGGCATAGGGCATCATGAACCCGAGGATTTTCTACATAGTAGGGGGGCCAGTGCTGATGGTGTTGGTCCCAAACTAGGGCATCGTGCGGGACCGCCCCTAGGCAACTTGGGGTATTTGGATCCTGTACTCTTCGATCATCCGGTGTACCATGAGAACGAGATACGCGCAACTCCTATCAGGCTAGGACGGTGCATCGGGAGGTCTTGCTGGACTAGTTTTACCATTGTCGAAATGTCTTGTGCACCGGGATTCTGAGTCTGATCGGAGGGTCCCGTGATGGGGGATTATCTCCGTGGATCATGAGCTTCCCATGGCTAAGTTGGGACACCCCTGCAGGCTTTAAACTTTACAGAGGCGTGTCCGCGGTTATGTGGTAGATGGGAATTTGTTAACATCCAGTTGTAGAGGACTTGAAGTAAACTCAAATAAAATACACCAACCGTGTGCGTAACTCTGACTGTCTCTTTTCGGGGTAGTTCGAGAGGAGAACACGGTTGGGTTATGTTTGAACGTAAGTAGTTCAGAATCACTTATTGATCATTACTAGCTTACGATCGTTTACGTAGTTTCTCATCTTACTCTTGTATCCGTAAGTTAGACACCATACATTGCTTAGTCGTTGCTGCAACCACACCACTTATCCTTCCCATACCCAGCAAGCTTTGCTAGTCTTGATACCCATGGTAATGGGATTGCTGAGTCCTCGTGGCTCATAGATTACTACACCAATAGTTGCAGGTATAGGTAATGCAATGGTTATGACATGAGTGCAATGTTTGCTTGTCTTGAAGTTCTTCTTCTTCGTCGTCGATCTTGGGTTAGGTTCCTGGTCGGCAGCCTGGGCTAGAATAGTGGATGTCGTTTGAGTTTCTGTTTGTGTTTCATCCGTAGTCGGATGTTGTTCTATGTATGGTGTATTGATGTATTCTTGTGGCATTGTATGCCTTTTGTAAGTATCCCCAACTATTATGTAATGGTATGATGTAATGATATCCACCTTGCCAAAGCGTGTCAATATGCGGTTCTATCCTTGGTGGGACCTTTGAGTCTCTTTAGGATAGTGTCGCATATTGGGCGTGATAAAAATGAAGGAAATATGCCCTAGAGGCAATAATAAAGTTATTATTTATTTCCTCATTTCATGATAAATGTTTATTATTCATGCTAGAATTGTATTAACCGGAAACATGATACATGTGTGAATACATAGACAAACATATAGTCACTAGTATGCCTCTACTTGACTAGCTCATTAATCAAAGATGGTTATGTTTCCTAACCATTGACATGTGTTGTCATTTGATTAATGGGATCACATCATTAGGAGAATGAGGTGATTGACATGACACATCCCGTTAGCTTAGCACTTGATCGTTTAGTATTCTGCTATTGCTTCCTTCATGACTTATACATGTTCCTGTAACTATGAGAATTGTGTAACTCCCGTTTACCGGAGGAACACTTTGGGTACTACCAAACGTCACAACGTAACTGGGTGATTATAAAGGAGTACTACAGGTGTCTCCGAAGGTACATGTTGAGTTAGCATAATTCGAGATTAGGTTTTGTCACTCCGATTGTCGGAGAGGTATCTCTGGGCCCTCTCGGCAATGCTCATCACCTAAGCCTTGCAAGCATGTAACTAATGAGTTAGTTATAAGATGAAGTATTACAGAACGAGTAAAGAGACTTGTCGATAACGAGATTGAACTAGGTATTGGATACCGACGATCGAATCTCGGACAAGTAACATACCGATGACAAAGGGAACAACGTATGTTATTATGCGGTTTGACCGATAAAGATCTTCGTAGAATATGTAGGAACCAATATGGGCATCCAGGTCCCGCTATTGGTTATTGACCAGAGATGTGTCTCAGTCATGTCTACATCGTTCTCGAACCGTAGGGTCCGCACGCTTAAGGTTTCGATGACAGTTATATTATGAGTTTATGTATTTTGATGTACCGAAGGTTGTTCGGAGTCCCGGATATGATTGCAGACATGACGAGGAGTCTCGAAATGGTCGAGACATAAAGATTGATATATTGGACGGATATATTTGGACACCGGAAAGGTTCCGGAGAAGTTTGGAGCCCCGGGAGGTTACCGGAACCCCCCGGGAGGTATATGGGCCTTATTGGGCCCATGTAGGAAGAAGAGAGAAGGAGCAAGGGAAGGGGGCGCGCCCCCCCAAGCCCAATCCGAATTGGGGAGGGGGGCCGCCCCCCCCCCCCTTTTCCTTTCTCCTTCCCCCTCTTCCTATTACTACTACTAGTACTACTTCCTAATACTAGTACTCTTTCCTTCCCCCTCCAAATAAGATAAGGAAAAGAGAGGGAAACCTACTTGGAGTAGGTTTCCCCCTCCTCATGGCGCGCCCCCCCTAGGGCCGGCCACCTCCTCCCTCCCTCCTTTATATACGGGGGTAGGGGGGCACCCTAGAACACACAAGTTGATCATTGATCGTTCCTTAGCCGTGTGCGGTGCCCCCCTCCACGATATTACACCTCGGTCATATTGTAGCGGTGCTTAGGCGAAGCCCAGCAACAGGAGAACATCAAAGATCGTCACCACGCCGTCGTGCTGACGGAACTCCCCCTCGGCGCCTCTGCTGGATCGGAGATCGAGGGTGCGTCATCGAGCTGTACGCGTGTCAAGAACTCGGAGGTGCCGGAGTAACGGTACTTGGATCGGTTGAACCGGAGGACGTACGACTACTTCCTCTATGTTGCGTCAACGCTTCCGCTTCGGTCTACGAGGGTACGTAGAGAACACTCTCCCCTCGTTGCTATATCATCACCATGATCTTGCATGTGCGTAGGAAATTTTTTGAAATTACTACGTTCCCCAACAGTGGCATCCGAGCCTAGGTTTTATGCGTTGATGTTATATGCACGAGTAGAACACAAGTAAGTTGTGGACGATATAAGTCATACTGCCTACCAGCATGTCATACTTTGGTTCAGCGGTATTGTGAGATGAAGCGGCCCGGACCGACATTACGCGTACGCTTACGCGAGACTGGTTTCACCGTTACGAGCACTCGTGCTTAAAGGTGGCTGGCGGGTGTCTGTCTCTCTCACTTTAGTTGAACCGAGTGTGGCTACGCCCGGTCCTTGTGAAGGTTAAAACGGAGTCTATTTGACAAACTATCGTTGTGGTCTTGATGCGTAGGTGAGATTGGTTCTTGCTTAAGCCCGTAGCAGCCACGTAAAATTTGCAACAACAAAGTAGAGGACGTCTAACTTGTTTTTGCAGGGCATGTTGTGATGTGATATGGCCAAGACATGATGCTATATTTTATTGTATGAGATGATCATGTTTTGTAACCGAAGTTATCGGCAACTGGCAGGAGCCATATGGTTGTCGCTTTATTGTATGAAATGCAAACGCCCTGTAATTGCTTTACTTTATCTCTAAGCGGTAGCGATAGTCGTAGAAGCAATAGATGGCGTAACGACAACGATGCTACAATGGAGATCAAGGTGTCGCGCCGGTGACGATGGTGATCACGACGGTGCTTCGAAGATGGAGATCACAAGCACAAGATGATGATGGCCATATCATATCACTTATATTGATTGCATGTGATGTTTATCCTTTTTGCATCTTATCTTGCTTTGTTTGACGGTAGCATTTTAAGATGATCTCTCACTAATTATCAAGAAGTGTTCTCCCTGAGTATGCACCGTTGCAAAAGTTCTTCGTGCTGAGACACCACGTGATGATCGGGTGTGATAGGCTCTACGTTCAAATACAACGGGTGCAAAACAGTTGCACACGCGGAATACTCAGGTTATACTTGACGAGCCTAGCATATACAGATATGGCCTCGGAACACGGGGACCGAAAGGTCGAGCGTGAATCATATAGTAGATATGATCAACATAGAGATGTTCACCATTGAAACTACTCCATCTCACGTGATGATCGGACATGGTTTAGTTGATTTGGATCACGTAATCACTTAGATGACTAGAGAGATGTCTGTCTAAGTGGGAGTTCTTTAGTAATATGATTAATTGAACTTAAATTTATCATGAACTTAGTACCTGATAGTATTTTGCTTGTCTATGTTTGTATGTAGATAGATGGCTCGTGCTATTGTTCCGTTGAATTTTAATGCGTTCCTTGAGAAAGCAAAGTTGAAAGATGATGGTAGCAATTACACGGACTGGGTCCGTAACCTGAGGATTATCCTCATTGCTGCACAGAAGAGTTACGTCCTGGAAGCACCGCTGGGTGCCAGGCCTGCTGCTGATGCAACTGACGACGTTAGAACGTCTGGCAGAGCAAAGCTGATGACTACTCTATAGTTCAGTGTGCCATGCTTTACGGCTTAGAACCGGGTCTTCAACGACGTTTTGAACGTCATGGGGCATATGAGATGTTCCAGGAGTTGAAGTTAATATTTCAAGCAAATGCCCGGATTGAGAGATATGAAGTCTCCAATAAGTTGTACAGCTGCAAGATGGAGGAGAATAGTTCTGTCAGTGAGCATATACTCAAAATGTCTGGGTATAATAATCACTTGATTCAACTGGGAGTTAATCTTCCGGATGATAGTGTCATTGACAGAATTCTCCAATCACTGCCACCAAGCTACAAGAGCTTTGTGATGAACTATAATATGCAAGGGATGAACAAGACTATTCCCGAGCTCTTCGCGATGCTGAAAGCCGCGGAGGTAGAAATCAAAAAGGAGCATCAAGTGTTGATGGTCAACAAGACCGCTGGTTTCAAGAAAAGGGGCAAAGGGAAGAAGAAGGGGAACTTCAAAAGGAACGGCAAACAAGTTGCTACTCAAGTGAAGAAACCCAAGTCTGGACCTAAGCCTGAAACTGAGTGCTTCTACTGCAAGCAGACTGGACACTGGAAGCGGAACTGCCCTGAGTATTTGGCTGATAAGAAGGATGGCAAAGTGAACAAAGGTATATGTGATATACATGTTATTGATGTGTACCTTACTAATGCTCGCAGTAGCACCTGGGTATTTGATACTGGTTCTGTTGCTAACATTTGCAACTCGAAACAGGGACTACGGATTAAGCGAAGATTAGCTAAGAACGAGGTGACGATGCGCGTGGGAAATGGTTCCAAAGTCGATGTGATCGCGGTCGGCACGCTACCTCTACATCTACCATCGGGATTAGTTTTAGACCTGAATAATTGTTATTTGGTGCCTGCGTTGAGCATGAACATTATATCTGGATCTTGTTTGATGCGAAACGGTTATTCATTTAAATCAGAGAATAATGGTTGTTCTATTTATATGAGTAATATCTTTTATGGTCATGCACCCTTGAAGAGTGGCCTATTTTTATTAAATCTCGATAGTAATGATACACATATTCATAATGTTGAAGCCAAAAGATGCAGAATTGATAATGATAGTGCAACATATTTGTGGCACTGCCGTTTAGGTCATATCGGTGTAAAACGCATGAAGAAACTCCATACTGATGGACTTCTGGAATCACTTGATTATGAATCACTTGGTACTTGCGAACCGTGCCTCATGGGCAAGATGACCAAAACACCGTTCTCCGGATCTATGGAGAGAGCAACAGATTTGTTGGAAATCATACATACAGATGTATGTGGTCCAATGAATGTTGAGGCTCGTGGCGGATATCGTTATTTCCTCACCTTCACAGATGATTTGAGCAGATATGGGTATATCTACTTGATGAAGCACAAGTCTGAAACATTTGAAAAGTTCAAAGAATTTCAGAGTGAAGTAGAAAATCATCGTAACAAGAAAATAAAGTTTCTACGATCTGATCGTGGAGGAGAATATTTGAGTTACGAGTTTGGTTTACATTTGAAACAATGTGGAATAGTTTCGCAACTCACGCCACCTGGAACACCATAGCGAAATGGTGTGTCCGAACGTCGTAATCGTACTTTACTTGATATGGTGCGATCTATGATGTCTCTTACCGATTTACCGCTATCGTTTTGGGGTTATGCTTTAGAGACGGCCGCATTCACGTTAAATAGGGCACCATCAAAATCCGTTGAGACGACGCCTTATGAACTGTGGTTTGGCAAGAAACCAAAGTTGTCGTTTCTCAAAGTTTGGGGCTGCGATGCTTATATGAAGAAACTTCAACCAGATAAGCTCGAACCCAAATCGGAAGAAATGTGTCTTCATAGGATACCCAAAGGAGACAATTGGGTACACCTTCTATCACAGATCTGAAGGCAAGATTTTCGTTGCTAAAATCGGATCCTTTCTAGAGAAGGAGTTTCTCTCGAAAGAAGTGAGTGGGAGGAAAGTAGAACTTGATGAGATAACTGTATCTACTCCCTTATTGGAAAGTAGTTCATCACAAGAACCGGTTCCTGTGACAACTACACCAATTAGTGAGGAAGCTAATGATATTGATCATGAAACTTCAGATCAAGTTTCTACTGAACCTAGTAGGTCTACCAGAGTAAGATCCGCACCAGAGTGGTACGGAAATCCTATTCTGGAAGTCATGTTACTAGACCATGATGAACCTACGAACTATGAGGAAGCGATGATGAGCCCAGATTCCGCAAAATGGCTAGAGGCCATGAAATCTGAGATAGGATCCATGTATGAAAACAAAGTATGGACTTTGGTTGACTTGCCCGATGATCGGCAAGCCATTGAGAATAAATGGATCTTTAAGAAGAAGACTGACGCTGATGGTAATGTTACTGTCTACAAAGCTCGACTTGTTGCAAAAGGTTTTCGACAAGTTCAAGGGGTTGACTACGATGAGACTTTCTCACCCGTAGCGATGCTTAAGTCTGTCCGAATCATGTTGGCTATTGCTGCATTTCATGATTATGAAATTTGGCAAATGGATGTCAAGACTGCATTCTTGAATGGATTTCTAGAAGAAGAGTTGTATATGATGCAACCTGAAGGTTTTGTTGATCCAAAAAGTGCTGACAAAGTGTGCAAGCTCCAACGTTCCATTTATGGACTGGTGCAAGCATCTCGGAGTTGGAATAAACGTTTTGATAGTGTGATCAAAGCATATGGTTTTATACAGACTTTTGGAGAAGCCTGTATTTACAAGAAAGTGAGTGGGAGCTCTGTAGCATTTCTAGTTTTATATGTTGATGACATATTATTAATTGGAAATGATATAGAATTTCTGGATAGCATAAAGGGATACTTGAATAAAAGTTTTTCTATGAAAGACCTCGGTGAAGCTGCTTACATATTGGGCATCAAGATCTATAGAGATAGATCAAGACGCTTAATAGGACTTTCACAAAGTACATACCTTGACAAAATTTTGAAAAAGTTCAAAATGGATCAGGCAAAGAAAGGATTCTTGCCTGTGCTACAAGGTGTAAAGTTGAGTCAAACTCAATGCCCGACCACAGCAGAAGATAGAGAGAAAATGAAAGATGTTCCCTATGCTTCAGCCATAGGCTCTATCATGTATGCAATGCTGTGTACCAGACCTGACGTATGCTTAGCAATAAGCTTGGCAGGTAGGTACCAAAGTAATCCAGGAGTGGATCACTGGACAGCGGTCAAGAACATCCTGAAATACCTGAAAAGGACTAAGGATATGTTTCTCGTATATGGAGGTGACAAAGAGCTAGTCGTAAATGGTTACGTCGATGCAAGCTTTGACACTGATCCGGACGATTCTAAATCGCAGACCGGATACGTGTTTTTATTAAACGGTGGAGCTGTAAGTTGGTACAGTTCTAAACAAAGCGTCGTGGCGGGATCTACATGTGAAGCGGAGTACATAGCTGCTTCTGAAGCAGCAAATGAAGGAGTCTGGATGAAGGAGTTCATTTCCGATCTAGGTGTCATACCTAGTGCATCGGGACCAATGAAGATCTTCTGTGACAATACTAGTGCAATTGCCTTGGCAAAGGAATCCAGATTTCACAAGAGGACCAAGCACATCAAGAGACGCTTCAATTCCATTCGGGATCAAGTCCAAGTGGGAGACATAGAGATTTGCAAGATACATACGGATCTGAATGTTGCAGACCCGTTGACTAAGCCTCTCTCACGAGCAAAACATGATCAGCACCAAGACTCCATGGGTGTTAGAATCATTACTATGTGATCTAGATTATTGACTCTAGTGCAAGTGGGAGACTGAAGGAAATATGCCCTAGAGGCAATAATAAAGTTATTATTTATTTCCTCATTTCATGATAAATGTTTATTA
Source organism: Triticum aestivum (assembly GCF_018294505.1). NCBI lineage: Eukaryota > Viridiplantae > Streptophyta > Magnoliopsida > Poales > Poaceae > Triticum > Triticum aestivum. Next base: position 300,781,158 of record NC_057797.1, read on the forward strand.
TTCATGCTAGAATTGTATTAACCGGAAACATGATACATGTGTGAATACATAGACAAACATATAGTCACTAGTATGCCTCTACTTGACTAGCTCATTAATCAAAGATGGTTATGTTTCCTAACCATTGACATGTGTTGTCATTTGATTAATGGGATCACATCATTAGGAGAATGAGGTGATTGACATGACCCATCCCGTTAGCTTAGCACTTGATCGTTTAGTATTCTGCTATTGCTTCCTTCATTACTTATACATGTTCCTGTAACTATGAGAATTGTGTAACTCCCGTTTACCGGAGGAACACTTTGGGTACTACCAAACGTCACAACGTAACTGGGTGATTATAAAGGAGTACTACAGGTGTCTCCGAAGGTACATGTTGAGTTAGCATAATTCGAGATTAGGTTTTGTCACTCCGATTGTCGGAGAGGTATCTCTGGGCCCTCTCGGCAATGCTCATCACCTAAGCCTTGCAAGCATGTAACTAATGAGTTAGTTATAAGATGAAGTATTACAGAACGAGTAAAGAGACTTGTCGATAACGAGATTGAACTAGGTATTGGATACCGACGATCGAATCTCGGACAAGTAACATACCGATGACAAAGGGAACAACGTATGTTGTTATGCTGTTTGACCGATAAAGATCATCGTAGAATATGTAGGAACCAATATGGGCATCCAGGTCCCGCTATTGGTTATTGACCAGAGATGTGTCTCAGTCATGTCTACATCGTTCTCGAACCGTAGGGTCCGCACGCTTAAGGTTTCGATGACAGTTATATTATGAGTTTATGTATTTTGATGTACCGAAGGTTGTTCGGAGTCCCGGATATGATTGCAGACATGACGAGGAGTCTCGAAATGGCCGAGACATAAAGATTGATATATTGGACGGATATATTTGGACACCGGAAAGGTTCCGGAGAAGTTTGGAGCCCCGGGAGGTTACCGGAACCCCCCGGGAGGTATATGGGCCTTATTGGGCCCATGTAGGAAGAAGAGAGAAGGAGCAAGGGAAGGGGGCGCGCCCCCCCAAGCCCAATCCGAATTGGGGAGGGGGGCCGGCCCCCCCTTTTCCTTTCTCCTTCCCCCTCTTCCTATTACTACTACTAGTACTACTTCCTAATACTAGTACTCTTTCCTCCCCCCTCCAAATAAGATAAGGAAAAGAGAGGGAAACCTACTTGGAGTAGGTTTCCCCCTCCTCATGGCGCGCCCCCCTAGGGCCGGCCACCTCCTCCCTCCCTCCTTTATATACGGGGGTAGGGGGCACCCTTGAACACACAAGTTGATCATTGATCGTTCCTTAGCCGTGTGCGGTGCCCCCCTCCACGATATTACACCTCAGTCATATTGTAGCGGTGCTTAGGCGAAGCCCTGCAACAGGAGAACATCAAGATCGTCACCACGCCGTCGTGCTGACGGAACTCCCCCTCGGCGCCTCTGCTGGATCGGAGATCGAGGGTGCGTCATCGAGCTGTACGCGTGTCAAGAACTCGGAGGTGCCGGAGTAACGGTACTTGGATCGGTTGAACCGGAGGACGTACGACTACTTCCTCTACGTTGCGTCAACGCTTCCGCTTCGGTCTACGAGGGTACGTAGACAACACTCTCCCCTCGTTGCTATATCATCACCATGATCTTGCATGTGCGTAGGAAATTTTTTGAAATTACTACGTTCCCCAACAAAAAAAGTACGAAGAAATTTTCCTCGAAGCTTGTAACGAGGCCCTTGAAGACCTCACGCATCACGGCCTCTGCAGATCGAAAGCCCTGCAGCGACGCGCTAATTAGTGTGCGGTTCTCTTGATGGAGGAGCCCGTTAAGGCTACCTCCAACTCTTCGGTTCATCTCGGGAGGGGGCCGCCAGAACCTCGGAACCCAACATCGAAGGGTTGGGCACGAAGGCCTCTGGCCATGACGTTGGCGCGGGAGTCCGCCTCGGCTGGGCCGATGTCTGGCCTAGTGAGGGAGTTATCGACTAAGGGGTCCTTGGGGCATTAGCCCATTGAGTATGGGCCAGACTGGTGAAGCCATATAGCGACATGCGATCTATGAAGTCGTGGTGTGTCCTCCAAGTCAAGGATAGACAGGATCTCTTTCTCCCTTATTGTAATCTATCTCCGGTAACCCTAACCCGATCGATGTCTATATAAACCAAGGGTTGTAGTCTTTAGAGCTAGACATATATTCATCACCTCATTACCTTAGGGTTTAGCTCACACTGATCTCGAGGTAGATCTACTCTGTAAACCATACTATACATCCAATATAATCAAGCAAGATGTAGCGTATTACCTCTTCGAGAGGGCCCAAACCAGGGCAAACACCATGTTCATCGTCCCTTGTTTCCCATCGATCTCAGATCCACAGTTCAGGACCCCTATCCCGAGGTCTGCCGGTATTGACACCAACATTGGCGCTTTCATTGAGAGTTCCGCTGTTGGATCGCTGAAAGGATCGATGGCTTAACCGGTCGCTAGAGACCACACCCATGCCGAGGGCTTCCCCGCCCCGGATCATCTCTGCGTGTTCAGTGTCGTATTATTACGCGCCGATCACATTGGTCTCCTCGACCAGATTGAAGGCTTCGCCCCCATGGAGGTACCTGCCAGCTCGAAGGCATCAACCCCGAGGCCATTAGACCCAAAAGAATCAGATGTCTCCCAGGGGCTGGCCTTGAAGCCTGACTCCGACAGACCATCTAGAAGATCCCTCGTCGAATCTATGGAGTATTCGACACCTCTGTCTACCTAGTCGGCAAACCACGTTGCAAGTCTATTCTGCACAATGGGAATCTCTGATATCAGGCCCACGACCTATGATCAGGTCGGGCTCAAACCAGACGACCGAGAAATCAACAAACCTCGTCGCCACCATCGAAGAGCCCTAGGAGGGGCCACAACCTTATAAGCTAAAAACACTGTACGCTCGAGTCTCTAGCTCGGAGTCAAGCGCCAGCTCGGAAATACATCCGGACTTGAGCCCTAAAGCAGTACCCGGCCTCTAGCTGATCCAGCCGCACATCAGTCCGGATCCGATCCCTGTGCGATCAAAACCGGATGAACTCAACCTCCTATTGAGGATCATCCAGGCCTACCGTAGGTAGGAATATCATAAAATTTCCCACCCACCCACCATGTGAAATACTCCTCGGATTTCGGAAATCTAGACATATGGTACCTCATTAATGTCCAACAGCTGCCAAACGAGACCGTCCATCATTATTGGGCTAGATTTCTGCTTGTAAAAAACGGGATGGCACCTTGCTGTGACAAAGAGGTAATCGAAGCTTTCCACATCACCTGCAAGGACAAGGGCATTTTGAACGCCCTTGCTCATCGCCAAGTTCAAAGCTTCACCAAACTATTAGACATGGTACGCAAGTATTGCGCCATGGAAAATACGTGGATGGTGCAACAGATGAACCTGGGGTCACCGCCTGCCGCACAGCAAAGAAAGTCTCGCGTTAAACGAGCATACACATAGCGGTTGCCGTAACGCGATCCTGATGAAAAGAAAACCAGACCTAGATCAGTGTTCGACGAGTTGCTGAATAAACCATGCTCAATACACTCGGTCTTGCTAGACGCAAAACAAACTCATGGACTTCGAGCCTGTTGGGTGGTAAGGCACATTGCCAAATATGGCAAGCCAATCTTGGTCCTCACACCTCCAGATAAGCAGTCCGCGACTTCACCACTGGATCACAATGCCCTTATGGTATACGTAATGCTTGCCTCAAACAATAAAACGAATAAGGCTCTTCGAGAGCTCAGCCAGATATATCAAGTGATGGCCACACAGCCAGGGGTAGCCGCGCCCATTACCTTTGACGAGAAGGATGAGCCAAGTCCACATAGCAACCACGCATCGGCCGCACTGGTCCTCGACCCCATTGTCGATGGTTTTTGGCTGACTGAAGTGCTGATGGACGACGGTAGCGGCCTCAACCTCATCTAGGAGGATACTCTCGACAAGATGCCGCTCAACAGATCTCGTAGCAAACTCAGTAACACCACATTCCAAGGTATAATACCCGGTAGGGAGGCACACTGCTCGGGACGCATAACCCTGGACGTCTTGTTCGATACAACCGATAACTATAGATCCAAACCCTTGCTGTTCCACATTGTGCCCTTCCACAACGAAGACCACGCACCCATAGGACGTGAGGCATTCTCGAGATTTCAGGCCATACCACATTATGGGTACATGAAACTCAAAATGTGAGCGCCCAACGGGGTAATCTCACATAAAAGTGACCAAAGCAAAGCCTTACGAGCCTAAAACAAGACAACATCCCTCGCCTTGGAGGCACTATCCGAAGCCCTCGGGGCCGAAGAGTTGATAGCACTATGCACTAATGTCGACAGGGATGATGTGATCCTCAGTAAAAGACAAAAATCCACATCATTCAAGCCGGTAGATGAAATAGTGAAATTTCAAGTGCACCCAATAGATTCCAATAAAACGACATCCATAGGAGCACAACTAGACCCCGTAGTCGACGAGGCGCTAAGAACGTTCCTGCGTGAAAACTGGGAAATATTCGCCTGGCAGCCCTCAAACATGCCGGGAATCCCACACAGGCTAGCAGAGCACAACCTAAACATCTTAAAAGGCTTCAGACTGGTGAAATATACTCTATGCCAGTTTTCCGAACCCAAAGGCAAGCTATGGGCGAAGAACTCGCAAAACTACGGGAGGCCGGATTCATTCGTGAGATCAAGCACCCCGAGTGGTTAGCAAATATGGTTATGGTACCCAAAATGGACAAGTCCTGGTGGCTCTATATCAATTTTAAAGACCTTAACAAGGCCTGCCCTAAGGACCCTTTGCCCCTGCCAAGAATAGACGAGATCATCGATGCCACCGTCGGACACGACTCACTAGGCTTCCTTGACGTGTACTCTGGATACCACCAGATCAAGATGAAGGAGTCTGACCAGGCGGCAACCCCATTCATCACTCCTTATGGGCCTTTCTGCTTCAACACCATGTCGTTCGGGCTGAAAAACGTAGGAGCCACATACCAACGCATGATTCAAGCATGCCTCGAATACCAAATCGGCAGAACGGTCAAGGTGTACATGGACGAACTGGTTGTAAAAACCAAAAACATTGACCAGCTGATAGACGACCTCCGCCAAACCTTTGACAACTTGTGAGCCTATAATATACGACTGAACCCCAAAAAATGCATCTTCGTGGTCCCTACCGGAAAGTTGCTTGGATTCATCATCTCCCATAGAGGAATCGAGGCCAACCTGGCAAAAATTAGTGGGCTATCCCAGCTCGCAATACCAACAGAGCTCAAGCACGTCCTAAAATTGGACGGATGCGTTGCAGCTTTGAGCCGCTTCATATCTCGCCTCAGAGAAAAGGCGCTCTCACTCTATAGACTTCTTAAAAAGACAAAGTGATGCAAAGCATCCTATGGTGTCGGTGTTCTGGGAACGGGGGTCCCCAGACTTGCCTGCCTGTGGCCCTGTACGGCCCATCTTCACCAGCAAACATTCAAGACCCTTGCAAGGGTCCAAGCCTCGCAAGGCGGATGATGCAAGACCTCCTCAGGGGCAGCCTCACCAGGCTGGCTCGCGAGGGGAGGAGAGATCAAGGCGAGGGACACCTCACGAGGTTCCTGTGATGCAAGCCATGATGACTGGAACCAGGCGGGCGCCAGTGTGCAGTGCTCTCGTTTCCTCTTTGGTGCTAAAGGGGCAAGCACAGGCGAGGAGTCCCGAGGCATCAGGCAAAGGTTTCCATATCGGTGCAACAAGACCAAGACCAGCAGGACGACAAGATGAAGGTCACCATGGAGCCCAAGATGGCGTCACCACCAGAGCCTTTGGTAGGCGAAGACTACTTTTGTCAGGATAGCTTATACTATTTGTCTCCCTTTGAATTTGGCCGTTGTGGGATCCCTTCCCACTCAATATTTGGGAAGAGGACCAGGGACTTCATAAATAGGACTAGCCACCACCACAGAGAGATCCCGATCTTCAACCACACAAGCACACCAAGCACAAGAACACCTCACCCAAGAGTCAATCCACCGCCCAAGAGTCAATCCACCGCACCACACTGGAGTAGGGTATTACACCAAAACGGTGGCCCGAACCAGTATAAATCTTGTGTATCATGTTCTTTGGGTTCGTCGAGCTAGGTCGTGAGATCATAGTGTGCGAGCTAGAGAGGGGGAGAGATCTTCATGCGCACCCTAGTGTTCGAACCTCAAGGGTTTTGCCAGAACCCGAAATCTGACATTTGGCACGCCAGGTAGGGGTGCACCGAAGCTTTCCTCTTCGTTCCACGCTTCACCGCTCCCAGTTCATGGCCGACGCTCGTCGGGCCTACGCTAAGCGCCGGGCTGCTATCGCTGTCGGTGTCAAGACCGGCGGATCTTTGGTAGGGGGTCCCGTATTGTGCGTCTAGGATCGATGGTAACAGGAGACGGGGGACACGATGTTTACCCAGGTTTGGGCCCTCTCTATGGAGGTAATACCCTATGTCCTGCTTGATTGATCTTGATGAATATGAGTCTTACAAGAGTTGATCTACCACGAGATTATAATGGCTAAACCCTAAAAGCCTAGCCTGTATGACTATGGTTATGAGTATATCCTTTCTGGACTAACCCCTCCGGTTTATATAGACACTGGGGGGATCTAGGGTTTACATTGGGTCGGTTACATAAGAAGGAATCTTCATAGATGGTCGCCAAGCTTGCCTTCCATGCCAAGGAGAGGCCAATCCGGACACAGGTCCAGTCTTCGGCCTTCATGTCTTCACAGCCCATCAGTCCGGCCCATGGATAACAGGCCGGACGCCCAAGGACCCCTTAGTCCAGGACTCCTTCAGTAGCCCCTGAACCTGGCTTTAATGACGAGGGGTCTGGTGCGCAGATTGTCTTCGGCATTGCAAGGCGGGTTCCCTTCTATCCGAACTTCAAGATAGTCTTCGAATGTGATGAAAGTATCCAGACCTGTCACACACACACTATACATAACCGCAGAGACAATATACTTTTACATGAGTTCCATCCGTTGACAACTTTTTCGTAGCACGATATTACGTCTGACCGGCCATAATTCCAAACCGCTTTGATGTTTCGACGCCCCACGTCCCGAGACGCGGTTGCCATTGGCATGTCTTGTCAAAGCAGAGATTGTGTCCCCTTATCGCGGGATTCTCATTAATGCGGGCATGGGTAACCCAACCGTGCCGTTTATACGGCCCTTGGGAGTAGGCGAATCTTAAGGCGAGTGAGGAGGCGTTTAATATTCATTGCCTTCATAAGGGGATAAGGATTCCTTCTTCCTCTCTCACCCCCTCTCTCTGTCTCCGCCTTTCCAATCTCGAGCTCCAGCGCCCAAGTTCTCATCTCCTCTCTACTCAAGCAACCATGTCCGGATCCGGAGGTCAAGGCAAGTGGATGGTCTCCTCCGTCAAGGACGAGAACATTACAGAGCTTCGGGCGGTCGGATACTTGGCGAAGGAGATCACTCACCGCCTGCCGACCGAGGGACAAGTCGTCCCCATGCCGAAGCCCACCGAGAGGGTAGTGTTCCTCCCCATTTCTTCCGCGGGCTAGGGTTTCCACTCCACCTTTTAATCTGTGTGCTGATGTATTATTATGGGATAGATTTCCACTATCTGTCCCCGAATTCCTTCCTCAACATCTCGGTGTTTATCATCATGTGTGAGGCCTTCCTCCGTATCCAACCCCACTTCGGGCTGTGGCTCAAATTCTTTAGCGTGAAGCCGAAAGTGGTGGATGGCCAGCACGCAGAGTGCTGAGGAGCTATGGTGAGCAAGCTATCCAACGTCCCCTAGCCCAAAGGAACTTTTGTGGACACAGTAAAGGAGTGGTAGAAGCAGTGGTTCTTCATCACAGAACCTCGCGGCACCGCCTGGGCCGCAGCTGCCGAATTCTGCTTCGGCGCTCCCGTGCGACTCACCTCCTGGGTCAAGAAGAGTCCGGACTGGGGTTCCCCTCACAAGGTGATAGCGTTGCAGACACGCGTTCAAAGCATGGTAACCAGGAAAGTCAAGCTCATTGATGTGATCCAGGTGATGCTGGTTCGCTGGATCCTTCCGTGCCAGCACTGAAGCCGTCCTCTTTGGGAGTTCAACCTGAAGAAGCATCAGACCCTGGTGAGGCTCTGCAATACTACTCACGGAGGCGCATGGAAGTTGCTCCTTAAGGGCAACGAGAAACCACCGGCCACGGATTCAGAACTGTGGTGACGATTGTAAACACCTCGCCAGCGAGGTATGCTATTTTTTGATGTATCCCCAACTTAATCATTTCGAGCATGATGTCTGAGCTTATAACTGCATTCCCAGGATTGGATGGACATGGCGAAGCAGATCCAGTGTCCGGCTCCGCTTCCTGAAGAACCGATCATCCCGCATCTAGCGAAGATGCTGGTGCCTGCGCCTTACAAGGCGCCAGAGAAGAAAGCCAAGAAGAAGACCAAGGGGGCCAAGAGTGGCCCCCGTTGCAAGGGAACTTCGGACCTGACGTCCGAAGACGACGTAGCTCATTCCTATGTCCCTGAGGACAACGGCAAGGAAGAGGAGGATAAGGAGGAGGAAAACAACCCTCTCCTTGAGGAAAGGAAGAAGAAGAGGGCGGCTTCGGCGCATCCAGAGGTAGAAACACCCAAGCAGGGGAAGAGCGTCCCAGTGGTCAACACCGTGTGGGACGTTGATAGCAGTACAGAAAGATGCCCCGGCACTAAGCCCCAAGCTGCATCTTAAGTGACACGGCTCGCTCATGCGTGCATCCGGCCCTTTCTCCTCATTATCTTGACATAGTTAATTGTGCTATTGCAGTCCGGCCCGCGACCTTATCCAGCGATCCTCATCTGGAGGTTCGTTGGCTCCGTCGGACCTGGCAAGCATGTCGCCACCGCCTGCTTACTCCCCCGGGGCCAGGGGTGACATCAAAGTGTTATCCCGGAGGACCGCTCCGAACCGGGAAGGAGCCCAGGATGCTGTCCGGGAGGCGCCACAAGGCGAGACCTCCACTGCCGGACACATGGGGGAGCCGATCCCCATGGAGATTGGCAAAGAGGGTCGCATCCAGTTTGGCCCTCAGTCGAATACGATTCCGGAGACCCATATGGCTCCGAAGTCGGGCGAGCAGCCCCCTTTGAAGGAGGGGGAGGTGCGTCACTTCCACCGGTGGCCCCTGTCCATACAGGGGCGCCGGATAACCTGATGGAGGCGCTTCGAGGTGCCTCCATCATGGACGAGCACCGTGTCCTTATGGGTGCAGTGATTGAGAAGATTCAGTCTGCCAAGAGTGGACTGAATGAAGCCTGCAAAAGCCTCTTGACAAGTTTCAAGGTAAGAAAGAGAAAACCCTGTGTAGACAGTAGCCCCTGAGACACTGTCCGGTGTTCAGGAAAAAGAACCGTATAGAGGATCAATCTTTTGTTATAGGATACTAACGTAATATGTATTAATGAGCAGGCGTCACTCTTGGCCATGACCTCGCATGCTGCCAAAGTCTCTAAACTGAGGCAGAGGCTGGAGCGGACCGAGAACGAGCTCGGCGAGGTTAAGGTTCGGCTCCAGGAGAAGCAAGGTGAGTGATGACTTGCTGTGTGTTCGGAAAGGATAGGCGCTGTATATTAACGGCGGTGTCGTAGTATGTGTAGGAGCCGCGACCGAGGTCCAGGCCCTAAAGAAGGCCCTGGGCGAGGCCGAGGAGAAGGATGTCCAGCAGCAAGCCGCTCGCAAGAAGTCCAAGGCCCGGGCCAAAGAAGTCCGGTAGGAGCTACAAGATGCAGTGAAAAAATGCGAGGCATTGGAGCATAATGCGTCGGTTCAAGGGGCCGAACTCGCCTAGGCTCGTCAAAGCGCGGAGACCGCATGGAATGAGGCCTAGGCCGCCCTCCGGGAGATCCAGGAGGCCAAGAAGATCACGATGGGTAAGGCATTTAAGATGCAAAGCAAGTATGTGGAGAAGCAGTACCTTTTACTAACCCGGGTTCAGAGTTCCCTAGGAGATTTTGCGGATTTACCATGCAGTGTATCAGACGCCATGGAGTTCTATCGAGCCGAAGGAGGGGGTTCTCAGAGAAGCTATTCTGGTCGCAGTATGCGGCGCCAGAGCATCACGTGTCCTTCACCGATCAGCTGAAACAGCTGGTGGAGCTGCATAGGGTGGCCGAACTAGCCATGAAGGATTTGATAATCTGGCTATGGCCAGCCGAAGCTATGCCAAGCAGCTACTTCGTACTCATGAGGCAGATGGTGAACGCCTGTCCTCGGCTGGATGTCGTCAAGCGCTCGGCCTGCATTGAAGGTGCACGCATGGACTTCACCCGTTGCAAGATGTGGTGGGCAAAGATGGACGCCGTCGAGGTGACCAGAGGGCCACCGGAGGGCAAGGAGCACCGCACACCTGAACGGTATTTTGCGGATGTCCTGGAGGGGTCTCGCCTTGCGGCAACACAATGTTCGCAGGACATTGTATTTGAATTAATGTATTCATGTTGCCTTTGCCTTGTATTATAAAAACAAAGCCTATTTTGTGATATGATTTGTTATGCTTTAATTGTTTCCTCCTATGCGTCCGTGTTGTATGTAATCTGAGGGTTGGCCAGTCGTCGGCTTTTGCCCTCATGTAGGTAGTACAGAGGTGTTCTGGACGGAATCTAAACAATCTTGATCCAATTATATGGTCCTTGAAGGAGTTGTTTAGTGAACCGAACAAGGCAATTGGACTATACCAATTAAACACCCTCACTTAGCCATAGGAGTTTTATAATAAAGCATGGGCGCAACCCCTGGTTCAAGCTAGGGTGCTGTCAGCATGTGATCGGGAAGTACCGATCTTTCACATAATGCAAAAAAATCTCCAATGATTTGTAACCCTCGAACAGCTGACCGGCTCTCGCCGTATCATGACAGTCAGTTTTCGACTTTCTCTACTGAGGTGCTCATCTGGTCAAGGCCAGGGAACAATCGCAGTAGTTCTCCCTTTACTACCCTAGCCGATTTAGCGAAATGTAGGGTAGCAAGCACAGGAGCCGGGCAACCCAACTATTGACCAAAGACATGATTCGGAGCCAACGCATATAATGCCAAATTCGGGGTGCCGAACTTATCTTTAAGGATTGTTCGGGATTTTTTGCCGTATCATGGGTCGATGGGGAGCCCCTGGAAAATATGAAATGTACCAGAGTGTACGGTTGATAGAAAATAAGTAATTTAAATGAAAACAGAGGGAGAACATAGATAGGATCTGGTGCCCTTGAACTTGGATCATGAACTGTTTCCATTATAGTTGGGTTAATGCGTTCTAGCACATTGGTACAAAATAATGCAATAAGCAAATGGCTATCTGACATGCCCCAGCCGGAGGCGAGCTGCGCGTGGGTCCTGAGAACAGTTAGAGTAATCGTCGGATTTGCCTCTAGGGCTGCCCATGTGCGCCTATGCTCCGTGTCAATCCGGTGTGTTTATCCTTTGACAGGACCATTAATCAGGCCGCCGAAGGAGGGCCGCATAGAAGAAACCTGAAAAAGGGGAAAGGAGATAGTAAGGTTATATGTGTGTCTGGGATCGGTCTAGCCAAACTATAGATCCCGGGTTGGCTTGTGCCTCCATCGATGTCCATGGAATTTTGAGTGCATAATTATGTACGCGTGATACGAATGCCACTACTTCATCGGGACTGGGACGGAGGCCGAATTGCTAATCGAGCTCTTGACGAGCCGTGTTGTCCTGTTGCAGTGTAATCCGAAACCTCTTAATGATGTCGAGGGGCTCGGCAGCCGTACTATGGTGCTGCTTGAGAAGGCCGCTCTGTACCTCTGCTGCTAGTGCGGCGGTGTGCTCCTCTGTTCGGAGGGAGCGTTCAGTATATCCATTCACTGTTATGATGCCGCATGGACCGGGCATCTTGAGCTTGAGATAAGCATAGTGTGGTACTGCGTTGAATCTAGCAAACGTGGTTTGTCCGAGCAGTGCGTGGTAGCCGCTGCGGAAGGGGCGATATCGAAGATTAGCTCTTCGCTTCGGTAGTTGTCCGGAGAACCGAAAACCACCTCCAGTGTGATTGAGCCTGTACAATGGGCCTCTACGCCTGGTATGACTCCTTTAAAGGTAGTCTTTGTTGGTTTGATTCATGAGGGGTCAATGCCCATCTTTCGCACTGTGTCCTGATAGAGCAGGTTGAGGCTGCTGCCACCATCCATTAGGACTCGTGTTAGGTGAAATCCGTCAATGATTGGGTCGAGGACCAGTGCGGCTGAACCACCATGCCAGATACTAGTTGGTTGATCTCGACGACCAAAGGTGATCGTAAATGACGACCACAGATTGAATTTTGGGCCAACTGGCTCTACCGCGTAGACGTCCCTAAGTGCTCACTTACGCTCCCTTTTGGGGATGTGTGTAGCGTATATCATGTTCACCATTTTGACTTGAGGGGGAAATTTCTTCTGCCCCCGGTGTTCGGCTGCCAGGGCTCTTCGTCCTCGTCCTCACTTTGTGATCCCCTTTCTTTGTTTTTGGCATTTAACTTGCCATCTTGATTGAAAACCCAACAGTCTCTGTTGGTGTGATTGGCTTGTTTATTTAGGGTACCATGTATCTGGCACGAACGATCAAGTATGCGATCCAGGTTGGATGGTCCCTCACTGTTCCTTTTCTAGGGCTTCTTTCGCTGGCCGGACTTGGAGCCGCTGAATCCGGCGTTAACAGTGGTGTCATCAGTGTTGTCGCCATTGCTTCGGCGTTTGTGTCTGTTGCGCCGGAGCTTGCTGGAGCTGTTCTTGGCCTCGGAGGGGCGTGTCTCGCTGGCTGTGTTTTTACTACGAGCCAGCCAGTTGTCTTCACCCGTGCAAAAGCGGGTCATGAGTGCCGTAAGGGCTGCCATGGACTTCGGCTTTTCTTGGCCAAGGTGGCGTGCTAGCCATTCGTCACGGATGCTGTGTTTAAAGGCCGCTAGGGCTTCGGCATCCGGACAGTCAACGATCTGGTTCTTTTTGGTTAGGAACCTAGTCCAGAATTTTCTGGCTGATTCTCCAGGTTTTTTAACTATGTGGCTTAAGTCATCTACATCGGGTGACCGGACATATGTACCTTGGAAGTTATCAAGGAAGGCCTCTTCCAAGTCCTCCTAGCTACCGATGGAATTCTCGGGCAGGCTGTTTAGCTAGTGTCGAGCTGGCCCTTTGAGTTTTAGTGTGAGATATTTGATGGCGTGGAGGTCGTCTCCACGGGCGATGTGGATGTGGAGGACAAAGTCCTCAATCCAAACTGCGGGATCGGTTGTTCCGTCGTATGATTCAATATTGATGGGCTTGAACCCTTCGGTGAATTCGTGATCCAGCACCTCATCTCTGAAGCAGAGAGGGTGTCTAGCACCTCTATATCGCGCCGGGTCATGGTGCACCTCCGATGAAGTCCGTCTGCGGTTATCGGCCCGGGTGTGACTAGGTCTGTCACATCCGAATAGGTAGTCGTCTGTAACGCCCTCGATGCGGCTATAGCTCCTACGTGTCGAAGCACGACTTAGAGGCATAACCGCATTGAAAGCAATGTCGCAAGTAAGGTAATCTTCACAACAACCCATGAAAAATGAATAATAAGGGGAAATGTACATAGTTGGCTTACACTCGCCATGTCACACAAAGTACATAAATTGCATTACATCAACCAATACACTCATGGTCCGACTACAGTACCAAAATAACAGATCAACCCCAACATGCGACACGATCCCGATCGCCCCAACTAGGCACCACTACTGATCATCAGGGAAAGACACATAGTAACGGCGTGAGTCTTCGTCGAACTCCCACTTGAGCTCAAGCGCATCATCTGGAACGGAGTCATCGGGCCCTGCATCTGGTTTGGAAGTAATCTGTGAGCCACGGGGACTCAGCAATCTCGCACCCTCGCGATCAAGACTATTTAAGCTTATAGGTAAGACAAGGTAATATGTGGAGCTGCAGCAAGCGACTAGCATATATGGTGGCTAACCTGTTCGCAAAAGAGAGCGAGAAGAGGAGGCAAAGCACGAACGAAGAACTAGACAACAACCTACGGCAAACATTACTCCAACACCGTGTTCACTTCCCGGACTCCGCCGAGAAGAGACCATCACGGTAACACAAGCGATTGATTCATTTTAATTAAATTAAGGTTCAAGTTATCTACAATCGGACATTAACAAATTCCCATCTGCCCATAATCACGGGCACGACTTTCGAAAGTTCAAATCCCTGCAGGGGAGTCCCAACTTAGCCCACGACAAGCTCTCACGGTTAACGAAGGCTATACCTTCTCCTGAGACATTCCGATCAGACTCGGTATCCCGGTTCTACAAGACAACTTCGACAAGTTAAAACAAATCCAGCAACACCGCCCGAACGTGCCGACAAATCCCGATAGGAGCTGCACATATCTCGTTCTCACGGCACACTCAGATGTGCAATCCGTACAACTAAAACCAAACCTCGAGTTTCCCCGAGGGGGCACTGCACAGGGCTCTAGTTTGGACCAACACTCAGAGGAGCATTGGCCCGGGGGGGTTTGAATAAGATGACCCTTGGGCTCCGGAAACCCAAGGGAAAAAGAGGCTAGGTGGCAAATGGTAAAACCAAGGTTGGGCATTGCTGGAAGAGTTTTATTCAAGGCGATTTCTCAAGGGGTTCCCATTATTACCCAACCGCGTATGGAACGCAAAATCCGGGAACATAACACTGATATGACAGAAACTACAGCGACAAGAGTGGAACAAAACACTAGGCAAAAGGCCGAGCCTTCCACCCTTTACCAAGTATATATATGCATTAAGATAACAAGATAATATAATGATATCCCAACAATAAAACAATGTTCCAACAAGGAACGAGCTCCAATCTTCACCTGCAACTAGCAACGATATAAGAGGGGCTGAGCAAAGTGGTAACATAGCCAATCAACGGTTTGCTAGGACATGGTGGGTTAGAGGTTTGAAATGGCAATTTGGGAGGCATGATAAGCAAGTGTTAGGCATCGTAGCATAGGCATAGCAAAAGAGCGAGCATCTAGCAAAGCAAAGATAGAAGTGATTTCGAGGATATGATCATCTTGCCTGCAAAGTTGTCAGAGTTGACTGGATCCTCGAAAGCAAACTCCACGGGCTCCTCGTTAGCTAACTCGTCTCCAGGCTCTACCCAAACAAGACAAACAAGCAAAAGGAACACAATCAACCACGTGCAAATGCTCGAACAACATGATGCCAACATGGTATGCTATGCGGGATGCGATATGTGATGCACATGCAAGATTTGACAAGGAAGGATTGGACCTGGCCTCAACTTGGAAATCCAAGTGTGCCACTGGAAAGGTGAGGTGATTTCTCTTGAAATCGATATAAAGAACACCGGAATCGGATGCACGGTTTGGAAATGGCAAGCAAAACAAATATGACACCGGTCTACGATAAACAACAAGTAGCCATCTAAATACATCAAGATAAATATGCTACAACACTCAAACATGACCACAAAATAAATGGTAGGAATCCACTCATGATGCTTGACAAAAGATGAACACTAAGCTACGGCCAATTCATCCATTAACAGGTTCAAACAAGCATGACAAAAACGCAAACGATAAACAGATTTCAGACTTAGTGAAATTAACACAAGCGTGGAATTTCAGATCAGGTAGCACACTTTGGAGCATGAAAACTATATGCTACAGGAACTTAACATGGCAAAGCAAGGCCTGACATGGAGATACTCAAAGAGATTAACAAAAGTCCCTTAGTGACCTTGAGCCAAAAGGGAACAGAAAATACAATTGCAAGCATGTGAACATGGCAAAACATAATCAGATCTCAGACTTAGTGAAAAACTGGAGCATGCAAATATCTTAACGAGTAGGCAAGTTCACGAGCTCGATGCACTCACTACAGAGCAAGGCATGACAAACTAAGCATACACCCATCAAGAATACATATTATATAAGGTATATATGGCAAGAACAACAACATAGAATGCATGGATCAACAACAACATCCTCGGCAAAATCGCTAACAAGTAGACAATCTGCCAGGATTCACGAAATAGCAAACGTAGGGCTCGATTGAATCAAGCTAGGGTGCTCCATAATTTCAAACAAAGACATGGATGGATAGAGCACCACAAGATTAATAAATCATCCTTACTGGTCATCCTCAAAAGAGGCACGGATCACTAGGAAACAACATGAACATATGGCATATTGATAAAAATAGATCAAGAACTTAGTGAAATCTCTAAGTCCCTGAAATCAGCATTAACGAATGCACTACTTTGCAAGCTTGTGCTAGTCACCACACATATCACAAAAATACATGGATAGCACCTCTGTAAATATGGCAAAGCATATAACAAAAATCATGTAGAGCTCAGGAGCATTTGATGCAGCAGATCTGACAATTAACTCAAATAGCTCTCTTCCAACAGCATTTCGGGAATCAAGATGAGCTCAAATGAAAATGATGCAATGACACGAAATGATGAGCTCTCTGAGACGAACATTTCGATATGCTACACGCGCAAAACGGATCTACGGATGCAAAGTTACGACACGATGAAGTTGCATAAAAATACTGAACACGGGGGCAAAAGTCAACCCCTAGGGTTCCTCAGATCTGGATCTGGGGCACGTCTCCCGAGGATTGATGGCACCGGAGCTCGAGTTCGCCGGTGCTGGAGTTGCGGCGGAGGGGGAGGCCGGTCGCCGGCGAGGTGGCCGAAGCCGGGCGGTGGAGGGCGGAGCGCGGCCGAGGTGGTCGCGAGCGGCGCCGGTGATGGCCGCGGCGGCGAGGTGCGGGCCGGTGGAGGTCGGCGTCGCCGGAGCGGGCTGCTCGCCGGCACCGGGCGGCTCGGGCGCCGGACGCGGGGAAGGAGAAGGCGCGGGGTGGCGCGCGGATCTGGGCCGCAGGGGCCGGATCTGGGCATGTCGGGCCTCGGCGGCGCGCGGGTCAGTGGCGGTGACGTGGCGGCGCAGGAGTGGTTGGCGGCGGTGTGTCCGGCGCCGGCGGACAATGTCCGGCGCGCGGAGGAGCGGATCTAGGGTTTCAGGGGAGAAGAACCCATGGATCTGGGAGGAGGACCTATTTATAGGCATAGGAGGAGCTAGGAGAGTCCAAATGAGGTGCGGTTTTCGGCCACGCGATCGTGATCGAACGCTCTAGATGATGGAGAGGGTTTTGGTGGGTTTTGGGCCAAATTGGAGGTGTGTTGGGCTGCAACACACATGAGGCCTTCTCGGTCCCTCGGTTAACCGTTGGAGTATCAAACGAAGTCCAAATGGTACGAAACTTGACAGGCGGTCTACCGGTAGTAAACCAAGGCCGCTTGGCAAGTCTCGGTCCAATCCGGAAATGTTTAATCCCCACACACGAAAAGAAGGTAGAAAGGACCACCGGAGGAGATAGGAGCGCTGGAATGCAAAATGGACAACGGGGAAAATGCTCGGATGCATGAGACGAACACGTATGCAAATGCAATGCACATGATGACATGATATGAGATGCATGACAACGACAACAACACACGGAGACAAAAACCCGAACCCGAGGAAATAAAATAACTTAGCACCAGAAATGGCAAGATTTGGAGTACATATAAGGTAAATTACATCCGGGGTGTTACACCGTCGTCCCGAGTCGGGAAGCGTCCTCGCGATCCGTAGATTGATTTGGTGTGTCCTGCTCTACTGTCCAGCTCCTGCCGAAGGTCGTATGTATGGTCCCAAGCTGCTATGTCCCTGTTTTTGCTAGGCGGTGGGGCGGGTTGTTGTTCAGCTTGAGTTGTCGTTTTATTCTGACCACGGGGTGGCCGGTCCGCCGTACTATCCCGACCACATGGCGGTCGGTCCGCATTGCGTGAGGGAGGTATGGGATCTGGTGCCTCCTCATCGAACTAAGGTAGCAGTCTACACTTTGGGTAACTCTTAGCTGAGCGCTTGAGGCCGTATTCCTCGACTGCCAGGACATCAGTCCACCTGTCAATGAGCAGGTCTTGATCAGCTTGGATCTGTTGCTTCTTCTTCAGGCTTCTTGAAGTGGCTATTACCTGGGGCTTGAAGCGCTCCTGTTCGAGGGGTGCCTCAGGCATGATGAAGTCCTCATTGCCAAGGCTCTCATCATCCTCGGAGACTGGATGATAACTATCATCATTTGGGTCATTGGGCATGGCCTGTTTATCAGGGTTATCTTGCCCGTTGTCTTGTTCCTCCTGTTCAGATGCAGCCCCAACAGGGTCTTCATTGTTTTCGGCGTCGCCCG
The DNA here is from genome assembly GCF_018294505.1 of Triticum aestivum. Taxonomy (NCBI): domain Eukaryota; kingdom Viridiplantae; phylum Streptophyta; class Magnoliopsida; order Poales; family Poaceae; genus Triticum; species Triticum aestivum. The sequence goes on from NC_057797.1 coordinate 300,799,459, forward strand.
GAGTACTATTCTCTCTAGTGCCAGTGTTGCCATCATTTGAGCAACGAGGCTTAGAGCATCGTTTAGGGCGCCGGCTCCTGGACTGTGTCTCAGAAGGTTTATCCGCAACTGGATCTCCTTTGTCATCGTCGCTATCCTTTTTAGGTGTGTCGACCATGTACACATCGTACGAAGAGGTGGTCGTCAAACGTCTAGTAAACGGCGGGTCATGGCCTTGCTCCATGTCGCCATCATCGTCCGTACTGTCGATGTCTTCGGAGCCGTAATCAAGCACGTCGGTTAAGTCATCGACAGTGGCTATGAAGTGGGTGGCGGGTGGGAAGCGAAATTTCCCATCATCAGCCTCTGGCTCGAACCGAACATAGTTCCGCTGTGAGTCCTTTTCCAGGGACAAGTTTTTTAAAGAGTTTAGCACATCACCCAAAGGTGAGTGGTGGAAGATGTCTATGGCCCTAAATTCGAGAATCGATAACCGATCCAGCTCGGTATCCACAGGCGTACCCGGTCTGGGACTTATAGCCGGACATGAGTCAGGAGTTCCATTGACGCAAATATTGCGGGGTGCCGGGTCCATGTGCGGCTCCAACGCCGCGGACTCTGTGGCCTCGGATGGCACGATCTGCTCCGGTTCTAAGGTCGTTGCAGCAACAGGTACCCTCTCCTGGATGTGATCCGATGACAGATTTAAGTCATGTTCATCGGTGTAATGGGGAGCGGTCGTTGCGGTTTCAAATCCATTGAAGATCAAGTCTCCATGGATATCCGTGACGTAGTTCAAGCTTCAGATGGCCAAGCGAGTTGGCCCGCAGCACAAAGCCGCCAAATACGAAATATTTCTGGGGAGGAAGGTTTCTCCTTGGACAGCGTCGCTATAGACGATTGAAGGGGCCATCGAACCTTTCGTCAACGACATAGTGGAGCTCCCAATGAAAGCACCAATGTCGGTGTCAAAACCGGCAGATCTCGGGTAGGGGGTCCCTAATTGTGCGTCTAGGATCGATGGTAACAGGAGACGGGGGACACGATGTTTACCCAGGTTCGGGCCCTCTCTATGGAGGTAATACCCTATGTCCAGCTTGATTGATCTTGATGAATATGAGTGTTACAAGAGTTGATCTACCACGAGATCGTAACGGCTAAACCCTAAAAGCCTAGCATGTATGACTATGGTAATGAGTATATCCTTTCCGGACTAACCCCTCTGGTTTATATTTACACCGGGGGGATCTAGGGTTTACATTAGGTCGGTTACATAAGAAGGAATCTTCATAGATGGTCGCCAAGCTTGCCTTCCACGCCAGGGAGAGTCCAATCTGGACACAGGTCTAGTCTTCGGCCTTCATGTCTTCACAGCCCATCAGTCTGGCCCATGGATAAAAGGTCGGATGCCCGAGGACCCCTTAGTCCAGGACTCCCTCACTCGCCACCTGTGTTGCTCAGAGTGCCCCTGTCAGTGGGCCTCCCCATCGTTCTCTATCACCCGCTGCCAACGCCGCCACCGGCCCGGCGGCAAACGAGCAGCAAGCCTCTTCCCTGCACCCCTCTGTGTGGCGAGACGGACGCACCGCCACCCCAGCACCGCCTCCGGCCGTCTCATCGTCTCACACTCGTCGCGCCCCCACGAACACGTAGGCCGCGCTACTCATGGCACACGAGCTTTTGCGCTACCGCCTGGTCAACGACCTCTACGAGGACTGATTGGATCGCATCGCCGAGCTCGTCAACGTCACGGGGGGCTCTCCAGCACCATGCCTCTCGCTGCCTCGCCCGCCCCCGGCTGCGGGCGATGTGGCTCAGGGAGCGCCTCAGCCTCCCCCATGTCAAGACGGCATCCTTGCTCCATGATGCGTGGCCCAGCGACGTGAGCCTCCGTGCCGTGTGCCCACGCACGAAGAAAGAAGTTGCCAGGAGGTCCCTCGTCCGCAAGAAGATTCTCCACCGCTTCCAGCACCACCATGTTAGGTCTGCTTGCTGCGGCAGGGCCATGTGCCACTTGCCGTGGCAGCACAGGGACGCCAAGGTCAAGCTCTGCCTCCACGACGGGCCCCAGTGGCCACGGCAGGCTACCATTCCTTCACTCCTCAGTTGCGTAGCATCGTCTGGCCGGGCAAGTTCAAGCCGGATCTGCCTCCTCGCTACAACGGCACCCCCGACCCCGCGAAGTTCCTCGCTACGAGCTGACCATCGAAGCGGACAACGGCGACGAAAAGGTCATGGCGAACTGGTTTCCCATGGCTCTCAAGGACGGCGCCCGCTCATGGCTCCTGAACCTGCCCCTAGGCTTGATTTCGTCCTGGGATGAGATGCATAGCCACTTCATCGCCAACTTCCAGGGCACTCGCGACCGCCCCCCGATCGCGGGTGACCTACGCTGCATCAAGCAAGAACCAGGAGAAACCCTGCAGAAGTACATCCAGCGCTTCAACAGTGCACGTATCAAGATCCCCAAGGTGATGGACGAGGCCATCATCTCGGCGTTTTCTGACGGCGTCTGCGACGTCAAGATGAAGGTGGAGCTCGCCATCCATGAGGTGTTGTGCACAACCTTGGAGTAGTTCAACATAGCAACCAAGTGTGTGAGGGCCGAGGAGGGGCGTCTCTCCCTCCTCGAGCTCCCTGCTATGGATCCAGAGGAGAAGAAGGCCAAGGTCAAGGACGTGAAGTGCAAGGGGGTGGCCGTGCTCGTAGCAGAACCGGACACCAAGCGCGACTGAGATATTCCCGAGTCATCTAAGGGCAGCCATACATTTTGCGTCTTCCACAACGTGCACACACTCAACAATAACGATTGTCAAGAGCTCAGGGACATTCGAGATGGACGCTTCGGTCAATGCCCCGAGCGCAGCGACCGTGGGCCTCGCCAAGAGTGGTGCGACCAGCCTCGCAAGGATCGTTGGCAGGACCAGCCTCGTGAGGGCGCCTGGAGGGACCAACCTCGTGAGGATCGCCCTCAGGGCAACCCTGGTCTCCCCCCACTGCCGCCGCCAAGAAGGAACGAGGACCATCAACAGGACGAAGGGGCTGGGGGCTTCCAGGAGACATGCACCATCGCCTGCATCTTGGGTGGCGCTCAGGCCCCAGCCTCCCAGCGCATCTTCAAGAAGTTCTCCCGCGAAGTAAATACAACCCTCCCCAAGCTCGAGGCTACGCGCCTGCTCAGGTGGTCCAAATGCGCCATCACCTTTAGCTCAGCGGACCAGCTCAAATGCGCAGCAACCGCTGGTGTCCTCCCGATGCTCTGTTCGCCCGCCATCAGCAATGTCGAAGTCACCAAGACCCTCATCGACGGCGGCCAGGACTCAGTGTCCTATCCGTCGAAACGTTCGACAACCTTCAAGTGCCATACGATCAGCTCCAGCCTACCAGGCCTTACTCAGGAGTGATAGACGGCTCCACCACCTCGATAGGGCAAGTTCGCCTCCCTGTCACCTTCGGCCAGAGCGACAACTACCACACTGAGCTCGTCGACTTCGACGTCGCCCACATCCACCTGCCGTACAATGCCATCCTCGGATACCCAGCTCTGGCCAAATTCATGGTAGTCACCCACCATGGCTACAACGTCCTCAAGATGCCGGGAAGGGGCGGAATCATCATAGTCCCCTGCGAAGAAAGAGACGCGGCATGCTCCCTCGAGCACGCCTTCCAAGCTGCATCAATCGAAGACCCTGACAACGGGGGTGCACAGTACCCTCCTGAGGCCAACCCCAAGAAGAAGAAGCAGCTACTCCACACGGGGCCTCAAGGGAGCGGCACCTCCAGCGGCGCCACTTCAGGATCCGCGCCAGCGCCTGGGGCGCCTCCTTCCCTCAGATAGGGAGGCGAGCCCGGCGCCCTCCTCGGGCAGGGTTCGGGGGCTCTCTTCTGGAGGGCCTCGGACCTGGCCAGCGTCACGAGGGAGGCGCTTGGGCACCACGTGGAGGCATGCTTCGCGGCACATTTCCCTCAGGAGGACACCAGGCGAGGAGCGTCCGGCGCTCAGGATTTCATCACCAAGGCATCTCAGGAGCTTCAGGAAGCAAGAGCAATACACGGCGACCGTCGCCCACCTAGCGTTGCTCCCCACCCAGGTGAGGCTGGTGAGCTGCGCGTCTGCATCGACATCCCTGGGCTCAACAAGGCTGCATCTCAGGAGCTCTTATGGCCTTCGCGTGCTGGCCGGTGTGAGGGCCCGCCTCATAGCTATGTTTGCATGCCGTTCGGTCTCCCGAGCGTGGCTGCTGCCTTCCCGCGCTGTCTGCGAAGCGTCCTGGCAGGTAAGGAGGCCAGGCACCACGCGGTCCTGGCGGAGATGGAGACGGTCCTCCAGAGGCCACCTGAGCCTCCAGAGCCTCCCGAGGCTTAGGGCCTCGGCGGCTCGTGACAAGCGACTTCTTCGCTACGTGTCTTCAGCTGCCCCAACACTCCTTCGGTAACCAAACCAGGTGACATATTTCCAAGTTCATTTAGCTGGGAGCACCCCCTAGCCTGCATCGTCCCTAGGCCATGTGGGTTCATCCCTGCAGCATGTTTCCGCTTGTATCTTTAGTTCACTCTACCGGGAGCTCCCCTCGGGCTGCATCGACTCCAGGACGCTCGGGTCCAACCTGGTGGCATGTCTCATTCTTGCATCTGCCTATGCTAGTTGCTTTTCATGCATAATCTATCTATGGTTATCACCTGCTTGATTGTCACCCACCAAGGGAGACGCGCGCCGATGGTCTTTCTTCAGGATCCTTCGCAGAAGAAGGTTAGGCACGATGTCTGTGCTCGGGCCCGTCCCTGCAGCATCGATAAATACAACGGCTGAGCTCTGTCTGGCGGGCCTGCCCCGTTCACGTCACCTCCAGGGGTCGTTGGTGCTTGGCCTCCTTGCCTGATAGCCTTAGGAAATCCACTCGGTGCGGGTTGTCTAACCATCTCGCAGGAACAGCGCAGCCATCAAGAACCAAGACCAGGCGCAACCCGCCTTGAGGTAGGGCCTCATGAGTCCCTCGTTGGTTCATGAGTGCCCAGATACACCTCGTCTAGCCCTGCCGTGCAAGCCACGTGTCAGGGCGGGGCTGTACACGCCCCGGGGGCTCTCTACAGTAGGGAGTCCCCTCCCACGTACCAGTCTAAGCACCATGCTCTGTGCTGGCAGTCGACACTGCCGAGGAGCGGCTATGCCCGTGCAAGTGCGGAAGCTCCTTGGTCCGTCCTGGTGATAAACAACTAAGGATGCCTCACGGTCGTATCAACCTCAAGGAGCCTCTGAGCTCGGTGTCTGGCCTCATCGCAACACCTCCCCTCGGGAGAGTCACGCGAGGGGGCTGGGCACGGGGGCTGCGCTCGGGACACGCCCAAGTGTAGGCCACCCTACTAGGTCCCTTGGACCTGGTCGTCGCGCGCCCTCCCAAGCGGAGCCAAGGTACGAAGGTCGTTTGAATGTCAAGGGGGACTCCTGAGCATCGCGACTCAGGAGCCTAACTAACCACGTAGCCCCTCACTCCTTGGTCCGTCCTAGTGATCCGGTCGGCCCAATGGCGGCTAAGGTATGCACGGGGTCGGGCCCTGCCGATGTAGAACACTAGACCTACTACCAGATCTCCTTTCTGTAAGCTGTTTGTGCGTCAAGGGGGACTCCTCAGCATCGCAGCTTAGGAGCCTAACTGATCACATAGCCCCTCACACCTTGGTCCGTCCTAGTGATCCGGTCGGCCCAATGGAGGCTGAGGTATGTGCGGGGTCAGGCCCTGCCGACGTAGAGCATAAAGCAAATAGAAAGGAAATCACAGAATTTCAAATCAAATATTACAAGACATATTGTTCCCCTAAAATCAAATGCGAGTTTAACGCCTCCACAAGGCATGGTGCATATTACAGAAGTAAAAATAGGAAAGGAGCTGCCAGTAGGTTGCCTCGTCTTCCCTGGACACCACCGTCGCCTGCGAGGGATGCTTCTCCCCCAATGGCGTCGCCTTCACCTGCACCACCAGCCAGAATTGCAGGAACGGTAGCACGGCTGGTCGGCGGCGCGGGAGCGAAGGCGCGGAACCTCTTCAAGAGGGCCTCCACTTGAACCTTCACGGCTGTAGGAGTGGCCTCGTAATGCTCGTCTTTCACAGGCTCCAGCAGCTCGTCAAGGCGGGTGGTGGGATCGCGAAGGTGGAGGTGGCTAAAGACACGCATCAACGCGGCTCAAGAGAGAACGCGGGCTTCTCCCTCCACCATGGGGCTGATACCGCTCACAACGTCCTCGAGCGCATCAACCAGGAAAGGAACCAGCTGGTTGGGCCCCTCGTCATCGGCAACCAGCGGCTCCTCCAGGCCCTTCTTGTAGAGCAACTTCAGCGCCGTCCGAGCCTTCTCTTCAAGGAGCCTGAATATCGCGCAGTCTTCGGTCAGGACCTTCGCCTTGACGTCGAGTTGTGCCTTCTCCGCCTTCAGCTTCTGCTCCAGCTCCTCTAGCCGGCTACGCTCCGTGGCCAGCAGCTTTGCCAGCTCCTCCAGTTTGGCGTCGCGATCCTTGACGATGTCCTCTCGGGCTTTCATCTTCTCCTCCTGGGCAGCTTCGGCATCCTTCAGCGCCACCTCACGGGTGGCCACGGCCTGAGCAACGGCCTCCCTGTCCTTCCTGGAGTCAGCAGCTACTTGGCTCAGTGCCGCCCGGACGGATGCGTCGGAATGCAGCCAGCCGGAAACAAGTTCCAGGTGTCCGGCCACCAGGCGACAATCGCAGCCCTAACGTTCTTCTCGCAGCAGGGCCGTCGTAGAAAGAGCCCGCTCTAGGACATCAGGAGAGGCGGAGGAACTTGGGGTCAGCAGCGTAGCAGAAGAAGGAGGAGGAGGCGACTTCGTCACCATGGTCTGGGAGGCCAGAGTCTTCTGAGCCTTGGGGACCCCAGTGCTCGAGCCGGACGGTGGCACCTCCGGAGCCGGCGGGGCCTTGGGGGCTGACCCCTCGCGAGGATGCTCCACCCAGCCTTGCGAGGATGATCGGGAGGGAGAAGCACAAGCGCCGTCTCCGCCTTCACTCATGGAGAGGGGTGCGGCCGTAGGAGGCGACCTGGGCTCAAGCAGCACCACCTCGCCCTACCTTCTCCTCTTTGCCGCAGGCGTCAGCCTAGTTGCACAATGAAGAAGAGTCAAGGACAAGCACCAGAAGCAAGAACGAGGCAGGGTGAGAACACTTACTGGTCCACCATGGCATAGTCCCTCCGCTTTGGGAGCTTGAAGCCAGAGAGCTTCGCGGCCCGAGGCGCGGGCGCGCCAGCTCCAAGAGTAGAAGCAGGGGCAGCAGCTGGGTTAGAGGCAGCTCTAGGCGGCGGTGAGGCAGGGGTGGGCAGCGCCGACCTGCCCTTTTTCGGAACTACGGGCGGCTCCCCCTCTTTCGGGAGGATGTCGGCCTTGCCATCATCGTCAGGTAGGAGGCGGAGGATGTCGGCCTTGTGCTAGGGGAGGTCTCCCCCATCTCTTCGAGGGCCGCCTCTGAGTCACGATCCTCGTACTCCTCCTCCTCTCCGTCCCTGCGGGAATCACCAGAAGACACGTCCACCATCGCCGTCCCCACCGGAGCTTCAGAAGGCACTGGCGGCACCAGGCCGTGCCTGTCAAAGGTGGGCATGGCGGCTACGACCTCCGCCCCGTCCTTCTGGAGGAACAAGGAAGTGTAGGGATTCGGCGGATGGTCTTGGTCATCTCCGACCAGGGGATGAAGGGCCACGGTCAGCTCCTCATCGGACAAGGCTTTCGAACTCAAGCGGAGCTTGTCTTATTTATCATTCATGTGTTCTGCTGCGGCGTCATGTTTTATGTATGCGCGTATAATGACTTAGCTTGATGCACATGGAGTAGATTCCGCCTCGCGAGACACACGTTCCCCGATGCCTGACGAGGTCTCCTGTGCTCAGGGGGCGCCTGAGAACTGCAAAAATTTGCTAGGAAATCCTTATTCTTTCGGACCCTGATCATAGGCACTGCCGACCGTAACTCTGAGCTTCGCGTCGCGGTACCCGGGGGGCACGAACTAAGAAGGGGTGCACTAGCTTGCAAGCTCGAGCGAGGGTTCCTTGTGAAAGACAAGAAAGAGAAAACACTCACGAGGGTGCCTGCCCAGCCCCCTCGCGAGGCATGCGAGGGAGAGAACGAGCAGGGCTCGGGGGCTCTCCAAGCGGAAGGCCGTAGGTTCGACCCCTAGCTGGCGCGCCAAATGTTGGATTTCGGGTTCCGGGAAAACCCTTGAGGTTCGAACACTGGGGTGCGCACGAAGATCTCTCCCCCTGTCTAGCTCACACACTCTACGATCTCACGACCTAGCTCGATGAACCCAAAGAACATGAGACACAAGATTTATACTGGTTCGGGCCACCATTGCGGTGCAATACCCTACTCAAGTGTGGTGTGGTGGATTGCCTCTTGGGCGGAGGATGAACAATACAAGGGAAGAACAGCCTCGCAAGGTGAGGTGTTCTTGTGCTTGGTGTGCTTGTGTAGTTGAAGCTCGGGATCTCTCCTCCCTATGGTGGTGGCTAGTCCTATTTATAGAGGCCCTGGTCCTCTTCCCAAATATTGAGCGGGAAGGGATCCCATAACGGCCAAATTCAAAGGGAGAAAACTAGTACAAGCTATCCTGACAAAAGTAGTCTTCGCCTGCCAAAGGCTCTGGTGGTGACGCCGTCTTGGGCTCCACGGTGACCTCCGTCTTGCTGTCCTGCTAGTCTTTCTTGTTGCACAATTATGGAAACCTTTGCCTCATGCCTCCGGACTCCTCGCATGCGCTTGCCCCTTTAGTACCAAAGAGGAAACGAGGACACTGCCCACACTAGCGTCACAGGAACCTCGTGAGGTGTCCCTCGCCTTGATCTCTCCATCACTCGCGAGCTAGCCTGGTGAGGCTGCCCCTGAGGAGGTCTTGCGCCGTCCGCCTCATGAGGCTTGGCCCCTCGCGGGGGTCTTGAATGTTTGCTGGTGAAAATGGGTCGTACAGGGCCGCTGGTGGAGCCACGCTGCGGGCCGCGGGCAGGCTAGTCTAGGGACCCCCGTTCCAGAACGCCGACAGTAGCCCCCGGTCCCAAGGCGCGCTCGGGCTTGGCTTCAAGGCGTAGCTAAAGGGCAAGCGCGAAGTGTCGCAGACCCCAACAGCCTGCGGCCACGGTTAGTGCGTGGTGACTGATTGGACGTGGGCGTCTCCGCTTCCCCACGCAGCCTCCGCAACTGCTCGTCTGACAAAAAGGCTTGTGCACGCAACGCTTGCCTTCATTGCTTCCTTCGCCTAGCTTGAGATCCCCTCTCGCTCCTCACTTCTGAAATCTCTAGATCTGCTCCTATCTCCTTCCAAGCTTCCATCCAATGGTGCCCCGAAAGGCCAAGCTTGACTCGCCGCCCGCCTGGTACGAGCAGGACCTAGAGGCGCCCATTGTCTCAGCGAAGTATCTTGTCGTCACGTGACTGCTGACGGTGGGGGAGAACAACAAGAAGGGCGATACCGAGCTCCGGGCTGGCTCTCTCGTGCCCGAAGCTCCGAAGAGCTCCTTCTACCCCATCTTCATGAGCATCGTCCTCGCTGGCCTTGTTCCGCCCTTCTCCAACTTCTTCTATGCGATCCTCCATCACTACGGGTTACTGGCTCTTCATCTCCATCCCAACTCCATTCTTCTCTTGTCCATCTTTGCCTTTTATTGTGAGGCGTATGTCGGGGTGATGTCGTCCCTGGCATTGCTGCGCCACTTCTTCTACCTTCGGATCAACGACGGCCACAACACGGGGTGCACCAACTTCATCGCACCCGACAAGGCTAACGCGTTTTCAAACACCGGGAAGAAGGCTGATAGATTCATTAGCAAGTGGGTTATGATAGATGCCAAGTTTGTCCACCCACGGCTGAAGCTGTCGATGGGAATGCTCCGGCCTGATGTGGGGTGGTCCTGCGCGAAGCTTACTGACGAACGGGCGAGGCTGGTGATGGAGAAGATGAACGCCGACCTGAGGTCGGGTAACGCGAAGGCGGCAAAGTTGACGGGGGCCATGATCCTGAGGGAATTCTTGGTGCTGCGGGCGGCTCCCCCTCTTTTGGTAGGACGTTGGCCTCGCCATCGTCGTCAGGCAGGAGGCCGAGGATGTCGGCCTTCCGCAAGGGGGAGGTCTCCCCCATCTCTTCGGGGGCCGCCTCTGAGTCACGATCCTCGTCCTCTTCCTCCTCTCTGTCCCTGTGGGAATCACCAGAAGACACGTCCACCGTCGCCGTCGCCACCAGAGCTTTTGGGCACGGGGGCTGCGCTCGGGTCACGCCCAAGCGTACGCCACCCTGCCAGGTCCCTCCGACCTGGTCGTCGCGCGCCCTCCCAAGTAGAGCCAAGGTACAAAGGCCGTTTGAACGTCAAGGGGGACTCCCGAGCATCGTGACCCTGGAGCCTAACTGACAACATAGCCCATCACTCGTTGGTCCGTCCTGGTGATCCAGTTGGCCCAATGGCGGCTGAGGTATTGATACGTCTCCAACGTATCTAAATTTTTTTATTGTTCCATGCTATATTATATCCTGTTTTGGACATTCTTGGGCTTTATGATACACCTTTATATTATTTTTGGGACTAACCTATTAACCGAAGGCCCAACCCAGAATTGTTGTTTTTTGCCTATTTCAGAGTTTCATAGAAAAAGAATATCAAATAGAGTCCAAACAGAATGAAACCTTCGGGAATGTGATTTTTGGAACGAGTGATCTAGAGGACTTGGACCCTACATCAAGAAAGCAATCAGGAAGGCATGAGGTAGGGGGCGCACCTACCCCCAGGCGCGCTCTCCACCCTCGTGGGGCCCATGTTGCTCCACCGACGTCCTTCTTCCTCCTATATATACCTACGTACCCCCAAACTACCAGATACGGAGCCAAAACCCTAATTCCACCGCTGTAACTTTCTGTATCCGTGAGATCCCATCTTGGGGCCTTTTCCGGAGCTCCGCCGGAGGGGGCATCGATCACGGAGGGCTTCTACATCAACACCATAGTCTCTCCGATGAAGTGTGAGTAGTTTAATTCAGACCTTCGGGTCCATAGTTATTAGCTAGATGGCTTCTTCTCTCTTTTTGGATCTCAATACAAATTTCTCCCCTTCTCTTGTGGAGATCCATTTGATGTAATCTTCTTTTGCGGTGTGTTTGTTGAGACCGATGAATTGTGGGTTTATGATCAAGTTTATCTATGAATAATATTTGAATCTTCTCTAAATTCTTTGATGTATGATTGGTTATCTTTGCAGGTCTCTTCGAATTATTAGTTTGGTTTGGCATACAGGATTGATCTTTCTTGCAATGGGAGAAGTGCTTAGCGTTGGGTTCAATCTTCCCAGTGACAGTAGGGGCAGCAAGGCACGTATTGTATTGTTGCCATCGAGGATAAAAAGATGGGGTTTATATCATATTGCTTGAGTTTATCCCTCTACATCATGTCATCTTGCTTAAAGCGTTACTCTATTCTTTTGAACTTAATACTCTAGATGCATGCTGGATAGCGGTCGATGTGTGGAGTAATAGTAGTAGATGCAGGACGGAGTTGGTCTACTTGTCTCGGACGTGATGCCTATATACATGATCATACCTAGATATTCCCATAACTATGCTCAATTCTGTCAATTGCTCAACAGTAATTTGTTTACCTACCGTAATACTTATGCTCTCGAGAGAAGCCACTAGTGAAACCTAAATATTCTCATAACTATGCTCAATTCTATCAGATCTCACTTTCGTAAGTGACCGTGAAGGGATTGACAACCCCTTTATTGCGTTGGTTGCGAGGATTTTATTTGTTTGTGTAGGTGTGAGGGACTCGTGCGTGGCCTCCTACTGGATTGATACCTTGGTTTTCAAAAACTGAGGGAAATACTTACGCTACTTTGCTGCATCACCCTTTCCTCTTCAAGGGAAAACCAACATAGTGCTCAAGAGGTAGCAAGAAGGATTTCTGGCGTCGTTACCTGGAAGTCTATGCAAAAGTCAACATACCAAGTACCCATCACAAACCCTTATCTCCGGCATTACATTATTTGCCATTTGCCTCTTGTTTTCCTCTCCCCAACTTCACCCTTGCCATTTTATTCGCCCTCTCTCTCCGTCCTCCTTCTCTTTCTCTATTTGCCTCTTATTGCCCGTTTCTTGTTTGCTTGTGTGTTGGATTGCTTGCTTGTCACGATGGCTCAAGACAATACCAAATTGTGTGACTTTACTAATACCAACAATAATGATTTTATTAGCACGCCGATTGCTCCTCTTACCGATGTTGAATCTTGTGAAATTAATGCTGCTTTGCTGAATCTTGTCATGAAAGATCCGTTTTCCGGCCTTCCTAGTGAAGATGCCACTACCCATCTAAACAACTTTGTTGATTTGAGTGATATGCAAAAGAAGAAAGATGTGGACAATGATATTGTTAAATTGAAGCTATTTCCTTTTTTTTGCTTAGAGATCATGCTAAAGCTTGGTTGTCGTCTTTGCCTAAAAATAGTATTGATTCATGGAATAAGTCCAAATATGCTTTTATCTCTAAGTATTTTCCTCCCGCTAAGATCATCTCTCTTAGAAACGATATCATGAATTTTAAGCAACTTGATCATGAACATGTTGCACATGCTTTGGAGAGGATGAAATTAATGATACGTAATTGCCCTACACCTGGTTTGAATTTATGGATGATTATACAAAAAATTTATGCCGGATTGAATTTTGGTTCTAGAAATCTTTTAGATTCGGCCGCTAGAGGCACTTTTATGGAAATCAATTTAGCAGAAGCTACTAAACTCCTAGATAATATCATGGTTAATTATTCTCAATGGCACACTGAAAGATCTACTAATAAGAAAGTGCATGCGATAGATGAAATTAATGTTTTGAGTGGAAAGATGGATGAACTTATGAAATTATTTGCTAATAAAGGTGTTTCTTCTGATCCTAATGATATGCCTTTGACTACTTTAATTGAGAATAATAATGCATCTATGGATGTGAATTTTGTTGGTAGGAATAATGTTGATAACAACGCGTATAGAGGAAAGTTTGATCCTAGGCCATATCCTAGTAATTCCTCTAATAATTATGGTAATTCCTACAACAATTCTTATGGAAATTTGAATAATATACCCTCTGATTTTGAATCCAATATTAAAGAATTTATTAGTTCGCAAAAGAATTCCAATGCTTTGATTGAAGAAAAATTGCTTAAGATTGATGAGTTGGTTAGTCACATTGATAGAATTTCTCTTGATATTGATTCTTTGAAACTTAGATCTATTCCACCAAAGCATGATATCAATTAGTCTCTCAAAGCCATGAGAATTTCCATTGATGAGTGCAAAGAAAGAACCACTAGGATGCGTGTTAAGAAAGATTGCTTTATAAAAGCGTGTTCTTCTAGTTTCCATGATAATAAAGATGAAGATCTAAAAGTTATTGATGTGTCCCCTATTAAATCTTTGTTTTGCAATATGAATCTTGATAATGATGGGACTAAATATGATCCACCTTTACCTAGAAGACGTTCCAAAAATTCGGAGTCTTTAGATCTTGATGCTAAAATTGGTTAAAGTGGGATTGAAGAAGTCAAAGCTTTAAATATCAATGAACCCACTATTTTGGATCTCAAGGAATTTAATTATGATAATTTCTCTTTTATACATTGTATTTCCTTGTTGCAATCCGTGCTAAATTCTCCTCATGCTTATAGTCAAAATAAAGCCTTCACCAAACATATCGTTGATGCTTTGATGTAATCTTATGAAGAAAAACTTGAGTTGGAAGTTTCTATCCCTAGAAAACTTTATGATGAGTGGGAACCTACTACTAAAATTAAAATTAAAGATCATGAGTGCTATGCTTTGTGTGATTTGGGTGCTACTGTTTCCACGATTCCAAAGATTTGTGTGATTTGCTAGGTTTCCATGATTTTGATGATTGCTCTTTAAACTTGCACCTTGCGGTTTCAACTATTAAGAAACCTATTGGAAGAATTAATGATGTTATTATTTTTGCAAATAGGAATTATGTGTCTGTGAATTTTATTGTTCTTGACATAGATTGCAATCCTTCATGTCCTATTATTCTTGGTAGATCTTTCCTTAGAACGATTGATGCAATTATTGATATGAAGGAAGGGAATATTAGATTCCAATTTCCGTTAAGGAAAGGCATGGAACACTTCCCTATAAAGAAAATTAAATTACCATATGAATCTATTATGAGAGCCACTTATGGATTGCCTACCAAAGATGGCAATACCTAGATCTGTCCTTAATTTTATGCCTAGCTAGGGGCGTTGAACGATAGCGCTTGTTGGGAGGCAACCCAATTTTATTTTTATTCCTTGATTTTTTTTCTCCTGTTTAGTAATAAATAATTTATCTAGACTCTGTTTGGGTTGTGTTTTTTGTGTTTAATTAGTGTTTGTGCCAAGTAGAGCCGTTGGGAAGACTTGGGGAAAGTCTTTTTAATCTTGCTGTAAAAAACAGAAACTTTAGCGCTCACGAGAATTGTTGTCATTTTTATTTGGAAAGTGCTATTTAGTTAAATCTTTTTGAAAATGATTAATAGATAAATTCCTCACGTCCAGAAATTTATTTTAGAATTTCTGGGATTCCAGAACTTGTGTTAGCTACAGATTACTACAGACTGTTCTGTTTTTGACAGATTCTGTTTTTTCGTGTGTTGTTTGCTTATTTTGATGAATCTATGTGTCGGTGGGAAACGACACCTATGGGAGCACAAGAATCCCTACTGCAGTTGCGCGGCGCAGGTTTGAGAGAAGATCGGGTCTAACAGAGAGCATGCGGTTCGTTTATCCAGGTTCGGGCCGCGAGGATGCGTAAAACCCTAGTCCTGCTTTGGTCGATGTATTCTGAGTTCTTGAACTAGCTACGGGGTGTAACGAGCTCCAAAAATCCCAATCCCTCTCCTCGTTGCCTTGGGCCTCCTTTTATAGAAAAAGGGGTTGCCACAATGGCACACAGGAGGTGGAAAGGCAACAGTGTTACGAGGTTATCCTGGTATTACAGGACAAAGCGCATTAGATGCGAGGCTTAGGTGTCCCTCCACTTTATCAGGGGCGGGGGCGAGGCCCGTCCCGTCCGTCGCTGCTCCTCCAAGCTTCGACATGTGCCCTGGCCAGCGATGCATGCGGCACCATGTAGGTAGGCAGGCAGCTGAGGTGGCGCGGTGGTGGAGTCTCCACGAAGGGCTACATGTTGCCACGCAGATGCCTGCCTAGCTGGTCGGGCCGACAGCTGCATGCAAACGGCGGCAGAGACTTGGCTGGTGTGGGCCTGATGGTGGCCCTGCTGGTGTGCTTGGGGAGGGCCTTGCTGGGTGGCCCGGCAAGGGTCTTGTCGTGGCGTGCAGGCATCCCCGGCATGGATCTTGCGAGGGGTCTTGTGGGTTTCTTCGGTGAGGATGGCTGCCTTCCTATCCTTGTTTGACCTTGACTATTCTTTGTCTTCATGAAGATCTGCATGCCACCACAGAGGTGCCTCCCGAGCCCTGTCCAATGCATTTGTCGAGTGTTGGTGGGCTCGAGGGTGGCTCGCTCAGCTGGCGTGGGTGAGCTGCCCCCGCAAGGGTCTTGCCGGGGCCGCTGAGGCTGCCCCGGCAAGGGTCCTTGCCGAGGAAACCTTCTTTGCCCGTCTGATCTTTGTGGCCTTGGTCCTTGTCGTTGCTTTGCTTCGTCTTGGACTTTTATCTTACCTTGGCTTACCTCCCTTGCTCTGCTTGATGTGGTAACAGGCGCGGCTCTGACTGCCCGTGCACAGGTAAAGGGGTACAAAAATGTGCCCCTAGTTTTGTACATCAACAGGAGCCCCCTGGCCTGGGCCACACATAAGCGCGACACGTTGTTGGGTCAGGCCCAAAACGGTGTGCGGGCAGGCGGAGCGGTTTTTAACTCGGTAAGGTTTTTCGCGCGCTCTGCTTCCCACGACCAGCATGCACGGCGCAGGGTGCAGGGGCGTGCGTGACGTGGGCGGCATGCGTGGGGCGGTTTCCACATGTAGGCGTCACATCGTGGTTAATGGGCGGCACGACCCGCGACTTCCCCATAATAAGGGATAACCGTGGGCGCACTGTTCCTTTTACCATTCACGCGACCCCAATCTCGGAAACCTCCACCTGTCTCCCTCTTCTTCTCCAAGCTTCACCTCCGCTCACCGCCATTCTGCTTCTGCCGCCCTCTGCTCCTCCCTCCTCCCTCCTCCTTCAGCCACCATGGCGCCAAAATCCACCAGCGGCAAGGGGGTGGCCAAGGATGCTGGGGCTATGGAGCCGCCGGAGTGCGTGCTATCGAGGCAACGGACGCAGTCCGCCTTCTTCTTCCCCTCGACGGTTGATGCGTTGGAGCTTCGGTACCTCTTCAGGCCCCTCTGGGGAGGAGACGAGGGGGGGGGGATTCAGGGCACCTGGCCACACGCGTCATCCCCGCCGCCTGCACCGACCCTGCCCCAAATCGGTACCCCTTCTTCGTTGATTACCTTTCTTGCGGGCTCTGCCCTTCCTTCTCCGATTTCTTTAGTGACATCATGCACACCTTCGGCTTTCGTCTCTTGGATTTTACTCCGAATGCGGTGGCATGCATGTCCCTTTTTGCGCACCTTTGCGAGGGCTTTGCCAGAGAACACCACAGCACGGTGCTCTTCCGCCACTATTTCTTCCCTCGGATCCAGCCGGGGGGTGCCGTCTCTGGTTGCGTCACTTGGATCCCAAGATCCAAGAGGGTGTACCCAGACGGCGCCATGAAGGAGAGGTGGGAGGAATGGCGGGGCCAGTGGTGCTGGATTGAAGAGAAGGACCCGCCGGCCTTCTACAAAGTTCGCCAGGTGCCACCGGTTCACAACAGCGATTAGAGCGACGTTGATGCTGCCGATGGGAGGCTCACGGTTGCCACCACCAGGATTCTCTGGCTTACCCAGGCCGGGCTCACCCTTGAAATGATCGGGGCGGATTTCATCCTCCGCCGGATTGCTCCGTTGCATAACAAGGGGAGGCCAGCCTGGCTCTTCACGAACCCCGCTGACATCATGTGACTCCGCCCCGGCCTCGACCACAGCTTTACGGTGCTGGCGCACGCCCATTTCTGCCAGCGGCTCTTCCAGCTTGACGTGGGCCGCGACAGCGAGGTTGAGCGGACCGGCAAGGTTGCAAGGGCCGCCGCAAAGGCCGGCAAGGTCCTCAAGGGGCCGTTGTTCAAGCTGCCAACGGGGGTGGTCCCGTTGTGCTTGTGCAACAATTCGCGTCAGTCCGAGATCATTGCCATGATGCCAGACTACAACGCGCATGGCCCCAACCCGAGCTGGAAGGAGTCGAAGGACGTCGAAGCGCAACAGTTCTTTGACACCCTGGACGAGTGGTACGTCGATGCCGACGTCGAACAACTGCTTGTCATGGACACCACCCGGGCGGAGCTGGACTACATCGCCACCAGGGCGAGGGAGACACAGCTTGCCAGGGAGGCCGGCAGCGCCAGCAGTGTGGAGGACGAGGCCGCGACAGCTGCGGAGGAGGAGGAGCTCGCCCGGTGGGCGGCGGCCGCCGGGGGAGCCACTAGCGCCGGCACCGAGGCTCCTCTGGCCCATGAGTCGTCGTC
Source organism: Triticum aestivum (assembly GCF_018294505.1). NCBI lineage: Eukaryota > Viridiplantae > Streptophyta > Magnoliopsida > Poales > Poaceae > Triticum > Triticum aestivum. Next base: position 300,817,034 of record NC_057797.1, read on the forward strand.
GGAGAAGGCCGAGACCGCAGATCCGACACCACTTGCGGGGAGGGGGCGAGTCTTGAGGCGGACTAGTTCCGGCGAGCCGCTCCGGCCCCGCAGGGCTGCGCAGCCGCAACTGACCTCGGAGGGTCCCGGCCCCATACGAGGGCCGCGGCGGCGAAGGAGCCGGCGAAGGTCGCGGTGAAGAAGAAGACGACCACTCCTTCTTCATCCAAGCGTGCCCAGACGCCGCCTCCCTCCCCTCCGCCGGCAAACATCAGCGCGGGGATCACCTTTGATTATGGATCCCTTAGTCCGAGGAGGAAGAGGATGGCAGTAGAGGAGGAGGAGGACGATGAGTAAGCATCCGGTTCCTCCCCATTATTTCTGCCTCCCCAACCTGCGTTACTGATCTTGACTTGTCTTCATCTTTGCAGGGACGCGGAGACGCTGACCTAGAGAGCAAAAAGGGCCAAGGCCTCGGCGGGTGGCCAGCCCCTGGCTGGTACTTCGAGGGCGCCCTTGGTGGTATAGAGCAGCCCGGACAGCAGCCCCCGGCAAAGCCCCCAGCGTAAGTTCATCATTCTTCTCTCTTCGACATGTGTCAGGGGCGCGACACTTTGGTGCTGACCTTGCCAGGTGTGCAGGAGGGGAGCGGCAGCAGGAGGAGCCACAGGGGGCTACTCTCAACACGCCGCCCCCATCGACCACGCCGCCCCGAGGGACGTCCCCGACAAGGGCGCCAAGCATCGGGCTCACACAATTGGAGGAGGAGGAAGAGAACTTGGGTGCCGGTGGCTTTGCCTCGACACCGAATGTTGGCAGAGAGGGGACTTCCGTTTCCCAGTCGGGTGTCGGCATCGGTAAGTCGTTCGCCATTTCGTCCCTACTTCTTCTTTCTGGCTCTTGGTCTTGGCTTTGCCTCACCCCTGTCTTTGGTGCCCAAATTCCTCCTTGGTGGACTCAGAGGATGTGGATGCCGTCATCAAGGGTGTTGCCATGGCCGCCGGGGCAGACGCCGAGAAGGTCGCCGCTGAGGAGGCTGCCAAGGACGCTGCCGAGGAGGCCGCGGGGGGCCTTCCAGGGAGGCTGACAAGGCTGCCGCTGAAGAGGCCGGCAAGGGGCTTGCCGAGGAGAGGGAGAAGGAGGCTAGTGACCGGCCTTCCTCCTCTGCTACTTCCAGCTCCTGCAAGTACCTGAGGGTGAGCGACGACTTGTTCATCCACCTTCCGGGCACGTCGAGCACCAGGATGCCTGTTGAAGGAGAGGTGTTCGACGATGAGGTGCTCGTCGCCGCCGGGCTCGAAGTCATTGACGAGCCAGTCGGCGGCAGTGGCGGTTCGCAGGAAGGGTGGCTCCTCCACGCCATGGGCGCCAGCTTCCGGAAGCTCCAGGCGCTCCATCGCGCCCGCCTAGACAAGGTTGAGTCCAGGATGGCGGTGGTGGAGAAGGCGGAGGCGGACCTCCAGGAGCGCGTCGCCGAAGCGCGGGATTGGTTCCGCGAGGCCACCGAGAAGTTCAAGACGGCCCAGGACGAGCAGGCCAGGTGCGATGTGGAGTTTACCATGAAGCTCGCCGACGTCGAGAAAGCCCAGGAGGCAGCGAAGAACTCGGCCGAGGCCGCCAAGGCCGTTCAGACCCAGCGTGAGGCCGCGCTGAACTCCCAGGAGGAGGATCTTGCCGCACGCGAGGAGAAGCTTGCCACCACACTTCATGGCAAAGATGCCAAGGTGGAGAAGCTTATCCTGCAGCGGACCAGTGAGCTGGAGCAGAGGCACAAGGAGGCACTCAATGCTCAGGCCCGGTTTCACGCCGGTAAGGTGAAGGAGCTGGAGGAGGAGCGCCACAGGCTGACCGAGCAGGCGTTGAAGCTGTCCCGGGAGAAGGACGCAATTAACGGTGCTTTGTCGGAGGCACAGGACGCGGTTATCGGCAAGGCTGGGGAGCTTGCCGAGGCCAACAACTCCATCGGGGATCTCGACCTGAAGCGAAATGGTCTGAAGGAGGCGCAGGAGGAGGCCAAGACTCGAGAGGGAAACCTGGCCACGGCGCTGGAGGGCGAGATGCAGTTGCGGCAGAACGAAGGCCTCAACTTCGCCGATCATGCGGCGGGCGAGAACCGTTGGCTCGAACGCCTTGCTGTCGTCGCCAACCAGGCTGCCACGCAGCTTGCCACCATGGGGATGCCGGACGTGAGGTATGCCCTGGAGCGGAACGTGAGCGACCATTGCACCCTCACCTCGTTCTTTGAGAAGGTCGTCCATGCTCTGGAGCAGCTCCACGCCAATCGGGCGGCCTCACTGGCCGAGGAGTCCCGGTTGCTTTGCCAGGGCGCCATGACCAAGGTCCTCACCAAGTTGGTGCACTGGTACCCCGACCTCGACTTCGACGCTGGGCTGGAGAGCTTGCCGGAGGGTGTTGACCTCGCGCCGCTTAGGGAGCGCATCAAACCCATCATCAGCCGTGTCGGCAGAATTATGAGGGTGGAGGGCCAGCGCCGGGATTAGGCATCCTGTTCCTCATAGCCACTGTGGGTTCACAACCAAGACAATTGCTATCTCTAGTTAGAACCGCGGCCACAATTTGATGTAACATAACTCTGCAGCACTTTCAGTACTATGCATGTTATTTCCCTGTTCGATTTCCCTTTGTATACGCACCCTACGCCAACTGGGAGGCTTGCCGGCGCAGAAGCCCAAGGCGGCGTCTTGGGGACGGATCCTCATTGGCCCGCCGGGTATGCGTGCTGCCGGACGAGCCACCTTACCATTCTTAACGCGGCTGCTCGAACTGTCGAGCTTGACTCGAGTCAGAATCGAGAGTGTTGTCAATCGCGGAAGGCTAACCCTGCCGCACTCGACATGGCCGCTTGAGCTGTTGAGCGGAATGGAAACAGGGCAAGGGCGTTGCCGATAGTAGGAGAGCCCCCTGGCGTGCAGGTTTTCCATACAAAGGCACGACATCTCCGAGGGAAATAACCTTGTATAAAGAGGAAAGAAAGTAGTCAGGGTTTGGTGTGACTTAGCTTCTGCTTGTAGTCGCGCCGACCTCGATCTTTCGACCCCTTCTCCCGCTTTTCTTAGAGCCATCGCCATGAAGGAATGCTCACTTAACTGCTAAAACCGATTCTCACAATTGCACTCCCCCTACCTGGCGCGCCAAGGATGTCGGTGGAAAACGACACCTATGGGATCACAAGAATCCCTACTGCGGTTGTGGGGCGGTGGGTTGACAGAATAGCGGGTCTAACAGAGAGCATGCATTTCGTTTATCCAGGTTCAGGCCGCAAGGATGCGTAAAACCCTAGTCCTGCTTTGGTGGATGTATTCTGAGTTCTTGAGCTAGCTACGGGGTGTAACGAGCTCCAAAAAGCCCAATCCCTCTCCTCGTCGCCTTGGGCCTCCATTTATAGAAAAAGGGTTTGCCACAGTGGCACACATGAGGTGGAAAGGCAACAGTGTTGCGAGGTTGTAAGTGCATCTAGTGCCCCTTAGTGATTTTGGTGTATTGAAAACTTATAGGTTAAGGGATTAATGCGTTTGTGAGTGTACACAGGTCTATAAGTCTATGAGGAGTTTGATATTTACAGAGAAAGTCGACCCCTAAAAATGAAGTTCTTCGACTGAAGAATTTGGATTTATGAAGACATTCTGAAAACTTTGAAAGTGAAGAAATTAGTGTGACCTTGAAGACTTGGTATTCATTTGAGGAACATGAAGCGTGAAGACTTTTGTTTTCGTAGTTTCTTTTTCTTTTTCTTGAGTAATAGGAAACACCGTACTGTTAAAGGGGGTCGGGGAAATACTAAGGAAAAATTTCCATGTGATGCTCAACTCAAAATCCTACACCTACCAATCCCTTCGAGTGAAGCCATTGGAAATCTCATATAGTCCAGTCATATTCTTCAGTGACAGAGACGAAGTTCTTCTAGCCTCTGAGGAATTTGTTCTGACTGAGGAGTTATGAATTTGCAAGTGCGGATTGCCTACACAGTGAGGAACATGATAGCCGTGAGGATTTTGCTAGTCAAAATTCCGACCATTGCTGTGCTATGCGCCAGCTGTCCCAAAATATCTATCCACCTAACGGTCATATCATTGAAGGGCATTTATGTCTTATCATGTTGGGCTGCTCCCTAGGCTATAAATAGCCGCCCCCCTACAACCGCTAGCTGGTTAACTGCTCCGAGAGAAACTGACACTTGTCATTTGAGAGCAACCCATCCTCTGAGGACTTTGAGCGAAAATCATCCAGTGAGGAAAAACCCAAACCCAAACACCTACAAACCCCAAGTGATTGAGCATCACTCAAGAGATTGATCCCGCGTGGATCCGACGATTGTTACCTTTGAAGACTGTGGTTCTTCCACACGGTTAGGCGTCATGGTCTGGAGCATCCAAGAGGAATTGTGGATCGCCGAGTGACCAAGTGTGTGAAGGTTTGGAAGTCACCTGAAGACTTACCACGAGTGATTGGACAAGGTCTATGTAACCTTAGTTCAAGGAGAATACGGTGAGGACTTGATGTCCTGAGCTGCGTGTTCAGTACTGGGTGTCCGGGACTGTGTTTCCTCGAGTTTAAATACTCATCCGCTCCAACCAGACGTACAACTGAGACAGCCGTTGGAACTGGTCTACCAAATCATTGTCTTCACCAAGCTTACTAGTTCTATTCCCTCAACTCTTTCATTTCCTCATAAATGTGTTGTGTGTTTGTTCATATCTGTGTTTGAAGACATTGACTAAAGACTTTCTCAATTTCCTCAGTTTAATTTCTTCAGTCTCTTTGTCTTCATCATGTGTTATTCTGTGCTTACGCTTCCTGTACTCTGTGCCTGTCTTCATTTCATCATGATGACTATGCTTGTATTCTGTTATGTTTACTTTTGAGTACTTATTCCGCTGCTAGTAGTTCTTCTCTAAGGAATTTCCTCACTGGAAAATTCCTTAGTGAAGAATTTCATAAAAATCGCCTATTCACCCCCCCTCTAGTCGATATAACGCACTTTCAATTGGTATCAGAGCAAGGTACTCCCTTGTTTTGTGTGATTTTGGTTTAACCGCCTGGAGTTTAGTTATGTCGACTGCAGATATGAAGAAAGTGACATGCCCCATCTTTGACGGTCATGAGTATCCCAAGTGGAAGGCCATGATGAAGAAGCGCCTCATGGCGATGAACAGCGAGCTGTGGACCGTCACTGAGATTGGTCTGACCGATCTGTGCAAGATGGCGGAAGCAGATGACATTCACAAGTACACTCTTCTCAACCTCACGGCAAAGGACGTCATCTGCTCCTGTCTGTCTCAAAATCAGTTCAGGAATATCATGCATCTCGATCATGCGAAGCTTATCTGGGACCGTCTCTCTAAGGTCTATGAAGGTCATCGAACCTGTCATGATCCTTGGTTTGAGGACTTCAAGGAATCTCTCAAAGCGATGACATTCAAACGAGAATCGTCATCTTCTGCATCATGCCTTATGGCAAAACATGCTAAGGTAACTGAATGCTACCTATCCGAGATTAGTGATGATGAATCTGGTGATGAACTTGGACCCAGCTATGTCAAACTTGCTTCCCTTGCCACTAAACAACAAAGAGCTTTGGAAAAAGTTCACTACATGCTAAATAAGAGCGATGATATGTTGGGTGAAGAAATGGATCAGTCAAAAGCTTTGGCTGAAAGTCTTCAGAGACTTCATACTAAGTATGACACTCTTCAAGGTCATCATAACACTCTTTTATCTGATCATGAGAAGCTTTCTTATGAATTTCTTCAAAGAAAGCAAGACCTTGAGAAGCTAAGAGTGAGTTATGAAGATCTTCAGAAGGAGCGTGATTCATTACTTGCTCAACAAATCAGCGCTTCTCAGGAAGAATTTGTTCCTCCTTGTTTGAAATGCATTGAACGTGAATCTGCAAATTCTTCACCTGAATGTTCAAATGCTGCTAATGTTCCTCATCTGAGGACACTGCTAGTATCACTGATGATGCAGGGCTGAAGGAATTGTACATGACAGGCATGTACAAAAGCCTCGAAGGGCATCAGACTCTTTGTGATGTGCTTAAAAAGCAGATCCTTAACAGGAACACTAGGAAACAGGGTGTAGCCTTTGAGAGGAAACTCAATGCTGATGGTACATATTGGAAGCCTAAGCAGTACCCCAAAACTACATGGGTTTCTGCAAAGGGACCTCCAGTTGATCCATCTAACTTATCTGGATTTGCATGTGAATCTCCTTATTCTGATGATGAGTCATTTGACTCCAACTATAAACTGTTCAAAAATCAGAATGGTGAAGTATTTGCTAGATATGTTGGCACTAACTGCAGGAACGGTCCTCCTATGAAGAAAATCTGGGTTCACAAAAGATGCCTTGAAAATCTTCAGGTGAATGTCATCATGATGCCACCAGTGAAGAATAGGAACCCCAGATCAAATTCTTCATATGGACCAAATTCTTCATATGGATCCAAGTCCTCATACGGACCAAACTCCTCACATGGATCATATTCCTCAAAAGGATCAAAGTCCTCATATGAAAATCATCGTGCTAACCCATCTGTTTCGCAGGGAAGATCTAAGGATTATGGATATGTGCATTATTCTTCAAATCATTATGTCCATAAGTCCTCGAAGAATTTCTCTGCTTACTCTAACCCCTCTTATGTGAAACGAAATGGATTGACATCTATGCCACCTTTCTCTTATGGAGCTCGCAGAATGATGAACTCTTTGCCACCCCTTCAGATGTGGGTGGTGAAGAAAAAGAACTAATCTCTTCTGCAGGGTCAGGTCTCCAGACGTACGTAATCGTTTGAAAAATTTGCTGGAGACCTGAGTATGCCTGAAAGGACGCAAGCTAATCATGAAGAAATGAACTTTCATTTCTCACGTCCTCATACTGGTCTATCTGTTCTTTTGCTTGATGAAATTGATCTGATGAATTGATGTCATATTCTTCACTGATGAAGTATATGAGTGTGTAAGCTGCAGTAATTCATCTGCAGGATGATCAACCCAAAGCCACTAAGTGGGTCCTCGATAGTGCATGTACAAATCACATGACTGGTGACAAGAATCTATTGATGGATGCTCCATTATCTCCGTCACATCTGAAGCATATCATCTTTGCCGACAAAGGCAAAAGTCAATTATTGGGTCTAGGTAAGGTTGCGATCACAAAGGATTGACACATGTACAAAGTCATGCTTGTTGACTCCTTAGGATACAACCTTATGTCTGTCTCAATGCTTTGTGATCTTGATATGGTTGTTGTCTTTGGCAAGTACCGTTGTGTTGTGGTTATGGAAGCTGACAATTCCAAAGTCTTCGAAGGCTTTAGGAGAGGAGACCTGTATATTGTTGATTTCTCTACAGGACCACAACCAGCTGTGTGCCTACTTGCAAAAGCTTCAGAAGGCTGGCTCTGGCATCAATGACTTGGTCATGCAGGCATGAGGAATCTACACACGCTTGCAAAGAAGAAGCATGTCATCGGCATCGACAATGTCAAATTCCTCAAGGATCACCTATGTGGAGCCTGTGAAGCTGGGAAGATGACAAAGGACAAGCATCCAGCGAAGACTATCATGACCACTACTCATCCATTTGAATTGCTTCACATGGATCTCTTAGGTCTTAACCATTATTCTGTTGTTTCAAATGATGCATCTCAATATGGATTTGTTATTGTTGATGATTACTCTCGACACACATGGGTACACATTGTTACTTACAAACATGAAGTGCGGGAAGTCTTCAAACGATTTTCCTCGAGGGCTTCAACCAACTTTGGTGTGAAGATCAAGCACATCAGAAGTGACAATAGAACTGAGTTCAAGAATTCTGGTCTAGATGACTATCTTGATGAACTTGGTATTACTCATGAGTTATCTGCCCCGTACACTCCTCAGCAGAATGGTGTCGTGGAGCGCAAGAACAGGACTCTTGCTGAGATGGCTCGCACTATGCTTGATGAATACAAAATGCCTCGTCAGTTCTGGATTGAGGCAATTGATACTGCGTGCCACATCATCAACAAAGTATATCTTCACAAATTCTTCAAGAAGACTGCCTATGACTCCTCACTGATAAGAAACCCAATGTAAGTTATTTCAAAGTCTTCAATGCTAAATGTTGGATTAGAGATCCTCATCACAACTCAAAATTTGCACCGAAAGCACATGAAGGTTTTATGCTTGGTTACGGAAAGGACTCGCGCACCTACAGAGCTTCAACAACGTTCTTCACAAGGTTGTTGAAACTGTAGATGTGCGGTTCGATGAAACTAATGGCCCGCAAAGAGAGCACCTACCTACTGTGATAGATGAACCAGCACCTGAGGAAACTATCAAGTTCGAGGCTACTGAGGATGTCATTCCTACTGAAGAATCTGCTGAAGAATTCATTCCAGAACAAGAAGAACGTCGATCTAATGCACCTGAAGAAAATACTGAAGAAAATGGTGCCGAAGAGAATGCTGATCAAATTCCTCAACGACAACCAGCTCATCCTCGCATTGCAAAAGAAGTGCAAGTTGAAAAGATCATCAATGACATCAAAGCGCCAGGTTCTCTAACACGCTCAAAAGCTTCACATTTATCTAACTTTTGTGGGCACTATGCCTTTGTCTCTATCACAGAGCCCACTAAGGTAGATGAAGCATTTCTAGAGCCTGAGTGGATTCAGGCCATGCAAGAAGAATTACATCAGTTCGAGCTCAACAATGTCTGGGAACTGGTCAAACGTCCAGATCCTCGCAAGCACAATATCATTGGCACAAAGTGGATCTACCGCAACAAGCAAGATGAAAATGGCCTTGTGGTGAGGAATAAGGCACGGCTCATATCTCAAGGCTACACACAGGTTGAAGGAATTGACTTCGATGAAACTTTTGCACCTGTTGCTAGACTTGAGGCTATTCGCAAATTACTTGCTTATGCTAAACATCATGATATCACTTTGTATCAAATGGATGTGAAAAGTGCATTCCTCAATGGTAAGCTTGAGGAAGAAGTATATGTTTCTCAACCCCCAGGTTTTGAAGATCCGAAGAATCCTGACAAAGTCTTCAGACTCAACAAGGCTCTCTATGGCCTCAAGAAGGCCCCACGGGCGTGGTATGTTACCTTGAAGGAATTCTTCATGAAGAAAGGCTTCAAACCCGGTTCACTCGACCCTACACTTTTCACTAAATCTTATGATGGTGAATTGTTTGTGTGCCAAATATATGTTGATGATATTATCTTTGGCTGTACTGACCAATGTTATAGTGATGAATTTGCCTATATAATGAGTGAAGAATATCAAATGTCTATGATGGGAGAGTTGAAATTCTTCTTAGGTCTTCAAATTCGTCAACAACACAATGGCATATTCATATCACTGGAGAAATACCTCAAGAATGTACTGAGGAAATTCGGCATGCAAGATTGCAAAGGCGTCAAAATTCCTATGCCCACAAATGGCCATCTGTGCACTGATGAAAATGGTATTGATTTCGGTCATAAGGTATACCGCTCCATGATTGGCTCTTTATTGTACTTATGTGCATCTAGGCCAGATATAATGCTTAGTGTTTGCATGTGTGACCAATTTCAAGCTACACCAAAGGAATCACACCATAAGGCTGTGAAGCATATTCTTCGATATCTAGCTCGCACAACAACAGTTGGATTATGGTACCCCAAGGGCTTGGCTTTTGATCTCATTGGATATTCTGACTCTGACTATGCCGGTGATCGTGTGGACCACAAGTAAACATCTGGTACATGTCATTTCCTCAGACGATCTTTGGTCTGTTGGTCCTCGAAGAAATAGAACTGCGCATCACTATCTACTTCTGAAGCTGAGTACATTGCCGCTGGTTCTTGCTGTGCTCAATTTCTATGGATGAAGCAAACTCTCAAGGACTACTGTGTCAACATGAAGAATGTGCCTCTCTTCTGTGACAATGAGAGTGCCATCAAGATTGCTCACAACCCAGTTCAGCACTCAAAGACTAAGCACATTCAGATTCGTCATCATTTTCTTCGTGATCATGTGTTGAAGGGCGACATTTCTATTGAGCAAGTGAAGACTAAAGAACAGCTTGCCGATATCTTCAAAAAGCCCTTGGATGAGAAGAGATTTAGCATGTTGCGGTGTGAGCTAAATATCCTAGAATCTTCGAATGTTCTTTGAGAAGGACACTCATCCTAACACTTATGCAAAATTGATGACTTAGATGTGCAACACATGAAGAAACGTTTTTCTTCAATCAATGAAAAATAACACTCTATGTGTGAAGAAATCAACGAAGAATTGATTCTCATAACCCTACGATAATTGTATGCGGTGTATGAAATAATCATTCTTATACGGTGGGTCACGCCACCACCAAAAGTTGAAATTCCTCAGTTGTTCATATTCTTCAACTTTGCATTGTCTTCACTGTTTCTGTCGTTTTTCTTCATTGGCTATATATATATATGAGTTTATGTCCTCTACAGCATTCACTTATTGCTAATTCTTCAAGTTGGTTTTTCTGCTAAGTGAACGTGATCAGACCCTTTCCCCCTCTATGCTATACTCAACCCAATCTATTCACAAATTCTTCATGTGCGTTCTATTTGAAACTCGTTCAAAATCTTCACTGTATCCTTGTCAGCTGAAGAAATTGCGAACGGAACTTTAAAACCTATCTTATCTAAATTTTCGGCTTTCCCGCTCAAACCGTTCTGCATCCCATGATACACTTATTCTTTCACACACGGTCGCACACGATCTCCACCTCTCAGTACGTGGGTGACACATGTCAAGCGAATGAGAAGGGTCAGGGGCACGTTCGTCCAATTTCTTCGGGCGAACAATTTTTCACTATGGATATAAATACCCCTCTTCCCCCTTCCTCACTTCTTTTACTCCGCTCGACCTCTCTCCAGCTCGAGCTTCTCAAACCCTAGCGCCGCCGCTACTTCATCATCGCCAGTGAGGAAGAGCTGCACTGCCTCGACCTCGTCGCCGCCGTACTCGCGCTGGCCGTGGAAATTTTCACTCCGCCGCCGCCGTAGCCGTCTTCCTCCGCCAAGTTAGGGCGTGGAAGATCTACATAGACGAACTTCACCTCTCCCCCTCACTGTTCGTCGTGTTATTCATCCAGGGTAATTAAAAGTTACTTTTACTGCCCTCGTTGATCTGAATTTTTATCTAAAAAATCTTGAAAGGTGTTTTTCTTCATATCTTCACACACTAAAACACCTCACATATCATCTGTTCTTGATTCGTTTCTCTAAGCTATGTTTTTCTTCAAGATTCCTCAAATGTGTGGATTCCTGATCTGCACATCTCTGGAACCTAAGACAAAGAACACTTAGTGAAATTCTTCAAGAATCATCTGGTCAAATTCCTCAAACTTGTTCTTTTTACAAAACCTTCTAAGAGCACATATGACCTCTCCAAATTCCTCGCAACTATACTCTATTCACAAGTACTCATGTCAGCTATTGAATCACTAGGTTCTCATCAACTTAACTCATTTGTAGCGTTCCTCAAAGAAAAGTTGCATACTTCTTTAGAAAATTCAATTGTTCAAATTCCTCAACTGAAGAAAATGGCTGACGCTAAGAAGCCACAGAAAGGAGGAAATAGGGCTGAGGTCAACACAACGTTTGAAATTCCTAATGACATATACAAGGATTACTGCACTCCTGATGAGGCCAAGTTTGGAAAAGAGGACAAAAATCAGCGCAAGGTGCGCATGCAGAGGATAGAAAGGAGATGGACAAGAGAGTGGAGGGAGTACAGGTATGTTACTCCCAAGTACATGAAGAAATTCACACTCAATCCTCCATGCCCAAGACCTCCATTGGCACCTGGCCAAATAGCTGATCCCACCAGCCTCAAGCGCGGTGAGGACTGTCCTGATGAATGGGCCAAGTGCCAAGCCAAGTTGGCTAAGCAAGCCAGAGAAGCAGTGAGGAAATTCAATGAAGACTCTACTGCTACTGCTGCCTCTGTTGAGGCCTCTGCTGTCAAGCCAAAGAAGGCTATGTCAAAGAAGCTTGCGCATAAACCAAGTGCTTCACCAACAGTGCCCTCAAGGCCAAGTTCCTCAGCAATGCCCTCACGGCCAGAATCCTCAAAGCCCTCACGACCAATTCCTCATGCTGCTCCTGCTCCTCAAAAGTCCTCAGCTCCTCTGCCAAAGTCTTCGGCCGCTCCAACAAAGTCCTCTATACCTGTGCATCTCGCGACGTGTCAAAGGACCACAGGCGTCTCAATTGCCTCAGGAGCTTCAGCTAGTTCCTCAGCTGCACCAAATTCTTCAACGGGACCCTCTCTACTGAAGACAAAGGCCACTATTGGACGAGATCCTCACCCTAGTCCTCAGAAGAAGCAGGTCGCCTTCCAAGTGCCGTCTGAAGAAGACGAAGCTAATGATGATGAACTTGCTGAAATCAGCAGAGATAGGCAAGTCAGGGCCGCTAGAGCCAAGGGAACAAATGTGCCACTGCTTTTGGATCCCAAGTTGATCCTCGAATACATTGATGCTTGGCACAGGAACCCCAACACTCACATGCCTGATTTCAAGCTGACTCCTGGCCAAAGTCACATGCTGACCCACTTCATTCAAGAACAAAAATGGAAATTTGAGAAGGCCAGGCAGATCAATAAAGCACAGTACAAGAAGGAGCGTTATCTAAAGAAAAACGTTGTCTCTATGACAACTTAAGAACTTGTCGCTATTCAAACTGAGATCAAGAAACTCAGTGATGAATTTGATGCATACTGAAAGTGCGTTATATTGACTAGAGGGGGGTGAATAGGAGATTTTTATGAAATTCTTCACTGAAGAATTTGCTGGGGAGGAAATTCCTTAGCGAAGAACTATCAGTAGAGCAATGAGTACTCAAAAGTAAACATAACAGAATACAAGCATAGTCATCATGATGAATTGAAGACAGGCACAGAGTATAGAAGCGTAAACACAGGATGAAGACAAACAGACTGAAGAAATTGAACTGAGGAAATTGAGAAAGTCTTCAATCAAAATCTTCAAACACAGATATGAACAAGCACACAACACAGTTATGAGGAAATGAAAGAGTTGAGGAAATAGAACCAGTAAGCTTGGTGAAGACAATGATTTGGTAGACCAGTTCCAACTGCTGTCTCAGTTGTACGTCTGGTTGGAGTGGCTGAGTATTTAAACTCGAGGACACACAGTCCCGGACACCCAGTCCTGAACACGCAGCTCAGGACACGCAGTCCTCACCGTATTCTCCTTGAACTAAGGTCACACAAACCTCATCCAATCACTCGTGGTAAGTCTTCAGGCGACTTCCAAACCTTCACAAACTCGGTCACTTGGCGATCCACAATTCCTCTTGGATGCTCTAGACCATGACGCCTAACCGTCTGGAAGAAGCACAGTCTTCAAAGGTAACAAGCGTCGGATCCACGCAGGATCAATCTCTTCAGTGATGCTCAATCACTTGGGGTTTGTAGGTGTTTGGGTTTTGGGTTTTTGGTTTTTCCTCACTTGATGATTTTCGCTCAAATTCCTTAGAGGATGGGTTGCTCTCAAATGACAAGTGTCAGTTTCTCTTGGAGCAGGCAACCAGCTATTGGTTGTAGGGGGCGGCTATTTATAGCCTAGGGAGCAGCCCGACATGATAAGACATAAATGCCCTTCAATGATATGACTGTTAGGTGGATAGATATTTTGGGACACCTGGCGCATAGCACAACAACGGTCGGAATTTTGAGTAGCAAAATCCTTAGGGCTATCATGTTCCTCATTGTGTAGGAAATCCACACTCGCGAATTCCTAACTCCTCAGTCAGAATAAATTCCTGAGAGACCAGAAGAACTTCGTCTCTGTCACTGAAGAATATGACTGGACTGTATGAGATTTCTAATGGCTTCACTCAAAGGGATTGGTAGGTGTAGGATTTTGAGTTGAGCATCACATGGAAATTTTTCCTTAGTATTTCCTCGACACCCTTTAACAGTACGGTGTTTCCTATGACTCAAGAAAGAGAAAATGAAACTATGAAAACAAAAGTCTCCACGCTTTATGTTCCTCGAATGAATACCACGTCTTCAAGGTCACACTATTTTCTTCACTTTCAAAGTCTTCAGAAAGTCCTCAGAATACCAAAGTCTTCAGATGAAGAACTTCATTTTTAGGGGTCGACTTTCTCTGTAAATATCAAACTCCTCATAGACTTATAGACCTGTGTACACTCATAAACACATTAGTCCATTAACCTATAAGTCTTCAATACACCAAAATCACTAAGGGGCACTAGATGCACTTACAATCTACCCCTTTTCGGTGATTGATGAAAATATAGGTTAAGTTTTCAAGGGGGATAAACATATGAAGTGTAACTACTAATATTGAGGAATTTGATTGCAAGATATAGAAGAACTCCCCCTGAAGATGTGCATAGTGAGGAATTTTATTTTGAAGCAATGCACACTTGAAGAGTTGAATCATGGAGATCTCCCCCTATATCTTGTAATTCATACACGCATTTGATATATCACAATGAAGAATTTGAAATGCATGATGAAATATGGTGACTGATGTAATTCGATAATGTCTCAGAAGAACCATATCAAAAGTATCAGAGAACCATCGGGTTTAAGTTTACAACTCGATCCAATAAAGTCTCAGAAGAACGAGAGTTGTAACTTAACAAAAAAACGCCCATATAGAAAGACTCGCTTGAAGACTAACTCAAAATTCTCCCCCTTTGTCATCAAATGACCAAAAGGATCGAATATGAGGACTAACGCCCTTGAAGAATATCAAGTTGATGAAGGAGCGCCAGCGTTGTTGGGGTCGTTTGTCGTAGTAGGGCCTGCTGCAGTGTCGTCCAAGTCTTTATTTTCATCAGTGTCACGCGATGAAGAATATGAGCTGGCCACCAGAGAAGGAACCTTGACCTTCTTGAATTTTTTTGGTGGAGGTGCAGACCAGTCAAAATCTTCTTTGAGACCCATGTTCTTCAGATCTTCTTCACCATACAGATGTGACAGGATTACCCAGGTGCGACCGAAGACTTGATGGAGGTAGTAGTGGTTTTTCTTCACTGCATTGTGTGTGGCAGTCATGTTGTGAAGAAGTGAACCAAACTGACTCTTAACCCATTTGTGATTTCGATCCACCTTCTGGTGAAGACTAAGCAGAAGTTCATGGTCAGTCATCACGCGCGGAGCAGTGGCTTGAGGATTCTGGCCGTGAGGGCATTGCTGAGGAACTTGGCCTTGAGGGCATTGTTGGTGAAGCACTTGGCTTGCGCGCAGGCTTCTTTGACATAGCCTTCTTTGGCTTGACAGTAGAGGCCTCAGCAGAGGCAGCAGCAGTAGCAGAGTCTTCATTGAATTTCCTCACTGCTTCTCTGGCTTGCTTAGCCAACTTGGCTTGACGCTTGGCCCATTCATCAGGATAGTCCTCACCGCGCTTGAGGCTGGTGGGATCAGCGATTTGGCCAGGTGCCAATGGAGGTCTTGGGCATGGAGGATTGAGTGCGAATTTCTTCATGTACTTAGGAGTGACATATCTGTATTCCCTCCACTCTCTTGCCCATCTCCTCTCTATCTTATGAATGCGCACTTTGCGCTCATTTTGGTTTCCTCAGTAGGTGTGCAGTACCCAGCATATATTTCATCAGGGATCTCAAACGCTGTATTTACCTCAGGCCTCTTTCCTCCGTTCTGTGGCTTCTTACCATCAGCCATTTTCTTCAGTTGAGGAATTTGAACAATTGAATTCTCTGAAGAAGTATGCAACTTTTCTTCGAGGAACGCTGCAAATGAGTTAAGTTGATGAGAACCTAGTGATTCAGCAGCTGACATGTGTACCTGTGAACATAGTATAGTTGCGAGGAATTTGGAGAGGTCATATGCGTTCTCAGAAGGTTTTGTAAAAAGAACAAGTTAGAGGAATTTGACCAGATGAGTCTTGAAGAATTTCACTCCGCGTTCTTTGTCTTAGGTTCCAGAGATGTGTAGATTCAAAATCCACACATTTGAGGAATCTTGAAGAAACCATGGCTTAGAGAAACGAATCAAGAACAGATGACCTGTGAGGTGTTTAGTGTGTGAATCTATGAAGAAAAATACATTTTAAGATTTTGAAGATAATCATTCGAATCAACAAGGGTAGTAAAAGTAACTTTTAATTACCCTGGACAAAGAACACGACGAACTGGAGTGAGGACATGTGAAGTTCGTCTGTGCAGATCTTCCACGCCCTAACTTGGCGGAGGAAGACGGCTACGGCGGCGGCAGAGTTAAGATTTCCGCGGTCGGTGCGAGTACGTCGGTGATGAGGTCGAGGAAGTGAAGCTCTTCCTCAGCGGCGGCGATGAAGTAG
Organism: Triticum aestivum; assembly: GCF_018294505.1. Lineage (NCBI taxonomy): Eukaryota > Viridiplantae > Streptophyta > Magnoliopsida > Poales > Poaceae > Triticum > Triticum aestivum. Next base: position 300,833,378 of record NC_057797.1, read on the forward strand.
CGGCGGCGCTAGGGTTTGAGAAGCTCGAGCTGGAGAGAGATCGAGCGGAGTAAAAGAAGTAAGGAAGGGAAGGAGGGGTATTTATAGCCACGGTGAAAAACTGCTCGCCCGAAGAAATTGGACGAATGTGCCCCTGACCCTTCTCATTCGCATGACATGTGTCACCCACGTAGTGAGAGCTGGAGACATGTTAGATCGTGGGTGAGTGGATAAGTGTACCGTGGGATGCGGAACGGTTTGAGCAGCAAAGCCGAAAATTTCGATAAGATAGGTTTTAAAGTTCCATTCACAATTTCTTCAGCTGACAAGGACACAGTGAAGATTTTGAATGAGTTTCAAATAGAACGCACATGAAGAATTTGTGAATAGATTGGGTTGAGTATAGCATAGAGGGGAAGGGTACGATCACATTCACTTAGCAGAAAACCAACTTGAAGAAATAGCAATAAGTGAATGCTGTAGAGGCCCCGGCATCGAAGGGGAGGTCCGCGGTTGGTAGAGTAACACTATTCTAATCACAGGATTAGAATAGTTATTTGGATCACGGCGCGCCCTATGTAGGAGCCGCGGAGATCTCGTGAACTCCACCGACTGCCCGACATAAAAAAACGGCCACACCACGACCCCCACCACCTCCCCCCGATCCCCTCTGATCCCATCGCTGCCGATCTCGCCCTGGATCCACTCGCCTCTGGTTGACCCACCGCGGACCTCCCCTCCGACGCCGAGGCCTCACGCCGCCCCACCTATCCAGCCCCGCCCCAGATCTCCCTGTCATTGGTGCCCTGCCCCACCTCTCTCACCCAGCCTATACTCCCCGCCGCCGGTGCCCCACTCGCAGCCGCCCTGTCAACGCAGGCGCCGCCGCCGCCAACCGCGCAAGCCGCCCTCCTTAGCCCGGTCGTCACTCCCCGACCTCGACGCGGCCGCATCTCCTGCCCCTCCCCCCGCCCGACGAGCCTCCCATCGCCCTTCATCCCCGACGTGCCTCCGCGTGGTCGGAGCTCCATATGCAAAGGAGATCCCATTGTTCTGCAGGTCAACTATGCCTCCCATGGACAGTCATCTCCATTGGAGCCCTTGCATCATCCCACCTCCCAGCGCTCATGCCGTTCACCGCTACCAAATCCGGCTGTTCAACGATGTAGCACCAGGAGGTTCAGCGCCTCAACCCCTCTGAATCCCATGTACTGATGCTCATCTTCTGCTTCCTTCTTCAACCCGGTGATGTCGAGTACATGGTGCGCTGCCACCAGCTTGATTCCACTTGGGCTTTGTCTGCCATGTTTTTGTGCGTGTGTGCTATGTGTCTTATTTGTGTGGCGACTGAACTTGTGCCTCAGATTATTTTGAACTGCTGCTTCTACATTTGTTCAGTCCATTTAGTCTCTGTTTGACTTCTCTTACATTGTATCCTGTAGGGGTACAAAAGTTTTCCGAAACATTGTTCCTGTTAATGTCTACAAGAGCTGTTGTTCAGCAGATTTCTGGTCGTAGTCAGGTGGAGACAGGGTTTGGCTCTGTGTTAAGACGAGAGGTTGCCACACAATAAAATGAGATTTGCATGCGTACTTTGACATTGGTTTTCTCCTAGATTGTGTTTTTGATTTTGTTTACGTGAGAAAACAATCTGTATTGTAGAAGTTCATTTCTTATTGCCCGAGAGTTCATGTATTACTACCAAAAAATTGACATTTCAGAACACCAATAGGAAAAAACAGCCAGCAGAAGTCCGTTCAGCAGTGGCGAGGCCATTCGGTGACGCGAACCAAGGTCGTTCACTGGATCAGTGTCATCCCGTCGATCCCCTCTTTGGCGCGCGCTGCTCGGCCTCCCACCATGCAAGTCCACCACTCGTTGCGTGCTGCCACTATTGGGGCCGGCGAGACCCACCTGCCCACCTCCTATCCCCGCCTGTGGCCGCTTCTGAAGTCCAGCCTGACTAGCCTATTCAGTTCGATGTGTGGGTCACTATCCCTGGATACTGCCAAGCTGCACCAATACTTTTAGTTCCTGTTCCTCTCAGACTCGGTGTGCTCTACGGACGGGGAGGCATGGAGTTGTCGAGTAGTATGGGAGGCGAGCTGCTACTGCGGTGAGGAACCCCTTCTCAATATTTTTTTGGAATTTTTGTGAGGACCATTTGTGGGAGACGATGGTGGTGTTAATTTTCTTTACTCTCTCCATAGTTTTAGGCGACCTGTGAAGTGGTTAGTGAGTAGAGTGGTCGATGCATCCTGGGAGTATGAGCTCAAATCTTGGTCCGGTCTTTGCTATTTGAACACATGATATTACTCACCAGCTCAAGTGTACCTGCAGATGGGAGAGAGCTCTACGAGATTTTGCAAGAACAAGATCACAATTTTATACAATTTGTCACTTGTTTAAATATTGGATTTGTAGATGGGGAGGCAGTCCAGCACCCAGTTCGGTGCTCTGGGAGAAACTGAAGAGCTTCCTGGGCATAAACAAGCAGAGAAGCTTCAAGTTCCTGTCCATGGAGAAGCATCAGAGTTTCGAGGGGAGGAGGAGCAGGGACAACCCTGGAAAGAAGAGGGTGATAGCGCACCACCTCGCGGCAAGGACCGGCAATATCTGCCATGTCCGACAAATGGTGCAGTTGTTCCGTTTGCCTCATTCAATTTGGTCCATAGACTGTTGCCATTTGATATAAGTGACAAAGAACAACTTCAACTGAAGAAACTATTGTTGTTGTTCAGTACAGAGTACTACCAAACATCAAGCTCAATCTTGCCCGCTTTGATGCTATGTACGAGTGGATAAGATATACATTGTGTTTGATGCTATGGAGCAATGGATAAGGTGGATAAGGTGGCTAATAAAAAATTTGGGAGATGGAGAATAAAGGTGTGTGGTAGAAAACCACTCGTACACTTCTTTTAGGAAAAAAGGGTACACAAAAATTATACTTTGTTCATTGCATATAGACTTACTCTGATTCAATTTGATATTTGGACTATGGATGTTTATGGCCTTGAACTGATGCCTGATTTTGTTAAACATATGGAAAATAATGTGAGCAGTTGGATAGCAGTTTGTACTTGGTGCAGTTTGTGTAGTCCGAGTTGAACTAAAACCACGACACTTATTTCGGATCGGAGAGAGTAGTTTTTTGTTTGCACAAAATATACATTTAGTATAGAAATTCAACATTTATTCTATCAGCAGCAAAATAGTTTGAGTCATTAATTTTTTCTGTAGAAAACTGATGTACTACTCTCTTTGGCTTCAAGTGTGCCTTGGAAAATAAATACCCAGAAAATACAGTTTATGAAGTTCATATTGGAATGACAGAGAAGGTCGAAGTAGATAACATTAAAAATACTCCGATAGTAAAGTTCGCATAAAAATCTAGAACATGCAGTCTGCAAGTTCCAAGAAAGATTGATAATAAATTAAAAGAATGATATTTATAAATCTAAGAACTTCGAATTAAAATAACAGAGCAGCTTGATATTTATAAAACAAGGGATTTTCCATTCTAAAAAGTAAAACCAAAACAGAACATACAAGAAACACAATGAACTTCAAATTTGGATGTTTCTAGAAACATGATAAAAAGTCCGATCTCCCGATTAAAAAAACAAAAAAAATCATGTTAGCACACGAAGTTCGATTATTCAAAAATACAAAAGTTAAAAAAATGCAAAAAGAAGACACAAGAAGTTCAAGAGTAAAAAGAATAATAAGTTCAATTTTTCTAAATAGAGCAATTCAAAATTCATAAGAAAAAGATTTTCATGGTTTCAAAATAAAAAAACTCTAGAAGTTCAAATCTAAAATATTGGACTGGTTCATAAAACTAGGATTTTTTCTTACTAAAATAAAACCAAGAAGTCCAAATTACAAAAATAAAGATGTTCGATATTTATAAAAAAAACTCAAATTTTCCTTCTGGCTAAAGAAAAAAAATGAAGAAGTTCAAATAAAAATAAAGGAGTAGTTTGATGTACACGGAAAATTCAAATTCTTTCCTTTTATAGGAAAACTAGAAATATCAAGCAAATTTTTTAAAATGCTTGTTGCTTATGTAAAACAAATTTTTCGTAAAAAAAGACTAAAAAGTTCAAATTAAATTAACGGAGAAGTCTGAAGTATATAAAAAACTTAGATTTTTCTCGTTATTAAAGAATAAACTAAAGAAGTTCAAATAAAAAACATAAACAACTAAAAAATTTAGAAAGATTTTCCCATTTTTTTAAACTAGAAGTACAAACCAAAACAACAAAGTGTTTCGATGTTTATTTAAAAAGCTAGGATTTTAGCTTTTTTTTTTTTCAAAAACTCAAGTATATTCGTTGCTATTAAAGAATCAACAATGATGTTCGAATTGAAAAAACATTGAAATTCAATGTTTATTTGAAAAATTGGATTTTTTCTAGTTACTAAAGAATAAAACCAATAATTCAATTTCAAATACCGAAGATGTTTAGTGTTTGTAAAAAACATCCAATTTTCATATTTCTAAAAATACACAATGAAGTTTAAATAAAAAGGCTAGAGCGATTCAATGTCTATAAAAAACTCAGATATTTTCACGTAACCAAGAGAAATTCGGATTGATAACTGCCAGAAGTTCATGTATAAAAAAGAATAAAAACAACGGAAAGTTCAAGTACTAAAAAAGAATAAAAAATATGTGAAGTTTGTTGCTAGAAGTTCAAGTGTTAAAAATTTGTTGCTAGAAGTTCAAGTGCTTGGCCCGAGAAAGTTAAAAAATTCTTGTGAGAGAGGTTGAACAAAAATATGTGACATAAGTTCAAGGTGAAAACAACGGAAAGTTCAACTACTACACGGGATGTGTTTCAGATAAGAATATAAGAATAGAAAACAAAAAGCTTAAAAGGTTTGTTGCAAGAAGTTTATGTGCTCCTCCATGAACGGTTCAGAATTTACATTGCGGGACATCTGACCTCCTATTACATGTTTGAAAATGGCAAAAAAATGACGTCTGGCCTTCAATTGCGTGTAATTCGACGTATACACAAAAATGCGACAGAAGTTTATAGTGAAAACAACGAGAAGTTCAAGTACTGCAAGGAATTCATTTCAGGTGAGAAAAAAAGTATAGAAAAAATAAAAGCTTCAAAGGTTTGTTAAAAGAAGTTGAAGTCCTCTTTTCGGGGAAGTTAAAAAATTCTTGCGAGAGACATTCACCATATATTCATGTTCGAAAACACAAAAAAGAAATCGTTTTTTTGCGTTTTAGAAAAATTCTCTCAATCTACAAAGAAGTTCAGTTATTATTGAGGAGCAATTTGATTTCAAAAAGAAAATAAAAAATTTAAATTATAAAAAGGGAAAAAGTTCATTTACTACATGGTGTGTGTTTAATATGAGAAAAATGAATAAAAAGGCAAGGTTTGCCTCATTATTAAAAAATGGAAACAAGAAGTTCAAAACTTAAATAACAAAGACGGTCAACTTTTAATAATAGAGCACTTCAAAATTTCATAAAAAAGATTAAAAAATAAACCAGGAAGTCCATATTAAAAAGATGGCGAAGTTCGATGATTATAGAAAACTCAGATTTTCCTCGTTATGAAAGAATGGAAACAAGAAGTTCAACTTTTAATAATAGAGCGCTTCAATATTTCATAAAAAAGATTAAGAAATAAAACCAGGAAGTCCATATTAAAAAGATGTAGAAGTTCGATGATTATAGAAAACTCAGATTTTCCTTGTTATTAAATAATGGAAACAAGAAGTTTAAAAATTAAATAACAAGAAGTTCAACTTTTAATAAATAGAGCATTTCAAAATTTCGTAAAAAATATATTAAGAAATAAAACCAGGAAGTCCATATTAAAAAGATGGAGAAGTTCGATGATTATAGAAAACTCAGATTTTCTTCGTTATTAAATAATGGAAACAAGAAGTTCAAAAATAAAAAACAAGAAGTTCAACTTTTAAAAATATAACGCTTCAAAATTTCATAAAAAGGATTAAGAAATAAAAACAAGAAGTCCATATTAAAAAGATGGAGAAGTTCGATGATTATAGAAAACTCTGATTTTCTTCGTTATTAAATAATGGAAACAAGAAGTTCAAAAATAAAAAACAAGAAGTTCAACTTTTAAAAATATAACGCTTCAAAATTTCATAAAAAGGATTAAGAAATAAAAACAGGAAGTCCATATTAAAAAGATGGAGAAGTTCGATGATTATAGAAAACTCAGATTTTCCACATTATTAAAGAATGAAAGCAAGAAGTTCAAAAATAAAATAATAAGAAGTTCAACAATTAAAATTAGAGCACTTCAAAATTCATAAAAAATGATTAAGAAAAATCAAATTAAAAATTCATAAAAAAACTTAAATATTTTCCCGTAACCGAGAGTGGTCCAGGTTGATAACTGCCAGAAGTTCATGTACTACACGGTGTGCATTTTTTTATTAAAAAAGAATAAAAAATCAAAAGCTAAAAGTTTTGTTGTTATAAGTTGAAGCACTTCGTTGGAGAAAGTTAAAAAAATTATTGTGAGAGAGATTTGTACAAAAGGAATATTATTTGTGTAACACTTATGATGGATGAGAAAATTACAAACGGAAATACGTCACTGAAGTTCAACAGAAAACAACAGGAAGTTCAATTACTACAGTGGATGAATTTTAGATAAAAACTTTTAAAATTGACGCAAATATGAAAAAACGATCAACACGGGAAAGTTAAGTGCTTACAACAGCTTTCCACCGGTATATCACTCGCTCAATTCCGGTGAGTGGATGGGGAGTTATGAGCAGTGGATAGAGGCCTACGAGCAAAAAAATCACGTGATAAACAGAGTGAAGTTCAGGTACACGTGCCGAGAAGTTCAGATTCTTCACGCGGTGCATTTTCGAAGAATCTGTTTCGCGATATAGGCAGAACGAATGATCCCGCCATTTTCGAAATTACTTGAAAACGGCTAGGAATCAGAGAAAACCATCAACATGAGAAAGTTTCGCAATTTCCGTAGCTTTTCAACGATATATTAGTTGCCTCATTCCAATAAAGTTTGTAGAAATTACGGCAAAAATACGTTTTTCGCCATTTTCAAAACTGACTTAAAACCGTAAAGAATTGGGAGAAACTATACATAACAAAAAGTTTCGCATTTATTCAAGCTTTCCAACGCCATATCATATGCTGCATTCGGACGCACGGTTAAAAAATTAGCTCGAAAATACGAACTCGGTAGGACTTGGACCATTTTCTAAATTACTCTTAAACCATTCAAAATTAGAAAAAAAACTTTCCAGATGAAAAAGTAGCGCATTTTCATAAGCTTTCCAACGCCATATCATATGCCTCCATTGGATTAGCCGTTTAGAAATGACATCGAAAAAACAAACTCAGCTGTTCGATTTACAAAATTTTACGTTTTTTCAAATTACTCTTTAACCATAGGGAATTAGAGAAAACTTTCAACATGTGGAAGGAGAGGTTTTGCAGCATCTTTCCAACGCCATATTATATGCCTCATTCCGATAAACGGTTTAGAAATGCGATCGAAAATACGTTTCATGTTTTTTGTGCGAAGAAAAACGGTTTTCAAAACTGCTCTTAAACCGCTTATATTTTGCCAAAAATTTAAGTTGGCTCAAGATTGGGGTCCATAGCTTTCCAACGGTATATCGCAAGCCCCATTTGGAAAATGTTGGCGGAAGTTCAACCTAGTTCACAGGGAAGTTCAACGTACTACTAGCGGGGCAGGTCAGGTTGTGATCAGAAAATTATTCTGATCCCATGATCAGAATAGTGTTTATATATATATATATATATCCAATGAAGAAAAAGGACGGAACCAGTGAAGACTATGCAAAGTTGAAGAATATGAATAATTTGAGGAATTTCATCTTTTGGTGATGGCGTGATCCACCGTATAAGAATGATGATTTCAGACACCGCGTACAATTATTGTAGGGTTCTGAGAATCAAATTCTTCATTAATTTCTTCACACTAAGAGTGTTATTCTTCATTGATTGAAGAAAAACGTTTCTTCATGTGTTCCACATCTAAGTCATCAATTTTGCATAAGTGTTAGGATGAGTGTCCTTTTCAAAGAACATTCGAAGATTCTAGGATATTTAGCTCACACCGCAACTTGCTAAATCTCTTCTCATCCAAGGGCTTTGGGAAGATATCGGCTAGCTGTTCTTCAGTCTTCACATGCTCAATAAAAATGTCGCCCTTCAACACATGATCACGAAGAAAGTGATGACGAATCTGAATGTGCTTTGTCTTCGAGTGCTGAACTGGGTTGTGAGCAATCTTGATGGCACTCTCATTGTCACAGAAGAGAGGCACATTCTTCATGTTGACTCCGTAGTCCTTGAGAGTTTGCTTCATCCATAGCAATTGGGCACAGCAAGAACCAGCAGCAATGTACTCAGCTTCAGCAGTAGATAGTGATACGCAGTTCTGTTTCTTTGAGGACCAACAGACCAAAGATCGTCCGAGGAAATGACATGTACCAGATGTTGACTTGTAGTCCACATGATCACCAGCATAGTCAGAGTCATAATATCCAATGAGATCAAAAGCCGAGCCCTTGGGGTACCATAATCCAAGTGTTGTTGTGTGAGTTAGATATCGAAGAATATGCTTCACAGCCCTATGGTGTGATTCCTTCGGTGTAGCTTGAAATTGGGCACACATGCAAACACTAAGCATTATATCTGGCCTAGATGCACATAAGTACAATAAAGAACCTATCATGGAGCGGTATACCTTATGATCGAAGTCAATATCATTTTCATCAGTGCACAGATGGCCATTTGTGGGCATAGGAATTTTGACGCCTTTGCAATCTTGCATGCCGAATTTCCTAAGTACATCCTTGAGGTATTTCTCCTGAGATATGAATATGCCATTGCGTTGTTCACGAATTTGAAGACCTAAGAAGAATTTCAACTCTCCCATCATAGACATTTGATATTCTTCACTCATCATATAGGCAAATTCATCACTATAACGTTGGTCAGTACAGCCAAAGATAATATCATCAACATGTATTTGGCACACAAACAATTAACCATCATAAGATTTAGTGAAAAGGGTAGGGTCGAGTGAACCGGGTTTAAAGCCTTTCGTCATGAGGAATTCCTTCAAAGTATCATACCAAGCCCGTGGGGCCTGCTTGAGGCCATAGAGGGCCTTGTTGAGTCTGAACACTTTGTCAGGAATCTTTGGATCTTCAAAACCTGGGGGTTGAGAAACATATACTTCTTCCTCAAGCTTACCATTGAGGAATGCACTTTTCACATCCATTTGATATAAAGTGATATCATGATGCACTACTAGGGAAAAGCCTACCAGCAGCGAGGGTTTTGGGCCTCTCAGTAGCGCGGGCACCGGCGCTACTAATAAGGCGCTACAGCTAACGTATAGCAGTAGCGCCGGTTGTCCCACGCTACTGCTATACATGAATAGATGGAGCGCTCTTTGGGAAAGGGCGCTGCTGATATTATATGCAGCGCTGTTTGCTGGGACGCGCTACTGACAACGCGGCGCTACTGCTAAATTTCCCCCCTCGCTACTACTAGTTTATTTATTAGTTTTTTTCCTGCATATTTGTTTTGTATTTGTTTTGTATTTGAATAGGCTTTATACAATAATCTTTAGCATATCATACACATACAAATGTAATCATAGCATATACATACAATTAGTCTCATCAAATCATGTCATCATCATAATCATCATCCAACACAAAGTGGTCTCTCGTCATCATCTCGAAAATAGCGATACAAGTCTCGAATGATATGCAAATACATCGTCATCCATCTAAACAATGATATACGCGAGAAGAGCTATCACTTTGAGAACAAGAGTTCGTATCCCTCTTTCGCATTAGCGTGAACCTCTAAACTAACTACTGCCTGTCGCTCGGAAACCGGAAGGGCCTGACACTCCGGCCACTTGTCATATATAACTCCTGGCATAGCACTTCTTCGCCATAAATGATCTATGCACCTGCATCATCACATGAGTCGATGATATGCAACATATATAGTTGAGAAACAGAAAGAGACAGACTTGGCAAAAATAAAAACAACATATCATAAGCATAAATAACAAAGTTCATCGTACCCCAAAATGCCCTAACTAGAGTGATTTTCGCTAGTCGAGGAGGAGGACGGTTTAATTACATCACAAATAAAGTTTCACCGTGCATAACTCAAAGTTTTGTCATACAGAAAGTATGGACTAAACGGACACATTTTTATATATCGACAATCACTCCAACATGTCGTTCCATCCATCCAAGTCAAGGAGATAGTCCCCAAGCCTAGTGAAAGGCTTCAGGTCGAGACGCTGAGAGGCTATCCATGTTCGGACGTCTTCCCGCGACATTTGTCCTTCTCCGTAGAACATCCCTGTTTTTCCGACAACCTCCTTCATGATGATTTGGGCAAGTTCGCGCTGGATGTTATAGAACTCAGCTCGAAGTCGATGATCCTCGATATCTCCTATGTCCTTTGCCCATTGCAAAATATGGGCATCGCCGGATCTAGGTGACATGTGAAGGTTCTGGTGATCCCGTCTGTAATCCAGCATGTGGTGTAGGACATAGAATCCATCATTAAGAGAATCGTTCGGTTGCTGGATGCAGCAGAAGTCGGCCTTATGGCCGAAGGCGACCCTGCCGCCCCTTCTATTCTTGTCCCTGACCTCTCCATCCCTTGCGTGGTAGTAAAACATAGCACTGTCCAAGTAATCCTTTTTGTGAATGTTCTTCGACGAGTCCAAGTAAAGAGCGCGGGAGAATCGGGGGTAGAGGATGATGAGGACAGCACGCCCGCCGTAGCATCGACGCGCTTCCTCGGGCGCCGTTGGCTCAAAATTGCTATCGCCCACCTCTGTGACCACCACTCTAATAGTCTTGAGTTTGTTAGGAACTCGTTGCCTCTTTGCTTTCGGTTCTACACCGGCTCCGCTCCCCGAGGCAGCGCCGGTCTCAGTCTCAGCGCCGGTCTCGATGCCTGTCTGAGTTTGAGCGCCGGTCTCAGTCTCAGCACTGGTCTGTGTGTCGGTCTCAGTCCCCGATGCCACCGGTGGGCCTAGCAATAACATCGGTTGATCATCGGTAAGGCTAAAAAATTCATCTGCCGCCCGGTAGGCGTCATCGCAATCACCAGAACCCTGTCCTTCATCTTTGCTAGCCATGTTTCCTATGATTAAATCTAGTCAATTAATTCTAGACCTAATAAAATGAATAATGACATAAAAAAGGCCTCTTGTTTTGCAGGAACGTTGACTCCTTCCTGGTGCGGCAAATCACACGGGCACTCGATATGTCCTAGTTTGTAGCACAAGTCATGCCGAAATTCACGGAAAATTTTGGCATGACCTTTGCTAAAAAGTGGACAAATCGAGAAACTGAAATTTGCCGGAACGGAAATGAATCAACATTCCCGCAAAATATATACAGGCCACTCAGCTTCATTGAAACAACAAAGCCACTTGGGCACAAACAACATGACCACTTCAATGAAAAGATATAATCAACAATAAAAGTCTAGGAAGGGATCATCTTTAAAATATAACTTGCCTAAATAACCTAGATAATTAACCTAATCAAACTAGTTAACCTGACTAGTTCTCTGTCAAAGCCCTAACTAAATTTTTGCACTAACCTAGGTAATTAACCTAATTAAACTAGTTAACCTAACTACTTCTCTATCAAAGCCCTAACTAAATTTTTGCCCTGACCTAGATAATCAACATAATTAAACTAGCTAACCTATGCATGAGAGAGAGAGAGCAGGGGTGGGGGCTTACAGAGGATGGCTCCGGTGGTGGCGAGGGAGGCAGTAGTGGCGAGGGAGGCAGGGGCGTCTCCGGTGACGGCGAGGGAGGCAGTTCTAGCGAGGGAGGATCCAGTGGCGTCGACGGCGGCTCCGGTGGCGTTGATGAGGCCGCGCGGCTCCGTGGCGTTGGGGGCGGCTCCGATGGCGTCGACGGCGCACGGCTCTGGTGGTTCCGGGGGCGTCGACGTCGGCAGGAGACGACGGCGAAGTGGGGCGTGGACGAATCGGGGAGACGGCAGCGGGGTGGGTCAAGAGATTTGGGGGGCAAGTGGTGGCCAGGGGGGGGGGGAAACGGTTTTTTGGTTAAGTCAAAACTAGCGGTAGCGCATTTCACAGAACGCGCTATAGCTAAGGTAGCTATAGCGCTTTTTCCAAAACGTGCTACTGCTATACATATGTAAGTTTCTCTCTTTTTTATTTCCTTTTCTGTTTCTATAGCAGGGGTCCTCGAAATGTGCTGCAGCTGCGTTAGCTACAACGCCTCTTACTAACACACGCTACAGCTAAGCCATTCTCTGTTTTTTCGCTTTTTCATTTATTTTGCTTTACATTTTATTTTTTTATTTCTCCTTTTTCTGTTTCTTTCATTTCCATTTACTTTTCTATTTGTTTTTCGTTTTATTTTATTTCCATTAGCAGTAGCGCTGTTACAGGGAAACACACTGCTACTCATGCCCTAGCGGTAGCGCGCTTCCTGCAAGGCCGCTACTGCTATGCGTAGCCCATCGTTCCAGCAATGGGAATATTAGTAGCAGCGCTTTTACGGGCACACGCGCTACTACTAGAATCATATCTGCAATGCGCTTTATTCTGAACCGCTACTGCTATCTAGCACTAGCTCCCTTTTTGAACCCGCGCTGTTGCTAAATTTCTGTGTATAAGGTTTTCCCTAGTAGTGATGGTTAGCATAAGCAAGTAATATGCGAATAGCCTCAAGCCTAGCAACAGGTGCAAAAGTTTCATCGAAATCAATTCCTTCAACCTGTGTGTAGCCTTGAGCTACAAGCCGTGCCTTATTCCTCACCACAAGGCCATTTTCATCTTGCTTGTTGCGGTAGATCCACTTTGTGCCGATGATATTGTGCTTGCGAGGGTCTGGACGTTTGACCAGTTCCCAGACATTGTTGAGCTCGACTGATGTAATTCTTCTTGCATGTCCTGAATCCACTCAGGCTCCAGAAATGCTTCATCTACCTTAGTGGGCTCTGTAATAGAGACAAAAGCATAGTGCCCACAAAAGTTAGACAAATGTGAAGCTTTTGAGCGTGTGAGAGGACCTGGCGCTTTGATGTCATTGATGATCTTTTCAACTTGCACTTCTTTTGCAATGCGAGGATGAGCTGGTTGTCGTTGAAGAATTTGATCAGCGTTTTCTTCAGCATCATTTTCTACAGGTGCATTAGCTCGACGTTCTTCATGTTCTGGAATGAATTCTTCAGCAGATTCTTCAGTAGGAATGACATCCTCAGTAGCCTTGAACTTGATAGTTTCCTCAGGTGCTGGTTCATCTATCACAGTAGATAGGTGCTCTCTTTGCGAGCCATTAGTTTCATCGAACCGCATATCTACAGTTTCAACAACTTTGTGAAGAACGTTGTTGAAGACTCTGTAGGTGTGTGAGTCCTTTCCGTAACCAAGCATAAAACCTTCATGTGCTTTCGGTGCAAATTTTGAGTTGTGATGAGGATCTCTAATCCAACATTTAGCACCGAAGACTTTGAAATAACTTACATTGGGTTTCTTATCTGTGAGGAGTTCATAGGCAGTCTTTTTGAAGAATTTGTGAACATATACTCTGTTGATGATGTGGCACGCAGTATCAATTGCCTCAGTCCAGAAACGATGAGGCGTTTTGTATTCATCAAGCATAGAGCGAGCCATCTCAGCAAGAGTCATGTTCTTGCGCTCCACGACGCCGTTCTGCTGAGGAGTATAAGGAGCAGATAACTCATGAGTAATACCAAGTTCATCAAGATAGTCATCGAGACCAGAATTCTTCAACTCAGTGCCATTGTCACTTCTGATGTGCTTGATCTTCACACCAAAGTTGGTTGAAGCCCTCGAGGAAAATCGTTTGAAGACTTCCTTCACTTCATGTTTGTAAGTAACAAGGTGTACCCATGTGTAGCGAGAATAATCATCAACAATAACAAAGCCATATTGAGATGCTTCATTTGAAATAGCAGAATAATGAATAGGACCAAAGAGATCCATGTGAAGCAATTCAAATGGGTGAGTGGTGGTCATGATAGTCTTCGCTGGATGCTTGTCCTTGGTCATCTTCCCAGCTTCACAGGCTCCGCATAGTTGATCCTTGAGGAATTTGACATTCTCGATGCCAATGACATGCTTCTTCTTCGCAAGCATGTGCAAATTCCTCATGCCTGCATGAACAATTCGTTGATGCTAGAGCCAGCCTTCTGAAGCTTTTGCAAGTAAGCACACGACTGGTTGTGGTCCTGTAGAGAAATCAACAATATACAGGTCTCCTCTCCTAAAGCCTTCGAAGACTTTGGAATTGTCAGCTTCCATAACCACAACACAACGGTACTTGCCAAAGACAACAACCATATCAAGATCACAAAGCATTGAGACATACATAAGGTTGTATCCTAAGGAGTCAACAAGCATGAATTTGTCCATGTGTCGATCCTTTGTAATTGCAACCTTACCTAGACCCAATACCTGACTTTTGCCTTTGTCAGCAAAGATGATATGCTTCAGATGCAACGGAGATAATGGAGCATCCATCAATAGATTCTTGTCACCAGTCATGTGGTTTGTACATCCACTATCGAGGACCCACTCAGTGGCTTTGGGTTGATCATCCTGCAGATGAATTAGAGCATCTTACAAACTCATATACTTCATCAGTGAAGAATATGACATCAATTCATCAGATCAATTTCATTAAGTAAAAGAACTTATAAAGCAATATGAGGACGTGAGAAATGAAAGTTCATTTCTTCATGATTAGCCTGCGTCCTATCAGGCATACTCAGGTCTCGAGCAAATTCTTCAGACGATTATGTACGTCTGGAGACCTGACCTTGCAGAGGAGATTAGTCCTTTTTCTTCACCACCCACATCTTAAGGAGTGGCAAAGAGTTCATCATTCTGCGAGCTCCATACGAGAAGGATGACATAGAAGCCAGTCCAATTCGTTTCACATAAGAGGGGTTAGAGTAAGCATAAGACTATGCAGAGAAATTGATCGAGGAATTATGGACATAATGATTTGAAGAATAATGCACATATCCATAATCCTTAGATCTTCCCTGCGAAACAGACGGGTTAGCACGATGATGTTCATATGAGGACTTTGATCCATATGAGGAATTTGGTCGGTATGAGGACTTGAATCCATATGAAGAATTTGATCTGGGGTTCCTATTCTTCACAGGTGGCGTCATGATGACATTCACCTGAAGATTTTCAAGGCATCTTTTGGGAACCCAGATTTTCTTCATAGGGGAGCCGTTCCTGCAGTTAGAGCCAACATATCTAGCAAATACTTCACCATTCTGATTTTTGAACAGTTTATAGTTGGAGTCAATTGACTCATCATCAGAATGAGGAGATTCACATGCAAATCCAGATAAGTTAGATGGATCAACTAGAGGTCCCTTTGCAGCAACCCATGTAGTTTTGGGGTACTGCTCAGGCTTCCAATATGTACCATCAGCATTGAGTTTCCTCTCAAAGGCGATACCCTCTTTCCTAGGTTTCCTGTTGAGGATATGCTTTTTAAGCACATCACAAAGAGCCTGATGCCCTTTGAGGCTTTTGTACATGCCTGTCGTGTACAATTCCTTCAGCCCTGCATCATCAGTGATACTAGCAATGTCCTCAGATGAGGAATTAGTGATAGCAGAGGCATGTGAAGAATTTGAAACATTAGCAGCATTTGAACATTCAGGTGAAGAATTAGCAGATTCACGTTCAATGCACTTCAAGCATGGAGGAACAAATTCTTCCTGAGAAGCGCTGATTTGTTGAGCAAGTAATGAATCGCGCTCCTTCTGAAGATCTTCATAACTCACTCTTAGCTTCTCAAGGTCTTGCTTTCTTTGAAGAAATTCATAAGAAAGCTTCTCATGATCGGATAAGAGAGTGTTATGATGACTTTGAAGATTGTCAAACCTAGTCTGAAATCTCTGAAGATTTTCAGTCAGGGCTTTAGTGCGATCCAATTCTTCACCCAACATATCATCACTTTTTTCTAGCATGTTTTGAACCTTTTCTAAAGCCCTTTGTTGTTTTACAGCAATCTTAGCAAGTTTAGAATAGCTGGGCTTAAGATTTTCATCAGATTCATTCTCACTTGATTCAGATGAGGTATATTTGAGTACCTTGGCACCCTTTGCCATGAAGCAGTAGGTGGGAGCGTAGTCATCATCCCCTTCATCAGCTTTGTTGGTGAGGTTATTTTCTTCAGTGTTGAAGATAGACTTGCTGAGGAATGCAGTAGCGAGAGCTAGTCTCGCCACTCCAGATTTGGACTCCTCAGATGACTCCTCTTCCTCATTTTCTTCAGATTCAGCCTCAGAGTCCATTTCCTTGCCAATGAATGCCCTGGCCTTCTTGGAGCTGCTCTTCTTGTGATATGAAGGCTTTAAGGATTTTGATGATGAGGATTTTGTGGATTTCTTCTTTTTCTTCACATCATCAGAACTGTAATCCTTGTATTTCTTCTTCTTTGATTCCTTTTCCCATTGAGGACAATCTTGAATGTAATGTCCAGGCTTCTTGCATTTATGGCAGAGCCTCCTCTTGTAGTCACTTGATCAGGAATCACTGCTCCTTGAGGGTCTCCCAAAGCGACCATGTCTTGAGAACTTTTGGAACTTCTTCACAAGAAGAGCCAGATCATGGCTTAGTTCTTCAGGATCACCAAGGCTGCTACCAGAGTCTTCATCTTCGGACTCAGATACGGCCTTGGCCTTCAGTGCACGTGTTCTGCCATAGCTTGAACCATAGAGATCTCTCTTTTCAGCAAGTTGGAACTCATGAGTATTTAGCCTTTCGAGAATATCAGCGGGATCAAGTGACTTGTAATCAGCGCGTTCTTGTATCATCAATGCTAGAGTGTCAAATGAGGAATCAAGCGATCTCAGCAATTTCTTCACCACCTCATGGTCGGTGATGTCAGTGGCACCAAGTGCTTGAAGCTCATTTGAGATGTCAGTGAGGCGATCGAAGGTTTGTTGAACATTTCCATTGTCGAGTCTTTTGAAGCGGTTGAAGAGATTGCGAAGAATATCAACTCGAGAGTCACGCTGATTTGAGACTCCTTCATTCACTTTGGACAACCTGTCCCAGATAAGCTTCGCTGTCTCCAAAGCACTCACTCTGCCATACTGTCCTTTGCTCAGATGGCCACATATGATATTCTTCGCTTGAGAGTCGAGTTGCTTGAATCTCTTCACATCAGCAGCATTCAGAGAAGGTGTGACTGAGGGAACACCATTTTCCACAACATACCAGAGATCGTTATCAATTGCTTCAGCATGCATTCGCATCTTATTCTTCTAGTAGGGGTAGTCCGTCCCATCGAAGGTAGGACACCCAGCAGAGACCTTGATCATACCTGCGGTCGACATAACTAAAACTCCAGGTGGTTACACCAAAATGACACAGAACAAGGGATTACCTTGCTCTAATACCAATTGAAAGTGCGTTATATCGACTAGAGGGGGGGTGAATAGGCGACTTTTATGAAATTCTTCACTGAGGAATTTGCTGGTGAGGAAATTCCTTAGCGAAGAACTACCAGCAGGGGAATGAGTACTCAAAATTAAACCTAACAGAATACAAGCATAGTCATCATGATGAGTTGAAGACAGGCACAGAGTACAGAAGTGTAAACACAGGATAACACAGGATGAAGACAAACAGACTGAAGAAATTGAACAGAGGAAATTGAGAAAGTCTTCAGTCAAAGTCTTCAAACACAGATATGAACAAGCACACAACACAGTTATGAGGAAATGAAAGAGTTGAGGAAATAGAACCAGTAAGCTTGGTGAAGACAATGATTTGGTAGACCAGTTCCAACTGCTGTCTCAGTTGTACGTCTGGTTGGAGTGGCTGAGTATTTAAACTCGAGGACACATAGTCCCGGACACCCAGTCCTGAACATGCAGCTCAGGACACCCATTCCTCAACGTATTCTCCTTGAACTAAGGTCACACAGACCTCGTCCAATCAGTTGTGGTAAGTCTTCAGGCGACTTCCAAACCTTCACAAACTCGGTCACTCGGCGATCCACAATTCCTCTTGGATGCTGTAGACCATGACGCCTAACCGTCTAGAAGAAGCACAGTCTTCAAAGGTAACAAGCGTCGGTTCCATGCAGGATCAATCTCTTCAGTGATGCTCAATCATTTGGGGTTTGTAGGTGTTTGGGTTTTGGGTTTTTGGTTTTTCCTCACTTGATGATTTTCGCTCAAAGTCCTCAGAGGATGGGTTGCTCTCAAATGAAAAGTGTCAGTTTCTCTCGGAGCAGCTAACCAGCTAGTGGTTGTAGGGGGGGCTATTTATAGCCTAGGGAGCAGCCCGACATGATAAGACATAAATGCCCTTCAATGATATGACCGTTAGGTGGATAGATATTTTGGGACAGCTGGCGCATAGCACAGCAACGGTCGGAATTTTGAGTAGCAAAATCCTCAGGGCTATCATGTTCCTCACTGTGTAGGAAATCCGCACTCGCAAATTCCTAACTCCTCAGTCAGAACAAATTCCTCAGAGACCATAAGAACTTCGTCTCTATCACTGAAGAATATGACTGGACTGTATGAGATTTCCAATGGCTTCACTCGAAGGGATTGGTAGGTGTAGGATTTTGAGTTGAGCATCACATGGAAATTTTTGCTTAGTATTTCCTCGACCCCCTTTAACAGTATGGTGTTTCCTATGACTCAAGAAAGGGAAAATGAAACTATGAAAATAAAAGTCTTCACGCTTTATGTTCCTCGAATGAATACCAAGTCTTCAAGGTCACACCATTTTCTTCACTTTCGAAGTCTTCAGAAAGTCTTCAGAATACCAAAGTCTTCAGATGAAGAACTTCATTTTTAGGGGTCGACTTTCTCTGTAAATATCAAACTCCTCATAGACTTATAGACCTGTGTACACTCATAAACACATTAGTCCCTTAACCTATAAGTCTTCAATACACCAAAATCACTAAGGGGCACTAGATGCACTTACACATACCGCGCTGATTGGCTTGGAGCCAAGGTTCGTTTTGTAAGACTTGCTGATAACTTCACTTCCAATGTTGCTACCCCAACGCAACAGGAAATTCCTCAGGCTGAAGCATCTGCTCAGCCGACTAAAGAAAATGCCAGCACCGCTGATGAAATCAGGCTGCTGAAGAAAATGTGAGTTCCAAGGCTGATGACTGCATTCCAGCCGCTGAAGAAATTGCCAGGGCATCCTCTAGTGGTGTGCATGAAGAAACTGAAGAAATCAGGGCAACTGCATCAGTTGTGCCTGAAGAAAATCAACCAGATTCCACTGCTCCTCCTGCGCCAACACCAACTCCATCCTTCCATCTGCATCAAATGTGAAAAAGACCAAGGGTGCAGAGCGTGTAGTAGTGAAGAAAAGGAAAGCATCAGCTACTTCAGATTCTTCAGCTCCGAAGAAGATGAAGCCTTTGACCAGTTCATTTGCTAATCACATTGATGCTGTTCCAGTCTCAACCATGCCATCAAAGGACCTTGTTCCTTTTGGTGAAGAATATGAGATCCCTAGCGGATCTGATGAAGAAAATCATTCTACTGCTTTGTTAGAGCAGATTGATGAAGAAATTGAAGTAGATACGATCCCTTCAACACTTGTTATCTCCTCGCATATGCCTCAGTTCATAGCTGAAGAGGCTGGCGTTGAAGAAATGGAAGATGAAGATGTGGACGTTGGCTGCTCCACACCAGGGATGAGTGATGAATTCTGGGAAAGTCAGCATCCAAACTCTCCAATGTTCACACCGTTGCAGCCAATACCTCAGTCCCCTGCACAAATTGTTCAAATGGGCTCTGAAGAAACTCACCCCACTTCATCTGTACATGAGTAAATTCCAGCCACTAGTGCTGAAGAAACTGCTGCTGCTGAACATCTGAAGACACAGACTGCCACTGAAGAGGAACCAGATATTCCTCAGCCTGAAGAACCTGAGATTGCGATTCCTGAGGTCGTGATGCAACTCACTGACACTCCTCTGCCCAAGCCAAAGGATCCATTCTCACGCAAGCAAAAGTTCAAGGTTGATGATTTCTTCGGCGAGCACGTATTCTTCGAAGACTACAACTCATATGATTCTGCTCGTATAAGGAAGAGGCGTTTCTGGACTGCTAGTCAAGCAAATTTCTATTCCTCAGTGCTGTTCAACAAAGAGAAAATCTTCTACCATGAGCACATTCCTCAAATGGATATGGAATCTCTACCGTGTTTCATGCCAGTCCTCAGTGTTCTTCACGACGCTGGATTGTTAGCTTTTGCTCTAACATCTGTGATTGTAATGAAGAACTGATTCTTCAGTTTTATGTGACGCTGCATGTCACAGGAGATTCTGAAAATGTGAATTCATGGGTGCTGGACTGGATGTCTGAGAACACTCACTACACATCACCAGCTACTGAATTGCTTCGTGCCTTACCACTCAGTCCTCCCCTTGAAGAAGCTCATTGCATCTACAGTGAACCTGAGCTTACAAATCACTACACGCAAGTTCTGATGAAACCTTTGAAGCCATGTCAGGCCCCACGAACCAAATTCCTCGTGAAGGAATTACTTTATGTGCCTAGAACTGTGTATCGCATTCTTACAAGGACAATGAGTCCTATCAAAGGCCACGACTCATCTGATGAGGAAATTGTTGGCATCATGAAGAATCTTGTATTCAATATCATTCATGGCATTCCTATCAATTATCACGATTTCTTCATGAGGACTCGGGCAAATGTTGCACTGCCTCCGTTTGAGCTGAAGCCTTATGCACCTTGGATTATGAGAATCCTCGGGACAAGGTCTTCACTCAACTACAAAGCTGATTTTCAGAATCACCTCAGCTACTTGCCCCCAATTGAAGTCCTCAAGCGGACCTGTTCCTCAGTTGATGAAAAGGGCAAGGCACCAGCTGTTATAGATGAAGGCATTCGTCCATTGGATGGACAGTTTCGCAAAGCTGCCTCTTATTCCACCAATGATGACTCTGCCACACATGACTCTGCCAATGCACCCAAGTCTACTCCTCAAGCCACTGCTCCTCATGTGATGACTGATCATGAGCTTCTGCTTAGTCTTCACCAGAAGGTGGATCAAAATCATAAATGGGTTAAGTGTCAGTTTGCTTCATTTCTTCACAACATGACTGCTACACACAACGCAGTGTAGAAAAACCATTACTACCTCCATGAAGTCTTCAATCGCACCTGGGCAATACTATCACATCTGTATGGTGAAGAAGATCTGAAGAAAATGGGTCTCAGGGAAGATTTTGACTGGTCTACACCTCCACCGAAGAAATTCAAGAAGGTCAAAGTTCCTTCCTTGGTGGCTAGCTCATATTCTTCATCGAGCGACACTAATGAGAATGAAGACTTGGACGACACTGCGCCAGGCCCTACTATGACATACAACCCCAACAACGTTGGCGCTCCTTCATCAACTTGATAATCTTCAGGGGCGTTAGTCCTCATATTCGATCCTTTTGGTCATTTGATGACAAAGGGGAGAATTTTGAGCTAGTCTTCAAGCGGGTCTTTCTATATGGGCGTTCTTTTTAAGTTACAACTCTCGTTCTTATGAGACTTTATTGGATCGAGTTGTAAACTTAAACCCGATGGTGCTCTGATAAATTTGATATGTTTTTTTGCATGCTTATTCATCATATATGCTGATGCACGCATGCTGAATTACATCAGTCACCATATTTCATCATGCATTTCAAATTCTTCACTGTTATATGTCAAATGCGTGTATGAATTACAAGATATAAGGGAATATCTCCATGATTCAACTCTTCAAGTGTGCATTGCTTCAAAAGCAAATTTCTCACTATGCACATCTTCAGGGGGAGTTCTTCTATATCTTGCAATCAAATTCCTCAATATCAGTACTTACACTTCATATGTTATCCCCGTTGAAAACTCAACCTATATTGTCATCAATCACCAAAAAGGGGGAGATTGTAAGTGCATCTAGTGCCCCTTAGTAATTTTGGTGTATTGAAGACTTATAGGTTAAGGGACTAATGCGTTTATGGGTGTACACATGTCTATAAGTCTATGAGGAGTTTGATATTTACAGAGAAAGTCGACTCCTAAAAATGAAGTTCTTCGACTGAAGACTTTGGATTTCTGAAGACTTTCTGAAGACTTTGAAAGTGAAGAAATTGGTGTGACCTTGAAGACTTGGTATTCATTCGAGGAACATGAAGCGTGAAGACTTTTGTTTTCATAGTTTCATTTTATTTTTCTTGAGTCATAGGAAACACTGTACTGTTAAAGGGGGTCGAGGAAATACTAATGAAAAATTTCCATGTGATGCTCAACTCAAAATCCTACACCCACCAATCCCTTTGAGTGAAGCCATTGAAAATCTCATACAGTCCAGTCATATTCTTCAGTGACAGAGACGAAGTTCTTCTGGCCTCTGAAGAATTTGTTCTGACTGAGGAGTTAGGAATTCGCGAGTGCGGATTTCCTACACAATGAGGAACATGATAGCCCTGAGGATTTTGCTACTCAAAATTCCGACCGTTGCTGTGCTATGCGCCAGCTGTCCCAAAATATCTATCCACCTAACGGTCATATCATTGAAGGGCATTTATGTCTTATCATGTCGGGCTGCTCCCTAGGCTATAAATAGCCGCCCCCTACAACCACTAGCTGGTTGGCTGGTCTGAGAGAAACTGACACTTGTCATTTGAGAGCAACCCATACTCCGAGGACTTTGAGCGAAAATCATGAAATGGGGAAAAACCCAAACCCAAACACCTACAAACCACAAGTGATTGAGCATCACTAAAGAGATTGATCCTGCGTGGATCCGACGCTTGTTACCTTTGAAGACTGTGCTTCTTCCAGACGGTTAGGCGTCATGGTCTAGAGCATCCAACAGGAATTGTGGATCGCCGAGTGACCAAGTTGGTGAAGGTTTGGAAGTCACCTAAAGACTTACCACGAGTGATAAGACCAGATCTGTGTGACCTTAGTTCAAGGAGAATACGGTGAGGACTTGGTGTCCTGAGCTGCGTGTTCAGGACTGGGTGTTCGGGACTGTGTTTCCTCGAGTTTAAATACTCAGCCGCTCCAACCAGATGTACAACTGAGACAACAATTGGAACTGGTCTACCAAATCATTGTCTTCACCAAGCTTACTGGTTCTATTCCCTCAACTCTTTTATTTCCTCATAACTGTGTTGTGTGTTTCTTCATATCTGTGTTTGAAGACTTTGACTCAAGACTTTCTTAATTTCCTCAGTTCAATTTCTTCAGTCTGTTTGTCTTCATCCTGTGTTATCCCGTGCTTACGCTTCCTGTACTCTGTGCCTGTCTTCATTTCATCATGATGACTATGCTTGTATTCTGTTATGTTTACTTTTGAGTACTTATTCCGCTGCTAGTAGTTCTTCGCTAAGGAATTTCCTCACCGGCAAATTCCTCAGTGAAGAATTTCATAAAAATCGCCTATTCACCCCCCTCTAGTCGATATAATGCACTTTCAATTGGTATCAGAGCAAGGTACTCCCTTATTCTATATGATTTTGGTTTAACCACCTGGAGTTTAGTTATGTCGACCGCAGGTATGAAGAAAGTGACATGCCCCATCTTTGACGGTCATGAGTATCCCAAGTGGAAGGCCATGATGAAGAAGCGCCTCATGGTGATGAACAGCGAGCTATGGACCGTCACTGAGATTGGTCTGACCAATCTGTGCAAGATGGTGGAAGCAGATGACATTCGCAAGTACACTCTTCTCAACCTCACGGCGAAGGACGTCATCTGCTTCTGTTTGTCTCAAAATCAGTTCAGGAATATCATGCAAGATTAAAATTAAAAATTCTCTTATGAGTGTGTTTAATACTATGATAAGTTTGATACTTGATAATTGTTTTGAGATATGGAGATGGTGATATTAGAGTCATGCTAGTTGAGTAGTTGTGAGTTTGAGGAATACTTGTGTTGAAGTTTGTGATTCCCGTAGCATGGACGTATGGTGAACCGTTATGTGAATAAGTCGGAGCATGATTTATTTATTGATTGTCTTCCTTATGAGTGGCGGTCGGGGACGAGCGATGGTATTTTCGTACCAATCTGTCCCCCTAGGAGCATGCACGTAATACTTTGCTTCGATAACTAATAGATTTTTGCAATAAGTATGTGAGCTCTTTATGACTAATGTTGAGTCCATGGATTATATGCACTCTCACTCTTCCACCATTGCTAGCCTCTCTAATACCGCGCACTTTTTGCCGGTATCATACACCCACCATATACCTTCCTCAAAACAGCCACCATACCTACCTATCATGGCATTTCCATAGCCATACCGAGATATATTGCCATGCAACTTTCCACCTTTCCGTTATTATGACACGCTTCATCATTGTCATATTGCTTGCATGATCATGTACTTGACATTGTATTTGTGGAAAAGCCACCGTTCATAATTCTTTCATACATGTCACACTTGATTCATTGCATACCCCATTTCATGTACACCACCGGAGGCATTCACATAGAGTCATATTTTGTTCTAAGTATTGAGTTGTAATTGTTGAGTTGTAAGCAAATAAAAGTGTGATGATCATCATTTTTAGAGCATTCTCCCAAGTGAGGAAAGGATGATGGAGACTATGATTCCCCCACAATTTGGGATGAGACTCCGGACTAAAAAAAGAGGCCATAAAAAAGGAGAAAAGGCCCAAATAAAAAAATGAGAGAAAAAGAGAGAAGGGATAATGCTACTATCCTTTTACCACACTTGTGCTTCAAAGTAGCACCATGATCTTCATGATAGAGAGTATCCTATGTTATCACTTTCATATACTAGTGGGAATTTTTGTCAGGACCCCGATTCCAAGTCACATCGATCTAGCCGGTAACACCTCATATCACATTGCGGCCTCACGCACGGTATTCTCACGGATGTCGCCTTACCATGGCCCGGGACCGTTTGCGCCTTTTGGATCACGTATATGATAGTGTCGCTAGCATCCATATGACAGAGAACCCGGGCCGACATGGCTAGTCGTGAACCCAAAGCGGCGCAGACCTATGGAGACAGGCATACATGAATCACATCGAGCATGTCGGTCATCAGCGAGTGAATCCGGGCTGTAGCACTGGGCTAACAGGACTCCAGGGAACCCGGGCTGTAGCAGCCTAGGTAGGACTCTGGATGTCACCACGTGAATTTCCCCGAAGGGATAGACATAGGAACGAAGTGAAACACATGCCAGCCAGTCAAGTGTCCTGAGCAGTAGTGCTGGGCTAGCAGGACTCCGACGGACCGGGCTGTAGCAGACTACTATGGCTCGAGGAACACTAGACTACATTTCCCCATAAGAAAGGCTGCCAAGGATAAACAACTAGATTGTCGGATCCCACTCATAACAAGCATTTCAATCATACACACAATATGCCCGATATGAGTACATACAACATGGCATCACAACAAAACTCTACAACTCAAGTAATTTATTTAAAGGCTCCAGAGAGCCATACATAACATGTTCATACAGGTAGGGGTCACATGACCCAACACTCAAGTCATACAAGCATACAAGCACACCCGGAAGCAAATAGTCTAAGTACAGACACTAGAAAGAAAGAAGGCTTCCCGAAGCCTGTCTATCTACATAGGGCCCTCCATGGCCAGGATCACCACCTGGGTGGCTAGTCACTCGTCGACATCAAGGTCTACATAAAACCCATTGGAGGGGGCGGTGTTGTCGTCTAAAAACAGTAATTAAGAAAACATGAGTACAAGGGTACTCAGCAAGTCTTACATCAGAACCTACTATACATGCTCATTCTGAAGAAGGTGGTGGAGTTATTGCAGCAAGCCAGCTTTGACTCTTGGCTAAGCTATCCTACGAAACTCCACTAGTAAAATAGTTTTCGCACACGAGTCCACTACTCACCAACACAATACTCCACCGGGGATCCTCCCTCGTCATCCTACGAGAGGGCCATCCTCGGTACTCACACTTATCTTGAGTCTTTTAGTAGTATCCATTAGCTTGTCTATGAACTGTATAGGCAACCAAGTAGTCCTTTACCGCGGACGCGGCTATTCGAATAGTTTTATACCCTGCAGGGGTGTACTTCTTCATACACGCTTTCACCACTTACCGCCGTTTACACGACATGTACTCGGCAACCTTCAAGCGGAAGCCCAACGAGGGTGTCGGCCATGGCCTACCTAACACTCAAGCCTCTAGTCCAGGTTTATCGCCTATCCAGGTTCCATCCGCAGGTAGTCCGGCTGAGGTTTCCACATACGGCCCCGAACGATGTGAACAGGGTTCCCGAGACACCAAACGGGTGACTCGGTACACCGTGCCATGGTGTATCTACCGCAACATAGCCCACCCCTAGGGTCAGCGCTATGCACGGCCGCCAACACATAACCTACGAACCAGAAACTATTTGCAACTCCTGAACAGAGTACTAGGGTGATTAATAAGCCGAGAGGGTCCATTGGTTTCAGGCCCAATGTATGGTAGTAACTGAATCTTAAATCACACATACAGATCTCAGTTCTTAGGGACGGCCTCAATGAAACAACCCACCATGTGCTCCTACATTCCCTCTCGTCGATACCTTTACCAAATCATGTTCAACACATCCCTCACATTACTGACATAATCATTTCACTCTAGCCCATCACCTAGATGAACCAAACCTGACACAACTCTAAGCATAGCAGGCATAGCAAGGTAGGAAACACATACACGGCTCAATCAACTCCTGCACATGCTAGTGGGTTTCATCTAGTTACTGTGGCAATGACAGGTCATGCAGAGGATAAGGGTTCAACTACCGTAGCACACAGTAGTTTGAATCGTGTTGTCTTAATGCAGTAAACAAGAGCAGAAGCGAGAACATGGGTTTGTATCAGAATGATCAATGGGTTGCTTGCCTTATGTAGTGGTAGTAGGGTACTGCCCTTCAGACGGATACTGGGGGTTATCCTCGGAGGCAGAACCTACCACGAAAGACACACCGAACATAATCAACACATGACGATATGCAACAATATGATGCATGCTATGACATGGCAAAATGAAAGTGTCTTGGCCTAATGCAAGCTAAAACAGAAAGGAATGAACTCATTTGAATCAAAGATTCAAATGTTAGCTCATTTAACATGGCCTTATTAGTGCATTATCTTATTCTGTTTAAACAGCAAGGTTAACTTATTTTGTCATGCATGATACCATCACAGATGGATAGATTTAATTTTTCTAATCATTTTTCATATATAAATTGTTTGATTTGGAGTTATGGTTGATTTTTTATGATTTTTAGAAGTTTTGGCTATTTTCTGGAATTTCCTATATAAGAAGAATTCCAATAATTGAATTAATGCGTCAGCATGACATAGGTGTGACGTCAACGGGTCAACTGGGTCGGCCAGGTCAAACCTGGCTAGTGGGCCCTGTCTGTCAGTGGCTCAGCTAATTAACATGATCAAATTAGTACTAATTAACTGTCAGTGGGGCCTGGGCCCACATGTCAGTGACTAAACTAATTAAAATTAGTTAACTCTAATCCTAAACTAATTAGCAGGCCAGCCCCATCTGTCATAGGCTCAGGGGGGGAGTCAACCTGGGCCCACGCGTCAGTCCACGGTCAAAGGGGGTCAAACTCGCCGGCGTTTAGCCGCCGGCGAGGCCAGACGCGACAGAGGGCTCGGGTTTTGCACTCCGGCGACCAAAAGGACGGCAGAGACCATCTACGTGATGCGGGGAGTGAGCCGTGTCGCTTGGTGACAGTAGGTGTAGCTGGGGTGGCCAGAGACGACGGCGGCGAGCACGTCCGCGACGGCCGGAGTTTGGGCGAGGTTGAACTAGTCACTAGCAGGCACGGCGAGGGGCGCGCGGGGGTGCTATGGGCTCCTGTGAGTGCGTTGAAGACGAAGGCATGCTCGGTTGCGACCCAACGTGGCTGTGGCCACGATGGCGACGTGCGGTGGCGGCGGCGAGCTTCGGCTTCGATGGCCATGGGGGTTAGAGGGCGCAGACGAGCGTGGGGAGAGGGGGAAACGGGTCAGTAGCTCACTGCGGTTGCAGGGGAGCGAACGGCGAGCTCGGGGAAGAGCTGGAGCGAGCGGGGCGGCGAGGGGGATCTCCGACGACCGAGGTTGAAGACGAGCTTGGTGCAGCGTCTCCGGGGCGAGCGAGCGCTCGGGGATGGGTCGAGGCGAAGCAGCGGACGATGGCAGAGCTTCTTGGCATGGCGAGGTAGCGAGTGGACGGCGGTGGCTGCGATGGTGCTTGTCGGCAGCGACGGCTGCGCTCGGCCGGGGATGGGGAGAGAGCCAGAGAGGGGGAGAGGCCACGGGGAGAGTGGGGAGAAATTAGGGGGACGTGGGGGAGTGCGTGGCACTCGTAGGCGCGTCCGGGGCGTCGGCGGAAGTAGGAGGTGGCCAGCGTGTGGCCGCGGGCGCCGGCCACGCGCTTCTCGTCCTCCTGGCGGGAGGAGGAGGACGACTGACAAGAGCCAGTGGACTTGGCTGAGCCGGTTGGCTAGGTGGGCTGCGCCAGGTAAGTTCTGTTCTCTCTCTCCTTTTCTGTTTTTTTATTTATTCTATTATTTCTGTAACTTTAGGGCTTTATTAAAAATGCCAAGGCATTTCCATAAATCATAAAATTAATCATGGCACTGCTTAGAATATATCCAACAACAAACATTTTGGTTTATGATTATTTGAGCATTTATAATATTTTATAGCATTTAAATGCCCAAATGCAAATACTATAAGAATTAATTCAATGACCTTAAGATGTCCTAGAAAAATGTGCACCATTTTTGTCCAAGGTTTTAACCCAAAACAATAAGGGTGGGCTTTTTAGAAGGGCATTTCAGGTTCATTGAAAAAGTTTTTAGTAAACCCTAGTTGTTCAGGGGGGTGCTGGGGGTTCTGTCATCCCCATTTCAAATTTAAGAGAAATTTAAACATGATGCACACTCTAATGCTTGAACTAGCTAGGGTGTGACAACTCACCCCCACTCAAAAGAATCTCGTCCCGAGATTTAGGATCCTCCGGGAAGAAGGTGGGGTACTCGAGTCGAAGACGATCCTCCCTTTCCCAAGTGGCTTCCTTTCTCGGAATGGTGTGACCATTGAACCTTGAGAAACTTGATATTATGGCGTCGAGTGGTACGCTCGGCTTGATCAAGGATACGAACGGGATATTCCCGATATGAGAGGTTATCTTGTAGATCAAGCGTTTCGTGGTCCACTCCACGGATAGGATCCGCGAAGCAACGCCTGAGTTGAGAAACGTGGAAGACATCGTGAACTCTGGAAAGATGCGAAGGTAGTTCCAATTGGTAGGCAACTTCTCCTGTTTGGCAAGAATGCGAAAGGGTCCGATGTAACGAGGAGCCAATTTGCCTTTGATACCGAAACGATGGGTTCCCTTTAACGGAGTAACCCGAAGGTAAGCCTTCTCGCCGACTTCATAAGTCATGAGCTTATGTTTACGATCATATTGGCTCTTTTGACGAGATTGGGCTGTTTTCAATTTCTCACGAATAACGCGAACCTGCTCTTCTGCTTCCTGAATCATATCCGGGCCAAAGAGTTGTCTTTCCCCGGTTTCTGACCAGTTAAGAGGCGTTCGACATTTTCGTCCATAGAGAACTTCGAAAGGAGCTTTGCCCAAGCTAGCTTGATAACTATTGTTATAAGCAAACTCCGCGAATGGAAGGCATTTCTCCCAACCCATTCCGAATGAGATGACAGAAGCTCGGAGCATATCTTCCAGAATTTGATTGACTCGCTCTACTTGACCACTTGATTGAGGATGGAAGGCGGTGCTAAAAGAGAGACGAGTTCCCATAGCATTTTGGAAACTTTCCCAAAATCGAGAGGTGAAGAGACTCCCACGGTCTGAGTTAATTTCCAATGGGACACCATGAAGAGACACTATTCGGGAGATGTATAAGTCAGCTAGCTGGCTAGCGGTGATACTCTCACGAACAGGTAGGAAATGGGCTACTTTGGAAAGACGGTCGATCACGACGAAGATGGCATTATTCCCTCTCTTGGTCCTGGGAAACCCAGTGATGAAATCCATACTGATTTTATCCCATTTCCACTCAGGAATAGCCAAAGGTTGAAGGGTGCCAGCAGGCCATTGATGCTCTGCTTTAACACGACGACAAACGTCGCAATTAGCAATGTATTGAGCGATTTCTCTCTTCATCCTAGTCCACCAAAACCTCTGGCGTAGGTCTTGATACATTTTAGTACTACCGGGATGAATGGTGAGAGGGGATTCATGAGCTTCCTTAAGGATCAGCCGCCTCAGGTTTCGTGCCTTGGGAACCACTAAGCGGTTTCCAAAGTATACGACACCTTGATCATCAACGGAGAAACAATTCGCGACTCCTTTCTTAATGTTTCTTCTAATACGGGAGATTCCCGGATCTACCTTCTGTGCCTTGATGATCTGATCCGTAAGGGTAGGTTTCGCCACCAGGGTGGATAGGAATCCTCGAGGAACAATGTGAAGATTGAGCTTACGAAATTCCTCGTGGAGAAGTGGTTGACTTTGTTGTAACATCAGGTTGTTACAATAAGATTTACGACTTAGCGCATCAGCCATGACATTGGCTTTGCCCGGGGTGTAAGTTATTCCTAAGTCGTAATCCGAGATCAACTCGACCCAACGTCGTTGCCTGAGATTCAAATCCGGTTGGGTGAAGATATATTTCAAACTTTGGTGATCGGTGAAGATCTCGCAACGATTACCGAGGAGGTAATGTCGCCAAGTTTTGAGTGCATGGACTACAGCTGCAAGCTCTAGATCATGTGTGGGATAGTTTTCCTCATGTGGGTGTAATTGCCGTGAAGCATAGGCAATTACCTGACGATCTTGCATGAGTATGCAACCTAGTCCTTGTCGCGAGGCGTCGCAATAGATAATAAAGTCCTTGGAGAAATCTGGTGGTACCAGTACGGGAGCAGATGTCAGGCGTCTTTTCAGTTCCTGAAAGCTGAACTCGCACTGTGGGGTCCACTCGAACTTTTTATCTTTCTTGAGGAGTTCAGTTAGAGGTTTAGCAACCTTGGAGAAATTCTCGACGAAGCGGCGGCAATAGCTCGCTAAGCCAAGGAAGCTCCGAACTTGCTTGACCGTCTCAGGTGGAGTCCAATCAAGGACGGCTTGAACTCGCTCGGGATTGACAGCAATACCCTTACCAGAGATTACATGGCCTAGATAGGTCACTTCTGGCAACCAAAATTCACACTTGGAGAATTTGGCATAAAGGCGATGCTCTCGAAGTTTCGTCAATACCAGCCTTAGATGTTCGGCATGTTCCTCTTCATTCTTGGAGTAGATGAGTATGTCATCGAGGTAAACTACGACGAATTTATCCAAATACTCCATGAAGACCGAGTTCATTAACCGAGAGAAGGTGGCTGGGGCATTGGTTAAACCGAAGGACATAACGGTGTACTCGTATTGGCCATAACGAGTAACAAAGGCCGTTTTGGGAATGTCCCCGTTTCTGATTTTGATTTGATGGTAGCCCAACCTCAAATCCATCTTGGAAAAGACTGAGGATCCAGCGAGCTGATCATACAGATCGTTGATCCTGGGAAGCGGATACTTGTTCTTGATGGTGACCAAGTTGACAGGTCGGTAATCTACAACCATCCGATCCGTTCCATCCTTCTTCTTGACGAAGAGGACGGGGCAAGCCCAAGGAGAGGAACTAGGACGGATGAAACCCTTTTTCAAGGACTCATCGAGTTGGTTCTTAAGCTCGGCTAGTTCTAAGGGTGCCATCTTATAGGGTCTTCTAGAAATTGGAACGGTTCCTGGAACAAGGTCTATCACAAACTCGACATCCCTGTCAGGTGGAACACCTGGCAGTTCTTCTGGAAAGACATCCGGAAAGTCTCGGACTACCGGAATATCCTCAAGGTCTGGAAGGGGGTTGGCATTTAGGGAGTAAAGCTGGCGCTTGGCCACTCGAGTTAAGACATTGACTGTCTTGCCCGATGGGTGAGTAAGTTGAACGGTTCTAGTGGCACAATCAATCTTAGCATAATGAGCTGACATCCAGTCCATACCCAAGATGATGTTAATGTCCGAGGACTTAAGAGCTATTAAGGATGCAAGGAAGACAAGTCTATCAACAAGAATTTCGTTCCCATGGCTTACTCTAGAAGTTTGCCATTTGGAACCCGGAGTTTGAATTACCATGGAAGTGGGCATGTCACAGAATGTCGTGTTATGCAATCGAGCATAGTTCTCGGATATGAATGAATGAGATGCTCCAGTATCGAAAAGAACAGATGCCGGATGGCAATTAACAAGGAGCGTACCAAGGACGACGTTAGGATCCTCATGAGCCTCCTCGGCTGAGACATAGTTGACATGGCCACGTGCAGTGGTGACCGGCTTGGCGTAGAATGTCTTTCCCGCTGGCTTTACCACGGCCAACGGACTTTCCAGACTGATTGGGGTTGTTGTTCTGGGGACACTCTCGGCTATAGTGACCCGGCTCTCCACACTTGAAACACGTCACAACATTGGGACGTGGAGCAGCATTAGCAGCGGGGCCACCATAGGGCTTGGGCGGTGCAAACTGCTGGTTGGGACGAGGCGCCTCAAAGGATGGCCTCGGAATGAACCTGGGTGGCAGTGCCGTGCTTGGAATCCACACCCGGCGCTTCTGAGCTCCAGAGCCGGATGAAGAGCCAAAATCACGTGAGTGCTTGTGTGAAGCGTCATAGTCAGACTAGCCTGACTCAACACTGATGGCTTTATTGACCAACTTCTGAAAGGAGGTGCACTCGTGCAGATGAAGATCGCAGCGAAGCTCAGGGCTAAGTCCCTTGCGGAACCTTGCCTGCTTCTTAGCGTCGGTAGATACTTCTTCAGGAGCATATCGTGCCAGATTCCCAAATTCACGACTATATGCATCCACAGTCAGTCTTCCTTGGGTGAAATTGCAGAACTCTTCCCTCTTGCGATCTATGAGACCTTCCGGAATGTGATGCTCACGGAAAGCCTCACTGAATTCAGCCCAAGTAGTGATTTGGCCGACCGGGCGCATAGCTTCAAAGTTTTCCCACCAAAGGCTAGCAGGGCCTTCGAGGTGATAGGCAGCATAAGTAACCTTATCAGCTTCGGCTACGTTGGCAGAACGTAGCTTGTGGGTGATGCTGCGAAGCCAGTCATCCGCGTCGAGGGGCTCGACGGAATGGTTAAACTTTGGTGGGTACAGCTTGATGAAGTCATTGATTGACACCAAGTCATTTCGCTGATGGCGTGCAGTGTTCTGCTCAATCCGCTCTAGCAAGCGGTTAGTCTCACGCTTGTTTCTTTCCGCCTCCAGCATCACTTCGGCCAGAGAAGGCGGGTGAGGCAGATTTTCACCCCTAGCTGCACTGGCTTCCCCCTGCTCCGGGGCAGCAGGGTTGCTGCGGGTGTTGACCATCCTAGGAGAAAACAAGACAACGGTTTAGATAAGGATGGCACAAACTTAGCAAGGAAGTGCAGAATGTAATGGATAACATGGAATGCTAAGATGTTCATTGCACGACATGGTAATATAGAAACTGCCATATATATACCATTGGTCATACACACCGTACATAGTTTAGTACAAGCCCAGGCTAGAGTACAACTACGGTGAAAGACATTACATCTCATCGGAGGCATTCCAAGCTCCTATACATTATTTTCCTACACCTCCGGAGCGTGATACACACCAAGTCGTATCCCACGGTCACGCAGGACTGTGGAGAATACAACTACTACAATACTAGTGAAACTACTACTAGCTCAGACGGCTCCGTAGTAATCCTCATAGAAGTCGCCACCAAAACCTGGAAGTGGAACATGATCATCTGGGAACAGACGGTCCTGCGGAGCCTGCGGACCAAAGGGACTCGGATGTGGCCTTGGTCCCACAGGTGGTGGCAGACGGGGACCACGAGGAGGGGTGATGCCTCCCACATCGCGCCACTCCATACAATCTGGCAATCCAGATCGTACAGGGTACAGATCCCTCAGATCCATGTATCCTACCTGTACCGCCGGTGCAAAACCGAGTCAAAGTGGCCCAGTGATCAGCACGAGAGTTAAAAAGCTCCATACACAAGGCCCGATTTTCGCGGTCCTTATCCTCGAGCATCTCGGCAGTGGTGCGGAGTAGTGACTCCTCATGTGTGGGGTCAGCATAGATAGCCTGGAGATACCCTTGCGCTCCCGGAAGTGAAGCTGGCATATAATGGAAGTCGGTGTTCCGAAGTAGGCCAGTCCGGACTCGCATGATGGTCATCATGGAATAGGCAGCATCCTGCACAGCCATCTCAACAGTAACCCCGAGTCCATAGGAACAGTGAAGGGGCTCAGTGACTCCAGGATAAGAGGGATATATCCTGACGGTACAGAGGTACTGGCTCTGGTTGAAGTCTCTGAACTGCTCTTCGACAGTGTATTCGGGATACCAATGGTAACCCGTCTCGATCATTACCCGGACTAACATAGCAGTATGACCGGGCACATCGAGGCACCGGGTCAGGCGAACCACTTGGTTTTGAGCACGAGTGGCCATCTGAAAGCACAACCACAATGCAAAGGCATTAGAATTTCTAGGGAAAATTGGACAGCATAACAGCTGTAAATGCTCAGAAAAGGATTTGAGACATCCACAACAGTTTGCAATACCACTCAACAACATCATATCAAGGTTCTGATTCAACTGAAAACATACTAAAGTAGTAGAAACTGTACTGAGGCTTGTAACAACAATCCTATAAGCTACTACGGATTAGTAACACGTGAACCTGATAGAAGAAGAGAGCCTAGTCCTTAACCCACGTTGAATGAGAAGAGAATGACTCAGATCAGAGGGCATAAGGTAAAGGAGTAAAAGAGCCTTACGTTCCCTCCCACAATCAATTCCCCTACATATAACTAAAGCATTTCTAGACTCGACATCGACCAGTTTGGCTCAACGAACCTACAGGCAGTCCGGCTCTGATGCCAACGCTGTCAGGACCCCGATTCCAAGTCACATCGATCTAGCCGGTAACACCTCATATCACATTGCGGCCTCACGCACGGTATTCCCACGGGTGTCGCCTTACCATGGCCCGGGACCGTTTGCGCCTTTTGGCTCACGTATATGATAGTGTCGCTAGCATCCATATGACAGAGAACCCGGGCCGACATGGCTAGTCGTGAACCCAAAGCGGCGCAGACCTATGGAGACAGGCATACATGAATCACATCGAGCATGTCGGTCATCAGCGAGTGAATCCGGGCTGTAGCACTGGGCTAACAGGACTCCGGGGAACCCGGGCTGTAGCAGGCTAGGCAGGACTCCGGATGTCACCGCGTGACATTTCCCCGAAGGGACAGACATAGGAACGAAGTGAAACACATGCCGGCCAGTCAAGTGTCCTGAGCAGTAGTGCTGGGCTAGCAGGACTCCGGTGAACCGGGCTGTAGCGGACTACTATGGCTCGAGGAACACTAGACTACATTTCCCCATAAGAAAGGCTGCCAAGGATAAACAACTAGATTGTCGGATCCCACTCATACCAAGCATTTCAATCATACACACAATATGCCCGATATGAGTACATACAACATGGCATCACAACAAAACTCTACAACTCAAGTACTTTATTTAAAGGCTCCAGAGAGCCATACATAACATGTTCATATAGGTAGGGGTCACATGACCCGACACTCAAGTCATACAAGCATACAAGCACACGCGGAAGCAAATAGTCTGAGTACAGACACTAGAAAGCAAGAAGGCTTCTCGAAGCCTGTCTATCTACATAGGGCCCTCCATGGCCAGGATCACCACCTGGGTGGCTAGTCACTCGTCGACATCAAGGTCTACATAAAACCCATCGGAGGGGGCGGTGTTGTCGTCTGAAAACAGTAATTAAGCAAACATGAGTACAAAGGTACTCAGCAAGTCTTACATCAGAACCTACTATACATGCTCATTCTCAAGAAGGTGGTGGAGTTATTGCAGCAAGCCAGCTTTGACTCTTGGCTAAGCTATCCTACGGAACTCCACTAGTAAAATAGTTTTTCGCACACGAGTCCACTAATCACCAACACAATACTCCACCGGGGATCCTCCCTCGTCATCCTACGAGAGGGCCATCCTCGGTACTCACACTTATCTTGAGTCTTTTAGTAGTATCCATTAGCTTGTCTATGAACTGTATAGGCAACCAAGTAGTCCTTTACCGCGGACGCGGCTATTCGAATAGTTTTATACCCTGCAGGGGTGTACTTCTTCATACACGCTTTCACCACTTACCGCCGTTTACACGACATGTACTCGGCAACCTTCAAGCGGAAGCCCAACGAGGGTGTCGGCCACGGCCTACCTAACACTCAAGCCTCTAGTCCAGGTTTATCGCCTATTCAGGTTCCATCCGCAGGGAGTCCGGCCGAGGTTTCCACATACGGCCCCGAACGATGTGAACAGGGTTCCCGAGACACCAAACGGGTGACTCGGTACACCGTGCCACGGTGTATCTACCGCAACATAGCCCACCCCTAGGGTCAGCGCTACGCACGGCCGCCAACACATAACCTACAAACACCAGAAACTATTTGCAACTCCTGGACAGAGTACTAGGGTGATTAAGAAGCCGAGAGGGTCCATTGGTTTCGGGCCCAATGTATGGTAGTAACTGAATCTTAAATCACACATACAGATCTCAGTTCTTATGGACGGCCTCAATGAAACAACCCACCATGTACTCCTACATGGCCTCTCATCGATACCTTTACCAAATCATGTTCAACACATCCCTCACATTACCGACATAATCATTTCACTCTAGCCCATCACCCAGATGAACCAGACCTGACACAACTCTAAGCATAGCAGGCATAGCAAGGTAGGAAACACATACATGGCTCAATCAACTCCTACACATGCTAGTGGGTTTCATCTAGTTACTGTGGCAATGACAGGTCATGCAGAGGATAAGGGTTCAACTACCGTAGCACACAGCAGTTTGAATCGCGTTGTCTTAATGCAGTAAACAAGAGCAGAAGCGAGAACATGGGTTTGTATCGGAATGATCAATGGGTTGCTTGCCTGATGTAGTGGTAGTAGGGTACTGCCCTTCAGACGGATACTCGGGGTTATCCTCGGAGGCAGAACCTACCACGAAAGACACACCGAACATAATCAACACATGACAATATGCAACAATATGATGCATGCTATGACATGGCAAAATGAAAGTGTCTTGGCCTAATGCAAGCTAAAACAGAAAGGAATGAACTCATTTGAATCAAAGATTCAAATGTTAGCTCATTTAACATGGCCTTATTAGTGCATTATCTTATTCTGCTTAAACAGCAAGGTTAACTTGTTTTTTCATGCATGAAACCATTACAGATGGATAGATTGAATTTTTCTGATCATTTTTCATATATAAATTGTTTGATTTGGAGGTATGGTTGATTTTCTATGATTTTTAGAAGTTTTGGCTATTTTCTGGAATTTCCTATATAAGAATAATTCCAGTAATTGAATTAATGCGTCAGTATGACATAGGTGTGACGTCAGCGGGTCAACTGGGTCGGCCAGGTCAAACCTGACTGGTGGGCCCTGTCTGTCAGTGGCTCAGCTAATTAACAGGATTAAATTAGTACTAATTAACTGTTAGTGGGGCCTGGGCCCACATGTCAGTGACTAAACTAATTAAAATTAGTTAACTCTAATCCTAAACTAATTAGCAGGCCGGCCCCACCTGTCATAAGCTCAGGGGGAGTCAACCTGGGCCCACGCGTCAGTCCACGGTCAAAGGGGTCAAACTCGCCGGCGTTTAGCCGCCGGCGAGGCCAGACGCGGCGGAGGGCTCAGGTTTTGCACTCTGGCGACCAAAAGGATGGCGGAGACCATCTACGTGATGCGGGGAGTGAGCCACGTCGAGTGGTGGCATTAAGTGGAGCTGGGGTGGCCGGAGACGACGGCGGCGAGCACGTCCGCGGCGGCCGGAGTTCGGGCAAGGTTGAACTAGTCGCTAGCAGGCACGGCGAGGGGCGCGCGGGGGTGCTACGGGCTCGTGCGAGTGCGTTGAAGACGAAGGCGTGCTCGGTTGCGACCCAACGTGGTCGTGGCCACGACGGCGACGTGCGGTGGCGGTGGCGAGCTTTGGCTCCGATGGCCATGGGGGTTAGAGGGCGCAGACGAGTGTGGGGAGAGGGGGAAACGGATCAGTAGCTCACTGCAGTTTCAGGGGAGCGAAGGGCGAGCTCGGGGAAGAGCTGGAGCGAGCGGGGCGGCGAGGGGGGTCTCCGGTGACCGAGGTTGAAGACGAGCTTGGTGCATCTTCTCCGGGGCGAGCGAGCGCTCGGGGATGGCACGAGGCGAAGCAGCGGACGACGGTGGAGCTTCTTGGCACGGCGAGGCAGCGAGTGGACGGCGGTGGCTGCGGTGGTGCTTGTCGGCAGTGACGGCTGCGCTTGGCAGGGGATGGGGAGAGAGCCAGAGAGGGGGAGAGGCCACGGGGAGAGTGGGGAGAAAGAGAGGGGGACGTAGGGGAGTGCGTGGCACTCGTAGGCGCGTCCGGGGCGTCGGCGGAAGCAGGAGGTGGCCAGCGTGTGGCCGCGGGTGCCGGCCACGCGCTTCTCGTCCTCCTGGAGGGAGGAGGAGGACGACTGGCAAGAGTGAGTGGACTGGGCCGAGCCGGTGGGCTAGGTGGGCTGCGCCAGGTAAGTTCTGTTCTCTCTCTCCTTTTCTGTTTTTTTATTTATTCTATTATTTCCGTAACTTCAAGGCTTTATTAAAAATGCCAGGGCATTTCCATAAATCATAAAATTAATCATGGCACTGCTTAGAATATATCCAACAACAAACATTTTGGTTTATGATTATTTGAGCATTTATAATATTTTATAGCATTTAAATGCCCAAATGCAAATACTATAAGAATTAATTCAATGACCTTAAGATGTCCTAGAAAATTGTGCACCATTTTGTCCAAGGTTTTAACCCAAAACAAAAAGGGTGGGCTTTTTAGAAGGGCATTTCAGGTTCATTGAAAAAGTTTTTAGTAAACCCTAGTTGTTCCAGGGGGGTGCTGGGGGTTCTGTCATCCCCATTTCAAATTTAAGAGAAATTTAAACATGATGCACACTCTAATGCTTGAACTGGCTAGGGTGTGACAACTTTTCATTATAGAACTTGGCTTGTATATTCCAATGATGGGCTTCCTCAAAATGCCCTAGGTCTTCGTGAGCAAGCGAGTTGGATGCACACCCACTTAGTTCTTTTGTTAAGCTTTCATATACTTTTTGCTCTAGTGCATCCGTTGCATGGCAATCCCTACTCACTCACATTGATATCTATTTATGGGCATCTCCATAGCCCGTTGATACGCCTAGTTTATGTGAGACTATCTTCTCCCTTTTTGTCTTCTCCACAACCACCATTCTATTCCACATAGAGTGCTATGTCCATGGCTCACGCTCATGTATTACGTGAAGATTGAAAAAGTTTGAGAACACCAAAAGTATGAAACAATTCCTTGGCTTGTCATCGGGGTTGTGTATGATTTAAATACTTTGTGTGGTGAAGATGTAGCATAGCTAGACTATATGATTTTGTAGGGATAACTTTCTTTGGCCATCTTATATTGAGAAGACATAATTGCTTAGTTAGTATGCTTGAAGTATTATTATTTCTATGTCAATATTGAACTTTTGTCTTGAATCTTTCGGATCTGAATATTCATACCACAATTAAGAGAATTGCATTGAAATTATGCCAAGTAGCATTCCACATCAAAAACTCTGTTTTTATCATTTACCTACTCGAGGACGAGCAAGAATTAAGCTTGGGGATGCTTGATACGTCTCCAAAGTATCTACAATTTTTTATTGTTCCATGCTATATGATATCCTGTTTTGGACATTATTGGGCTTTATTATACACTTTTATATTACTTTTGGGACTAACCTATTAACCGGAGGCCCAACCCAGAATTGCTGTTTTTTGCCTATTTCAGAGTTTCGCAGAAAAAGAACTCCCAGAATGAAACCTTCGGGAACGTGATTTTTGAAACGAACGTGATCCAGAGGACTTGGACCCTACTTCAAGAAAGCAACCAGGAAGGCACGAGGTAGGGGGGCGCCTACCCCCCCAGGCGTTCCCTCCACCCTCATGGGGCCCACATTCCTCCACCGACGTACTTCCTCCTCCTATATATACCTACGTACCCCCAAACTACCATATACAGAGCCAAAACCCTAATTCCACCGCCATAACTCTCTGTATCTATGAGATCCCATCTTGTGGCCTTTTCCGGAGCTCCGCCGGAGGGGGCATCGATCACGGAGGGCTTCTTCATCAACACCATAGCCTCTCCGATGAAGTGTGAGTAGTTTACTTCAGACCTTCGGGTCCATAGTTATTATCTGGATGGCTTCTTCTCTGTTTTTGGATCTCAATACTATGTTCTCCCCCTCTCTTGTGGAGATCTATTCGATGTAATCTTCTTTTGCGGTGTGTTTGTTGAGACCGATGAATTGTGGGTTTATGATCAAGTTTATCTATGAACAATATTTGAATCTTCTCTGGATTCTTTTATGTATGATTGGTTATCTTTGCAAGTCTCTTCGAATTATCAGTTTGGTTTGGCCTACTAGATTGATCTTTCTTGCAATGGGAGAAGTGCTTAGCTTTGGGTTCAATCTTGCAGTGTCCTTTCCTAGTGACAGTAGGGCAGCAAGGCATGTATTGTATTGTTGCCATCGAGGATAACAGGATGGGGTTTATTTCATATTGCATGAGTTTATCCCTCTACATCATGTCATCTTGCTTAAGGCGTTACTCTATTCTTTTGAACTTAATACTCTAGATGCATGCTGGATAGCGGTCGATGTGTGGAGTAATACTAGTAGATGCAGGCAGGAGTCGGTCTACTTGTCTCGGACGTGATGCCTATATACATGATCATACCTAGATATTCTCATAACTATGCTAAATTCTGTCAATTGCTCAACAGTAATTTGTTTACCTACCGTAATACTTATGCTCTCGAGAGAAGCCACTAGTGAAACCTATGGCCCCGGGGTCTATTCTCCATCATATTAATCTTCCGTCAACAAGATATTTCCATTTTCATTTATTTTGCTTTCTTTACTTTGCATCTTTATCATAAAAATACCAAAAATATTATGTTATCATATATATCAGATCTCACTTTCGTAAGTGACCGTGAAGGGATTGACAACCCCTTTATTGCGTTGGTTGCGAGGATTTTATTTGTTTGTGTAGGTGCAAGGGACTCGTGCGTGGCCTCCTACTGGATTGATACCTTGGTTCTCAAAAACCGAGGGAAATACTTACACTACTTTGCTGCATCACCCTTTCCTCTTCAAGGGAAAACCAATGCATTGCTCAAGAGGTAGCAGGTATGTGTGGGGTCGGGCCCTGCCAACGTAGAACACTAGACCTACTCCCAGATCTCCTTTCTGTAAGCTGTTTGCGCGTCAAGGGGGACTCCTGAGCATCGCGACTCAGGAGCATAACTGATCACGTAGATCCTGACTCCTTGGTCCTTCCTGGTGATTTAGTGGGCCCAATGGTAGCTGAGGTATGCGCGGGGTCAGGCCCTGTCGACGTAGAACATAAAGCAAATAGAAAGGAAATCACAGAATTTCAAAGCAAATATTACAGGACGTATTGTTCCCCTGAAATCAAATGCGAGTTTAACGCCTCCACTGGGAATGGTGCATATTGAAGAAGTTAAAACAGGAAAGGAGCCGCCAGCA
The DNA here is from genome assembly GCF_018294505.1 of Triticum aestivum. Lineage (NCBI taxonomy): Eukaryota > Viridiplantae > Streptophyta > Magnoliopsida > Poales > Poaceae > Triticum > Triticum aestivum. The sequence goes on from NC_057797.1 coordinate 300,875,236, forward strand.
GGTTGCCTCGTCATCCCAGGACGCCGCTGTCACCTGCGAGGGATGCTTCTCTCCCAACGGCGTCGCCTTCACCTACACAACTAGCCAGAGTTGCAGGATCAGCAGCACCGCTGGTTGGCGGCGCAGGAGCGAAGGCGCGGAACCTCTTCAGCAGGGCCTCCACCTGACCCTTCACGGCTGCAGCAGTGGCCTCGTATTGGTCGTCTTTCATAGGCTCCAGCAACTCGTCAAGGCGGGCGGCGGGATCGCGAAGGTGGAGGTGGCTAAAGACGCGCGTCAGTGCAGCTGAGGAGAGAATGTGGGCTTCTTCCTCCGCCATGGGGCCGATACCGCTCACGACGTCCTCGAGCGCATCAACCAGGAAAGGAACCAGCTGGTTGGGGCCCTCGTCATCGGCAACCAGCAGCTCCTCCAGGCCCTTCTCGTAGAGCGACTTCAGTGCCGTCCGAGCCATCTCTTCAAGGATCCTGAAGGCTACGTGGTCCTCGGTCAGGATCTTCGCCTTGGCTTCGAGCTCGGCCTTCTCCGCATTCAGCTTCTCCTCCAGCTCCTCCATTCGGCTATGCTCTGTGGCATGTTCCTTTGCCAGCTGCTCCAGTTCGGCGTCGCGATCCTTGACGGCGTCCTCCTAGGCTTTCATCTTCTCCTCCAATGCCTTGCGGTTTCGGGCTTTCCTTGTGTGCTCCCTCTGCACGGTCTCCAGCTCGGCTGCCAGCGACTGGTAGCGGTTCTGGGCGGCTTCGGCATCCTTCAACGCCACCTCGCCGGTGGCCACGGCATGAGCACCGGCCTCCCTGTCCTTTCCGGAGTCAATAACAACTTTGCTCAATGCCGCCCAGACGGATGCGTCGGAATGCAGCCAGCCAAAAACTAGTTCCAGGCGCCCGGCCACTAGGCAACGGTCGGAGCCCTGAAGGTCTTCCACGCAGCAGGGCCATCATAGAAAGAGCCCATGCCAGGACGTCAGGATAGGCGGAGGAACCTGGGCTCATCAGTGCAGCAGAAGAAGGAGGAGGAGGCGACGTCATCACCATGGCCTAGGAGGCCAGAGGCTCCTGAGCCTCGGGGACCCCAGCGCCCGAGCTGGACGCTGGCACCTCCGGAGCTGGCGGGGCCTCGGGGGCTGATCCCTCCCGAGGATGCTCCACCCAGCCTCGCGAGGATGATCGGGCTGGAGAAGCACAAGCGCCGTCTCTGCCTTTACTGATGGAGAGGGATGCGGTCGCAGGAGTGACCTAGGCTCAAGCAGCACCACCTTGCCCTCCCTTCTCCTCTTCGCCGCAGTCGTTGCCCTTTTTGCACAACGAAGAAGAAGAGTCAAGGACAAGCACGAGAAGCAAGAACGAGGCAGGGCGAGAACACTGACTGGTCCATCGCGGCATAGTCCCTCCGCTTCGGGAGCTTGAAGCTAGAGAGCTTCGTGGCCCGAGGCACTGGCGCACCAGCTCCGGGAGTAGAAGCAGGGGCAGCAGCTGGGTGAGAGGCATCTCTAGGCGGCGGTGAGGCAGGAGCGTTATCCTGGGAGGGCAGCGCCTACCTTCCCTTCGTCGGAACAATGGGCGGCTCCCCCTCTTTTAGGAGGACGGCAGCCTCGCCATCGTTGTCAGGCAGGAGGTGGAGGATGTCGGCCTTGCGCAAGGGGCAGGTCTCCCCCATCTCTTCGGGGGCCGCCTATAAGTCACGATCCTCATCCACCTCCTCCTCTCCGTCCCTGCGGGAATCACCATAAGACACGTCCACCGTCACCATCGCCACCAGAGCTTTAGAAGGCGCTGGCGGCACCAGGCCGCACCCGTCAAAGGTGGTCATGTCGGCTACGACCTCCGCCCCGTCCTTCCAGAGGAACAAGGAAGTGCGGGGATTCGGCGGATACTCTTGGTTGTCTTTGACCAGGAGACCAGAAGCCACCCGCAGCACCAAGAATTCCCTTAGGAGCATGACCCCGTCAGCTTCACCACCTTCGCGTTGCCCAGCCTCAGGTCGGCGTTCATCTTCTCCAGAACCATCCTCGCCCGGTCGTTAGTAAGCTTCACGCAGGACCACCCCTCATCAGGCTAGGGAATTCCCATCGGCACCTTCAGCCGTGGGTGGACACACTTGGCATCCATCATAACCCACTTGCTCCTGAAGCTATCGGCCTTCTTCCCGTTCTTCGAAATCGCGTTAGCCTTGCCGGCTGCGATGAAATTGGCGCACCCCATGGTGTGGCCGTCGTTAATCTAGAGGTAGAAGAAGTTGCGTAGCAGTGCCACGGACGGCATCACCCCGACGTACGCCTCACAATAAAAGGCAAACATGGAAAGAGAAGAATGGAGTTGGGATGGAGATGAAGAGCATGTAACCTGTAGTGATGGAGGACCACATAGAAGTAGTCGGAGAAGGTGGGAACGAGGCCGGCGACGACGCTGCTCATGAAGAACGGGTAGAAGGAGCTCTTCGGAGCTTCGGACACGGCGGAGCCAGCTCGGAGCTCGGTCTCCCCCTTCTCGTTGTTCTCCCCCGCCGTCGGCACTCGCGTGACGGCAAGGTTCTTTGTCGATACATTTGGCGCCTCCAGGGTCGGCTCGTACCAGGCGGGCGGCGAGTCAACCTTGGCCTTCCGGGGCGCCATTGGATGGAATCTCGGAAGGAGATCGGAGCAGATCTAGAGATTTCGGAAGTGAGGAGCGAGAGAGGGGATCTGGAGCTAGGCGAAGGAAGCAATGAAGGCAAGCGTTGCCCGCACCGGCCTTTTTGTCAGACGGGCAGTTGCTGAGGCTGCATGGGGAAGTGGAGACGCCCACGTCCAATCAGTCGCCACGCGCCAACTGTGGCCGTAGGCTGCTGGGGCCGCGGCGCTCCATGCTTGCCCTTCAAATTTGCCTCGAAGCCAAGCCCGAGCGCGCCTTGGGCCTGGGGGCTATTGTCGGTGTTCTGGAACAGGGTCCCCAGACTTGCCTGCCTGCGTCCCGCAGCGTGGCTCCACCAGCAGCCCTGTATGGCCCATCTTCACCAGCAAACATTCAAGACCCTCGCGAGGGGACAAGCCTCACGAGGCGGACGACGCAAGACCTCCTTAGGGGAAGCCTCACTAGGCTGGCTCGCGAGGGGCGGAGAGATCAAGGCGAGGGACACCTCGCGAGGTTCCCATGACGCAAGCCATGGCAACTGGAACCAGGCGGGCGCTAGTCGGGCGCCAGCACGCGCAGTGTCCTCGTTTCCTCTTTGGTGCTAAAGGGGCAAGCACAGGCGAGGAGTCCCGAGGCATCAGGCAAAGGTTTGCATATCGGTGCAACAAGACCAAGACCAACAGGACGGCAAGACAGAGGTCACCGTGGAGCCCAAGATGGCGTCACCACCAGAAGTAATGTAGGATATTTTTACTATTAAGTACTTTTTGGTTACTTACAGCTCGGTAGAGGGCTGATCCCCTTGCGGGCACTTTGCGACAAAAGTACCCTCCATGGCAGGACCCTCTGGCGAAGATTTCTTCCCCCGTTTGGAAACCTTTGTTTCCGAGTCTTCAGAGGTGGTCCTCTTCCTTCCTTGGGGAGAGGGAATTTCAGATTCTTCTCCCTGGTTATCCTCCTTCGCGGAGGCGCTAATTCCCCTAGTTTGGATGAATAATGAGTAAGGCCTGTTTTTAGCCTCTTTATTCCCCCCCTTTATCTTCCCCTGAGGGCGCCTGATAAGGCGCCGACTCGAGCATTCTGGCTAGTACTGGATTAGCCGAGCCTTCGGGAAGGGGGGCCGAACACCTGACCATCTTCGCCTTTGTTACCCAGTCCTGGTCAAGGAGCGACTTTTCAGAATGATGTTATGATAAATAAAAAGACAGCGTGTTCGGCCACGGGATTACTTACTTGGGTATCTGGGCGATTACAGCACAGACCCGCATCCTCGATGGTGTCCGAACACTTTATTTGTGGTCCGAAGAACAATTTGTACATCTCTTCGTGCGTCATGCCGAGGAAGTGCTGAATAGTTCACGGTCCTTCCAGGTTGAATTCCCACATACGGAGGGGTCGATGTTTGCAAGGCGGCACTTGACGAACTAGCATGACTTGCATTACCGTGACCAGGCTGACATCTCTCTCAAGGAGATCTCGGATGCGACTCTGCAATATCGGCACATCATTTACTGGCCCCCAGTTCGGCCACTTGTTGATCCATGACGTCAGTTGTGGTGGGGGCCCGAGCGAAAGGCAGGGGAGGCTACCCACTTGGTACTTCGGGGAGCTGTGATATAAAACCACTCCCGTTGCCATAAACCGGACACCTCTGGGAAGGAACCCTCTGGCCACGGAACATCAACACTTTTACTTATTACGGCACCTCCGCACTCTGCGTGCCGCGCCTCGATATCTTCGGCTTCACATTGAACGTCTTCAGCCACATGCGGAAGTGTGGGATAATGCGGAGGACGGCCTCAAACACGACGATGAACGACGAGATGTGAAGGAGGGAATCCGGGGCCAGGTCATGGAAATCCAGGCCATAATAGAACATGAGCCCCCTAACAAAGGGCTCCAGAGTGAGGCCTAGCCCTCGGAGGAAGCGAGAGATGAATACAATGCTCTCGCCGGGTTCTGGAGTGGGAATGACCTGCCCTCAAGCAGGCAGCCTGTGCGAGATTTCGAGGGTAAAATACCTGGCCTCTCTTAGCTTCTTGATGTCTTCCTCTGTGACAAAGGAAGGCATCCACCGACCATGAAGGTTGGATCCGTACATGGTTGAAGGTCCGAAGCGCCTGACCTAAGACTTGGGTGTTGGAACTCGAGGCGGTGGAAGGATTCGATTGAGTACGAGAGGGAAAAAGGACAGGCCTTGGCCTTTTTATAAAGAGGGTGAATATCAAGTGTCCTCCTCGTGGCTATTTGGGACTTGCCTAAAATCAAGGAGTCATACCAACGGGCACGATTGGGTTACCCACGCCCGTATTGATGAGAATCCCGTAATAAGGGGGACACAATATCTGCTTCGACAAGACGTTTCAAGAAAACCACCTTGCGATATGTGCAGTGCTGGTTGAGAAAAATAGTTCGAATAATGACCGGGCCATGACATGACGTCATGTTGCTAAAACGTGTCAGCAGATTAGATTTGTGGAAATATTATTCTCTCTACGGTAGTATGTGGAACTTGTTTTGCAGAGCCGGACACTATCCTTGTGTTCAAAATCTTCTATTGAGTATTCGGAGGAAGAACCCGCTTTGCAATGCCGAAGACAAATCTGCGCGCCAGACTCGTCGTCACTGAAGCCTGGTTCAGGGGCTACTGAGGGAGTCCTGGATTGGGGGGTCTCTGGACAGTCGGGCTATATCCTTTGGCTGGACTGTTGGACTATGAAGATACAAGATTGAGGACTTCGTCCCGTGTCTGGATGGGACTCTCCTTGGCGTGGAAGGCAAGCTTGGCAATACGGATATGTAGATCTCCTCCCTTGTAACCGACTCTATGTAACCCTAGCCCCCTCTGGTGTCTATATAAACCGGAGGGTTTGGTCCGTAGGACAACAACAATCGTACCATAGGCTAGCTTCTAGGGTTTAGCCTCTACGATCTCGTGGTAGATCAACTCTAGTAATACTCATATCATCAAGATCAATCAAGCAGGATGTAGGGTATTACCTCCATCAAGAGGATCCGAACCTGTGTAAACATCGTGTCCCCCGCCTCCTGTTACCATCCGCCTTAGACGCACAGTTCGGGACCCCCTACCCGAGATCCGCCGGTTTTGACACCGACACCGGTGACCAGCCATTTTCTCGTGAGTGAGGAGCGGAGTCCACTCCTCTTGAGAATAACCCGCCTAACATGGAAGATACAGACAACCCTAGTTGATACATGAGCCATTCGAGCATACAAAATAGAATGTTTATTTGAAGGTTTAGCATTTGGCACATACAAATTTACTTGGAACGGCAGGTAGATACCGTATATAGGTAGGTATGGTGGACTCATATGGAATAACTTTGGGGTTTATGATATTGGATGCACAAGCAGTATTCCCGCTTGGTACAGGTGAAGGCTAGCAAAAGACAGGGAAGCAACCAGCTAGAGAGCGACAATAGTCATGAACATGCATTAAAATTAATCAATACCGAATACAAGCATGAGTAGGATATAATGCACAATGAACATAAATATCGTAGAGGCTATGTTGATTTTGTTTCAACTACATGTGTGAACATGTGCCAAGTCAAGCCACTCAAATCATTCAAAAGAGGATACCACCCTATCATACCACATCACAACCATTTTAATAGCATGTTGGCACGCAAGGTAAACTATTATAAGCTCCTAGCTAATTAAGCATGGCATAAGCAACTATAATCTCTAATTGTCATTGCAAACATGTTTATTCATAATAGGCTGAATCAGGAACGATGAACTAATCATATTTATAAAAACAAGAGAGGTCGATTTCATACCAGCTTTTGTCATCTCAATAAGTTCATCATATAATCATCATTATTGCCTTTCACTTGCACGGCCGGATAGTGTGGATAATAATAATAGTGCACATGCATTGGATTAAGCTGGAATCTACAGGCATTCAATTCAAGAGAAAAGACAAGGTAATATGGGCTCTTTTGTCAGATCAACAATAATGCATATGAGAGCCACTCAACATTTTCATTATGGTCTTCTCCTCTCGACCCCCAAAGGAAAGAAAATAAACAAATCTATTTACACGGGAAAGCTCCCAACAAGTAAAAGAAGAATGAGAAATCTTTTTGGGTTTTCCTTTTAATTACTACTACAGTGTCAGGACCCCGACTCGATGTCACATCGATCTAGCCGGTAACACCTCATATCACTTTGCGGCCTCACGCACGGTATTCCCACGGGTGTCGCCTTACCTTTGCCCGGGACCATTTGCGCCTTTTGGCTCACGTATATGATAGTGTCGCTAGCATCCATATGATAAAGAGCCCGGGCTGACATGACTAGTCGTAAACCCAAAGTGGCACAGACTTACAGGGACAGGCATCCATGACCCAGCTCCGAACGTGTCGGTCATCAGCAAATGGGTCCGGGCTGTAGCACTGGGCTAGCAGGACTCCGGTAAACCGGGCTGTAGCGGGCTAACAGGACTCCGGTACTCAAAGCGTGACATTTCCCCGAAGGGACAGACACAGGAACGAAGAAGGACACATGCCGGCCAGCCTAAGTGTTCCAGAGCAGTAGCAAGCTACCATGGCTCAGCGGTAACACTAGGAGACATTTCCCGGTAAGAGAGGCTACTAAAGATAAACAACTAGATAGTCAGATCCCACACATACCAAGCATTTCAATCATACACACAATATGCTCGATATGTGCAAATACAACGAAGCATCACAACATGACTCTACGACACAAGTACTTTATTTAAGGCTCAGGGAGCCATACATATCATACACAAAGGTACGGGTCTCACGACCCAACATACAAGTCATACAGTCATACAAACCAGCAGCGGAAGTACATTGTCTGAGTACAGACAACTAGTAAAATAAAAGAGGCTTGGAAAGCCTAGCTATACTACGTGGTCCATCACAAGCTCAGGGTCACCACCTGGGTCTTTAGCCTACTCGTTGATGTCAACGTCTACATAGAACCCATCAGAAGGGGTTGCAGCGTCTTCTGTAAAAATGTAGATTATAGCAACATGAGTACAAAGGTACTCAGCAAGACTTACATCAGATCCTACATACATGCATAGTATCAAGAAGGGTTGGTGGAGTTATTGCAGCAAGCCAGCTTTGACTCTTGGCTAGGCTATCCTACGATACTCCAACTTGAAATGGTTTTGCGCACACGAGTCCACTACTCACCACTTCAATACACTACCGAGGATCCACCTCCGTCTTCCTACGGAAGAGCCATCCTCGGCACTCACACTTATCTTGAGGCTTTTAGTAGTTTCCATTTACTTGTCTATGAACTGTATAGGCAACCAAGTAGTCCTTTACCGCGGACGCGGCTATTCGAATAGATCATGTTAACCCTGCAGGGGTGTACTTCTTCATACATGTTTCCACCACTTAGCGTCTGCACACGACATGTGCTCGGCAGACTTCAAGCGAAAGCCGACGTGGGTGTAGACCACGACCTACCTAAACACTTAAGCCTCTAGTCCAGGTTTATCGCCTATTCAGGTTCCATCCGTAGGGAGTCCGGCCGAGGTTTCCCATACGGCCCCGAACGATGTGAACAAGGTTCCCGAGATACCTAACGGGTATTCGGTACACCCGGCCACGTACCTACCGCATCACAGCCCACCCCTACGGTCAGCGCTGTCCACGGCCTCCAGTAGGCTACAAACACCAGAAACTACTTGCAACTCCTGGACAGAGAGCTAGGGTGAATAAGAAGTCGAGCGGGGTCATATTTCAGGGCCCAATGCATGGTAGTAGCTGTATCTTAAATCACATATACAGATCTCAGTGCTTAAGGTCGGCTTCAATGAAACAACCCACCATGTACTCCTACATGGCCTCTCATCGATACCTTTACCAAATCGTGTTCACCACACCACTCTCATTACCGACATAAACATTTCACTCTAGCCCATCACCCAGATGAACCAGACCTGACACGACTCTAAGCATAGCAGGCATAGCAAGGTAGGAACAACACATACACATGGCTCAATCAACTCCTACACATGCTAGTGGGTTTCATCTAGTTACTGTGGCAATGACAGGTCATGCAGAGGAAATGGGTTCAACTACCGTAGCACACAGCAGTTTGAAACGCGTTGTCTTAATGCAGTAAAAGAGAGCAGGAGCGAGAACATGGGATTGTATCGATATGATCAAATGGTTGGTTGCTTGCCTGATGGTTCGATGCACTGATACGGTTCTTCGTTAGGGTAATCACGGTACTCCTCGGGGCAGAACCTGTCGTAAAGGACAGCGATGCACAAACATCACCAAACAATATGCGACAATATGATGCATGCATGAAACATGGCAATATGAGTGTGTTGGGCTAATGCAACTAAACCAGAAGGGTTTGAACAAATTTGAATCAAAGATTCAAATTTCAAACTCAAACATGGCCTTTTAAAGTGCTTTTCCTTGTTCTGCTTAAAACATCAATTTAACTTGTTTGATCATGCATGAAAATAGTACAGATGGATAGATTGGATTTTTCTGATCATTTTTCATATATAATTTGTCTAATTTGGAGTTACAGAATAAAAGTTATGAATTTTTGAAGTTTAAATAATATTCTGGAATTTCCTGATTAAATTTAAATCCAGAAATTATAATTACTGCGCCAGCATGACGTCAGCATGACGTCAGTGGTCAACTGCGGCTGGCTGGAGTCAAACCTGACGTGTGGGGTCCACACGTCAGTGACAGGGGGTTAAACAGGGTTAGTTTAATCCTAATTAGGGGTTAGTGGCGCTGGGGGCCCACTGTCAGTGTCAGGGGTTAACCATTAGTGGTTAGCACTAATCCTAATTAGCTACAGGGCTGGGCCCACCTGTCAGGGACTCAGGGGGTGTCCTGCCGTGGTCAAAGTGGGTCAAACCCACCGGCGACGTGACGCCGGCGAGGCCCGAGACGGCGGCGCGACGCGGGATCGCGCTACAGGGCACGGGCGAGGCCGTGCTTGGGCTCGTTGGAAAGCTCTTGCTCCCGCGCGTCGAACGGTGGCCGTGGCTGGGCCTGGGGTGGCCGGAGTCGACGGCGGCGAGCTCGGCTGCGGCCGCCGGAGTTCGGGTGCGGTCGGGATCGGTGTTGCAGGGGGTTTGGGGAGGCGTTAGTGCGTGCTGCGTGATCCTAGTGAGGTGTGGAGCACGATAGTGTGCTCGGTTGGGTGCTACGGTGACCGTGGCCACGACGGCGACATCGCCGGCGGCGTGGAGCTCTCGGCCAAGGTGGGGCTAGGGCCTAGAGGTCGGAAGAGACCAGGGAAGAAGGGGGAAACGATCCGGGGGCTCACCGCGGAGCTGCAGGGATGGTTAGCGGGCTCGGGGACGCGCTGGAGACGACGAATTCGACGGCGACGATGGTCGGAGCCCGAAGAGGGGAACGGCGACGTGGCGGCGATGCAGGGCTTCCGGGGACCCGTGGAGCGGTGGGGAGGAAGAGGGGGTCGAGGCGGAGCTCCTGAGCTAGTCGGGGGAGCGAGGGGTGGCCGGAGACGGCTGCTTTGGCGAACGGCGGCGACGGTGGTGTTCGGCCGTGTGAGAGAGAGAGCGAGGGAGAGGAGGGAAGAGCCGGGGGAGAGTGAGAGAGAGCAGGGGGGATCGGGACGGCCTGCGGGAGTCGTCCACGCGGCCAGGAGCTCGTCGGCAAGCAGGAGGTGGCCGCGCGGCCGTGCGCGTGCGAGCACGCAGCAGCTTCGGGGCGAGGGGAGGAAGACGACGGAGGGCTGCAGTGGTGGGCTGGGCCGCCTGCTGGCTGGGCCGGCCAGCTGGCTGGGCTGCACAGGGAGGAGCCCAGGTAAGCTTCTCCCTTTTAATTATTTTCTGTTTTCTAATTTCTGACATTTGTTTTGATTTAAATAAAATATTAAATCATTTTATTTCCTTATGCCAATTTTTGCAGGAGCTAGATATATTATTCCAGAGCTCCTTTATAAATGGCATAATATTTGGACATATATTAATATATATAAATAATATATTTCCAAAGCAAATAATTATGCATTAATTCCAAATGCCCAAAATAAATACCTATGAGCTCTTGAAAATATTGGTTTGATTTTTATCTCTGTCCAATATTTTCAGAGAGCAACATGAGCATTTTCTTGGACCTTTTTGGAGAAATTTTTATTTGGATCATTTTCAAAAATGATTCTGAGGGTTTCACAGATCCCCATTTCAAGTTTCTGATGAAAGAGGAAACATGATGCAACACTCTAATGCATGGCTAGCTAGGATGTGACAACTCACCCCCACTCAAAAGAATCTCGTCCCGAGATTTGGGTTCCTCCGGGAAGAAGGCGGGATACTCGAGTCGAAGACGATCCTCCCTTTCCCAAGTTGCTTCATCCTCAGAATGGTGCGACCATTGTACTTTGAGAAACTTGATGTTATGACGTCGGGTGGTACGTTCGGCCTGATCGAGGATACGAATGGGGTACTCTCGATATGTAAGATTATCTTGGAGATCAAGCGTTTCGTGGTCCACTTCACGGATAGGATCCGAGAAGCAACGCCTGAGTTGAGAAACGTGGAAGACATCGTGGACTCTGGAGAGGTGCGGAGGTAGTTCCAACTGGTAGGCAACTTCTCCTCGTTTGGCAAGAATGCGAAAAGGTCCAATGTAACGAGGAGCCAATTTGCCTTTGATACCGAAACGATGGGTTCCCTTCAGAGGGGTGACCCGAAGATAAGCCTTCTCGTCAACCTCGAAAGTCATAGCCTTATGTTTTCGGTCATATTGACTCTTTTGACGAGATTGGGCTGTTTTCAACTTTTCACGAACGATGCGAACTTGTTCTTCTGCTTCCTGAATCATGTCCGGGCCAAAGAATTGTCTTTCCCCGGTCTCTGACCAGTTAAGGGGTGTTCGACACCGTCGTCCATAGAGAACTTCAAAAGGGGCTTTACCCAAGCTAGATTGATAGCTGTTGTTGTAAGCGAATTCGGCAAATGGAAGGCACTTCTCCCAATCCATTCCGAATGAGATAACAGAGGCTCGAAGCATGTCTTCTAGAATTTGGTTGACGCGTTCCACTTGACCACTCGACTGAGGGTGGAAAGCGGTGCTAAAGGAGAGGCGGGTTCCCATAGCATTCTGAAAACTTTCCCAAAATCGAGAGGTGAAAAGACTTCCTCGATCCGAGTTGATTTCCAAAGGAACACCATGGAGGGACACTATTCGGGAGATGTATAAGTCTGCCAGCTGGCTAGCGGTTATACTCTCACGAACAGGCAAGAAATGAGCTACTTTGGAAAGACGATCGACCACGACGAAAATAGCATTATTCCCTCTCTTGGTCCTGGGAAAACCGGTAATGAAATCCATACCAATTTTATCCCATTTCCATTCAGGAATAGCTAAGGGTTGAAGGGTGCCAGCAGGCCGTTGGTGCTCTGCTTTTACACGACGACAGACGTCGCAATTAGCAATAAACTGAGCAATTTCTCTCTTCATCCTAGTCCACCAGAACCTCTGGCGTAGGTCCTGATACATCTTAGTACTACCGGGATGAATGGTGAGAGGAGATTCATGAGCTTCTTTAAGGATCAATTGCCGTAGATGCTGGTTCTTGGGAACCACTAGACGGTTCTCAAAGTACACAACACCATGATCATTTGTGGAGAAACAACTAGCACCTCCGCTAGCAATGTTCTCTTTGATTTTAGATATTCCCTTATCTCGCCTTTGGGCAGCGATGATTTGATCCGTAAGAGTAGGTTTTGCTACCAAGGTGGAAAGAAAACCTTGAGGTACAATGTGAAGGTTAAGCTTCCGAAATTCCTCATGGAGGAGCGGTTGACTTTGTTGTAACATCAGGTTGTTACAATAAGATTTACGACTTAGCGCATCAGCCATGACGTTGGCTTTCCCTGGGGTGTAGGTTATTCCTAAGTCGAAGTCTGTGATCAATTCAACCCAACGTCTCTGCCTGAGATTCAAATCCGGTTGGGTGAAAATGTACTTCAGACTTTGGTGATCAGTGAATATTTCGCAACGATTACCGAGGAGGTAATGTCGCCAGGTCTTAAGTGCATAGACTACGGCTGCAAGCTCTAGATCATGAGTAGGATAATTCTCCTCATGTGGGTGCAATTGCCGTGAAGCGTAAGCAATTACGTGTCGATCTTGCATAAGAATGCAACCTAGTCCTTGTCGCGAGGCGTCGCAGTAGATAACAAAGTCCTTGGAAAAGTCTGGCGGTACCAGTACGGGAGCAGAGGTCAGGCGTCTTTTCAGTTCCTGAAAGCTGTGCTCACATTGTGGAGTCCATTCGAACTTTTTATCTTTCTTGAGGAGTTCGGTTAGAGGCTTAGCAACTTTGGAGAAGTTCTCGACAAAGCGACGACAATAGCTCGCTAAGCCTAGAAAACTCCGAACTTGCTTGACCGATTCAGGTGGAGTCCAATTAAGGACGGCTTGAACTCGCTCAGGGTTAACAGCAATACCTTTACCAGATATTACATGACCTAGATAGGTCACTTCTGTCAACCAGAATTCACATTTAGAAAATTTGGCATAAAGGCGATGCTCTCGAAGTTTCTTCAACACTAGCCTTAGATGTTCGGCATGTTCTTCCTCGTTCTTGGAGTAGATGAGTATATCATCGAGATAAACTACGACGAACTTATCCAAATACTCCATGAAGATTGAGTTCATTAACCGAGAAAAGGTGGCTGGAGCGTTGGTTAATCCGAAGGACATGACGGTGTACTCGTATTGGCCATAACGAGTAACAAAGGCCGTTTTAGGAATGTCCCCGTTTCTGATTTTGATTTGATGGTAGCCCAACCTCAAATCCATCTTGGAGAAGACTGAGGATCCAGCGAGCTGATCATACAGATCGTTGATCCTGGGAAGTGGATATTTGTTCTTGATTGTGACCAAATTGACAGGTCGGTAATCTACAACCATCCGGTCCGTACCATCCTTCTTCTTGACGAATAGTACGGGGCAAGCCCACGGAGATGAACTAGGGCGGATGAAACCCTTTTTCAAGGATTCATCGAGTTGTTTCTTAAGCTCGGCTAGTTCTAGTGGTGCCATCTTATAAGGTCTTCTAGCAATCGGAACAGTTCCGGGGATGAGGTCGATTACGAACTCAACATCCCTGTCAGGTGGAACACCTGGCAATTCCTCTGGAAAGACATCCGGGAAGTCACGGACTACCGGAATGTCCTCAAGGTCTGGCAAAGGGCTGGCGTTAAGAGAATATAATTGTCGCTTGGCTATTCGGGTCAAGACATTGACTATCTTCCCCGAAGGATGGGTGAGTTGAACAGTCCTAGAGAAGCAATCAATTTTGGCTTGATGAGCTGACATCCAGTCCATACCCAAAATGATATTAATATCTGAAGATTTAAGGGCTATCAAAGACGCGAGAAAAACAAGTCTGTCGACTTGGATTTCATTTCCATAACTTACCCTAGAGGTCTGCCATCTAGAACCAGGGGTAGAAATTTCCATAGTGGATGGCATGTCACAGAATGCAACGTTATGCAAACGAGCATAATTTTCGGATATAAAAGAATGAGAGGCTCCTGTATCGAAAAGAACAGATGCCGGGTGGCAATTTACAAGAAGCGTACCGAGAACGACGTTGGGATCCTCTTGAGCTTCTTCGGCAGAGATACAGTTGACATGGCCACGTGAAGCGGTGACCGGTCTGGCGTGGAATATTTTTCCTGTCGGCTTGCCACGGCCAACAGCTTTAGCAGATTGATTGGGGTTGGTCTGGGGACACTCACGCATATAGTGACCAGATTCCCCACACTTGAAACAAGTCACGGAACTGGTACGTGGAGGAGCATTGTTAGTTGGACCCCCATAGGGCTTGGCCGGTGCAGACTGTTGAACGGGGCGAGGCGCCTGGAAGGATGGCCTCGGTGTGAACCTGGGTGGCAGGGCGGTGTTGGGTACCCACACGCGGCGCTTCTGAGGACCAGCACCGGATGAGGAACCCATATCGCGGCCATGCTTGCGTGTTGCGTCATAGTCAGTCTGACCAGTTTCAGCACTGATGGCTTTGTTGACAAGTTTCTGAAAAGATGTGCACTCATGCAGACGGAGGTCGCGGCGAAGCTCAGGACTAAGGCCCTTACGGAACCTTGCTTGCTTCTTGGCGTCAGTAGAAACTTCCTCGGTTGCATATCGTGCGAGATTACCAAACTCCCTGCTATAAACATCCACAGAAAGTCGGCCTTGGGTGAAATTGCAGAATTCCTCACGTTTACGGTCCATGAGGCCCTCCGGAATGTGATGTTCACGGAAAGCCTCGCTGAATTCAGCCCAAGTAGTGACATGGCCCGCTGGGCGCATAGCTCCATAATTCTCCCACCATAGACTGGCGGGGCCTTCAAGATGATATGCAGCAAAGGTGACCTTGTCAGCCTCCGCTACCAGCGCGGAACGCAGCTTGTGAGCGATACTGCGAAGCCAGTCATCAGCGTCGAGAGGCTCGACGGAGTGGTGGAACGTGGGTGGATGTAATTTGATAAAATCACTGAGTGACACCACGTTAGTCCTCTGATGGTGTGCTGTGTTCTGTTCAATACGCTCCAACAAACGGTTGGTCTCCCGCTTGTTTCTCTCAGCTTCCATCATAACCTCGGCTAGTGAAGGAGGATGAGGCAGATTTGCATCCCTGACTTCACTGCCTTCGGCCTGCTCTTGAGGAGCAGGGTTAGTGCGCGTGTTGACCATCCTAGGTAAACAAGACAATGATTTAGTCAGGATGATAAAATTCCGACATAGGACACATAATGTAAGGAATAACTCGGAATGCAAGATGATCATCCGTATGACATGGTAGATACAGAAACTGCTTCTTTTATTCCATCGTCATACACACCATACAGGGTTTAGTACAAGACCAAACAAAGTACTAATACGGTGAAAAGAGGATTACATCTCATCGGAGGCATCCCAAGCTCCTATACATTATTTTTCTACACCTCCGGAAAAGAGTACAAACTAGGTCATATCCCACGAGTCACGCGGAACGATAGAAGACACAGCTAGTGCGAACTAGTGATACTACCACTAACTCAGACCGATCCGTAGTAGTCCTCGTAGAAGTCACCTCCATAGCCTGGAAGCTCAACATGATCATCCGGAAACAGACGGTCTCGCGGAGCTTGTGGACCATAGGGGCTAGGATGAGGCCTTGGACCAACAGACGGTGGCCTGCGGGGACCGCGAGGTGGGGTGATGCCTCCTACATCACGCCAACCCATCACGTCTGGCAGAGCAGATCTCACAGGATAGAGATCGCGCATATCTGAATATCCAGCTTGCACCGCCGGTGCGAACCGGGTCAAAGTGGCCCAGTGGTCAGCACGGGTATTGAAGAGCTCTAACCTCAAGGCCCGATTTTCACGGTCCTTATCCTCGAGCATCTCAGCAGTGGTGCGAGTCCGTGAATCCTCCTGAGTGGGGTCAGCATAAATAGCCTGGAGATACCCTTGTGCTCCCGGAAGTGATCCTGGCATATACCGGAAATCAGAGTCCCGAAATAAACCAGATCTGACTCGCATAATGGTCATCATAGAGTAGGCGGCGTCCTGCACAGCCATCTCAATAGTAACCCCGAGTCCATAGGAGCAGTGAAGAGGCTCGGTGGATCCAGGATAAGATGGAAATATCCTGACAGTGCAGAGATACTGGCTTTGATTAAAATCTCGGAATTGCTCTTCGACCGTGTACTCAGGATACCAACGGTATCCAGCCTCAGTCATTACCCTGACCAACTTGGCAGTATGGCCGGGTACATCTAGGCATCGAGTCAGGCGAACCACTTGATTGAGGTCGCGAGTGGCCATCTGAAAGCACAATCATAATGCAAAGGCATTAGAATTTCTAGCAAAATTTCGGCAGCATAACAGCTGTAAATGCTCAAAAAGGATTTTGAGACATTTGACAAAGGATTTCGTACACACTCAACATCATCATATCAAAGTTCTGAATCCATTCTAACAACATCATGTGGTAGTAAAACTGAACTAGGCTTGAATCCATAAACTTATAAGGTACTACTGATTAGCAACTCGTGATCCTGATAGAGAGAACAGATCCTAATTCCTTAACCCCCGGTGGAAGAATGGACTGACTCAGATCAGAATGTCATAAGATAAAGGAGTAAAAGAGCCTTACGTTCCAACCCACAAACAATTCCCCTACATATAACTAAAGAATTTCTAGACTCAACATCGACCAGTTTGGCTTGGAGAACCTACAGGCAGTCCGGCTCTGATGCCAACGCTGTCAGGACCCCGACTCGATGTCACATCGATCTAGCCGGTAACACCTCATATCACTTTGCGGCCTCACGCACGGTATTCCCACGGGTGTCGCCTTACCTTTGCCCGGGACCGTTTGCGCCTTTTGGCTCACGTATATGATAGTGTCGCTAGCATCCATATGATAAAGAGCCCGGGCTGACATGACTAGTCGTAAACCCAAAGTGGCACAGACTTACAGGGACAGGCATCCATGACCCAGCTCCGAACGTGTCGGTCATCAGCAAATGGGTCCGGGCTGTAGCACTGGGCTAGCAGGACTCCGGTAAACCGGGCTGTAGCGGGCTAACAGGACTCCGGTACTCAAAGCGTGACATTTCCCCGAAGGGACAGACACAGGAACGAAGAAGGACACATGCCGGCCAGCCTAAGTGTTCCAGAGCAGTAGCAAGCTACCATGGCTCAGCGGTAACACTAGGAGACATTTCCCGGTAAGAGAGGCTACTAAAGATAAACAACTAGATAGTCAGATCCCACACATACCAAGCATTTCAATCATACACACAATATGCTCGATATGTGCAAATACAACGAAGCATCACAACATGACTCTACGACACAAGTACTTTATTTAAGGCTCAGGGAGCCATACATATCATACACAAAGGTACGGGTCTCACGACCCAACATACAAGTCATACAGTCATACAAACCAGCAGCGGAAGTACATTGTCTGAGTACAGACAACTAGTAAAATAAAAGAGGCTTGGAAAGCCTAGCTATACTACGTGGTCCATCACAAGCTCAGGGTCACCACCTGGGTCTTTAGCCTACTCGTTGATGTCAACGTCTACATAGAACCCATCAGAAGGGGTTGCAGCGTCTTCTGTAAAAATGTAGATTATAGCAACATGAGTACAAAGGTACTCAGCAAGACTTACATCAGATCCTACATACATGCATAGTATCAAGAAGGGTTGGTGGAGTTATTGCAGCAAGCCAGCTTTGACTCTTGGCTAGGCTATCCTACGATACTCCAACTTGAAATGGTTTTGCGCACACGAGTCCACTACTCACCACTTCAATACACTACCGAGGATCCACCTCCGTCTTCCTACGGAAGAGCCATCCTCGGCACTCACACTTATCTTGAGGCTTTTAGTAGTTTCCATTTACTTGTCTATGAACTGTATAGGCAACCAAGTAGTCCTTTACCGCGGACGCGGCTATTCGAATAGATCATGTTAACCCTGCAGGGGTGTACTTCTTCATACATGTTTCCACCACTTAGCGTCTGCACACGACATGTGCTCGGCAGACTTCAAGCGAAAGCCGACGTGGGTGTAGACCACGACCTACCTAAACACTTAAGCCTCTAGTCCAGGTTTATCGCCTATTCAGGTTCCATCCGCAGGGAGTCCGGCCGAGGTTTCCCATACGGCCCCGAACGATGTGAACAAGGTTCCCGAGATACCTAACGGGTATTCGGTACACCCGGCCACGTACCTACCGCATCACAGCCCACCCCTACGGTCAGCGCTGTCCACGGCCTCCAGTAGGCTACAAACACCAGAAACTACTTGCAACTCCTGGACAGAGAGCTAGGGTGAATAAGAAGTCGAGCGGGGTCATATTTCAGGGCCCAATGCATGGTAGTAGCTGTATCTTAAATCACATATACAGATCTCAGTGCTTAAGGTCGGCTTCAATGAAACAACCCACCATGTACTCCTACATGGCCTCTCATCGATACCTTTACCAAATCGTGTTCACCACACCACTCTCATTACCGACATAAACATTTCACTCTAGCCCATCACCCAGATGAACCAGACCTGACACGACTCTAAGCATAGCAGGCATAGCAAGGTAGGAACAACACATACACATGGCTCAATCAACTCCTACACATGCTAGTGGGTTTCATCTAGTTACTGTGGCAATGACAGGTCATGCAGAGGAAATGGGTTCAACTACCGTAGCACACAGCAGTTTGAAACGCGTTGTCTTAATGCAGTAAAAGAGAGCAGGAGCGAGAACATGGGATTGTATCGATATGATCAAATGGTTGGTTGCTTGCCTGATGGTTCGATGCACTGATACGGTTCTTCGTTAGGGTAATCACGGTACTCCTCGGAGGCAGAACCTGTCGTAAAGGACAGCGATGCACAAACATCACCAAACAATATGCGACAATATGAGGCATGCATGAAACATGGCAATATGAGTGTGTTGGGCTAATGCAACTAAAACCAGAAGGGTTTGAACAAATTTGAATCAAAGATTCAAATTTCAAACTCAAACATGGCCTTTTAAAGTGCTTTTCCTTGTTCTGCTTAAAACATCAATTTAACTTGTTTGATCATGCATGAAAATAGTACAGATGGATAGATTGGATTTTTCTGATCATTTTTCATATATAATTTGTCTAATTTGGAGTTACAGAATAAAAGTTATGAATTTTTGAAGTTTAAATAATATTCTGGAATTTCCTGATTAAATTTAAAT
Organism: Triticum aestivum; assembly: GCF_018294505.1. Taxonomy (NCBI): domain Eukaryota; kingdom Viridiplantae; phylum Streptophyta; class Magnoliopsida; order Poales; family Poaceae; genus Triticum; species Triticum aestivum. The sequence continues at coordinate 300,894,610 of NC_057797.1, forward strand.
CCAGAAATTATAATTACTGCGCCAGCATGACGTCAGCATGACGTCAGTGGTCAACTGCGGCTGGCTGGAGTCAAACCTGACGTGTGGGGTCCACACGTCAGTGACAGGGGGTTAAACAGGGTTAGTTTAATCCTAATTAGGGGTTAGTGGCGCTGGGGGCCCACTGTCAGTGTCAGGGGTTAACCATTAGTGGTTAGCACTAATCCTAATTAGCTACAGGGCTGGGCCCACCTGTCAGGGACTCAGGGGGTGTCCTGCCGTGGTCAAAGTGGGTCAAACCCACCGGCGACGTGACGCCGGCGAGGCCCGAGACGGCGGCGCGACGCGGGATCGCGCTACAGGGCACGGGCGAGGCCGTGCTTGGGTTCGTTGGAAAGCTCTTGCTCCCGCGCGTCGAACGGTGGCCGTGGCTGGGCCTGGGGTGGCCGGAGTCGACGGCGGCGAGCTCGGCTGCGGCCGCCGGAGTTCGGGTGCGGTCGGGATCGGTGTTGCAGGGGGTTTGGGGAGGCGTTAGTGCGTGCTGCGTGATCCTAGTGAGGTGTGGAGCACGATAGTGTGCTCGGTTGGGTGCTACGGTGACCGTGGCCACGACGGCGACATCGCCGGCGGCGTGGAGCTCTCGGCCAAGGTGGGGCTAGGGCCTAGAGGTCGGAAGAGACCAGGGAAGAAGGGGGAAACGATCCGGGGGCTCACCGCGGAGCTGCAGGGATGGTTAGCGGGCTCGGGGACGCGCTGGAGACGACGAATTCGACGGCGACGATGGTCGGAGCCCGAAGAGGGGAACGGCGACGTGGCGGCGATGCAGGGCTTCCGGGGACCCGTGGAGCGGTGGGGAGGAAGAGGGGGTCGAGGCGGAGCTCCTGAGCTAGTCGGGGGAGCGAGGGGTGGCCGGAGACGGCTGCTTTGGCGAACGGCGGCGACGGTGGTGTTCGGCCGTGTGAGAGAGAGAGCGAGGGAGAGGAGGGAAGAGCCGGGGGAGAGTGAGAGAGAGCAGGGGGGATCGGGACGGCCTGCGGGAGTCGTCCACGCGGCCAGGAGCTCGTCGGCAAGCAGGAGGTGGCCGCGCGGCCGTGCGCGTGCGAGCACGCAGCAGCTTCGGGGCGAGGGGAGGAAGACGACGGAGGGCTGCAGTGGTGGGCTGGGCCGCCTGCTGGCTGGGCCGGCCAGCTGGCTGGGCTGCACAGGGAGGAGCCCAGGTAAGCTTCTCCCTTTTAATTATTTTCTGTTTTCTAATTTCTGACATTTGTTTTGATTTAAATAAAATATTAAATCATTTTATTTCCTTATGCCAATTTTTGCAGGAGCTAGATATATTATTCCAGAGCTCCTTTATAAATGGCATAATATTTGGACATATATTAATATATATAAATAATATATTTCCAAAGCAAATAATTATGCATTAATTCCAAATGCCCAAAATAAATACCTATGAGCTCTTGAAAATATTGGTTTGATTTTTATCTCTGTCCAATATTTTCAGAGAGCAACATGAGCATTTTCTTGGACCTTTTTGGAGAAATTTTTATTTGGATCATTTTCAAAAATGATTCTGAGGGTTTCACAGATCCCCATTTCAAGTTTCTGATGAAAGAGGAAACATGATGCAACACTCTAATGCATGGCTAGCTAGGATGTGACATACAGCCTGGAAGGTAAACTAATTAAAAGCTACAACTATTTTTTTGTTTGGTTTTTATAAGGTTTATCAAACACACAAGAAGAAAGCATAAAAAGGAAAATAAACTAGCATGGATGATACAATGAAACGTATGAGCACCGACAACTAGCATGAGTGTGTGAACATGAATGTAATGTCAGTGAGAAATACGTACTCCCCCAAGCATAGGCTTTTGGCCTAAGTTGGTCTATGGCCACGGCTGGCCTGGCGGATATCTTGTAACTAGGATCATACTGTGATGCGGCAACTATTGCCTCATGAGATGCCGCTTGGAGACGGTCCGTCTCCGTCCTCCTCTTATACTCGTACACCTCCTCCCTGGTTATAACATATCTCCCTTTTTCCTGAGAGTCAAAGAAAGCAGGAGCAGGGAGAGCGACGTGATAGGTGTGTCGTCTGTCAAAGATTAGTCAGTACTGGAGGAACTTATCGTTCCTCTCAACAAACTGATGACGAACCATGGCCTCATAATCGAAATAAACAGGAGGAAACTCAATATCATACCCACCGTATGGGTATGTCAAGAAAATTAGCTAGATGGGTTGCATAAATTCCACCAAAGAAATCTCCATTAAATCTATTATTATGCAACCTATGTGCAACAATGCCTCCCAAATTATAATGTTTATCTCCTAACACAACAATCCTGAGAACACTAAGGTCAGGGACATACAAGTGACATGGTTCATCCTTACCATTTATGCACCTACCAATGAAGAGAGCAAAATAATGTATAGCAGGAAAATGAATGCTCCCTATGGTAGCTTGTGTTATATCTCTAGATTCCCCCACAGTTATGCTAGCAAGAAAATCTCTAAACTCAGATTTGCGAGGCACACTAGTGCTGCCCCATTGTGGAAGTTTGCAGGCAGTATTAAAATCCTCTAAGTCCATAGTATAAGAATTTTCATAAAGATCAAACAGGACAGTTTGAGAATTGCGTGATGATGAAAATTCAAACCTTCTCACAAAGGAATCAGTGAGATAGTGGAACTGGCGGCACTTATCTGCCTCAAAGCTCTCAAGATCAGCATTACGCACATATGCGTTAAATTCTTGCTTGATTCCTGCTTGATCCATAAAGTCCTATGACGGCCATTCACAAGCCCGCACCTGAGCTTCCCTCGGTGGTTCATCATCGACATCGCGTATTGCGAGCTTGGGTCCTTGCTTCCTTGAAGGAACACCTTGGTACATTTTCCTAAACATATTTCTTCCTCTGAAAAATTTCTGAAATTTTTAGTAACTTCAAAATAAAAGTGAACCAAACTCAACAAAATTGATAGCAACTACTCCTACAAGTGCCTAGAGGATATATCATGCATTAAAACTACTTTTGACAACATAAATTTGACATGCAAGCTCAAGAACAGGGTCACCTAAGCAGCAAAAATATGCAATGAATAAAGCACTAGAACAAAAACTAATTGGACCATTGGAGGAGTCACATACCAAAGAACAATCCCCCAAAGCAGTTTTTTGAATGGAGCTTTGAGCAAGGAGATTGAAAATAGCAGCAAGATGAGCTTGGTCTCGGGTTTGAGATGGTTAGTGATGTTTGTGGGGGGAAGAAGGAGTATGTGTTAGCTGGAATAAGTGGAGGGGAGCGACCGTGTGCCCACGAGGCAGGGGGCGTGCCCAGGGTGGTAGGGTGCGCCCTCCACCCTCGTGGCCAGGTGCTTGCTCTCCCTGCTGTGTTCTCAGTGCCACATATTCTCAAATATTCTAGAAAAAAACATATTTAATTTTTAGGGCATTTGGAGAACTTTTATTTTCGGGGTATTTTTTATTGCATTGATAATTCAGAAAACAGACATAAATTACTATTTTTGCTTTATTTAATATAAATAACAGAAAGTAAAAAGAGGGTACAGAGAGTTTTGTTTTCTAAATTCGTCCATTTCATGCTCATCAAAAGGAATCCACTAACAAGGTTGACCAAGTCTTGTTAACAAACTCATTCCGAATAACATGGAACCGGAGAATTTTCGAATAACACAAGGTTAGCTCAACGGGGATATGCACATCCCCAACAATAAGAATATCATATTTCTTCTTGACAGTAGGAAGAGGAAATTCAAAACCTCCAAAAATAATCGATGGAATTTTTCCAATAGAGTTGATACTGTGGACTTGAGGTTGTTTCCTCGGAAAGTGTACCGTATGCTCAGTACCATTAACATGAAAAGTGGCATTGCCTTTGGTGCAATCAATAACAGCCCCTGCAGTATTCACAAAGGGTTTTTCCAAGAATAATAGACATACTATCGTCCTCGGGAATATCAAGAATAACAAAGTCTATTAAAATAGTAATGTTTGCAACCACAACAGGCACATCCTCACAAATACCGACAGGTATAGCAGTTGATTTATCAGCCATTTGCAAAGATATTTTAGTAGGTGTAAACTTATTCAAATCAAGTCTACGATATAAAGAGAGAGGCATAACACTAACACCGGCTCCAAGATCACATAAAGTAGTTTTAACATAGTTTCTTTTAATGGAGCATGGTATAGTTGGTACTCCTGGATCTCCATGTTTCTTTGGTATTCCACCCTTAAAAGTATAATTAGCAAGCATGGTGGAAATTTCAGCTTCCGGTATCTTTCTTTTATTTGTAACAATATCTTTCATATATTTAGCATAAGGATTCATTTTGAGCATATCAGTCAAACGCATACGCAAGACGATAGGTCTAATCATTCCAGCAAAGCGCTCAAAATCCTCATCATCCTTTTTCTTGGATGGTTTAGGAGGAAAAGGCATGGGTTTCTGAACCCATGGTTCTCTTTCTTTACCTTTCTTCCTAGCAACAAAGTCTCTCTTATCATAACGTTAATTCTTTGATTGTGGGTTATCAAGATCAACAGCAGGTTCAATCTCTATATCATTATCATTGCTAGGTTGAGCATCAACATGAACATTATCATTAATATTATTACTAGGTTCATGTTCATTACCAGATTGTGTTTCAACATCAGAAATATAAATATCATTGGGATTCTCAGGAGTGTCTACAATAGGTTCACTAGAAGCATGCAAAGTCCTATCATTTTTCTTTTTTCTTCCTTTCAGAAGGACTAGGTGCATCAATATTATCTCTCTGAGAATCTTTCTCAATTCTCTTAGGATGGCCCTCAGGATACAAAGGTTCCTGAATCATTTTACCACCTTTAGTCATGACTCTAACACCATTATCATTTTTCTTACTATTTAATTCATTGAGCAAATCATTCTGAGCTTTAAGTACTTGTTCTACTTCAGTGGTAACCATAGAAGCATGTTTACTAATAAGTTTATGTTCACCTTTAACATTAGCCATATAATCACCCAAGTGATCAAGCATAGCAACATTGTGTTTCAATTGTCTGCCAATAAAAGCATTGAAGTTTTCTTGTTTAACCATAAAGTCATCAAACTCATCCAAGCATGGGCTAGCAATCTTAGTAAATGGGATTTCAGCTTTATCATATCTATAGATAGAATTTACCTTTACTACCTGTGTCGGGTTATCAAGACCATGTGTTTCTTCAATAGGTGATGGATTAAAACCATGTATTTCTTCAACCGGTGGTAAATTAAGACCATGTATTTCTTCAATAGGAGGTAAATTCTTAACATCTTCAGCTTTAATACCTTTTTCTTTCATAGATTTCTTTGCTTGTTGCATATCTTCAGGACTGAGAAATAGAATACCCATTTTCTTTGGAGTTGGCTTAGGAGTTGGTTCAGGAACTGGATCAGGAATTGGATCAGGAAGCGTCCAATTATTTTCTTTAGTCGACATATTATTCAATAAAATTTCAGCTTCGTCTGGTGTTCTTTCCCTGAAAACACAACCAGCACAACTATCTAGGTGGTCTCTGGAAGCATCGGTTAGTCCATTATAAAAGATATCAAGTATTTCATTTTTCTTGAGAGGATGACCAGGCAAAGCATTAAGTAATTGGAGAAGCCTCCCCCAAGCTTGTGGGAGACTCTCTTCTTCAATTTGCACAAAATTATATATTTCCCTTAAGGTAGCTTGTTTCTTATGAGCAGGGAAATATTTAGCAGAGAAGTAATAAATCATATCCTGGGGACTACGCACACAACCAGGATCAAGAGAATTAAAACAAATCTTAGCATCACCCTTTAATGAGAACGTAAATATCTTAAGGATATAATAGTAGCGAGTTTTCTCATCATTGGTGAACAGGGTGGCTATATCGTTTAATTTTGTAAGATGTGCCACAACAGTTTCAGATTCATAACCATAGAAAGGATCAGATTCAACAAAAGTAATTATATCAGGGTCAACAGAGAAATCGTAAAACTTATTAGTAACAAAGATAGGTGAAGTAGCATAAGCAGGATCATATTTCATTCTAGCATTCAAATTTTTTTGTTTCAGCTTAGCTAAAAGCTTCTTAAGATCACTCCTATCATTGCAAGCAAAAAAATCTCGAGCAGTTTCTTCATCCATAACATAACCCTCAGGAACAACAGGCAATTCATATCTAGGGGGAGAATCCTCATCATCACTTTCATCAATATTACCAGTTTCTATAATTTCATTCTCTCTAGCCCTAGCAAGTTGCTCATCAAGAAATTCACCAAGTGGCACAGTAGTATCAAGCATAGAACTAGTTTCATAAGTATCATACATAGCAGAAGTGGCATCATCAACAACATGTGACCTATCGGAATCAATAGAATGTGTAGGTGTCACAAGTTTACTCAAAACAGAAGGTGAATCAAGTGGAGAGCTAGATGGCAGTTCCTTACCTCCCCTCGTAGTTGAGGGATATATCTTGTTTCTTGGATCTTTCAAGTTCTTCATAATGATAAGCAGATATAAATCCCAAGTGACTCAAAGAATAGAGCTATGCTCCCCCACAACGGTGCCAGAAAATAGTCTTGATGACCCACAAGTATAGGGGATTGCAACAGTTTCCGTGGGTAGAGTATTCAACCCAAATTTATTGATTCGACACAAGGGAAGCCAAAGAATATTCTCAAGTATTAGCAGCCGAGTTGTCAATTCAACCACACCTGGAAACTTAGTATCTGCATCAAAGTGTTTAGTAGCAAAGTAATATGATAGTAGTGGTAAGGATAGCAAAAGTAACGGTAGCAAAAGTAATATTTTTGGTGTTTTGTAGTGATGATAACAATAGCAACGGAAAAGTAAATAAGCGAAGAACAATATATGGAAAGCTCGTAGGCATTGGATCGATGATGGAGAATTATGCTAGATGCGATCGATCATGTAACAGTCATAACCTAGGGTGACACAGAACTAGCTCCAATTCATCAATGTAATGTAGGCATGTATTCCGAATATAGTCATATGTGCTTATGGAAAAGAACTTGCATGACATCTTTTGTCCTACCCTCCCGTGGTAGCGGGGTCCTATTGGAAACTAAGGGGTATTAAGGCCTCCTTTTAATAGAGTACCAGAACAAAGCATTAACACATAGTGAATACATGAACTCCTCAATCTACGGTCATCACCGGGAGTGGTCCCGATTATTGTCACTTCGGGGTTGCCGGATCATAACACATAGTAGGTGACTATAGACTTGCAAGATAGGATCAAGAACTCTCATATATTGATGAAAACATAATGGGTTCAGATCTTAAATCATGGCACTCGGGCCCTAGTGACAAGCATTAAGCATAGCAAAGTCATAGCAACATCAATCTCAGAACATAGTGGATACTAGGGATCAAACCCTAACAAAACTAACTTGATTACATGATAAATCTCAGCCAACCCATCACCGTCCAGCAAGCCTACGATGGAATTACTCACGCACGGCGGTGAGCATCATGAAATTGGTGATGGAGGAAGGTTGATGATGACGATGGCGATGGATTCCCCTCTCCGGAGCCCCGAACGGACTCCAGATCAGCCGTCCCGATAGAGTTTAGGGCTTGGCAGCGGCTTCAAATCGTAAAACGCGATGAATCCTTGTCCCTCGTTCTTTCTCCCCGAAAGTGAATATATGGAGTCAGGGTTGAGGTCGGTGGAGCATCAAGGGGCCCACGAGGCAGGGGGCGCGCCCCCCACCCGCGTGGACAGGTGGAGGCCCCCCTGATGTGGATCTTCCTTCCAGTATTTTTTGTATATTCCGAAATAATTATCCGTTGATTTTCAGGTCATTCCAAGAACATTTACTTCTGCACAAAAATAACACCATGTCAATTCTGCTGAAAACAGCATCAGTCCGGTTTAGTTCCATTCAAATTTTCAAGTTAGAGTCCAAAACAAGGGCAAAAGTGTTTGGAAAAGTAGATACGATGGAGACGTATCAGTCGGCCATGGCACTGGGGAATTTCTTCGGTGTTGTCCCTTGTGAAAGGGGGGAGGTAAACTATCCCCCGCGCCTCTGGATCTATAAATTGGCGTCTTACCTTGAAGCTGGAAGGAAGGGATCGTGAAAATATGGCATTGGGCCGCACACCTTCTGAAAAGGTGTACAAAGCCTTTGCCCCGAGGAATGGCATTAAACTCTGATGGTACCACCTCAATGTCTAGTCTCTCTTTGGGGCCCAGAATCTTGAAACTGTCCGGGCCCGGGCACATTAGTTCGGGTTCTGGATAGAATTCGACGTGATTAATACAGCTCTAAACTGAATAAAGGAATGGAAGAACTCATCTCGCAAGTCGATGATGTGAAGATTCCAGAGAACAATCCGTAGCATTGGAGGCTAGATCGGGGGCTATGAGGGAGTTATGGACTAAGGGGTCCTCGGGGCGTCGGCCCATTGAATATAGGCCAGACTGGTGAAGCCGTATAGCAACAGGCGCTCTACGAAGTCGTGATGTGTCCTTCAAGTCAAGGATAGAAAGGATCTCTTTCTCCCTTATTGTAATCTATCTCCGGTAACCCTAACCCTATCGGTGTCTATATAAACCGAGGGTTGTAGTCTTTAGAGCTAGAGATATATTCATCACCTCACACTACTGCAAGATGCCGCTAACGTGACACTACGATCAGAGACCCTTTGACGAAACTGTGTGTGATGCAATAATCGCAAACAGTGGTGTAAAAAATGTCAAAAAAGCTACAAAATGTTTGCGATGGAGGATGCATCAAACATGGTTCAGATTTTAGTTGTGTGTGCGATGCAGGGCACACAGTTCAGTTCAGTTAACTGTTTGCGATGAGGAGGAACAAAAGAAATGGGCAACCAGATGAAGGTGTGTGCGATATACAACATACGGTTCACTTGGATGAACTATTTGTGATTAGGCAACACAAAAGAAATAGTCAACCAGATCAAGGTGTGTGCGATATACGGCATGCGGTTCACTCAGATGAACTGTTTGCGTTGAGACAAGAGAACAGAAATGGTTCAATATATCAAGATGTGTATGATACGCGGCAAATAGGTCTGTAATCAGAAATGTGTGTGAAAACCAATAATAATGCAGACAGTTGCTTCTGATAAGACGTAAGTGATAAGCTCTTTCTACACAACATCTATTGTCCATTGGGGGATGGGCGGTAATCCGGATACACCATAAGGATGCGAAGAGGCATCCTATATCAGCAAGGACTAGTTGTTCCACCAGTAGCTCTTGCAAGAGAACTCTCAAGTTAAGTGTGCTCAGGCTGCAGCAGCCATCAGATGGGTGACTGGATGGGATGTTGTGTTGATGTTAAATTAAGTGATAGGATGGGTAATATCTGTCAAATTAAATGACTGATATGACCCATCCCATGAGTTAATTTAACCTCGAGGTCCTTGTTTTTTACTTTTTTATTCTTTTAACACATGTTACAGAAGGTCTACCGCATTACTTTTTGACAATGTGCCATACGTGGCATACAGTTGATCCATCCGACCTATTTGTGATGGAATAAGCCATGTGTTGTGGGCAAACGTTTTTTAATTTTTCTGATCATTTTTTAATTTTTTGGAATTAAAATGCCACAGCACTCCATGCATGTTCCCATGCCGTGAGACCAATATGTTCGAAAATTCCTTCTAATTTACTGCACATGGAATTAACTCGCACACAAGTACACGAATATGATTTTTCAAACTATTTTGGTTAGGCATTGCATGTAGATGTAGTTCAAATTTGAACCACGGTCATTAAATGGCTAGAAATCACTTAAATATCTTTAAAAGGTCAGATGACCCCTAGAATTTTCCAAAATTTCACATTACAGTTGTAGTAGTGCACGTTACACATAGAAAAAAAATTGAAGGCTGTAAGAGGAAGCTATATATCTCCCGTTCGTCATCAAACATCCATTGTTCCCTCTCGGAACCATGAGTCTTCTAGTTAGTTGCTCCGGTTTGTGAGGGGTGTGTCCAAACTTTCGTCAAACATGCCAATTTTTTACCACATCATCTTGGTGGCATGACATTACATGCATCAACCAAGGTTTCATGTGTTTCTAATATATTTTTTATTTTTTAGAATTAAAATGACATGTCACTCAATGCATACATATGCATGTGTCCATGTCGTGAGACAAATATGTTTGAAAATTCATTCTAATTTATTACACATGGAATTAACCCGCACACAAGTACACAAATATGATTTTTCAAACTATTATGGTTAGCCGTTGCATGTAGATGTAGTTCAATTTTGCTTTATGGTCATTAAATGGTTAGAAAGTCACTTAAATGTCTGTAATAGGTCAAATGACCCCTAGAATTTTCCAAAATTTCATATTATAGTTGTAGTAGTGCACGTTACACTTAGAAAAAAATTGAAGGCCGTAAGAGGAAGCTATATATCTCCCGTTCGTCGTCAAACATGCACTGTTCCCTCTCGGAACCATGAGCCTTCTAGTGAGTTGCTCCGGTTTGTGAGGGGTGTGTGTCCAAACTTTCGTCAAACATGCCAATTTTTTTACCACATCATCTTGGTGGCATGACATTACATCAACCAATGTTTCATGTCTTTATGATATATTTTTTAATTTTTTGGAATTAAAATGCCATGTCACTCCATGCATACATATGCATGTGTCCATGTCGTGAGACAAATATATTTGAAAATTCCTTCTAATTTACTGCACTTGGAATTAACTCGCACCCAAGTACACAAATATGATTTTTTCAAACCGTTATGGTTAGCCTTTGCATGTAGATGTAGTTCAAATTTGAATGACGGTCATTAAGTCGCTAGAAAATCACTCAAATGTCTTTAAAAGGTCAAATGACCCCTAGAATTTTCCAAAATTTCACATTAAAGTTGTAGTAGTGCACGTTAAATGTAGAAAAAATTGAAGGCCATAAGAGGAAGCTATCTCCCGTTCGTCATCAAACATGCATTGTTCCCTCTCGGAACCACGAGGCTTCTAGTGAGTTGCTCCGGTTTGTGAGGGGTGTGTGTCCTAACTTTTGTCAAACATGCCAAATTTTTTACCACATCATATTTGTGGTATGACATTACATCAACCAAGGTTTCATGCGTTTCTGATTTTTTTTTAATTTTTTGGAATTAAAATGCCATGTCACTCCATGATTAATTGTGTCATAGCCGTTAGACCAATATATTTGAAAATTCCTTCCAATTTATTGCACATGGAATTAAATCGCACACAAGTACACAAAATATGATTTTTCAAACTATTATGGTTAGCTGTTGCATGTACATGTAGTTCAAATTTCAATTACTGTCATTAAATGGCTAGAAAATCACTTAAATGTCTTAAAAGGTCAAATGACCCCTGAAATCTTCCAAAATTTGACATGACATTTTATTTGTACTATAAAATTTCTCGTACATTTAAAACACCATCCGTTGCCACTTTACTCCAAATTCGTCTTTCACAGCTAATAAAAAATATCTACAACATCACACACAGTTGTTTTCTAGGAACCGTTTGCGATGAAAATATCTGGGTCTATTTAAGTCTCGCTCCTTAAGCTTCGCCGACTCATCTGCTCCAGTGCCGGCAGCCCCCGAATCCATGAATCCTGATCCCCTTTCCCACACCCCGTTCTTGCAAAGATGATGTCGTGGAAATGCTTCTTGAAGGCCCGTACGATGGCCGCGCCCCCCCCCCCCCCCCCCCCTCGAGCACCGCCAACTATGCCGAGAGTGCCGCTGCATCCGCATTGAGCGCGTCCGCTTCCACTTAGAGGGCGTTTGCGACAGCCGACAGGGCAGCTGCAGCAGCCGTCTGCGACGGCGGCTGCAAATGCCAAGAGAGCTCGAGCTGCCATCTGTGCCGCCGATGTCGCCCTGGCCCGGGTTGAGGCCATCCATGCCAAGATCGAGGATGCACACGCCAAGATATTCTAGGCCACCTCGGACTCCAGCATGCAACCCACGTCCAAAAATGTGGCGGTGGCCATGGAACACCTACTTCCTCATGAGGTCGTAGAGCGGGAGCTGGAGATGCAGGAGGCGGCGGAGATCGAGGAGCGCCGGGAGGAGGAGTTGTGTGTTGCCGAGGTCGAGGTAGAGAAGAGTCTGTCCATCGAGGAATCGATAGTGGAGTACCAACGCGGGCTCTGGTGTAGCCACTACTACGAGTACTACAACCTTGAGGTCGGCGTCGAGGATGAGGACGAGGACGCGGTTGACTTCAGCAGGGGGACGCTGAGTCCACCAATGGCGGCATGTCGCCAGGACAAGTCATCGACGTCTCATTTCACACCAGTGATGCATAGGCCAGCGCGGCGGAGGATTTGTTAAAATTATGCGTACTTAGGCTTTTATTTTTAATGTTGGTCTTTTGTTAAAGCAATGTTTAGGTCAACTGGCTCTATTTAATTACTAAAATTGCTCGATTCAGTTAGTATGGTATATCTGTTGTACGCTCTTTTGTGTGCCCAAATTAGCAAGTGATGTTAAATTATGCAATTACGTACCCAGGGGAATTTCCACTAAAATTTGAATTATCAAACTCATCCCATGCACACAAAGCAGAAGAATTGTTTGTGGTGCACATAATCATTCAACGTGAATGGTCCGGCGGTACCGCGCGGAAAGTTTCCCTCCACATTTCCAAAATTTTGGCCTAGCTCCAAAATATCTACCCCGCCCCCTCCCCCCTTCCCCACCCCCTTTTCTCCCCGACCACAAGTCACATTTCCCCTGTTTACTTCTTCCTTCCTTCCTTCCTAAGCTATAGCCGCTTCCTCGCTCTCGCCGTCTCGCATCCTACCGCCAGGGTCATCATGGCCTTCTTCAAAGACCACTCCAGCGGTTCATCCTCTGGCGACGACTCCTTCACTGCCCGGTTATGCCTCTCTTCTCTCTCTCGAGCTATGACTTGGAATGAAGGATTTTTACCCGGCGGTCAATTTGAGTCATTTCTTCCTCTTGTAGCTCCCTAGGACCATCTGTGCCAATGAATGGAGCGGGGTGGCTGAAGATCTATCTGCTCGTTGTCACCATCAATCTCCATGTGTGATGCTAGTTGCGTTTGAATCTGTGGACAGTGAGAGGAAGTTTCTGACATGTGCAGAGAAGGTTAGACCCTCTTTCGTTGTTACAAATCATTTATTAGATGTGATTCAGACACTGTCACGGTCCCAACTCATTCATACCACACCTTCAACCAAACGCATCCTAAGATAGTGTCAAAGTTTTTACCTAGTATCTTAAATTGTTGACATCTCATCAGCGGTGCCATTAGAAAATAATTTGGCACTGCTTCAACAGTTTGTGTAGCCAAATTTGGTCCACACATCCGAGCAGCCTAGTAGTAAAATACTAAATCTTTATGGCATGAAGGAACTGGGCATCGGAGCAACTATGTGCTCCGGAGTCCGGGTCCCTAATTTTTTTCCGCTACATCGGCTCGCCACTGCAGGGCACCGGTGTGAGATGTAGAAACAATTGTCTTTACCCCAGTTTTGGCATACATAGTGGACGACATTAGTGCTATTTGTTCTATGTTTCTAAATTTGTGCATGTACACACGTGTTAGTATCAATTTACGATCATCCAAACACTGTCGCTATGCTGTTGCAATTATATTTACCTTCCTCATAAAATTTTCAGTTTGTTATTTATTGTACATGAGTAAGAACTTGTAGCGTTGTTGTAGTTAATTATAGCTTACGATGTTCCAGAATTTAGTTATTCTCATAGTAGCAATTAATTCATTTGCACATTTATCTTTCTGAGAAGATATATCATAATTAACATGTTTCTTCAGTTTTTCAAAATAAGCATTCGTGATTTTCTATGTTGCTATAAACCCATTTCCCCTACAATTGTTACTGATCTAGTTTCAAATATTATAGGATGAACAGAAGTGTTCTTACCTGGGGTGGGTTGATCAAGATTGGCCACAATCTTTGATGATGTGCCCAGCGAAGCTCTGGAGCATGTATGAGGAAGAGAACAGACGTAGGCTTAGAGAAACTGTTGTCAACGCTGAAGAATATTTGAAGATGCAGGATAAAAAGATGAAGGTGGAGAATGAGCTCAGATTTTTTTAAATCAGACTTTGCTAAGATGGTGTTGGCGAAGGAGGAGGCACTTTCCCAGTTGGCCCGTGCAAAACAGGTTCTTACAAAAATGAAAGCAGAGGTGGATAAGACGAGCCTAGGTGATCTCGATTAGGTAAATGAATATATTGTTCTTATGAAGTTGAACTAGCTATATGTTGTATTGTGCTATTTTCATGCAGCTATCTTACTGTGATATTATAATATATTTATGTGCCTCATATGAAATTGGCAAACGGTTGTTCGATATGAAATGTGAATTTGCATAATATTGGAATTATTAATTGTAAACTAAAAAACCTGCTAAATGTGTCATGGACCTTTGCAAACGATTCTAGTCGTAAAAGTGTTTGCGATGGATAGCCCAATGCCACACAGTTTTCTTCATCAAATCATGTGTGATGCAGTTGATAAAAGCAAACAGTTAACCAAGGTAGACCGTGTGTGATAGTTACACCTTTCACACATGAGCCTACACATAAAACTGTGTGGGATGTACATTTGAATGGAAACGTTTTCCCTGGATTGACTGTGTGGGATGTACATAAGAACGGAAACGTATTCCTTGGATTGACTGTGTGTCATATACATACCTACGGAAATGTTTTTTTCGGGATTCACCATGTGGGATGTACATACCTACGGAAATATTTTTCTGGGATTCACCATGTGCGATGTACATACCTATGGAACTGTTTTATGGGATTCACCGTGTGGGATGTACATACCTATGGAAATGTTTGTCTAGGATTCACCGTGTGGGATGTACATACCTATGGAAATCATTGGGTTTCGATGCCTCGCTCGATCGCACACAACCCTAGCCTGTGTCCCAGGAGGGCCTATCCCCGGTGATTTCTGGGTCGTGTGGGAAGGAACCCCCCTATCGCCCACACTCACGTGACGAAGGTTCCAAATGCCGTCGTGCAAAGGGGCTAAAAACCGTTTGTATAGCACCGACACGTACCCGTGTCATTACCTTAGGGTTTAGCTCTTGCTGATCTTGAGGTAGATCTACTCTGTAAACCATACTATACATCCAATATAATCAAGCAGGACGTAGGGTATTACCTCTTCGAGAGGGCCCGAACCTAGGTAAACACCATGTTCATCGTCCCTTGTTCCCCATCGATCTCAGATCCACAGTTCGGGACCCCTACCCCAAGGTCTACCAGTTTTGAGACTGACACCCAACCCTTCCTTGGCGACCTCGGGGACCTCATCCCATTGGCCTTTTTGGGCCGAGGTTTCAACGTCGGCCTTGACAACCCATATCTCGGCCCCGTGGTGTCAACTAGAGGGCCGGTCCGGACATCACCTCCCCCAGCCCCTCGAGAGTTGGAGGATGAGTGTCAGGATCAGGTGTCCCACTGGTGGGCGGCAGCCTGCTTGAATTATCACTGCTTAGGCGCACCCTCGGCAGACTGAAGAGAATAACCTATATGAGTTTCATCTTGAAGAAAGGAGTTCCTGAAAACCAAGTATGGTTACGACAACATACCTCCGGGCGCTGGCTTCTCGCTCCCCAACTCAAGGAGGCCGCCATCTGACTCGTTGGAGAAGGTGATCCTCTCCGACAGGGCAGGCCTGCTGGCGGGCTCGGAAGAGGCCTTGCCCTTGCGCTCCCTTTAATGGCCCTTCGGCCGCACTTTAGCCTCGATGTCTTTGGACATAAACCCTCTTCCCCTTGAGGGAAGGGTTCCCTTCCCCTGTATCCTCCTCCACATTGTCCCTGTGAATGGAGGAGGCATGGGTATACTTGGATCGGGTAATTGAGGTGTCTTGGGTCTGAAGACCCGCTTTACCCTTCTGAAGCTTTGACCCTTTGGGGATCACTACGTGCGACTCCTCAACTAGGAGGGTCGTTAGCTGGGGTCCTCTCCCCCTTGGGCAGCGGCGCCAAGCACAACATCCGATGTGCCTTGGAGATCCACTTCTGCAAGTATGAGGCTAGTTGATTAGTTGAGGTCTTAAATGCAGAATATAGAACTATGAATTAAAATATTACCTCGAGGGCGTCGTGGCTGGCCTCAAAGCCGAGGTCTTGCTCATCAAAAGGGATTTCGTCCTTGGACGGCTTGTACATCTTCGTCCACTTTCCGGCCCAGGTGGAGTGGAAGATGTGTGGATGGGCATTGTGTCCCCGGGCTTGTGCTCCCACATCGGGGTGGCCCGAAGTTGGAGTGGGAGGATGCAGCGGTGGAGCATGACATTTACCACACCTATCAGCTAGATCTTTTTCTGATCGGACCACCACTGGATCTTTTTGGTCAGCGCCTCCACCTAATCTGGGTTCCCCCACGCAAGGCCCTTCTTCTACCAAGACATGAGCTTCTTGGGAGGCCCGGCCACTCCTTGACGGTCTCTATGAAGGTGCCTTTAAACTAGCTGACCTTCTGGTTCTTGTTCATCATGGCACCTCTGCACCACGGGAGCTTGGAGCTGTTAGACTTCGGCTTGACGCCGAAGATCTTCAGCCATAGGCCGAAGTGCAGCTTGATGCAGAGGAAGGCATCGGAGACCGTAATGAAGGAGGCGAGGTGGAGGATAGAATTTGGGTCTAGATGATGGAAATCCATCTCATAGTAGAACATTACCCCGTGCAAGAAGGGGTATAACAGGAACTCTAGACCTCTGACGAGGTGGGGGACGAAAACCACCCTCTCCCCTGGGTTGGGAGCGGCTATCCATTGGTTTGGGTCCGTCGCACGGGTGTCAACCTGAGTGGTGATGTATCCCATGCCGCACAGATCCAGGACGGTACCCTCTGTAACGGAGGAACCAACTTGGTGCCCCTTGTGGTTGGTGTCGGCCATTGTAGGGATGGAGAATGGAATGCGCTACGTAGGAGGAGGGCAAGATTTGATCTGGGCGATGGAGCTCGAGAGGCAGCAGACGAGGGAAATGAGAGCGTACTTGTTTCCATCGCTATCATTTTACCCTTATAGGCTGGTGAAAGGCCAATAGTCTAGTTGTTGCGCCGGTGCAATCTCCACTCCCTGCCAGAGATGTTGCTGTGCGTACTAGGAGAAACAAAATCTTAATCATATCCCTAAGAAAACAGGCACGCTCTACATTTCAATGTGACGTGCCAGTGAGAAGATTACCGCAGGCCATGATTTGGGTGATCAGTAACTGCTTGACCAGCCGTGGGTGGTGCCACTTCGATAAAGTTGTCTGGCTATAAAGCACTATTCATACCTATGCGGTTGGCCTTTGTGGTTAAGTAACCTCGCGTCTTCGAGCGTTGAGTGATTTCGGCTAGGCCATGGTTGGGGAGTGCTACTCCTTTACGTGGTGGTCCATAGTACCCCTTAAGGGGAAGGAATATTGAATTGCCAAAGAAGGGGAACTCGTCTATCGAGCCAAGGACTTTGGATCCAAAGTTATTTACATCACGGAACTCGTTCTCGGCATAGAAGATTAGTTCCGGGGCTACTGATGGTGTCATGGACTAAGGGGTGCCAACATGTAGGTGTACTAAGCTTTAGGTCCTTAGTACACCAGACTTATGCACATGCAGTAGCAATCTTCCCGACGACAAGGCTTGCCAAAGGGCTGCTAAGTACAAGACCAAGACTAGATGACAAGATGCAAATAAGATCTCCAAGCGAGAGATCAGGAATACAAAAGATCAAGCTTGGAGTTCCCAGCAAGATCCTTGCCAGAAAGCTAGCGGAGACCCAGCAAGCCCCGGGCCCGGCAAGCTTCGAGCCCGGCAAGAATTCCACTACCTTCCCACCGCTCCACCTCATCAACAGGTTGCCACTTGTGGTATAGGTGTCAAGCGGGCAGGTAGTTAGGCGAGTCCTGTCTGGGCACACGTTAACTCGCCACTAAAGATACAATTTCAATGCCACTCGTCCAAGGATCGTGTCAAGGAAATATTGTCGGGGAGCTCTATCAACGTGACACCTCACGGCGCAATTAATGCATTTGACCTAACCCGCCAGACTTAGATATTTAGCACCGTAGCCACTATTTATAGTGTACGTTTACTATTTTGCCATTGTGGTGACCCCTTTCCCTATAAAAGGGAGGCCCATGGCTACCTTTGCAAAGGTCGACACTTTGCCAAATTACACGCTTAGTTGCACTTCCGACGCAAACCTTGCCGGCAAGTCACGTTCCTTGTACTTGTGCACATACACTCAATACAATCAAAGCAGGAGTAGGGTTTTACACTTCATAGCGGCCCAAACCTGGGTAAATTTCATGTGTTGTGCTAGTTCTAATCTTTGTTCTCGTCGATCTCCCCAATCAAACTGCACAGGGGCCTTCGCTGGTCCCATAGATCCTCATATGCACGACATGTTTAGCACGCCAGGCAGGAGGATTGCATGCGCGAATCTGAACTAGCAATTAGCACGTTAGCTTCTTCATCTTATCATCATGTCTCCCATGAAGAAGGGTGCCACAACGGTTGGTCCTTCCATGTCCAAGCTGTCGACGCTCAGGCAAACGGGCGACGACACAGGCGATGGCGGAGGAGGCGGAGGCCACTAGTAGCTTACACGACATTGTGGCGAGCAAAAGCAGGCGATCAACATCATCCGCAACAATCCACATGACACTAGGTCCAAGGACGAGGTCGTGCTGCCTACGTACAGCGCGGCGAACTCCAAGGACGGCAGGGTGCCATCCAAGACGCCCACGCCGGTTCACATGCCACGACCATCTCAGGTTGCGCGCTTCGAGTAGAGCCACAATGATGATGGCTCCGAGCGTCCCCACGGCAAAGCCCATGTACATCATTCTCAAGATGTGTAGGGCCAACATGCACACCAACATGTTGGCGAAAATAGGCACAGTCGCAGGTTCGAGATGGAGCTCCTTCCAGATCGGTTTGAAGAAAAACACCTCTCGTTCCTTGCACCTTTCCATGCCGTCACTGCCATCAGAAGTTGTTGCGCGTGCACAGTTGCTTCTGAACATCCCTCCTACGCCGGATAAGATGGAGGAGTGGAGAGCTACTATTCGGAGGCTCCTCAGCTTCGCTAACAACAACAAGCTATAGTAGGCGGGGCCCTCACAGCAGCAGCCCACCGCTCCAGTGCATGCTCCCAAAGAGAGGACTGGAGGTGATGTGGTGATGGTGTAGTCCCCTCCAGAACAACACCAGCGGCAGAGCCAGTGGGTTGATGCCCATGATGACATGTCCAAGGCATCGTCCGATCCGTGGACTCGCCGCGATTAGTGCCAACTTCTTCAGGAACAACACAGAGAAGATGCCTGTAGTAGCATTGATAGAGGCGGGATGTCCCGATCTTTCTATGAGATAATAAGTATTGATTTGGTGGAGATGACTTTGATGATCCGACTACAAACGTGCACAATGTTGCGCCTTAGAAATTGCTAAACCAACTCCGAGAGGTTATTGACAATGCCGGAGCACGATCAACCTGACCACGAAGGTCTATTCCTGCAAGCAATCAAAGAACAAGCAAGAATATGATAAAGCAATCTGAATATTGCGAATATATACGAAGTATTGATAAAGTTGCGGATCCGTAAGCAGTCTTGGTATGGTCATTGGATACAAATGAAGTACACGAAGTTGCAATGGCTAACTTTTAACTAAACAAATCCCATGGAAAAAGTTACTAGATTGATCTACTTATATAGGAGCAAGGGGTGGTGGCCAAGGAGGTGGGAGGACATCCCAAGACAACCTAAAACTAACCCTAGGTTGTACAAGGCCCATGGTCCCATGTGGAGGTGTTGCAACACCTTTGGACTTCCTTGTCATGGTGTGGGTTTCCTTGTCATGGAAATGCTTGGTCCCATTGAGAGAAGTGGCTTGCAGATACACCGGGTCTTCAACACGGACGTTTATTTCTTGGTGATGGTGGTTGGTATAGTTCTTCCTCCTTGGCATGGCGGTCTTCAAATGTTTCTTCACCAGCTCAGTGATTCTTCTTCCATCTTCGGGTAGACAAGTATGTTACCAAAATAAGGATGACAACTATCTTTTCTAAGTACTCCATGAAAACTTTGTTCACGGGGTACATAAAGTAGGCTGGGGGTATTGGTGGTGGTCACGGTT
This sequence comes from Triticum aestivum, assembly GCF_018294505.1. Lineage (NCBI taxonomy): Eukaryota > Viridiplantae > Streptophyta > Magnoliopsida > Poales > Poaceae > Triticum > Triticum aestivum. The sequence goes on from NC_057797.1 coordinate 300,914,765, forward strand.
GAGTATGGTCCGAGGTGTTCTCAATTTAGAGTCAAGACCTATGGTAATGACCCGACCATGTTGTGACCCGACCAAGAGGGCCGATGAATCCTGGTGTGGGTTTCCTTGTCATGGAAATGCTTGGTCCCATTGAGAGAAGTGGCTTGCAGATACACCTGGTCTTCAACGCGGACGTTTATTTCTTGGCGGTGGTGGTTGGTATAGTTCTTCCTCCTTGGCATGGCGGTCTTCAAATGTTTCTTCACCAGCTCAGTGATTCTTCTTCCATCTTCGGGTAGACAACTATGTTACCAAAATAAGGATGACAACTATCTTGTCTAAGTACTCCATGAAAACTTTGTTCACGAGGTACATAAAGTAGGCTGGGGGTATTGGTGGTGGTCACGGTTGAGTATGGTCCGAGGTGTTCTCGATTTAGAGTCAAGACCTATGGTAATGACCCGACCATGTTGTGGCTTAGTAGGGCTTAAGGGTTTAAAGGATTCTAGTGTGAGAGTGAACATTTGTCACCTTATCCTTAAGCACGGTTCTTGAGATGCCGGTTGTTCTATCTAGTCCTTTAAACAAAATAACCTTATACCACCGAAAGCATCAACTCTTGTGCTATATTAGGATGATAATGTGCTCGTTCACTATGTCCACTAGTTCCATAATGAGCCCAGTGATAAGCAAGGTTACGGAGGCTTAACTGGTTCTCTTGCAATTCTATGGGTTAAGCACATGGTTAAGGACTCGAGCTGGGGTATCTCATGAAGTCTCGATGGGTCTAAGAATGGGTTTCTAGTCTGGGGGGTTAAACATGACTCTACGGGGTTTTACTTGGTCGAGGAGGCTATAGAAAAGTTCTTCAGTGCTAGTTGGTCGCCGAAGTAGACTCCTTGGTGCATCTTGTCTTTCTGGTCTTCAGTTGAGGAGAGAGATGAGAGGGATAAGTAGCATAAAGGGGGATGCCTAAAGGGGGTTCTATAGTGCAGGTGCAAACAAACAAGTGCCAAAAAGGGCCAATCAAAGGATAACAAGGAAGGTGATATAGTCGCATACTTGTTGCCTAGGGCAAAAGTGCGACTTATATCAAAACACAATCAAATAAAAACAAGCAACACACAGTCATGGTTCTATTCGAACCATCATACGGACTCGACTACGCATAGGGGGTACACGACTCATCCTACCCTAGGGGTTCTCGGACTCGGTAATCGTGCCTTGAGCCTTGTGCAGTCTTCTGGGTTTTCCTCAGGTGTTGCTACGTCTCTTGTAGTTGTTCGATGAAACGATCCAGGTTGAGCCTGAAGATTCTTCAACAACTTCTTGCCTATTGAAGTGATGGGGTGAAGGTGGCTCCTCGTAGCAGGCATTGACTCGGTCTTCTGTTGTCTTCTTATTCATGACGATCCCGTTTTGTCTTCTAAGGCGTCGATGGTACCAGGTAGGTAATCCTTTATGCAATGACATTAACAAGGCATAGTAGAGATCCAACATGTCAGTTACGTTGATGACAACATCGACACCAAGAGCGGGGGATGAAGAGAACTGTTTTCCTGCTCACTATAGTGAGGCGGACCAAATGGCGAGGTTCTCATCCACCGGTGGTTGCCGATATAACAACGGTAGTGACAGGGTTACTCTATTAGCGATGTATATCATGATCTTGCATATCCTATGCCATGATCATTATAGGCTAACGTTGCATCATCCTGGGAAATTCAAAGGTGTCACCGTCCTCTGGGTCTTTGTGTCCTCATTCTTCAAAGGCGTATCTTCTATTGGCATCGTCTTGCTGTGGTGTTGCCAATCTTGTGTTCAGAAGAGGTGGAGTGTTTGGCAAGATGTAATCCTTCTAGGCTGCCTATGAGGATTACCTGGAATCCCGTGGTCAGGGGCTTGAGGGTGCTAGCGACCGTTTGCAATAGTTTTGAAGGGAAGAGATCGATAGGGAAAGTATACCTTAGTTTTAAAAAAAACTGAGAAGGGAAGAGAAGTATAGATAGTTTCGAAAACTAGTAATAGTTTTGGAAATAGTTTTACCCTAACTAACAACCATGCTAACTAAGGCTTCCTACAGTCAGTATGGCTCTGATACCAGCTCTGTGGGGACCCCGACTCATAAGTCGTGATCACCGAATGCACGTGTACAGTGATCCCAGAGATCAATGCTCACTGACCACACTGAAGCTGAATAACAAGAGTCTTACATCCATACATACCGTATTACACAAGTAGGACCATTATGGTCAAGTCTTGAGTATAACATCGCAGCGGAAATCTTCGTCGATAACTTGGACCCATGCCATCTGCCTTAACCCTATAGGCATTCTGACTGGGAAGCGTCCTAGCTTGCATGTTCATCACCGAGGTACTCTTCTTCATATTATGTTCTTTCATGCCTGGCCAAATAAATAACCAATGGCAAGCCAATGAGTACTTTGAATTTACTCGCAAGAAACCCAAGGGTGATAACAGAATAATTATGCAAGGCACTACTACTAATTTGGCATTTTTGTGGAAAGCTAGTTTTTCTCATGCAAGTATGATCAACATTTATCAAGGATATGAATGCGTCTGCAACAAGTATCAGGAGGTTACAAACATCAACATCGGGATAGAGTTGTGAACAACTCATACTCAAGCTCATCGTGACTTCCTCACGAATCACGTCAACAGATTTACCAAACCGTGTTGTTTGTCAGAAACATATGGACGTAGTCTAAGCAGCACCACCCAACTGTCCTTGACCGTGGACACGGCTATTCGAATAGTTTTACACTCTGCAGAGGTTGCACACTTTACCCACAAGATCCGGGGAACTTTCGTGTCATCCACGACCCGCGGTACCTCAAGTACCCGGGGTAAGCACCCGATCACTATCTTTCCCTAGACGACACTAACAAGGAGTCCACTCGTTGTTCCGTATCCTCTCGATATACATCATACGAGACTCACTCGAGATCGTAACATCCGAGAGGGGACACAACGGTGTATCCGGTGCCCTGTGAAAACAGTCATGGCCGCCCTACCTGGCACGACCCCGTCCCGAGAGAGCGCACCAACAACTCTCCCGTCACTAGTAATGTGGGCTCCAAGCTAGTATCGGCCTAGGTAATCAATAATGCCCTTTCCCATATAAGGGTAGAGTGGTTGCGCATGTAAGGTTGGGACAGTCGACAAATCTTAAATCTAATCCGTCTCTGTAAACAACACTTTTATCGAGCCTCGGTACACTACTTCTCCACCAAGTAGTGACCTAGTTCATCATCATCTCCCAGGGGCATTAGTGGCACCCACTGGGCTATTTGCAAGTATGTCAAACCACACTTGTTTCTTTCCATGCATAACCCTGACCCACTTTGCGTAGCCATTAACTATAGCATATTTCTACAACCCACCAACACAACTCTAAGCAAGGGTAGAGTCATGAAAAATGCAAGTATCAATGGAGTATGCAACGGAGCAAGCCTAGCAAGGTTGCCATTCAAGGTATATCATGCACTCGGTGAAACAACGAAAATGCCATCATGATGTAAAATGGTTCATCATGGTCAAAGGGCTGCTTGCCTGGTTCATCAGAGTCTTGAGATCTTCTGGTCCTTCTCCAAGTACTCCGTCTACTTCGGCAACTAACGTCGGAAACAATCACAATAAGCAACACAACAAGGCAAGAATAAATGTGCTCTAAAAAGATGAAGTTGACTTTTATTGGATACCTCTGGTCATATGAGGAATGACCAAAGTGATTTCATTGGAAGTGGATCAATGGGTATTTCTAAACATTTTGATATGATGGAATCAAGGGGTTTATGGAATTGCAAGAAGTGTACAGAAACATATTTTTGAAAAATGAGCAAAGGCACCCATTTAACAAAGGATGATTTTAGAAGCATCTAGGAATTGGTTTCACTGGATTTGGAGTTGAAATGATTTTCCTATGAATTTGCAAAGTTGACAAATATGAAGAAATAGACCATTATTTGAGGTGATACAGAAAGTATTAGTAAAAATGTTCAAAAACTAAGTTTTGAACTTATAGACACCTAGGATTTTGAATCATGGAATTTGGATCAAAAATGGGCTCTCTGTGATTTTCTAAAGTTTATCAAAGAAATGGAAAAATAGGATTTGCTAAATATTTGTGAAAGAAATATTTCTGTAAAAATGTGCAAGTAGCACCATGTGGTAGGGAATGAATTTAGAAACTACTAGAAATTTGAATCATCAAATTTGGAGTTAATTTGAATTGTTTATGGATTTTTGAAGTTGACTGGAAAAAGAAAAAGGAAATAAGGTTTTAACCTTATCCTGCGCACGGGGCGGCAGATAGGCCGTGGGCCGGCCCAGCCGAATGGCCGCACGGGGTGACCGAGGCAACGTCGAAGGCGCCCACGCGAAGTGCGCCTTCACCGTGGGGACGCGAGAGGGGGCGAACCCGCCTCCACTTGCCAGCATGGCCCGGTGGCTGGGCCACTGATGAGCGGGGCCCGCCTGCAGGGCCTTCGTCTTCCTCTTCCTCCTGTGCACTTGCCTGGCCGAGGGAGCAGAGAGCCCCGACGGTGATTGCCGGCGCTACGGAGCACCTCCGACGACGCCCTGGCTATGGATGAGCTCGGCGTCGAGCGCCGCATCCATTCATGTATGCCATGGCTGCCGGGGATGGTCGAGGCGACGGCGGCTTGGATGCCGGCGGACGGTGGCGTCGGGCGAGATTGGGCACGGCACTACGGTGCGTCCTTGGACGAGGGAAAGTGCGTGGGAGCTCCACCTTGCTCAGGGGAGCCTGCTGGTGGAGAGAGGAGAGGGAGAAGAGCTCGGGTTCGGCTGAATTTAGGTGGAGGCCGGCGGCTCGGCTCCGGCCTTGGAGGTGGACGGAGGGCTCGGGGAGAGGTTTGGCTGCGTCCCGTGGGTCTCTGGGAGGGAGAGAGGGCGAGTGGTGAGGAGAGGAGGGCTCGGGGAGACCCTTAAATAGGCGGGCGACGGTCCACCGAGGACTCGTGCGCCGGCGAGCTCGTTGCCGTCACCACGGGTCACAGGAGCTCATCGCGGTGTGTCTGGGGCGTTCCTGGATTTGGTCCATAGCTAGGGGAGAGAAGAGAGAGAGTAGGAGGGCCATGGGCACTGCGCGTGTGAGCTCGCTCACTGGAGCTCTCGGGCGGCCGGTGCGCGTGCGAGCAGGGAAGGAGAGAGAGAGGGAGGAGGGAGCCGACCAGTTGCCGTGTCCCGGACGCCGAGGCGTCTCGTCGGGCGCTCTAGGGAGGCCCGAGGTGGCCGGAGGTGCTTGGCAGGGGGCGGCTACAGTGCGGGAGCGCACTGTAGTGTGCTCCAGAGCGTGCAAATGGCCGGGATGCCATTTTTTTGGCAAAGTGGGAACGGCTAAGCATGTCTGGTAGCTCTAGGGAGGAGTAAATAATATGGGGAAAGCCTTGGATGCCTTGGGTGGCCACTGGAGTGAGGAGGGAGGTGAGGAAGAGGAGTGCAAAGGCTGTCCAGAGGGGTAAAAGAGGTGGTTTCACCCCTCAATTATTGATCTGAGATGCAGCCATTGCTACTGGAGGTAGAAGAGGTCTAGGAGGGGCTGTGGTAAAAAGTGGAGGCCATGGAGAAGAGTGGAAGAGGTCAAAACAGGGGTTTCAGTAAAATGGCAGAAGGTGTTTGATGCTGGTTTGGGCAAGAAAATTAATTCCACTTGAAATGAGAATTAACAGGATGGAATGGCACATAGAAGTAGGATGTTCCACCAAGTTTGAGCTCATTTGGGGAAAGTAGCCAATGTAACTTTGGTAAACCCTAGAAATCAACAGAAATGGCTTTACCAAGATTTAGTCATGCAAATCTATTCTCCTTGATGCACCACTTGGTGCAGTGTCATCATTTGAGGTTATGAACATGTCCACAAAAGTTGAGATCAAAAGGAGAAAGTTGCCAATGTAGAGTTGTTCAAATTTGGTTCTGAACAGGAAGGGTTTTGGGGCACTTTGAGCAAGATAACATTCTCTCCAACTTGTGCCATTTGGTCTAGATGAATAATTAGACCATTTGAGCATGTTCACAAGGTTTGAGAACATTTGGACATGTTTGGCAATGTAAAGTTGCTCAAACTTCAAAATGGACAGAAATGGTTTTGGGGAGATTTCATGGGGTTATACTATTCTCCATGACATGATACTTGGCAAGATCATCAAACATGTCATATGTGACATGCTAGAATTTTCTTGGAATTTTGGGGAATATTTCCTTGTAAATATTTCAAATCCTTGAAATGGTCCAGAAATGGTTTTTGAGGGATTTGACCAATATTTTGAACATGACCATGTGTTGAAACTCTTATATATGGACAATATATGTCCCATTGAGTTTCCCTAATTTTTCTCAAATATTTTTGAAACAATAAAATAATTTTTCCCTATTAAAGACCATTTCTGGCCTTAAGAAAAAGCTTTTAAATAAAATAGGAAAATAACTTTTAAAATTATATTTTTGTGCTTTCTGGGTATCCTATATCTAATAGGAGTCAAACATATTTTTGGAAACATTTTTACTGCCCTGAATTAAGTACTTGCAGTACAAATCTTAATTCAGGGGTTTTTGGAAAACTAATTTTTGAAAATACTTTTTGGCCAAATTATTTTTGTAAGAAAATACTATATTGCTCTATACACATGGAATGATCATTGGTTCAAGAGTTTTGAGCAAGGAGATGAAGTATAGGAGTTGGAGGATTAATTTGATTTTTAGAGCACTTGCAAACAATAGACAAAATCCAAACAAGGCAAGGTCCAAAACACTCAAAAGTTTTTGTCAAACCACATTTTATCATGATTTATTAGCTTAAGTGTTGTGGCATGAAAATCAGGGTGTGACATTAGTAATAATCAATTCAGAGATGCAATGTTGAATAAACTCTCAACGATGATACTATGCTGGTCCTAGGCTAGACCAGACTAGAGACGCGAGCCTAGAACACTAATGAGGTCACGGTGTTGCACAACTAGCATCAATAAAGGATATGAAGTAGCTCTGGACATCAAGATATAAGTGAAGATCACAATACCAGTAAAGATCATGATGAGAAACAACTGCCAAGCAGGATATACCAACAACTCTCTCTACAACTTTCCTCTGGAAAATATTGTGCCAATTTTCTGATAATTTTTCTATAGAAGGCTACTAACTCAAGCTTTCCAACACAAAAAGAATAACTCAATTCTGAGTTGATATGAGGAGTCAATTTTTTTTAAAACTGGACTGAAAAACTAGAACAAGCTGTGTTCACGAACTTCGGAGTGCAAAAAGACCTATTTAGAAGCCGATTGTGAGGTGTAAAATATTAAAATAGTTTTTGCAACTATTCAGATGTGGCTAGTAGCTAGCTTTAATTTGATTACTTGTGGAGCCAAAATGGACTTCGTACAAAAAAGATATACCTGTTTTTACTGAACACTGTGCAAAATAAATTCCAATATGAAATTCACGTATGATATTGAGTCTAGATAGATCCAAAATTTGCTTTGTATAATTTTTTCTCACACTTTTTATCTTTTTATTTCTCTCCTTTTTTCTTTGACTTTTTTATCTTGTTTCTGTCCTTTTTCTCTCCCACCCTTTCCCAAACAAATTAGATAAGATGCAAATTGAATCAAGAGAAGATGTGAATGACCTCCACTATGATTATGACAATGAACGATGGGGTAGCACGTGGTGGAAAAATTGATGGATGGTGTGGTGGACAATGGAAGGGATAATGATGCAGCGGAGGCATGACTAATGTGAACAGAACTCGAGACTCTAAAGGAACAAGATACTAAGACCAGCAACTCGACACGACGATGGAACCGATAATTCAATAATGCTAACAATGAAAATAAAATTGCAAAGGCTTAGACTGGCTTGGACAAAGGATGGACAAATCTAACTTTTTTGTGTGGCTTTATCTTGGACAATAGGTAAGAAAATAAATCTAATCTAGGGAAAACTGCAAATTCTCACCGAGCAACCTGAAAACTAATACAACTTGATAGAGACGGGGTGTCCCGATCACTCGATGAGATGATAACTACCGATTTGGTGGAGATGACTTTGATGATCCGACTACAAACGTGCATAATGTTGCGCCTTAGCAATCGCTAAACCAACTCCGAGAGGTTATTGACCACGCCGGAGCACGATCAACCTGACCAAGAAGGTCTATTCCTGGAAGCAATCGAAGAACAAACAAGAATGTGATAAAGCAATCTGAATATTGCGAATATATATGAAGTATTGATAAAGGAGGGGATCCGTAAGCGTTCTTGGTCTAGTCATTCGACACAAATGAAGTACACGAGGTTGCAATGGCTAACTTTTAACTAAACAAATCCCTCGGAAAAAAGCTATTAGATTGATCTACTTATATATGAGCAAAGGGTGGCGGCCAAGGAGGTGGGAGGACGTCCCAAGGTAGCCTAAAACTAACCCTAGGTATTACAAGTCCCATGGGCCCAGGTGGAGGTGATGCAACACCTTTGGACTTGTAGTTTGACCGGATTCTGCTGCAGCGTCAGATTGTTTCGTCAAGATCTCATCGCTCCGGATGTATTTGATGGTGAATCCAATTGGGTTGGAAAGAGCACGAAATATACTTTCCAACAAAAAAGAATCACCCAATTTAAAGTCCAGATGAAGGAAATCTTGGCATTTTGAGTCAGGTATGTCTGCGCTGTCCGAATCTAAGTCCAGAACATGAGAGACTTGGACACGATCTTCTCTTGGCCCAAAAGTGACGTGAGAGGACTTTTTGAACGCTAAATAAAATTATATTTTTACCTTATCTTCATATGTGGATTATACAAATGTCCCATACACCGACAATTAGATATGGAACAAAAGTTTTTTTGTCTTGGATAACATAAATATATTATTGCATAGTTTGTATTAGAAATCAGCTCATAAAAATGCATGTATGCAATATTTTTGGTCGTATCCAAGGTAGTCATGTCCTCATCAACCATTGAATGGTGAAGGGAAGCACGTCGATCATCGGACTGGCACGCATGGCCCGCTGTAGATAAGCCAGCACCAGGGTACCCTAGCGGCCTACCTTATCATGTGAGCTACTCGATGTTTACTCGTGAGCTGCGGTGAGTCTAGTGGCCTAATTCTCGGAACTTCAAGATAGAAGTGCCAGAGAAGTATGACGGCAAGACCCATCCATCGTTGTTCCTCGGGATCTACACCATTGCAGTACAGGCCGCTGGAGGACGAGACGAAAAGATCCTCGCCAACTACTTCATGTTGGTGCTCAAGCCCAACGTTAGGTCGTGGTTGATGCATTTGCCGATTGTTGGTGCAACAAACCCTGGGTCCGTTGCCCAGACTTTGCACAGGCACGAGAGCAAGATTACAGCGGCAAAATCACCAAAGTACAAGAGATCAGGATCTTCAAAGGACCAACGTGCAGATCAAGAGGACCAAGACCAAGCCAGAGAAGTAAGAAACCACCAAGAGAAAAGCCTCCCTTGCCGGCAGGCGATCCTGACAAGGACGGGGACTCCCGTAGAAGGAAACCTCCAAGATGCCCCGGCAGGGCCTGCCAGGACTCGTGGAGATGGAGCCACCTCACCAAACCACTTCACCATGACGCGCATCGCTGATCAGTGCGGTGTCAAGCCGCAAAGTGACTAAGTGGCAGCCATTCACCACATGGCGGCCTCTTTCTATAGGAAACACCTACAGGTGACACTCGTCCTGCGACATGTCAAGCGAGCAGGCGCGAAGCTGGCAAAACAGTCCGGCAAGGCCTGCCGGGCAAGCGACTATGTGCCATTGAGTGGCACATTTAATGCACTATGTCAGTCTGCAGAGTTAGGTATGATAGCACTATTTCCTATCTTATCAGTTCATATTGACTAATTTGCCACTGTGGTGACCCCTTAGTGTATAAAAGGAGGCCCAAGGCAACCTTAGAAAGTGTTGCACCCTGGATTAGCGAGTTCACCCCCTGACATTTCATAGCCCGTAGTTGTTTCGCCCCGAGGCAACCCTGGAGGGCAAACGCGCTACGACCACCACCATTTTTCCACCTCCAATCCACCAAAGCAGGACTAGGGTTTTATGCTTCACGGCAGCCCAAATCTAGGTAAAACTGCCCATGTGATCTCTACCTTGTTGCCCCATGCTCCTCTGCTCTTTGTGCAACGTGCCATCCCCCCGCCGAACCAGCAAGGGACCTTTGGTCCCATAGGTGTCCATGGTTTCCCGCAACATCTTTGGCATGCTAGGTAGGGGGATCACTTGCACGAACCTGAAAGCATGAGCAGTGCGTCATCTTCATCACCATCTTCATCTTCGACAGTGCCATCGACCATGGCGCCCAAGAATAAACCTGGTGCCTCAGCTCACCCGTCCACCTTGAAGGTTGTGCCGCCCATAGCCACCAATGCTATGGGGGATGCAGAGGTGCACGGGGATGTGGACGCTGCTGGGGATTTGGTCGGAGCAGACGACACCGTCACCACCTCCCTCGCAGCCAAAGCAGGAGCAGGAGACACCGGAGTAGAGCAGCATCAACAACATCTTGGTGGCCATGCTCCACGAGGTATGGGTGAGGGGGTTATCCCATCCACGCCCCTTCCTCTCGCCAATGGGCACATCCACAATGTTGGCGCCTGGTCTGGGGCAAATCGCCGCCCTCCGGCCGCCCCCGCCAGGGAGCGACCGCAGCACGTGCATCTCCCGTGGGCGTGAGTCGACCAGATCACTGTACCCAATGGAGCTGCGTCACCATGCCATCCAAATGGCCGCCACACAACAGCGAGGACATGGTGCTATCGCCGCTGGCACCGTCACAACCCGAGCGACGGTGATGTCCACGTCATCATCACCCATGCCAAGCACTGCTATGGAGGCCATGGCATGGGCTCAACTTCTACTGAGGTTTCCGCTGGCTGCCGAGCAGATGGATGAGTGACGTGCCACCATCCAGAGTCTTCTCGGTTTCACCGAGGCTGGGGGCTCACAGCGAGCTGGCCCACCACGGCCTCCCCAAGCAACGACGATGGCTCGCTTTCCTGGTCGTACGGAATGGGCCACCCCCACAATATAGTCCCCACCACGGCAACTAGTACAAGCGCGACAGAATCAAGAACTTGATGACATCTCGATGGCCTCTTCTGACCCTCGAGCACGTCCAGGCCAACAGCGAGCCCTGGAGGTCAGGCGGAGGGGAGACACGCGCATCTTCATTAAGCGACGCCGCAACGGTCGTCGTCGGACCAATGGGTGTGATGGTCCCGATGTTGACGAGCCTGCGCTCGAGATTGGCGGGTGCCAACCTTTTGTGGTTGGGTGCCCTGCCTTTTCTCGTGAGATGCAGCAAGTCCATTGGCCGTCCGTTCGCACGTTCAAGCCAGAGATACCCAAGAAGTATGATGGGAGGCTAAACCCGACAGAGTTTCTGAGTATCTACACCATCGTTGTTCAAGCTGCCAGGGGAAGATATGTGAAGGTGTTTGCCAACTACTTCCCTTTGGCACTCAAGACCAATGTGAGGTCTTGGCTGATGCACCTATCGGAGAACTCCATTTCCTCATGGGCTGACCTATGCCATGAATTCATTGGCGCCTTCACTGGCGGCCACCAAGAACCAGGGCGGCCCAGCGACTTGCAACTTCTCTAGCAGAAAGAAGGAGAGACTCACCGGAAGTACTTGCAGTGATTCGGCAGAGTCCACAAGAACATCCCAAATATCCATCCAGTGGCTGTGATAGCTGCCTTACAATCCAATGTGCACAACTGCAGGATTCATTCCAAGATGAACGTGTGGTTGCCCAAGACTATGAAGGAGCTTTACACCTTGGTGGACAAGTATGATCGGATGGAGGAGGGGAGGAAACTCCCTGGAGAATAGGATTGCATCAACGTCGACTTAGAGGATGACGACGAATCCAGCAGTCAGAAGAAGAGTAAGAAGCGCGGCAAGAGGGATAAGGATAAGGCAGTGATGACTGTCGAAGGATCGGTCACACTCAGTACCGGCAAGAAGGCTAGGGCTGAAGCCCCTGGCAAGGAAGCTGCCATGTGCACTGACTGCCGGGAGGTTGCGACCGGCGAGAAGGCTGGGAAAGGCCATGGGCCATACTGCAAGATTCATCAGACCAAGGGCCACGATCTTCAAGAGTCACTACAAAAAAAGACACATCCGTGATATTTTGGACCTAACGAATTTTTTCCTGTCATGCTTATGACACTTCTATGACGATAATTGTGAAAAAAAACCGGTATCATCATAGATGTGGTGGCCTCCTACTTCTATGACAAAAAGTCATGACAGAAAATGGGATTTTCGTCCTGGGAGGGCTGTAGACGCAGCTGCATACATTCTTTGGGCCGTCCATGATGGGAAAACCCATGGTAGAAGCGAGGGCGAGGAAAATATCGGAGGGTTCCCGGTTACGGTGGGTGGTCAGGGGCCGAGCGATGCGCGTTTCTCTCGTACACGTACGCACGTGGGTGCGAGGCGTTGGGCTCTAACTGAACCCGAGCGAGGCATTCGCCTACTGAACCAGATCGATTGCACTGCAGGCTGTGCGTTACTGAACCCGAGTGATCGATTGATCTGGCTGTTAACAGAACCCGATCGAGCGATTTCTTCGCTACTATTGCTAACTGAAGCTGATCGAATCCTGCTGCCTCCTTCCCTTGATGAACAGTGAGCATTGTTGGGGGGGGGGGGGTTGGACGAACAGTTCCCGGTGGGGGGGGGGTTGATGAATAGGACCCTGTGGTGTTGCCGCTAGATGAACAGGACCCCGATCGATCGAGCTGGATGGGGGTGGATGAACATGACCCCGCGGAGGGCTGGATGAACAGGACCTCGTGGAGGGTTGGTTGAACAATAGCCGGTGGAGGGCTGGATGAACAGTAGCCCGTGGAGGCAGTTGACGATGGAGATGAACAGTAGCCCGTGTAGGCAGTCGACGGTGGAGATGAATAGTAGCCCGTGGAGTCTCGTTTTGTGGTATGCCACACCCTCCCAATGAACAGAACCCCCATTTCCACCGTAGCGCTCCAACACAAGTCCGTTTCCTCCGTTTTGCGGTACGCTAGGCCTCGTTTCGACTGTACGATCCAACACAAGTCTGTTTCCTCCGTTCTGCGGTATGCCAGGATTCGTTTCGATCGGCTATTCCGTCCAAGCCAGTTGGCTCCTGATGAACAAGACGCATTCTGACCCAGTCGGTTGCCTCTCGATTAATAGGACGTTGTTTCTTCGTCCTTACCCAGTCAGTTCGCTGCCCGATGAATTGGACACCGTTGCTGCAGTCAGTTGCCTCTCCATGAACACAAGCCCTGGCCGTCCGTATATATATGCGCGAGTACGTGCTCGAGACCCCGTTCGTATGTACGTACGTGGCCATATTTTTTGCCTTGTGGCTGTATGCACATGTACATGACTTAGATAGGAGTGCATGAACTACTATGTTGGGTGCTCTACAACGACATGTGCCACTACTTACTCGGCCACAGTTCATACTTGTAGAGAGATCGATCGACCAGTATGTATGTACACATTCGCGACCATACAGACAATGCTATGTATGCTTTGACCGAGTGGGTCCCAGCGGTTAGGGAGGATAAGGACGCACTTCCTTGCGTGTGAAGATAAAGCTGCCAGGGGGAGGAATCGTTTTTATTTTGCGAGTAATAAGGAGGCACTTCCTCGTGTTCGAAGATTTAGCTGGTGGGTCCAGCTGTCAGCCTAACCGCCTAAATTCCTCTTCCGATGGTTGTCCTCTGTTGACCATGTTGACCACGCCACACCGAGAGCACCAAGGCGGTGGATGACGGCGAGGCCTAGGAAAGGAACGACACAGAGGCGGGGAAGATGTGGCAGTGGATGCCCACGCGGAGGGGAGTACGTGGGATGACTGCTTCGGCTGCGGTGTGAGGCTGCGGTCGCCGGAGAATAAGAAGAGGTGTGGGTGAGTATAGAGGGACGGCATGGCCAGCGGTGGCAGCACAGGCGGCATGGCTAGCGCTAGTTTGGGTGGCTGGAGCAAGAAGACCAGAGGTTGAAGAAGCACGACAGCCGTTGGATGGACATCGTACAGTTATTGCAGCTAGAATCGTTTATATTGACTAAGTTAACAAAGTCCTTGGTATGCGTCAACTTAGTAGGCCCACAGGTCAGCCTCGGAAATGGTGTGCCCCAGATGTCAGGGGAGGAATCAATTTTTGGGCGGTTGAAGCAAGATTATCCAGGATTGAAGAAGAAGCATGACATCCGTTGGATGGACATGCAACGGCCACTGTTGCTAGAACCGTGTGTTGACTATAAGTTGACAAAGCCTCGCATACGCGTCAACTTAGTAGTCCCACAAGTGTGTGGAAGAGAACATATAGCCCATTTGCGATTTGTAAGAATGAACATCCCATTTTTGAATTCTAATGGAATTTACTACAACCCATTTATAGTTTGTTAAAAGTACAACCCATTTGTCAGGACCCCGACTCGATGTCACATCGATCTAGCTAGTAACACCTCATATCACTTTGCGGCCTCACGCACGGTATTCCCACGGGTGTCGTCTTACCTTTTCCCGGGACCGTTTGCGCCTTTTGGCTCACGTATATGATAGTGTCGCTAGCATCCATATGATAAAGAGCCCGGGCTGACATGACTAGTCGTAAACCCAAAGTGGCACAGACTTACAGGGACAGGCATCCATGACCCAGCTTCGAACGTGTCGGTCATCAGCAAGTGGGTCCGGGCTGTAGCACTGGGCTAGCAGGACTCCGGTAAACCGGGCTGTAGCGGGCTAACAGGACTCCGGTACTCAAAGCGTGACATTTCCCCGAAGGGACAGACACAGGAACGAAGAAGGACACATGCCGGCCAGCCTAAGTGTTCCAGAGCAGTAGCAAGCTACCATGGCTCAGCGGTAACACTAGGAGACATTTCCCGGTAAGAGAGGCTACTAAAGATAAACAACTAGATAGTCAGATCCCACACATACCAAGCATTTCAATCATACACACAATATGCTCGAGATGTGCAAATACAACGAAGCATCACAACATGACTCTATGACACAAGTACTTTATTTAAGGCTCAGAGAGCCATACATATCATACACACAGGTACGGGTCTCTCGACCCCACATACAAATCATACAATCATACAAGCCAACAGCGGAAGTACTTTGTCTGGGTACAGACAACTAGTAAAATAAAAGAGGCCTCGAAAGCCTAGCTATACTACGTGGTCCATCACAAGCTCAGGGTCACCACCTGGGTCTTTAGCCTACTCGTTGATGTCAACGTCTACATAGAACCCATCAGAAAGGGTTGCAGCGTCTTCTGTAAAAAATGTAGATTATAGCAACATGAGTACA
Organism: Triticum aestivum; assembly: GCF_018294505.1. Taxonomy (NCBI): domain Eukaryota; kingdom Viridiplantae; phylum Streptophyta; class Magnoliopsida; order Poales; family Poaceae; genus Triticum; species Triticum aestivum. The sequence goes on from NC_057797.1 coordinate 300,930,124, forward strand.
AAGGTACTCAGCAAGACTTACATCAGATCCTACATACATGCATAGTATCAAGAAGGGTTGGTGGAGTTATTGCAGCAAGCCAGCTTTGACTCATGGCTAGACTATCCTACGATACTCCAACTTGAAATGTTTTGCGCACACGAGTCCACTACTCACCACTTCAATACACTACGAGGATCCACCTCCGTCTTCCTACGGAAGAGCCATCCTCGGCACTCACACTTATCTTGAGGCTTTTAGTAGTTTCCATTTACTTGTCTATGAACTGTATAGGCAACCAAGTAGTCCTTTACCGCGGACGCGGCTATTCGAATAGATCATGATAACCCTGCAGGGGTGTACTTCATACACGCTCTCACCACTTATCGTCGTTTACACGACATGTACTCGGCAACCTTCAAGCGGAAGCCCAACGTGGGTGTCGGCCACGACCTACCTAATCACCTAAGCCTCCAGTCCAGGTTTATCGCCTATTCAGGTTCCATCCGCAGGGAGTCCGGCCGAGGTTTCCCATACGGCCCCGAACGATGTGAACAGGGTTCCCGAGATACCTAACGGGTATTCGGTACACCCGGCCACGTACCTACCGCATCACAGCCCACCCCTACGGTCAGCGCTGTCCACGGCCTCCAGTAGGCTACAAACACCAGAAACTACTTGCAACTCCTGGACGGAGAACTAGGGTGAATAAGAAGTCGAGAGGGTCCATTGGTTTCGGGCCCAATGCATGGTAGTAGCTGATTCTTAAATCACACATACAGATCTCAGTGCTTAAGGTCGGCTTCAATGAAACAACCCACCATGTACTCCTACATGGCCTCTCATCGATACCTTTACCAAATCGTGTTCACCACACCACTCTCGTTACCGACATAATCATTTCACTCTAGCCCATCACCCAGATGAACCAGACCTGACACGACTCTAAGCATAGCAGGCATAGCAAGGTAGAAACAACACATACATATGGCTCAATCAACTCCTACACATGCTAGTGGGTTTCATCTAGTTACTGTGGCAATGACAGGTCATGCAGAGGAAATGGGTTCAACTACCGTAGCACACAGCAGTTTGAATCGCGTTGTCTTAATGCAGTAAAAGAGAGCAGGAGCGAGAACATGGGATTGTATCGATATGATCAAATGATTGGTTGCTTGCCTGATGGTTCGTTGCACGGATACGGTTCTTCGTTAGGGTAATCACGCTACTCCTCGGGGACAGACCCTGTCGCAAAGGACACCGATACACAAGCATCACCAAACAATGTGCAACAATATGATGCATGCATGAAACATGGCAATATGAGTGTGTTGGGCTAATGCAGCTAAAACCAGAAGGGTTTGAACAAATTTGAATCAAAGATTCAAATTCCAAATTCAAATATGGCCTTTTAAAGTGCCTTTTCTTGTTCTGATTAAAACATCAACTTAACTTGTTTGATCATGCATGAAAATGGTACAGATGGATAGATTGGATTTTTCTGATCATTTTTCATATATAATTTGTCCAATTTGGAATTACAGAATAAAAGTTATGAATTTTTGAAGTTTAAATAATATTCTGGAATTTCCTGATTTAATTTAAATCCAGAAATTCAATTACTGCGTCAGCCTGACGTCACAGTGGCATCAGCAGGTCAACAGGGCTGGCTCGGGTCAAACCTGACGTGTGGGGTCCACACGTCAGTGACACAGGGGCTAATCCCGCGTTGACCCGGGCTGGTTAGCTTTGACTAGGCCCTGGGCCCACTTGTCAGCGTCAGTAGGTGGGGGGGTTAGTGACTAATTAACTAAGCCACGTCAGCCCGCCGGAGTTCTGGCCGGCGGCGACCATTAGCGCGGCGGCGAGAGTGGTTTTGGTCGTTTTGGCCACCAAATGGACCGCGGAGGCCACCGGAGTGGAGCTGAGGACAACCCGCATCTCTTGGCGGAGCCCGTTGGGGTCGGGGTGGCCGGAGTCGACGGCGGTGAGCTTGGCTGCGGCCGCCGGGGTTCGGTCGTGCACGGGAACGGTGCTGGAGCTCGAAGTCGAGCAAGGCGAGGCGCTAGGGATGCTCTACGGGGTTCTGTGAACTTGTTGGACTCGCCGGGGTGACCAAATGGTCACCGGAGCTGCGTCGACGGCGAGCTCGGCGACGGCGGAGGTTCGGCCGTGGTGGGGAGGAAGCTACGGTGAGGGAACGAGGGGAAGGAGAGGGGGAAACGGTGGCGTAGCTCACCGCGGTTGCAGTGGGCGTCGAAGCGGGCTCGGGGACGCGCTGGAGACGGCGAATTCGACGGCGACGGTGGTCGGAGCCCGAAGAGGGGAACGGCGACGTGGCGGCGATGCAGGGCTTCCGGGGAGCTGTGGAGCGGTGGGGAGGAAGAGGGAGTCGAGGCGGAGCTCCTGAGCTAGTCGGGGAAGCGAGGGGTGGTCGGAGGCGGTGGCTATGGCGAACGGCGGCGACGGTGGTGTTCGGTCGGGCGGGGGAGAGAGCGAGGGAGAGCCGGGGGAGAGTGAATGGGGTGTCGGCGAGGTCGGGGCGACGACCAGAAGACGATCCACGCGGCGCAACGGCGACCAGGGCGATGCAGAGAGGCTGGGTGGTGCGTGGCGAGCTCGGGCGCGCCATGCTCACCTCCCTGCCTGCTCTGGCAAGGGGAAGCAGCTGGCTGGCACGGGCCAGCACAGTGCTGGGCCGGCTGGGCTGGGCAGGTAGGTCCAGGTAAGTCTACTCCTTTTATTTATTTTTCTGTTTTCTGTTTTTATTTAATATATCTGCAACTTTGTTGAATTAAATAAAATACCTAGGCAACTCCAAAAATCACCAAACTACTCCTGGTCCATAGTTGGATTATTTCCAGCATGAAACATTTTAGTTTGGAGATATTTGAGCATTTAAATATTTTATATAATTTTAAATGCCCAAATTCAAATATTTATGATTTAATTCAAAACCCTAGGATGGCCTAGGAAAATGTGCACCACTTTTGGCAGAGGTTCTGAACCAAGGCAAAAATGATGGGCATTTTAGAAGGGCATTTCAGGTTCATTGAAAAATTATTTTAGTAACCCTAGTTGGTTTCAGAGGGGACTGGGGGTTCTGTCATCCCCATTTCAAGTTTCTGATGAAAGAGTAAACATGATGCAACACTCTAATGCATGACTAGCTAGGGTGTGACAGCTCACCCCCACTCAAAAGAATCTCATCCCGAGATTTGGGTTCCTCCGAGAAGAAGGCGGGATATTCAAGTCGAAGACGATCCTCCCTTTCCCAAGTTGCTTCATCCTCAGAATGATGCGACCATTGAACCTTGAGAAACTTGATATTATGACGTCGCGTGGTACGTTCGGCTTGATCGAGGATACGAATGGGGTACTCTCGATATGTAAGATTATCTTGGAGATCAAGCGTTTCGTGGTCCACTTCACGGATAGGATCCGAGAAGCAACGCCTGAGTTGAGAAACGTGGAAGACATCGTGAACTCTGGAGAGATGCGGAGGTAGTTCCAACTGGTAGGCAACTTCTCCTCGTTTGGCAAGAATGCGAAAAGGTCCAATGTAACGAGGAGCCAATTTGCCTTTGATACCGAAACGATGGGTTCCCTTCAGAGGGGTGACCCGAAGATAAGCCTTCTCGTCAACCTCGAAAGTCATAGCCTTATGTTTTCGGTCATATTGACTCTTTTGACGAGATTGGGCTGTTTTCAACTTTTCACGAACGATACGAACTTGTTCTTCTGCTTCCTGAATCATATCCGGGCCAAAGAATTGTCTTTCCCCGGTCTCTGACCAGTTAAGGGGTGTTCGACATCGTCGTCCATAGAGAACTTCAAAAGGGGCCTTACCCAAGCTAGATTGATAGCTGTTGTTGTAAGCGAATTCGGCAAATGGCAGGCACTTCTCCCAGTCCATTCCGAAAGAGATAACGGAGGCTCGAAGCATGTCTTCTAGAATCTGATTGACGCGTTCCACTTGACCACTTGACTGAGGGTGGAAAGCGGTGCTAAAGGAGAGACGGGTTCCCATAGCATTTTGGAAACTTTCCCAAAATCGAGAGGTGAAGAGACTTCCTCGATCCGAGTTAATTTCCAAAGGAACACCATGGAGAGACACTATTCGGGAGATATACAAATCTGCCAGCTGACTAGCGGTTATACTCTCACGAACAGGTAGGAAATGAGCTACTTTGGAAAGACGATCGACCACGACGAAGATAGCATTATTCCCTCTCTTGGTCCTGGGAAAACCGGTAATGAAATCCATACCAATTTTATCCCATTTCCATTCAGGAATAGCTAAGGGTTGAAGGGTGCTAGCAGGCCGTTGATGCTCTGCTTTTACACGACGACAGACGTCGCAATTTGCAATATATTGAGCAATTTCTCTCTTCATCCTAGTCCACCAGAACCTCTGGCGTAGGTCCTGATACATCTTAGTACTACCGGGATGAATGGTGAGAGGAGATTCATGAGCTTCCTTAAGGATTAATCGCCTTAGGTTGCGCACTTTGGGAACCACTAGTCGATCCCCGAAGTATACTACCCCTTGATCGTCAATGGAAAAACAATTCGCAATTCCTTTCTAAATGTTTCTCTTGATGCGGGAGATTCCCGGATCTACCTTCTGTGCTTTGATAATTTGATCCGTAAGGGTAGGTTTTGCCACCAAGGTGGAAAGAAAACCTTGAGGTACAATGTGAAGGTTAAGCTTCCGAAATTCCTCATGGAGAAGCGGTTGACTTTGTTGTAACATCAGGTTGTTACAATAAGATTTACGACTTAGCGCATCAGCCATGACGTTGGCTTTCCCTGGGGTGTAGGTTATTCCTAAGTCGAAGTCTGTGATCAATTCAACCCAACGTCTCTGCCTGAGATTCAAATCCGGTTGGGTGAAAATATACTTCAGACTTTGGTGATCAGTGAATATTTCGCAACGATTACCGAGGAGGTAATGTCGCCAGGTCTTAAGTGCATAGACTACGGCTGCAAGCTCTAGATCATGAGTAGGATAATTCTCCTCATGTGGGTGCAATTGCCGTGAAGCGTAAGCAATTACGTGTCGATCTTGCATGAGAATGCAACCTAGTCCTTGTCGCGAGGCGTCGCAGTAGATAACAAAGTCCTTGGAGAAGTCTGGCGGTACCAGTACAGGAGCAGAAGTCAGGCGTCTTTTCAGTTCCTGAAAGCTGTGCTCACATTGTGGAGTCCATTCGAACTTCTTATCTTTCTTGAGGAGTTCGGTTAGAGGTTTGGCAACTTTGGAGAAGTTCTCGACAAAGCGACGACAATAGCTCGCTAAGCCTAGAAAACTCCGAACTTGCTTGACCGATTCGGGTGGAGTCCAATCAAGGACGGCTTGAACTCGCTCAGGGTTAACAGCAATACCTTTACCAGATATTACATGACCCAGATAGGTCACTTCTGACAACCAGAATTCACATTTTGAAAATTTGGCATAAAGGCGATGCTCTCGAAGTTTCTTCAACACTAGCCTTAAATGTTCGGCATGTTCTTCCTCGTTCTTGGAGTAGATGAGTATATCATCGAGATAGACTACGACGAATTTATCCAAATACTCCATGAAGATTGAGTTCATTAACCGAGAAAAGGTGGCTGGAGCGTTGGTTAAACCGAAGGACATGACGGTGTACTCGTATTGGCCATAACGAGTAACAAAGGCCGTTTTAGGAATGTCCCCGTTTCTGATTTTGATTTGATGGTAGCCCAACCTCAAATCCATCTTGGAGAAGACTGAGGATCCAGCGAGCTGATCATACAGATCGTTGATCCTGGGAAGCGGATATTTGTTCTTGATTGTGACCAAATTGACAGGTCGGTAATCTACAACCATCCGGTCCGTACCATCCTTCTTCTTGACGAATAGGACGGGGCAAGCCCACGGAGATGAACTAGGGCGGATGAAACCCTTTTTCAAGGATTCATCGAGTTGTTTCTTAAGCTCGGCTAGTTCTAGGGGTGCCATCTTATAGGGTCTTCTAGCAATCGGAACGGTTCCTGGAATGAGGTCTATTACGAACTCAACATCCCTGTCAGGTGGAACACCTGGCAATTCCTCTGGAAAGACATCCGGAAAGTCACGGACTACCGGGACGTCCTCAAGGTCTGGCAAAGGGCTGGCGTTAAGAGAATATAATTGTCGCTTGGCTATTCGGGTCAAGACATTAACTATCTTCCCCGAAGGATGGGTGAGTTGAACAGTCCTAGAGAAGCAATCAATTTTGGCTTGATGAGCTGACATCCAGTCCATACCCAAAATGATATTAATATCCGAAGATTTAAGGGCTATCAAAGATGCAAGGAAAACAAGTCTGTCGACTTGGATCTCATTTCCATAACTTACCCTAGAGGTCTGCCATCTAGACCCAGGGGTAGAGATTTCCATAGTAGATGGCAAGTCACAGAATGCAACGTTATGCAAACGAGCATAATTTCAGATATAAAAGAATGAGAGGCTCCTGTATCGAAAAGAACAGATGCCGGGTGGCAGTTAACAAGAAGCGTACCGAGAACGACGTTGGGGTCCTCTTGAGCTTCTTCGGCAGAGATACAGTTGACATGGCCACGTGAAGCGGTGACCGGTTTAGCATGAAACACCTTCCCTGTCGGCTTGCCACGGCCAACAGCTTTAGCAGATTGATTGGGGTTGGTCTGGGGACACTCACGCATATAGTGACCAGATTCCCCACACTTGAAACAAGTCACGGAACTGGTACGTGGAGGAGCATTATTGGTTGGACCCCCATAGGGCTTGGCCGGTGCAGACTGTTGAACAGGGCGAGGCGCCTGGAAGGATGGCCTCGGTGTGAACCTGGGTGGCAGGGCGGTGTTGGGTACCCACACGCGGCGCTTCTGAGGACCAGCACCGGATGAGGAACCCATGTCACGTCCATGCTTGCGTGTTGCGTCATAGTCAGTCTGACCAGTTTCAGCACTGATGGCTTTGTTGACAAGTTTCGAAAAAGATGTGCACTCATGCAGACGGAGGTCGCGGCGAAGCTCAGGACTAAGGCCCTTACGGAACCTTGCTTGCTTCTTGGCGTCAGTAGACACTTCCTCAGTTGCATATCGGGCGAGATTACCAAACTCCCTGCTATAGACATCCACAGAAAGTCGGCCTTGGGTGAAATTGCAAAATTCTTCACGTTTACGGTCCATGAGACCCTCCGGAATGTGATGTTCACGGAAAGCCTCGCTGAACTCAGCCCAAGTAGTGACATGGCCCGCTGGGCGCATAGCTCCATAATTCTCCCACCATAGACTGGCGGGGCCTTCAAGATGATATGCAGCAAAGGTGACCTTGTCAGCCTCCGCTACCAGCGCGGAACGCAGCTTGTGAGAGATACTGCGAAGCCAGTCATCAGCGTCGAGAGGCTCGACGGAGTGGTGGAACGTGGGTGGATGCAATTTGATAAAATCACTGAGTGACACCACGTTAGCCCTCTGATGGTGTGCTGTATTCTGTTCAATACGCTCCAACAAACGGTTTGTCTCCCGCTTGTTTCTCTCAGCTTCCATCATAACCTCGGCTAGTGAAGGAGGATGAGGCAGATTTTCATTCCTGGCTTCACTGCCTTCGGCCTGCTCTTGGGAAGCAGGGTTAGCGCGCGTGTTGACCATCCTAGGTAACAAGACAATGATTTAGTCAGAATGATAAAATTCCGACATAGGATACATAAGGTAAGGAATAACTCGGAATGCAAGATGATCATCCGTATGACATGGTAGATACAGAAACTGCTTCTTTATTCCATCGTCATACACACCATACAAGGTTTAGTACAAGACCAAACAAAGTACTATTACGGTGAAAAGAGGATTACATCTCATCGGAGGCATTCCAAGCTCCTATACATTATTTTTCTACATCTCCGGAAAGAGTACAAACTAGGTCATATCCCACGAGTCACGCGGAACGATAGACGACACAGCTAGTGCGAACTAGTGATACTACCACTAACTCAGACCGATCCGTAGTAGTCCTCGTAGAAGTCACCTCCATAGCCTGGAAGCTCAACATGTTCATCCGGAAACAGACGATCTCGCGGAGCTTGTGGACCATAGGGGCTAGGATGAGGTCTTGGACCAACAAACGGTGGCCTGCGGGGACCGCGAGGTGGGGTGATGCCTCCTACATCACGCCAAACCATCACGTCTGGCAGAGCAGATCTCACAGGATAGAGATCGCGCATATCTGAGAATCCAGCTTGCACCGCCGGTGCGAACCGAGTCAAAGTGGCCCAGTGGTCAGCACGGGTATTGAAGAGCTCTAACCTTAAGGCCCGATTTTCACGGTCCTTATCCTCGAGCATCTCAGCAGTGGTGCGAGTCCGTGAATCCTCCTGAGTGGAGTCAGCATAGATAGCCTGGAGATACCCTTGTGCTCCCGGAAGTGATCCTGGCATATACCGGAAATCAGAGTCCCGAAATAACCAGATCTGACTCGCATAATGGTCATCATAGAGTAGGCGGCATCCTGCACAGCCATCTCAATAGTAACCCCGAGTCCATAGGAGCAGTGAAGAGGCTCGGTGGATCCAGGATAAGATGGAAATATCCTGACAGTGCAGAGATACTGGCTTTGATTGAAGTCTCGGAATTGCTCTTCGACCGTGTACTCAGGATACCAGCGGTATCCAGCCTCAGTCATTACCCTGACCAACTTAGCAGTATGGCCGGGTACATCTAGGCATCGAGTCAGGCGAACCACTTGATTAAGGTCGCGAGTGGCCATCTGAAAGCACAATCATAATGCAAAGGCATTAGAATTTCTAGCAAAATTTCGGCAGCATAACAGCTGTAAATGCTCAAAAAGGATTTTGAGACATTTGACAAAGGATTTCGTACACACTCAACATCATCATATCAAAGTTCTGAAACCATTTGGCAACATAATGTGGTAGTAGAACTGAACTAGGCTTGTATCCATCAAACTTATAAGGTACTACTGATTAGTAACTCGTGATCCTGATAGAGAGAACAGATCCTAATTCCTTAACCCCCGGTGGAAGAATGGACTGACTCAGATCAGAATGTCATAAGATAGAGGAGTAAAAAGAGCCTTACGTTCCAACCCACAAACAATTCCCCTACATATAACTAAAGAATTTCTAGACTCAACATCGACCAGTTTGGCTTGGAGAACCTACAGGCAGTCCGGCTCTGATGCCAACGCTGTCAGGACCCCGACTCGATGTCACATCGATCTAGCTGGTAACACCTCATATCACTTTGCGGCCTCACGCACGGTATTCCCACGGGTGTCGTCTTACCTTTTCCCGGGACCGTTTGCGCCTTTTGGCTCACGTATATGATAGTGTCGCTAGCATCCATATGATAAAGAGCCCGGGCTGACATGACTAGTCGTAAACCCAAAGTGGCACAGACTTACAGGGACAGGCATCCATGACCCAGCTTCGAACGTGTCGGTCATCAGCAAGTGGGTCCGGGCTGTAGCACTGGGCTAGCAGGACTCCGGTAAACCGGGCTGTAGCGGGCTAACAGGACTCCGGTACTCAAAGCGTGACATTTCCCCGAAGGGACAGACACAGGAACGAAGAAGGACACATGCCGGCCAGCCTAAGTGTTCCAGAGCAGTAGCAAGCTACCATGGCTCAGCGGTAACACTAGGAGACATTTCCCGGTAAGAGAGGCTACTAAAGATAAACAACTAGATAGTCAGATCCCACACATACCAAGCATTTCAATCATACACACAATATGCTCGATATGTGCAAATACAACGAAGCATCACAACATGACTCTATGACACAAGTACTTTATTTAAGGCTCAGGGAGCCATACATATCATACACACAGGTACGGGTCTCACGACCCAACATACAAATCATACAGTCATACAAGCCAACAGCGGAAGTACTTTGTCTGGGTACAGACAACTAGTAAAATAAAAGAGGCTTGGAAAGCCTAGCTATACTACGTGGTCCATCACAAGCTCAGGGTCACCACCTGGGTCTTTAGCCTACTCGTTGATGTCAACGTCTACATAGAACCCATCAGAAGGGGTTGCAGCGTCTTCTGTAAAAATGTAGATTATAGCAACATGAGTACAAAGGTACTCAGCAAGACTTACATCAGATCCTACATACATGCATAGTATCAAGAAGGGTTGGTGGAGTTATTGCAGCAAGCCAGCTTTGACTCTTGGCTAGACTATCCTACGATACTCCAACTTGAAATAGTTTTGCGCACACGAGTCCACTACTCACCACTTCAATACACTACCGAGGATCCACCTCCGTCTTCCTACGGAAGAGCCATCCTCGGCACTCACACTTATCTTGAGGCTTTTAGTAGTTTCCATTTACTTGTCTATGAACTGTATAGGCAACCAAGTAGTCCTTTACCGCGGACGCGGCTATTCGAATAGATCATGATAACCCTGCAGGGGTGTACTTCTTCATACACGCTCTCACCACTTATCGTCGTTTACACGACATGTACTCGGCAACCTTCAAGCGGAAGCCCAACGTGGGTGTCGGCCACGACCTACCTAATCACCTAAGCCTCCAGTCCAGGTTTATCGCCTATTCAGGTTCCATCCGCAGGGAGTCCGGCCGAGGTTTCCCATACGGCCCCGAACGATGTGAACAGGGTTCCCGAGATACCTAACGGGTATTCGGTACACCCGGCCACGTACCTACCGCATCACAGCCCACCCCTACGGTCAGCGCTGTCCACGGCCTCCAGTAGGCTACAAACACCAGAAACTACTTGCAACTCCTGGACGGAGAACTAGGGTGAATAAGAAGTCGAGAGGGTCCATTGGTTTCGGGCCCAATGCATGGTAGTAGCTGATTCTTAAATCACACATACAGATCTCAGTGCTTAAGGTCGGCTTCAATGAAACAACCCACCATGTACTCCTACATGGCCTCTCATCGATACCTTTACCAAATCGTGTTCACCACACCACTCTCATTACCGACATAATCATTTCACTCTAGCCCATCACCCAGATGAACCAGACCTGACACGACTCTAAGCATAGCAGGCATAGCAAGGTAGGAACAACACATACATATGGCTCAATCAACTCCTACACATGCTAGTGGGTTTCATCTAGTTACTGTGGCAATGACAGGTCATGCAGAGGAAATGGGTTCAACTACCGTAGCACACAGCAGTTTGAATCGCGTTGTCTTAATGCAGTAAAAGAGAGCAGGAGCGAGAACATGGGATTGTATCGATATGATCAAATGGTTGGTTGCTTGCCTGATGGTTCGTTGCACGGATACGGTTCTTCGTTAGGGTAATCACGGTACTCCTCGGGGACAGATCCTGTCGCAAAGGACATCGATACACAAGCATCACCAAACAATGTGCAACAATATGATGCATGCATGAAACATGGCAATATGAGTGTGTTGGGCTAATGCAACTAAAACCAGAAGGGTTTGAACAAATTTGAATCAAAGATTCAAATTCCAAATTCAAATATGGCCTTTTAAAGTGCCTTTTCTTGTTCTGATTAAAACATCAATTAACTTGTTTGATCATGCATGAAAATAGTACAGATGGATAGATTGGATTTTTCTGATCATTTTTCATATATAATTTGTCCAATTTGGAGTTACAGAATAAAAGTTATGAATTTTTGAAGTTTAAATAATATTCTGGAATTTCCTGATTTAATTTAAATCCAGAAATTCAATTACTGCGTCAGCCTGACGTCACAGTGGCATCAGCAGGTCAACAGGGCTGGCTCGGGTCAAACCTGACGTGTGGGGTCCACACGTCAGTGACACAGGGGCTAATCCCGCGTTGACCCGGGCTGGTTAGCTTTGACTAGGCCCTGGGCCCACTTGTCAGCGTCAGTAGGTGGGGGGGTTAGTGACTAATTAACTAAGCCACGTCAGCCCGCCGGAGTTCTGGCCGGCGGCGACCATTAGCGCGGCGGCGAGAGTGGTTTTGGTCGTTTCGGCCACCAAATGGACCGCGGAGGCCACCGGAGTGGAGCTGAGGACAACCCGCAGCTCTTGGCGGAGCCCGTTGGGGTCGGGGTGGCCGGAGTCGACGGCGGTGAGCTCGGCTGCGGCCGCCGGGGTTCGGTCGTGCACGGGAACGGTGCTGGAGCTCGAAGTCGAGCAAAGCGAGGCGCTAGGGATGCTCTACGGGGTCTTGCGAACTTGTTGGACTCGCCGGGGTGACCAAATGGTCACCGGAGCTGCGTCGACGGCGAGCTCGGCGACGGCGGAGGTTCGGCCGTGGTGGGGAGGAAGCTACGGTGAGGGAACGAGGGGAAGGAGAGGGGGAAACGGTGGCGTAGCTCACCGCGGTTGCAGTGGGCGTCGAAGCGGGCTCGGGGACGCGCTGGAGACGGCGAATTCGACGGCGACGGTGGTCGGAGCCCGAAGAGGGGAACGGCGACGTGGCGGCGATGCAGGGCTTCCGGGGAGCTGTGGAGCGGTGGGGAGGAAGAGGGAGTCGAGGCGGAGCTCCTGAGCTAGTCGGGGAAGCGAGGGGTGGTCGGAGACGGTGGCTATGGCGAACGGCGGCGACGGTGGTGTTCGGTCGGGCGGGAGAGAGAGCGAGGGAGAGCCGGGGAGAGTGAATGGGGTGTCGGCGAGGTCGGGGCGACGACCAGAAGACGATCCACGCGGCGCAACGGCGACCAGGGCGATGCAGAGAGGCTGGGTGGTGCGTGGCGAGCTCGGGCGCGCCATGCTCACCTCCCTGCCTGCTCTGGCAAGGGGAAGCAGCTGGCTGGCACGGGCCAGCACAGTGCTGGGCCGGCTGGGCTGGGCAGGTAGGTCCAGGTAAGTCTACTCCTTTTATTTATTTTTCTGTTTTCTGTTTTTATTTAATATATCTGCAACTTTGTTGAATTAAATAAAATACCTAGGCAACTCCAAAAATCACCAAACTACTCCTGGTCCATAGTTGGATTATTTCCAGCATGAAACATTTTAGTTTGGAGATATTTGAGCATTTAAATATTTTATATAATTTTAAATGCCCAAATTCAAATATTTATGATTTAATTCAAAACCCTAGGATGGCCTAGGAAAATGTGCACCACTTTTGGCAGAGGTTCTGAACCAAGGCAAAAATGATGGGCATTTTAGAAGGGCATTTCAGGTTCATTGAAAAATTATTTTAGTAACCCTAGTTGGTTTCAGAGGGGACTGGGGGTTCTGTCATCCCCATTTCAAGTTTCTGATGAAAGAGTAAACATGATGCAACACTCTAATGCATGACTAGCTAGGGTGTGACACCATTTTCTGGCTAGGACAACGATTAATAATTTCAACCAACCGCTCAAAATAGAATTCAATAAAATTTCCCACATTTTGATGGGATCCGAAATATTTTTATCCCAAAATTTATAGTTAGTTTAAATATAATTTCAAAATATATTTGTATTACGCAAAAATCCAACAAAATATTGCGCGCGCAACAAGTAATGAAATTAAAATTTTCAAATTCCAATAATAATATATTTTTAAACTAATTACGTGTTTGGTGCATTTTTTATAATTACTGCCCCATTTTTATAATTACATCCCATTTATTATTTCTTAATGCCCATTTTCTTGTTAAGCCTAATGCATCCCTCCTAGGAAAGATTTGTAGCCCAGCGGGCGGAGGATAACAAGTTGACCCGGATATTGTGTACAACTGTCGGCCCAGTTGAATTGCTGATGTTGAGAAAAAGGCCTGTGTAATAGAGTACAACCTTACATGGCTAGTCAGCCAACATTCAGCGACACCGGAAAGGCCCAAATAAGGCTTCTGTACAACTTTTTGAAGTCACTGAGCTCAACTAATAACTTAAGAAAAAAGTTAGAGTACAGTGGAACCTAATTAAAAGCTGTCATGAGCGAAGAAATAATTCAACGGGTACCACTTGTGCGTGTGCGCGTGTGTGTTTGTGTGTGTGTGAGAGAGAGAGACCCATCGGTCAATGGTCGTAAGTACATCTTTCAGCCATATGCATTGCTGTTGCTCAGTAAAAACTTATATAGTTGACACAATCATATAGAACATCATAGCACACTGAACTTGCATACAAAAATTTCACGCAGGCAGCACAATCAGGGTGGAAGTAGTGGATCGCTACGGGTAGGGCTATGTTGAAACCAATGACCTCCTACATAAAGGTTCATCGTCTTTATCAATGATGGGGAAATGTATTCAATGCTGTGCAAAGAAAATAGTCAGACAACAGAATATATAAGTTCTAGTAGAACATTAAGTTGACGTACAACCCTTTCTAAAAAACGTCCAGGTAAAAAATTATAACATGTCACAATCAAATGTACTGGCACATCAGTGCTTCACACCCATAGTTCGGTTTTAACTAGTATCTGACAAGATTCAGTTGTTACCTCAAAGAGCACATCCAGCCAGCCAGCCCTGCCTCTTCTCCCAAAGAAGCAGTGGCCTCTGCCGCGCAATGGAGTAGGCCCTGTGCCATCCATCGTTTCGAGCAACATGGGGAAATTATGACATTGACTCCTGTAATGGACGTCGTTGACGGACCCAGGCACCAGCGGAAGCGGCAGGACTTCGATTGATGGATTGACCACTTCTTTGACCTGCACGAACACTCGATACAGGTACATCCGTAACGTGGTCCACGACGGCCTTAGTGGCGACGAATAGTACAACATCGGTTCCTGCACCGGTATCTCAACACTAATCACCTTCGGTATGGTGGACGACTTCTTCATCCATGCCATAACTATCAGAGCCCAGCTGTCTAGAGGGACAAACATACTTACGAGCTCACCTCTAAGGTCGTTGATAAGCTCATTCATGGGCTCGCTATTCCAAGCACGTCGAGGCATGCCATGGAAGGTAAGCTTTGTTAAAAACTCAAGCTCAGAGGGCACCGAGCCCCATCCTGGGTGCCACCGATTCAAGCTCACCAGCGTGCCTCACAGAACAAACGCCAGGAAGATTCGAACACACGACTGCAGTCAAAAGTTGTCCGAAACCTGACTAAGAGATCAGCCGGTGGCGAACAGATTTTGACGAGCAAGTCACTTATTTGGATGTCGTGCGCGATGCCGAGAGCTTTTACAAGGTCATCCGGCAAGTCGGGAGGCCGGTCGCCATTGATGGTTACCATCAGCACTTTGCCGGCAAACTGGTCATCAAGCGCCACCATGCCACTGTTGAGCGACAGCACGCAGCAGCCAAAGGTAGGACGGACCTTAGGATCTCCAGCTTGGAGATCTGCGTTGACCGGAGACATGATAGTGCACTTGAGTACAAGGAGTACATGAGGGGGATTTGGGGGAACTGAAGTAGGAATCGAGATTCCAGAGGTCGAGGAGGGGCGGGAGATTGGGGATTAAAAGGTAGCATGAATTTTGAACACGCGCCAATATGCTATCAGCGCGCAAGCACATGAAAACACTGGTGGCGCCCACATGTCGGCCTAAGAGTCCCAATTCTTCCTTTTTTGAAAGCCCGACCTTTTTATTTTGAGGATCTTTTGAGAGCCCGGCCTGAGAGTCATAATTGACGTGTTTGGCATTGCGTTACTACTCGGCTCATATTCAATGACACCTCATGGGCCCAAACAAGTGTACATCATCGAGAAGACACTAAGCTCAAATTATAACTTGAAAAAAGGAGATATACTCTAAACACTTGAGAATGGTGATGCCCTCATTTAGGCCATCAGTAGTTTGAGACAATAAACAGTTTGAAACAATGATATATACAACATTCAAACACTGGCTAGTGACTACTACTAACATAAACAACAAGACATGGTATTTCATAAGAAGTCTTGCTACACCACCAAAACGCACCCATCTGCAACGCTCAGACTCTCATGATCCAGATGAGAATGACATTCTAAATAGAGGCAACTATTACATAGTAAGAGTGACATAGACAAGGATGACCAAATGACAAGGAATATGCATAACAAAAGAGAGAACTACCTATCCAGAACAAGCAACAAAGACAACAAGTCATTCAAAGAGGGATGATCCAACACCATCATAATTTGCAGCCCCGCTTCGGCCACCAGTTTTCCGGAGACAACAATACTCCACCCTTTCAAAACAACAGCCCAATTACCGATCAACCTGAAGGCTTGAACCACATCACTGCCTATCGGACTCGACACATCCAAGGATCAAAGTTAATCCAGATGCCTTTGTCATTCTCACCTTCTTTTGGTTGCAGGTTGTATCGTTCACAATCAAGGGAGTTTGCTCCTGAACTCCTGGGGCTCACCGTGTAGACACAGTTTTCAATAGCAAACAGAGCCTCTCTGCCATCAAGGTCCTTTCCAACGGTGATCTCCTGGTTAATCGGATAATTGAGTCCGAGAAACATAGATTGTGAACCATGGCTGTTTATCCGCCTCCAACTCAAAAATCCAGAAGGCCCCAACTAAATAGTATCCTACTCATAGACGTAATAGCCACTTTATGGACACTCACGTATTTCACGGTGCTTGTATACAGTGGGGTTTTTGCAATATAACTTTTCTGGCTCATGTGTCTGAATGATCATCAGTCTTTTGTCGTCGTCTGAACGAGCGAGGAACCAATTGTGCTTCCCTATTTTGGGCAAAGGTGGTGTGATTACAAAGGGCGGTAACTATAGGGACAATGCATCATATGAAAAAGGGCAAACATTGTTAATGTAAGATTAGCATTGTTCAGAGTATGAGTAGGATAATGCAAGAAACATCATTGATATGTCCCTGTTGGAACTAGGAGGAAAATATAGGGAAATGTATACTGGGTTCGAAAATATAGAAGTGCCATGCATGGTTATACTGATGTTATCTCACAATCGATTCTTCATAGGAAACTACCATGTCATGCATGTTATGTAATCATGTTCTGTCCCCACAAACAAATTCTTCAAGGAAACTAACAGACCATGCATTGTTATATACTCATGTTCTGTGGGCAAATTTTTTGTGAGGATATTATTCTAGCCATTGATTGCTAAAGGGAGAATATAGGTATGTACACATGGTAAGCATTACAGGATTTCATTACTTCCAAATATAGAGTTCTCCATATGCACATTTACTTCCCTAATGTATGGTTAGATGAAACCAACGGTGTGATGCATGTTTCTACATCATGAAAATGAGGAAACTAACATGGCCATTGATACACACTCATATTTAGTAGTATATAGATTACTACTCCCTCCGTCCCAAAATACGTGTCTCAACTTTGTACTAACTCTAGTACAAAGTTGTACTATGCTTGAGATACTTATTTTTGGACAGAGGGAGTATAAAATAATGAGAATATCCATATCTTCCTAACCTTTTGATTATTCAGGGGTACAAATTGGCTGTAATGACATGGTCACAATCGCATGAATTAACTCATTCCAAATATAGCTGATTTACGACATCTCTAATGCATTGCCATAGTTCTACTCAAATTCTGCTCAAACAGGGATATGCCAATCATCACAAAAAGTTCAAACAGTTTCATGGCATCATCATTAACATCAGACGGAAACAACTTACACGCACCGTCCCAGCAATACATGGTGCCATCTGCTTTGTCGATCGTGTAGATGATGCCATTGTGTTCAATGGCATCACAGAAGTGTGTATGAGCTTTAACGATCCACTGCGAGGTGAGTTGTCTCCATCTAAAGAAGGCACCAGCGAAAAGATTGGCGAGTCCGCTGTCGAACAAGGCAATTAGCTTAACGTCTATGTAATTCGCATCTCATGTGGGCACTTGGCAGATTACAATCTTTTGCAAAACAAGGTGCGTCCAACTGACTTCGTAATCTAGATGACTTGGACTGCGATGGTAAAACCCTATATAATCCAACGTAGGAAGGATAATCTCATGGGTGGTGTGGAAGTTCACGAGTACCAACCTTTTCTGGACTTGTATGACGGAAGCCATCCAGTGGGAGCTCATGCCGACCCAGTACATACCTGCGAAGAAGTTTTGGGAAATGGTGATTGGATCGAAGTCGAGGGAAATGATGTATGGCGACCCACTACATACCTGCAAAGAAGTTTCGGCTAATGGAGGTCGGATTGAAATTGAGGGGAATCATGTACACCTCCATGTCATGGTGAGCAAATCTTGCAAGTAGGGTGTCTTGAAAAGCTTAGGCCTCGCTTTGATGATGGTCGTGTGCATGTCCCTCGAGCATGCAGCCAGCCATAGGGTGCTCAACATATCCATACACGAACAACAGAGGTCGAGGATGTCACTGGGGAGATGATGTCGCTTGAAGCTATGTCAGTATTTCCCCAAAGAGAAAGGGATGATGCAGCACAACGACGGTAGGTATTTCCCTCAGATGGGAAACCAAGGTTATCGAACCAGTAGGAGAAGCAAGCAACCCAACGTAAACAACACCTGCACACAAATAACAACTTCTCGCAACCCTACGTGTTATAGGGGTTGTCAATCCCTTCCGAGGTACGGCGCCTCAAGATAGGCAAACGGAACTGAGGTAAATTTGTTGTACATTGATAGATCGAACGCCAAATAAAATAAATAAGAATAAATTGCAGCAATGTATTTTTTTATTTTGGTTTAATAGATCTAAAAATAAATGCTGAGGAAAAGTAGATCGCAAAGGCAAATATATGAGAAAGAGACCCGGGGGCCGTAGGTTTCACTAGTGGCTTCTCTCAAGAAAAATAGCAAACAGTGGGTGAACAAATTACTGTTGGGAAATTTATGCAACATCAAATACTCATGATGATATCCAAGAAATAATCATTACATAGGCGTCACGTCCAAGATTAGTAGACCGGCTCTTTCCTGCATCTACTACTATTACTCCACACATCGAACGCTATCCACCATGCATCTAGTGTATTAAGTTCATGGAGAAACGGAGTAATGCAACAAGAACGATGACGTGATGTAGACAAGATCTATCTATGTAGAGACAGACCCCATCGTTTTATCCTTAGTAGCAACGATACATATGTGTCGGTTCCCCTACTGTCACTGGGATCAAACACCGTAAGATCGAACCCACTACAAAGCACCTCCTCCCACTGCAAGAGAAATAGATCAAGTTCGCCAAACAAAACCCAAATATCGGAGAAGAAATACGAGGCTATAAGCAATCATGCATAAAAGATATCATAAAAACTAAAATACTTCCATGGATATGAAAAGATAGATGTGATCATAAACTCAAAGTTCATCGATCCCAACAAACACAATGCAAAAAAGTTACATCATATGGATCTCCAAGAGACCATTGTATTGAGAATCAAGAGAGAGAGAGAGAGAGAGAGGAAGCCATCTGGCTACTAACTACGGACCTGAAGGTCTACAAAGAACTACTCACACATCATCGGAGAGGCAGCAATGGAAGTGGTGAACCCCATCTGAGATGGTGTCTAGATTGGATCTGGTGGTTCTGGAGTCTACAGCGCCTGGATCAATATTTTGTCGACTCCCCTAGGGTTTTGGGAATATTGGGCTATTTATAGAGCAAAGAGGCGGTGTGGGGGCACCCGAGGTGGGAACAGCCCACCATGGCACGCCTAGGCCTCCTGGCGCGCCCTAGTGGGTTGTGCTCTCCTCAGAGCACCCCAGGCGCATCGAGGGCCCATTATGTTCCTCCTGGTTCAAAAAATCTCTATAAAGTTTCATTGCGTTTGGACTCCATTTGGTATTGATTTTCCGCGATGTAAAAAACATGGAAAAACAGTAACTGGCACTTGGCACTATATCAATAGGTTAGTACCAAAAAATGATATAAAATGACTATAAAACATCCAAGATTTATAATAATAGAATGGAACAATCAAAAATTATAGATACGTCGGAAACATATCAGCACCCCCAAGCTTAACTCCTACTCATTCTCGAGTAGGTAAGTGATAAAACCATATTTTTTGATGTGGAATGCTGCCTAACATGTCATATCATATTCCTTTCTTTATAGCATGGACATTTGGACTTTTATGTTGTTCAAAGCAATAGTCTAGTTTTGACATGATAATTTAAGTACTCAAGCATATCAACAAGCACCATGTCTTCCAAAATATCAATGCTAGAATAAGTTATCCCTAGCCCATCATGCTCAATCATTGATCCATTCATGAAACACACTCGCATATTAGCTACACCCAATACTCAAGTACGATCATATTGCCTCCTAGTTGGTGCTTTTATAAGAGAAGATGGAGACTCAAATTCAAAAATAAAAATTGCATAAAGTAAAAGCAAGGCCCTTAGTAGAGGGAAGTAGGGATTTGTAGAAGTGCCAGAGTTCAAAGTGAAAAACTTACAGATAAAAACATTTTGGGAGGTGTATCCATCCCACCAATGAAAACGACTTAGAGTTCCCAACACTTTCCATGCTAGATATATCATAGGCGGTTCGCAAACAGAAAATAAATTTTATTCCTTTTTCCACCATACTTTCACTTTCCAAGGCTAACTGTATCCATGGGTGCCTTCCATACCAACACTTTCCAAGGAATTTATTATTTGAAAACATAAAGTAATTCATTTTTTCATTTTGGGACTCGGCATCCCAAAAACCTTTGCCTTACTCTCGTGCAATGACAAGTGAATAAACACTCATCATGAGAATAACACATCCAACATGGAAAAGATTAGCCACCCCTCACCGCTCCGCGAGCAAAACGAACACACAAAAGAGAAGTTTATTTTGAAAATTAGAGATGGCACATGCAAATTTGCTTAGAATGGCAAAAGAATACCACATATAGGTAGATATAATGGAGTCATGTGGCAAAACTGGTTTAAAGGATTTTGGATGCACAAGTAGAGATCATACTTAGTGCAAAATGAAGGCTAGAAAAAGATTGAGAAGCGACCAACCAAGAAACAGATATTCTCATAAGCAAGCATAAAGCATAATTAACACGGAATAATGCACGACAAGTAGGATATAATTTCATTGCATGACTATCGACTCTCATGCTTGCATAGGGAATCACAAACCTTAACACCAATATTCTTACTAAAGGATAATTACTCATCAACATAACTCACATATCACATCATCATACCTCAAAACTATTACTAAGAATCAAGTTTTTTTTGTCCAATGATCTTCATGAAAGTTTTTATTATATCCTTCTTGGATATCTATAACTTTGGGACTAATTTTCATATGTTGCTTTTGAAAAGCTCAAACAAATATCATGAGCATAATTTGTCTTTCTCCCAAGTTAATTTAAGTGAAGCAAGAGAGAATTTCTTCAAAAATACTAAAGCACACCGTGCTCAAAAAGATATAAGTGAAGCACTAGAGCAAGTCCGTAGCACATAAAATATTTAAGTGAAGCGAAGAGAGCAATTATAACAAGTCAGGACATAATTTTGACTCTCTCAAATAGGTGTGTCCAGCAAGGGATCAAGACTTAAAACACAAAATAAAACAAGCAAAGACTTATATCATACAAGATGCTCCAAGCAAAACCCATAGTATGTGACGAATAAAAATATAGCTTTGAGTAAAATACCGATGGTCATTAGAAGAAAGAGGGGATGCCATTGGGGGTATCCCCAAGCTTAGTTGGTTGCTCATTTTTGGATAATAGCTTGGGATGCCAGGGCATCCCTAAGCTTAGGATCTTCTACTTCTTATTCCTTCATCCATCGTAAGATAACCCAAAACATGAAAACTTCAATCACACAAAACTCAACAAAACCTTCGTGAGATCCGTTAGTATAAGAAAATAAATCACTACTATAAGTGTTGTATCAAACCAATTCATATTTTGTTCTTGCATTATATCTACTACATTACAACTTTTATATGGCAAAAACTCATCGAAGAAATCCATAGAGCCATCAAAATAAGCACACAACGCAAATAAAACAGACTCTGTCAAAACAGAACAGTCTATAGCAATCTGAATATTTCGAATACTTCTGTAACTCCAAAAATACTTAAAAATAGGGCGACCTGAGAAATTTGTATATTGATCTACTGCAAGAGGAATGGGTATTTTATTTCTCTTTGGTTAAAAAAGAGAATTATTTTTGTGAGCGCATAAGTTTCAGTTTTTTTAGCAAGATCAAACAACTATCACCCAAGAAGATCCTAAAGGCTTTACTTGGAACAAGCACTAATTAAAACATACAAAACACAATCATAACAGTAGCATAATTTTTCTAACACTCAAAAAATAGAAAGCAACAATAAAAAATAAATTTTATTCATTGGGTTGCCTCCCACCAAGCGCTATAGTTTTACGCCCTTAGCTAGGCATAAAGCAAGGATCTAAGTTTTGTCTTCTGAAGTTTTGGCAACTTTTGTAAGGGTATTCTCAAACCCGGGAGGCTCTTTACGCTTCCCTAAATTCTCCGGGAGAGAAACCATCTTAAGATCTAAAATATCCAATCGCTTGTTGCAAACAGTAAGCAGGGTATTCATGTGATTGATACTACCATTGAGGTATTTGAGGGGTTCTTTATATTTTTGTAATTCAACCATGTGTTTATGAAAATGACCAAGTTTGCCCAGCATTTGAACTCCCTATGGGGTGAAAGTAAACCCCTTCTTTTGAGGTGGAATCCCCAAAATTCCTTCTAAAATTTCATAGGCAGCATTGGCATCAAGTTGAATAAAATTCCCTTTAGCGGCAAAATCTAGGAGTTGTCTATGATGCAAAGCCAATCCTATGTAAAATTTACGAAGCAAGACATTAGCGCTCCCCTTTAAATTGGAAATACGATAGGATTCCATAAGCCTATACCAAGCATCTTTTTCTCCTTGTCTTTGCTTGAAGTAAAACGCTTCAAAATCTAGTGACAAAGGAGGAGTAGGCATGCTAGCCATTAAGATTAGGAAGCAAGAGAACGGATAGATCTGGCAAGAAAACGACGAAAGGAAAAAGTGGGGTGAATAAAACGGCAAATTTTTGTGAAGTGGGGGAGAGGAAAATGAGATCCCAATGGCAAATAATGTAAATTTCAAGGAGATGAGAGTTGTGATTAGGAACCTGGTATATGTTGAAGATCCTCCCCGGCAACGGCGCCCGAAATTCCTTTTGATGTTGCTTGAAGTTACGTCAGTATTTCCCCAAAGAGGAAGGGATGATGCAGTACAGGGGTGGTAGGTATTTCCCTCAGATGTGAAATCAAGGTCGTCAAACCAGTAGGAGAACCGAGAAACACAACGTAAACAACATCTGCACACAAATAACAACTTCTCGCAACCCGACGTGTTAAAGGGGTTGTGAATCCTTTCCGGGGTACGACGCCTCAAGAGAGGCAAACAGGTGTGAGGTAAATTTGTAGTAGATTGATAGATCAAATGACAAATAAAATAAATAAGAATAAGTTGCAGCAAGGTATATTTGTATTTTTTGTTTAATACATATGAAAATAAACACTAAGGAAAAGTAGATCGCAAAGGCAAATATATGAGAAAGAGACCCGGGGGCCGTAGGTTTCACTAGTGTCTTCTCTCAAGAAAAATAGCAAACAGTGGGTGAACAAATTACTGTTTGGCAATTGATAGAACTTCAAATACTCATGATGATATCCAGGCAATGATCATTACACAGGCATCACGTCCAAGATTAGTAGACCGACTCCTGCCTGCATCTACTACTATTACTCCACATATCGACCGCTATCCAGCAAGCATCTAGTGTATTAAGTTCATGGAGAAACGAAGTAATGCAACAAGAATGATGACATGATGTAGACAAGATCTATCTACGTAGAGACAGACCCCATCGTTTATCCTTAGTAGCAACGATACATATGTGTCGGTTCCCCGTCTCTCACTAGGATCAACCACCGTAAGATCGAACCCACTACAAAGCACATCTTCCCATTGCAAGATAAATAGATTGAGTTGGCTAAACAAAACCCAAATATCGGAGAAGAAATACGAGGCTATAAGCAATCATGCATAAAAGATATCAAAGAAACTCAAATACTTTCATGGATATAAAAAGATAGATCTGATCATAAACTCAAAGTTCATCGATCCCAACAAACACACGACAAAAGAGTTACATCATATGGATCTCCAAGAGACCATTTTATTCAGAATCGAGAGAGAGAGAGAGAGATAGGAAGCCACCTAGCTACTAACTACGGACCCGAAGGTCTACAACGAATTACTCACGCATCATCGGAGAGGCACCAATGGAGGTGGTGAACCCCATCCGAGGTGGTGTCTACATTGGATCTTGTGGTTCTGGACTCTGTGGTGGCTGAATCAATATTTTATCAACTCCCCTAGGGTTTTGGGAATATTTGGGTATTTATAGATCAAATAGGCAGTCCGGGGGCACCTGAGGTGGGCACAACCGACCAGGGCGCGCCTGGGCCTCCCGGCATGCCCTGGTGGGTTGTGCTCTCCTCGGATCACCCCCTAGGCATAGCTAGGGCCCATTATGTTCCTTTTGGTCCAAAATAAATCTCCATAAATTTTCATTGCGTTTGGACTCCGTTTGGTATTGATTTTCTACGATGTAAAAAACATGCAAAAAATAGCAACTGGCACTTGGCACTATGTTAATAGGTTAGTACCAAAAAATGATATAAAATGACTATAAAATGATTATAAAACATCCAAGATTGATAATATAACAACATGGAATAATAAAAAAATTATAGATACATTGGAGACATATCAAGAAATTGCTCCAATCGTGGCTCATGTGGATGTTGTGCGGTTCACGTTCGGCCATGGTGGGGTTTGGAAGGTGGAGTTTTGGGGGCCTTGATTTACGGGGAGAAGGCTCTCGGTGCTGGAGGAGCTAGCGAGGGAATAGTGGTACTGGGGGAGGCGAGCGAGGCGACGGTACGCGGGGGCATAGTGAGATGATGAAGAGTGACCTTAGGATCTCCGGTGAGATGGAGATGGAGATGGAGTGGTGCTAGGGGAGAGGGAGGCGAGCGAGGCGAGGGTACGCGGGGCATAGTGAGATGATGAAGAGTGACCTCAGGATCTCCGTCGAGACGGATATGGAGATGGAGTGGTGGCTAGGGGAGAGGGAGACAAGGCTAAGCATGCTATATAGGGGCGGTGACAGTGCCTGCACAGTGCACAAGGTGAGGCTGACTTTGGTAACCCAAACACGCTGCCTGGACTGGTGTCACCTTGGGCGCAGGGTCTTCTCACTTCACTATGAGGACCGGATGCATAATATTTTGACCATCAAGTGGAACACAGTTTTACTACTACTACTAGTAGGGGTAGTACTAGTAGGAACATGATTAGTACTCTCGTGCTAGCATGCCTTTGGGTTCACTTCATCCTCCAGGTATCATCCATATTGCGAGCAGAACCAATTTCTCGTGCATGCGGAAACACGAAGAAGGCCTTTTCTTTTTTGAGGATAACAACATACTTATTCCTTAACTAGAGAATCTTGTGTCTCCCACACACGTGTCAGTATGCATCCGAACCAGCTACAACACATTTTTTTATCCGTTTGCATAGGTCCCACCTGTCAGGAGGAGTGCAGAAATAAAAAGAAATCATAATATGTCTCACCATGGTGATTCAAAAGAGTGACCTCAACTAGCAAGTGGCACATGTATCGCTAGAAGGATGGGCACGTACACGGAGATGTACCACTCCTTAGCCTACCCGCATAGCCTTTTCGTTTAGTCTACCTAGTTGTCTAATCAATTGCCTACATGCCACTTCTCCCATTTACTTCTCCACCGGGAACCGATTTTCCTCGGCTTCTTCACCTCTCCTACATCTTCATTTGCATCCAAACCACACTGCATTCACATTGTTTTAATGTCGGGACCCCAATTCCAAGTCACATCGATCTAACCGGTAACACCTCATATCACTTTGCGGCCTCACGCATATTCCCACGGGTGTCGCCTTACCCTGGCCCAGGACCGTTTGCGCCTTTTGGCTCACGTATATGATTGTGTCGCTAGCATCCATATGACAGAGAACCCGGACCGACATGGCTAGTCGTGAACCCCAAGAGGCACTAACCCATGGGGACAGGCATACATGATTCACATCGAGCATGTCGGTCAGCAGCATGTGAAGCCGGCTGTAGCACTGGGCTAATAGGACTCCAGGAACTCGGGCTGTAGCAGGCAAGGAATTTCCCCGAAGGGACAGACACTGGAACGAAGTGAAGCACATGCCGGCCAGTCAAGTGTCCTGAGTAGTAGTACTGGGCTAGCAGGACTCCGGTGAACCGGGCTGTAGCGGACTACTATGGCTCAAGGAAGCACTAGACTTCATTTCCCCATAAGAGAGACTGCCAAGGATAAACAACTAGATTGTCGGATCCCACACATAGCAATACACGTCACACGTACGCATAACATGCAAGTATGTGTTGTACAACCTGGCATCACAACATAACACAACTCATATAGATAAAGGCTCAGAAGAGCCACATAGCATAAAATACAAACAGGGGTCACACGACCCATCATTCAGAGCATACAAGCAACGGAAGCATTACATGTCTGGGTACAGACAACTACAAAAGAAGAGGCTAAGAGGCCTGACTATCTACAAGTCCTTCCCAAGGGCACAAGATCGTAGCTGAGGTGCAAGCTTCTCATCGAAGTCCAAGCGGTACTACTAGTGAGACAGATGTCCCACCTGCAAAACATAAATAAAGCAAACATGAGTACAAAGGTACTCAGCAAGACTTACATCAGATCCTATCATACATGCATTTGTATCAACAAGGTAATGTGGGGTTTAGTTGCAGCAAGCCAGCTTTGACTCAGTGGCTATCCTGTTCAACGGCAACGAGAAACTTCTTTGAGGTGAGCTAGCGCACACGAGTCCACTAGTCACCACATCAATACACTACTATGGATTCATCCCCGTCCACATATGAGAAGGCCATCCATAGCACTCACACTTGCCTTGAGGAGTTTAGAGTATCCACTTTAAGTTGTCTATGTACCACGTAAGCATCCCAGAAGTCCATAACCAAGGACACGACTATTCGAATAGATCATGATAACCCTGCAGGGGTGTACTTCTTTACACACGCTCTCACCACTTATCACCATGTACACGTCATGTACCTCGGCAACCTTCAAGCGGAAGCCTGGCGAGGGTGTCGGCCACGACCTGACTAACCAAACAAGACTCTAATCCAGGTTTATCGCCTATTCGGGTTCCATCCGCAAGGAGATCCGGCCGGGGTGTCGCTCATGGCCCCGAACGATATGTGCAGGGTTCCCAAGCCCACCTCGCCGGATGGATCTACGCTTGGTACACCGTGCCACTTGTGCCTAGTCTGTCCCAAGCCCACCTGGCCGGGTGCCACTTGGTAGACTACTAACACTACCTACAAACACCAGAAACTATTTGCGACTCCTGGACAGAGATCAAGTTGGCTAATAAGTCGAGAGGGGCACTTAAGCATTCCAATGTGTGGTAGTAGCTAGTCATTGGACAACATACACAGAAGTCAGTGCTTAAGGACGGTTCCAGTGAGACAACCCACCATGTACTCCTACATGGCCTCTCACCGCTACCTTTACCAAATCGTGTTCACACGCCTAACTCTCAGCACCAGAACATATCGTGCCACTCCAATTCATTCCCGATGAATCAGACCTGACACAACTCTAAGCAATAGCAGGCATGGCATGGTAAGAACACAACATGGCTCAATCAACTCCTACACATGCTAGTGGGTTTTAACTATTTACTATGGTAATGACATGTCATGCAGAGGAATGGGTTCAACTACCGCAACATAAAGTAGCAGTTGAATCGTTGTTATCCTAATGCAATAAAAGAGAGCAGGAGCGAGAGAGTAGGATTGTATCGGAATGAACAAGGGGGTTTGCTTGCCTGGTAGATCAACAAGGAGGTTCAGAGCAGGACCTATCGAGAGGGAACAGTGTCGATAATCAAAGACAAGCATATGCAACAATATGATGCATGATCATGGCATGAATATGTGATGCTGATTGAGCTAATGCAACTGGCTTTTA
This sequence comes from Triticum aestivum, assembly GCF_018294505.1. NCBI lineage: Eukaryota > Viridiplantae > Streptophyta > Magnoliopsida > Poales > Poaceae > Triticum > Triticum aestivum. The sequence continues at coordinate 300,958,029 of NC_057797.1, forward strand.
TTTGGATGAAATCCATTTGAACCAAAGATTCAAATGCATCTCTAAAATAAGCTCTTTATATAAGCCATTTTAGTGTTTCACTTATATAGTAGGTATAAGTTGGTTTGTCATGCATGAAAATTGTACAGATGGATAGATTGAATTTTTCTGATAATTTTTCATATATAAATTATTTCAATCTGAGCTACGGTTGAATTTCTATGAATTTTTGAAGTTTATATCATTTTCTGGAATTTCCTAATTTATTTTAAAACCAGAAAAGAAATAATTGCGTCAGCACTGCGTCATGCTTGCTTCAGCAAGTCAACAGCGCTGACTGGTCAAACCTGACATGTGGGGTCCACACGTCAGTGTCATAGCTAGTTAACAGTGTTAATTAGATATTAAACTAATCCTAACAAAAACATTAGCAGGGCCGGGCCCCACCTGTCATTGACCCTGGGTAGTCAAACCCCAGGTCAACTAGGGGGGAGTTTAGACCCGGTCAACCCCACCGGCGTTTATCCGCCGGTGAGGTCGAACGCGGCGGAGGGGTTCGGGATCGCCGTTCCGGCGACCAAAAGGACGGCGGAGACCACCGGGGCGTAGCCCGCGCTCGTCCGCACCGATTGGAGCAAGTGGGAGAGGCGGGGGCGGCTGGAGCTCGCCGGAGCGAAGCTCAGGGTAGCAGCCGGAGAACGGCCAAGTGCGGGCGAGGGCTGTGGTGCATGGGGAAGCGAGCAGAGAGGCTCTACGACCTCCTGGCGTCACCGGGAGCAGGGTGACGCGCTCGGCTGCGGGCTGCGGTGGCCAGGGCAACAGTGGCGACATGGACGGCGGCGGGGCGCTTCGGCCATCTACAAAATGACGGCTACGGCGAGCGGCAAGCTACGGGGTTAGGGGGAAAAGGTTCATGGCCTCACAGTGAGCACGAATGGCTTGAGGGCGAGCTCGGGGAGGTCCGGACGGCGACGAATTTGACGGCGGCGATCTGCATGGCCGGAGATGAAGACGACGGCGGTGGCGATGATACGGTGCGTCCCCGGTTGCCTGGCTCGTCGAGGATGTAGAGGACGTCGTGGCAGAGCTCTCGGGCATAGAGAGAGGTCGAGGGGGAGGCGGTGGCTGCGGCAAAAGCAGTCGGCGGCCACGGCTGCACTCGGGTGCGGGCGAGAGAGCGTGACAGAGGAGAGGAGAAGCACGGGGGAGAGTGATAGGGGGTCAGGGAGGCTGCGTGGCGACGTCCTGGGCATCGAGGCAGCGGCGGGAAGCAGGAGGTGGCCGGGCGTGCGCCGGCGTGCGTCGGCCACGCGCCTCTCATCCTCCTTGCGGGAGGTTGAGGGTGACTGGCAGGGTGAGCTGGCTGGGCTGGCCAGCTGGGCCGCACAGTGCCAGGCCTCAGTTAAGGCCCACGTAGGTGTTTTCCCTTTTTCTGTTTCCTTTTCTATTTTTCTGACATTTGTTTTGATTTAATAACAATACCAAATCATTTTATTTAATTCTGTAAAATTTTGCAGGGACCTAAGGATTTAATCCAAAGCCCCTCACCAAAATTCAGAATTATTGGACAATATTTGTATATATAAAAATATTTATCCAACGCAAATAAATATTGGATTAATTCCAAATGCCCAAAATAAATACTTATGAGCTCTTTAAAATATTGGTTTGATTTTTATCTCTGTCGAATATTTTCAGAGAGCAACATGGGCATTTTCTTGGACCCTTTTCGAGCAATTTTTACTTGGGTCATTTTCAGAAATGATTCTGAGGGTTTGACAAATCCCCATTTCAAATTTAAATGGAATTTAAACATGATGCAAGCATGAAGGGCTAGCCTAGGTCATACCAGAACTAGGGATGTGACAACTCGCCCCCACTCGGAAGAATCTCGTCCCGAGATTCAGAAGTCAGCGGAAAGAAAGTGGGGTACTCAAGTCGAAGACGATCTTCATGCTCCCAAGTAGCTTCTCTCTCGGAATGATGAGACCACTGAACCTTGAGAAACTTGATGTTATGACGTCGAGTGACACGCTCTGCTTGATCAAGAATGCAAACAGGGTACTCTCGATAGGTGAGGTTATCTTGGAGATCAAGCGTTTCGTGGTCCACTCCGCGGATGGGACCCGAGAAGCAACACCTGAGTTGGGAGACGTGGAAGACATCATGTACTCGAGAAAGATGTGGGGGTAGTTCCAACTGGTAGGCAACCTCTCCTCGTTTAGCGAGAATGCGAAAATGACCAATGTAACGAGGAGCCAACTTGCCCTTGATACCAAAACGATGGGTACACTTCAAGGGAGTAACCCGAAGATAAGCCTTGTCGCCAACTTCATAAGCCACTTCCTTATGACGACGGTCATACTGGCTCTTTTGACGAGATTGGGCTATTTTCAAATTCTCACGAATGATGCGAACTTGCTCTTCTGCCTCCTAGATCATATCCGGTCCAAAGAATTGTCTTTCACCGGTTTCTGACCAGTTCAAAGGTGTTCGACATCTTCGTGCATACAGAACCTCAAAAGGAGCTTTCTTGAGGCTGGATTGGTAGCTATTGTTATAAGCAAACTCGGCGAAGGGAAGACACTTCTCCCAATCCATACCGAATGAGATAACACAAGCTCTAAGCATGTCTTCGAGAATCTGGTTGACCCTTTCCACCTGACCACTTGATTGAGGGTGGAAAGCGGTACTGAAAGAAAGATGGGTGCCCATGGCGGTTTGGAAACTCTCCCAGAAATGAGAAGTGAAAAGACTACCATGGTCTGAATTGATCTCTAGTGGGACACCATGAAGTGAAACTATTCAAGAACTATATAAGTCAGCGAGCTGACTAGCAGTGATACTCTCTCGAACAGGTAGGAAGTGACCCACTTTGGAAAGACGATCAATGACTATGAAGATAGCATTATTCCCTTTCTTGGTCCTAGGAAAGCCGGTGATGAAGTCCATACCAACTTTATCCCATTTCCATTCAAGAATAGCTAAAGGCTGAAGGGTGCCAGCAGGCCTTTGATGCTCTGCCTTAACGCTATGACAAACGTCATAGTTAGAAATGAACTGAGCAATTTCTCTCTTCATCCTAGTCCACCAGAACCTCTAGTGCAGGTCCTGATACATCTTAGTACTACTAGGATGAATCGTGAGAGGACATTCATGCGCCTCCTTAAGAATCAGTTGTCGCAGATGTTGATTCTTGGGAACCACCAAGCGATTCTCAAAGAAAACAACACCTCGAGCATCCATAGAGAAACATCCACCAACTCCCTTCCTAATGTTTCTCTTGATGCTCATAACACCCCTATCAAACTTCTGATCAGTAATGATCTGATCCTCAAGGGTAGGTTTCGCCACCAAGGTAGAAAGGAATCCGCAAGGAGCAATGTGAAGGTTAAGCTTACATAATTCCTCATGGAGAAGTGGCTTGCCCTGTTGCAACATGAGATTGTTGCAATAGGACTTACGACTTAGCACATCAGCCATGACATTCCCCTTGCCTGGGGTGTAGGTAATTCCTAAGTCGTAATCTGAGATCAACTCCAACCAACGTCTTTGCCTAAGGTTCAAATCTGGTTGGGTGAAGATATACTTGATACTCTAGTGGTTGGTGTATATCTCGCAACGTTTACTGAGAAGGTAATGTCGCCAGGTCTTAAGTGCATAGACTACGGCTGCAAGCTCTAGATCATGTGTAGGATAATTCTCCTCATGTGGATGCAACTATCTAGATGCATAGGCAATCACATGGCGATCTTGCATAAGGATGCAACCTAGTCCCCGTCATGAGGCGTCGCAGTAGATAACAAAGTCTTTAGTGAAATCCGGTGGCACAAGTTCGGGAGCAGAAGTCAGGCGTCTTTTCAGTTCCTGAAAACTGTCCTCACACTGTGGGGACCACTCAAAATTTTTATCTTTCTTGAGAAGTTCCGTGAGAGGTTTGGCCACTTTGGAGAAGTTCTCAACAAAGCGGCGACAATAACTAGCTAGGCCAAGGAAACTCCTAACTTGCTTAACCGTTTCAGGTGGTGTCCAATCAAGAATATCTTGAACTCTTTCGGGATTGACAGCAATGCCCTTACCAGAGATTACGTGGCCAAGATAGGTCACTTCTGGCAACCAAAATTCGCACTTGGAGAACTTGGCATAAAGGTGGTGCTCTCTGAGTTTCTCTAACACAAGTCTAAGATGTTCGGCATGCTCTTCCTCGTTCTTCGAGTAAATAAGGATATCATCGAGGTAAACCACGACGAACTTATCTAAGTACTCCATGAAGATCGAGTTCATCAAGCGGGAGAATGTAGCTGGATCGTTGGTTAGACCAAAGGACATGACGGTGTACTCATACTGGCCATAACGAGTGACAAAAGCCGTTTTAGGAACGTCCCCGTTTCTGATCTTGATTTGGTGGTAGCCTAACGTCAAATCCATCTTGGAGAAGACTGAGGATCCAGCGAGCTGATCATACAGATTGTTGATCCTGGGGAGCGGATACTTGTTCTTTATCGTGACCAAATTAACGGGGTGATAATCTACAACCATCCGGTCCGTACCATCCTTCTTCTTGACGAAGAGGACGGCGCAAGCCCATGGAGAAGAACTAGGACGGATGAAACCCTTTTGCAAGGACTCATCAAGTTGTTCCTTAAGCTCGGCTAGCTCTAAGGGTGCCATCTTGTAAGGTCTCCTAGAAATTGGGGCGGTTCCGGGGATAAGATCTATGACAAACTCTACATCTCTGTCAGGTGGAATACCTGTCAGTTCCTCTGGAAAGACATCCGGAAAGTCGCAGACTACCGGGATATCTTCAAGGTCAGGAAGAGGGCTGGAATTTAGAGAATAGAGTTGACACTTTGCAATTTTGGTGGGGACAATGACTATCTTGCCAGAGGGGTGTGTGAGCTGAACAGACCTGGTGTAACAATCAATCTTGGCATAATGAGCTTTCATCCAGTCCATACCCAAGATGATGTTAATATCTGAAGACCTAAGGGATTTCAAGGAAGCTAGGAATACAAGTCTGTCAACATGTATTTCATTTCCATAACTTATCCTAGAAGTTTGCCACTTGGATCCCGGAGTTTGAATGAGTAGTGGGGAGGGCATACCACAAAATGACATGTCGTGCAAGCGGGCATAACTTTCAGAAATGAAGGAGTGAGATGCTCCAGTATCGAATAGAACCGAAACTGGATGACAGTTGACAAGGAGTGTGCTAAGAACGGCATCTGGATCATCATGAGCGTCTTTAGCTGAGACGTGATGCACACGTCCAAGTTCAGTGGAAGCTGACTTGGCACTGATCATCTTGCGTGATGGCTTACTACCACAGACAACAGACTTCTCGGGCTGGGGTGGAGCAACACGGGTCTGAGTGCAATTACGGGCAATGTGGCCTCGCTCTCCACACTTGTAACAAATCTTGGAGGTATGACATGGACCCGCATTGACAAGTGGTCTACCAATAGGCATGGGTGTAGCATGTAACTGAACTGGGTGAGGCGCCACATAAGATGGCCTCGGTGAATAACCAGGTGGAAGAGCGGAGTTCGGAACCCAAATCCGGCGCTTCTGCGAAGTAGAACTGGAGAAAGAACCCAAATCACGGGTGTGCTTACGAGACTCCTCGTAAGTGAGTTGAGCTGTCTCTGCATTAATGGCCTTGTTCACAAGAGCCTGGAATGTATTGCAATGATGCAAGTGGAGATCACGACGCAACTTGGGGTTGAGACCCTTCCGGAACCTAGCCTGCTTCTTGGCGTCCGTGGACACCTATTCTGTAGCATAGCGGGCGAGGTTCTCAAACTCTCTGCTGTAAGCATCAACAGCCATCTTATCTTGGGTGAAACTACATAACTCTTCTCTCTTGCGGTCAATGAGAGCCAGAGGGATGTGATGCTCGCGAAAAGCCTCAGTGAAAACTCTCCAGGTGGGTATCTGGCCAGCTGGAAGCATAGCCTCATAGTTCTGCCACCAAAGACTAGCAGGACCTTCCAGGTGATATGTAGCATAGGTGACCTTGTCACTTTCAGCTACGTTCGCAGAATGCAGCTTGCAGGTGATACTACGAAGCCAGTCATCTGCATCGAGTGGTTCGATGGAATGATGGAAGGTAGGTGGTTTCAGACCAATGAAATCATAGATGGTCGCTGACTCCTTGCACTGGGGTGCGGTGTTCTCCTCAATACTTGCTAACAAGCGGTTGGTCTCACGCTTGTCCATCTCAACTTCTAACATGAACTTTCCTAACAAAGACTGATCGGGAGGAACCTCATCCCTACCATCTCCGTGGTTCCGGCTACGAGCAACAGAACTTTGATTAACCGGCAACATCCTGAAGAACGAAACCAAGGAAAACAAGGATGGATTCAGCGTCATCATAAGGTTGTAGAATATAGTACAAGGAAAATACTATCTCTTGAACTGCTAGGACAACTCAGGCAGCATAACGGCAGTAAAATGCTCAAAATGAGATATCCTGCAAATGATGGGGTAGCACCGTACTCAACATCATCACTTAAGGATCTGAGATATTACTAAACAGACTACAACGGAAGTACTTGAACTGGGATAAGACTCTGATCAACCAATCCTAAGAGACTACAGAGTAGTAGCACGTGATCCTGATAGACGGGAGAGGAAGCGTAGTTCCTTAACCCCGTAGGAAAGATAGGATGACTCATATCAGAAGGGCATGAGGTATAAGGAGTAAAAGAGCCTTACGTTCCCTTCCACAATCAATTCCCTTATATAACTAAAGAATATCTAGACTCAACTTCGACTAGGTTGGCTTGGAAATCCTACAGGCAGTCAGGCTCTGATACCAAAGCTGTTGGGACCCCGATTCCAAGTCACATCGATCTAGCCGGTAACACCTCATATCACTTTGCGGCCTCACGCATATTCCCACGGGTGTCGCCTTACCCTGGCCCGGGACCGTTTGCGCCTTTTGGCTCACGTATATGATTGTGTCGCTAGCATCCATATGATAAAGAACCCAGGCCGACATGGCTAGTCGTGAACCCCAAGTGGCACTAACCCATGGGGATAGGCATACATGATTCACATCGAGCATGTCGGTCAACAGCATGTGAATCCGGGCTGTAGCACTGGGCTAACAGGACTCCGGGAACCCGGGATATAGCAGGCTAGGCAGGACTCCGGATGTCACCGCGTGGCATTTCCCCGAAGGGACAGACACCGGAACAAAGTGAAGCACATGCCGGCCAGTCAAGTGTCCTGAGCAGTAGTACTGGGCTAGCAGGACTCCGGTGAACCGGGCTGTAGCGGACTACTATGGCTCAAGGAAGCACTAGACTACATTTCCCCATAAGAGAGACTGCCAAGGATAAACAACTAGATTGTCGGACCCACACATAGCAATACACGTCACACGTACGCATAACATGCAAGTATGTGATGTACAACATGGCATCACAACATAACGCAACTCATATAGATAAAGGCTCAGAAGAGCCACATAGCATAAAATACAAACAGGGGTCACACGACCCATCATTCAGAGCATACAAGCAACGGAGGCATTACATGTCTGGGTACAGACAACTACAAAAGAAGAGGCTAAGAGGCCTGACTATCTACAAGTCCCTTCCAAGGGCACAAGATCGTAGCTGAGGTGCAAGCTACTCGTCAAAGTCCAAGCGGTACTACTAGTGAGACAGATGTCTCACCTGCAAAACATAAATAAAGCAAACGTGAGTACAAAGGTACTCAGCAAGACTTACATCAGATCCTATCATACATGCATTTGTATCAAGAAGGTAATGTGGGGTTTAGTTGCAGCAAGCCAGCTTCGACTCAGTGGCTATCTTGTTCTACGGCAACGAGAAACTTCTTTGAGGTGAGGCAGCGCACACGAGTCCACTAGTCACCACATCAATACACTACTATGGATTCATCCTCGTCTCCTTACGAGAAGTCCATCCATAGCACTCACACTTGTCTTGAGCATTTTAGAGTATCCACTTTAAGTTGTCTATGTACCACGTAAGCATCCAAGAAGTCCATAACCGAGGACACGGCTATTCGAATAGATCATGATAACCCTGCAGGGGTGTACTTCTTCACACATGCTCTCACCACTTATCACCATGTACACGTCATGTACCTCGGCAACCTTCAAGCGGAAGCCTGGCGAGGGTGTCGGCCACGACCTGACTAACCAAACAAGACTCCAATCCAGGTTTATCGCATATTCGGGTTCCATCCGCAAGGAGATCCAGCCGGGGTGTCGCTCACGGCCCCAAACGATATGTGCAGGGTTCCCAAGCCCACCTCGCCGAATGGATCTACGCTTGGTACACCGTGCCACTTGTGCCTAGTCTGTCCCAAGCCCACCTGGCCGAGTGCCACTTGGTAGACTACTAACACTACCTACAAACACAAGAAACTATTTGCAACTCCTAGACAGAGATCAAGTTGGCTAATAAGTCAAGAGCGGCACTTAAGCATTCCAATGTGTGGTAGTAGCTAGTCATTGGACAACATACATGGAACTCAGTGCTTAGCGACAGTTCCAGTGAGACAACCCACCATGTACTCCTACATGGCCTCTCACCGCTACCTTTACCAAATCGTGTGCACACGCCTAACTCTCAGCACCAGAACATATCGTACCACTCCAATTCATTCCTGATGAATCAGACCTAACACAACTCTAAGCAATAGGAGGCATGGCATGGCAAGAACACAACATGGCTCAATCAACTCCTACAAATGCTAGTGGGTTTTAAATATCTACTGTGGCAATGACAGGTAATGTAGAGGAATGGGTTCAACTACCGCAACATAAAGTAGCAGTTGAATCATTGTTGTCCTAATGCAATAAAAGAGAGCAGGAGCGAGAGAGTTTGATTGTATCAGAATGAACAAGGGGGTTTGCTTGCCTGGTAGATCAACAGGGGGGGCACTGCTCCTCAGACAGGTACTCTCGAACACTCTCCGGAGCAAGACCTATCGAGAGGGAACGGTGTCGATAATCAAAGATAAGCATATGCAACAATTTGATGCATGATCATGGCATGAATATGTGATGCTGATTGAGCTAATGCAACTGGCTTTTATTTGGATGAAATCCATTTGAACCAAAGATTCAAATGCATCTCTAAAATAAGCACTTTATATCAGCCATTTTAGTGTTGCACTTATACAGTAGGTATAAGTTGGTTTGTCATGCATGAAAATTGTACAGATGGATAGATTGAATTTTTCTGATAATTTTTCAGATATAAATTATTTCAATCTGAGCTATGGTTGAATTTTTATGAATTTTTGAAGTTTATATCATTTTCTGGAATTTCTTAATTTATTTTAAAACCAGAAAAGAAATAATTGCGTCAGCACTGCGTCATGCTTGCGTCAGCAAGTCAACAGCGCTGACTGGTCAAACCTGACGTGTGGGGTCCACACGTTAGTGTCATAGCTAGTTAACAATGTTAATTAGATATTAAACTAATCCTAACAGAAACATTAGCAGGGCCGGGCCCCACCTGTCATTGACCCTGGGTAGTCAAACCCCAGGTCAACTGGGGGGAGTTTAGACCCGGTCAACCCCACCAGCGTTTAGCCACCGGCGATGTCGAACGCGGCGGAGGGGTTCAGGATCGCCGTTCTGGCGACCAAAAGGACGGCGGAGACCACCGGGGCGGAGACCACCGGGGCGTAGTCTGTGTTCGTCCGCACCGATTGGAGCAAGTGGGAGAGCAGGGGGGAGGCCGGAGCTCGTCGGAGCGAAGCTCGGGGCGGCGGCCGGAGCACGGCCAAGTGCGGGCGAAGGCTGCGGTGCATGGGGAAGCGAGCGGAGAGGCTCTACGGCCTCCTGGCTTCAGCGGGAGCAGGATGACGCGCTCGGCTGTGGGCTACGGTGGCCAGGGCGACGGCGGCGACATGTACGGCGGCGGGGCGCTTCGTCCATCTACAAAACGACAGCTACGGCGAGCGGCAAGCTACGGGGTTAGGGGGAAAAGGTTTGTGGCCTCACAGTGAGCACGAAGGGCTTTACGGCGAGCTCGGGGAGGTCCGGACGGCGACGAATTTGACGGCGGTGATCTGCGTGGCCGGAGATGAACACGACGGCGGTGGCGACGATACGGTGCGTCCCCGGTTGCCTGGCTCGTCGAGGATGTAGAGGACGTCGTGGCGGAGCTCTCGGGCATAGAGAGAGGTTGAGGGGGAGGCGGTGGCTATGGCAAAAGTGGTTGGCGGCGATGGCTGCGCTCAGGTGTGCGCGAGAGAGGGTGACAGAGGAGAGGAGAAGCACGGGGGAGAGTGATAGGGGGTCAGGGAGGCTGCGTGGCGACGTCCTGGGCGTCGAGGCAGTGGCGGGAAGCAGCAGGTGGCCGGGCGTGCACCGGCATGCGTCGGCCACGCGCCTCTCATCCTCCTGGCGGGAGGTTGAGGGTGACTCGCAGGGCCAGCTGGCTGGGCCGGCCAGCTGGGCCGCACAGTGCCAGGCCTCAGGTAAGGCCCAGGTAGGTGTTTTCCCTTTTTCTGTTTCCTTTTCTATTTTTATGACATTTGTTTTGATTTAATAAAAATACCAAATCATTTTATTTAATTCTATAAAATTTTGCAGGGACCTAAGGAATTAATCCAAAGCCCCTCACCAAAATTCAGAATTATTGGACAATATTTGTATATATAAAAATATTTATCCAACGCAAATAAATACTAGATTAATTCCAAATGCCCAAAATAAATACTTATGATCTCTTTAAAATATTGGTTTGATATTTATCTCTGTCCAATATTTTCAGAGAGCAACATCAGCATTTTCTTGGACCCTTTTGGAGCAATTTTTACTTGGGTCATTTTCAGAAATGATTCTGAGGGTTTCACAAATCCCCATTTCAAATTTAAATGGAATTTAAACATGATGCAAGCATGAAGGGCTAGCCTAGGTCATACCAGAACTAGGGATGTGACATTTAACCTCTTCACATCCTCCTGGAGTAATTCTGAAGCCCCTTTAAATAATCATCTTCTTCAGTTAGACTAGCCATCTAATCCTAATTCTCCAAACCATAGCCCTCCGGTCCAGCGGTTCCAAATGGCGTAAGAGATCAAGATGCAGGTTTTTAGCGTCCAACATGTCCTCGTCGAAGGTTCGTTGAGCATAGTTGCCACAGTCACTGACCACCGAACAGTTGTTTGGAAGTGGATCAACAATGTATCCAACTCCCTCCAAAAGGTGGAGATGAAGGTTGTCGGTATCGACATAGAGTATAGTCTCGACGCAGAGTACATGGAGCGTGCCACTTGGAAGATCCAACGCGCCGCCATCCTTCAGCTGTGCCTCGAAGATGATGTTTTGGTGTACCACATCATACATGCACCATCCATACTAGGTGAGCTTCATGATTTCTTGCCTCAGGAGGACATATACTTCTATGGGGAAGCCATCGCAGGGGACAAACAGAAGTTGGAGCCGTACAACCTTGATATGAAAAGCATTGTTGACGTACAAACCAAAATAAAAATTCTTGTAGAAGATTGTGATAAACCGACACCATAGCTATTCGACGTAGAAAATTTTGTGCTTGGAATTTTTTTCAGAAGGGTGACGAGACATTGGCATTAAGGTCGTCTGGATGGTAGAATTATCCCTTGATGTACGAGCAGATAAAATATGCTGCCCTCGATGCCCGTATGAGTTTCGAGATAGCTGCAAGGTCCAAAGAGCTTGTTGTGAAGCCGTCTCCCACAGAAAATGAGAACAAGAAGAAGAAGAAGAAGAAGAAGCTGCACCAGCAGCAGTGCATTATGGATGGATGAACAATTTCCTCTCTTGTAAAAAAATGTATTCCCTCTCTGTGTATATTGATATAGATGGACTATTTCGATGGTGTGCATGTCTTTGGAAGAAGTAGTAGCTTGGGTCCTCTTGACTATAAGGAACTATTTATCCGCCTAGCTTTCTCTACTATTCCTTCTAGTGATCAATATGCAATGCATGTGTCCGTAGATATGAAATCTTGTCCATGGAAGTTGAACCACAGCGACCATCACGTTTCTTGTTTCTACCACTGCCACACCCACATGCGATTCCCACGACACCGATCCAACCCACGGCACCACGTCCCCCGACGTGCGCCTCACCCCTCTCGGACGCACCGCCCCTCTGCCTTTGTGTGCATGACATGTGGGCCACCTAAAATGCGGCAAGCATCAAGTTTCTACCACAGCCACGTGAGATTCCCACGAGGCCGCTCGAACCCATGACACCACATGTCCCCTGACCTGCAGCTCACCCCTCTCGGCCCCACTGCCCCTCTGCCTTCGGGAGCATTTCATGTGGACCAGCCACCTATTGGGTCCACATGTTATTGACTCAAAGGTAGGTGTAGTAAGGCGCTGAAGCTCAGTCCCGAGGGCCCCGGAGGGAAATGTATCTCCTGCGCCAGGCCTTGTGGTGCTACCACTGCCCGAACTCATGCCAAACTTGAGATTTGTATCTTTACTATACATGCACGCAACAATTTAATGGACATTGTAATCTCAAAATGTGATGGGGAGCTCTAAATTTGAATTTGAAACTTATAAAATGAAAAAATTCAAAGAAAATAAACTGGGAGAGAGGAAGTATACCGTAGGATGTGTCCCATATGAAACAAGTCCCCAGGTTTGTCACCGCGAAGATGCGGTTAGAAAGGAGCACAACGTCATCATACTCGTATGGCAAAAAATCGGCCGCAGACAGCATGGTCCACCTTTGACCGCCATGTGCAAGGTTCGTGCTATCTTCTTTAATATCACCGTGGTTCCATAGTACCAATTCAGGCGGTGGCCCATTGCATGGTTGATCCCAATGTTGGACAAAGGTTCTACAGGAGCGGTGTCGCTATTATAAATGTTGTGCAAATTGATGTTGGTACCCTCCCGTACATATGCAAGCCAATCTCCACTCGCACCGAGCCTAACCTGTGAAACAGTGGGCAGGGGGAGAATTAGTAAATGGACACGGAAGTAGTCTTTAGAATGCATTTACTACATGAACAAACTCCTCTTACCTGCTCATCGGGCAAAATCCGAGTGCCCCTCAATGTCGGCATCTCAAGGTGCGTCAACTTGAAATTGCGGTCACGCCACGTTAGAGAGGCCGCCAAGGAAACATCCTCGTGCATTGCACGGAACATCAAGATGCATTTGTATGAGTACTTTATCTTGTGAGAGAAAAGGATGAACGAGGGAAGGCCTTATTTGCAAAGGTGGAGAGGGGTGTAGGTATATTTTTGCAAAATTGCCATAGTTTTCTTCGTATTCGTCAGATATAAATCGGATGGCCTATGTTGCAGGATGGCAGGCACACCATCATCACCAACTCTGTTTTTATAAGATATAAGAGAGTAGTAGACTAGCAAGATGCCCGTGCATTGCACGGAACATCAAGATGCATTTGTATGAGTAGTTTATCTTGTGGGAGAAAAAGATGAACGAGGGAAAGCCTTATTTGCAAATGTGGAGAGGGGTGTGGGTATCTTTTTGCAAAATTACCATAGTTTCCTTCCTATCCATCCGATTTATACTGCAGGATGGCAGGCACACCATCATCAACAACTTTGTTTTTTATAAGAGTAGAGTAGAGTAGAGATAGAGATAGAGATAGAGACTACTACTACCAATGTGCTAGCCCGTGCGTTCCAATGGATCCAAAGTTGTAGAATAATACTTGTTCACGGACTTGAAATATAAATACTCTAGTTTTGATATACATATATCAGTAAAAATAAATCATGCTTCACTCAAAATATATTCCCCGAGCTGTTTTGATGAGGTGAGGGACGGGTGTGGCTGGTTTGAAGATAACAGGTTTAAAAAACAATTGCAGCTATTTTTTTACATTTTGTAGCATGGCACGGCATCCCGTGCACCTAAGTGTTTGAATTTTTTTTGAGTTTGGGTCGGTGGCACACCCTGCGGCAAGATGCCCGTGTGGGCTTCTTCTATAACTAGTAGGATGCCCGTGCGTTGTATCAAGATGCATTTTTTACAAAACACCTGTTGTGATTGACCATTGCGGGAGTAATCCCATGTGTAAAAATTAATGATATCTCAAGAATTTTATCAGAAAAATGGTATCTTTGGAACAAGTTTTCTCTACTACTACTCCTTTCAATGAGCGGTATGCAATGGATGTGTCAGCAGACATGATAGCTTGTCCATGGAAGTTGAACCACAGTGACCATCATGTTTCTTTTTCTACCACTGCCACACCCACACGCAATTCCCATGACGCTGCTGCAACCAATGGCACCACATCGCACGACGTGCACCTCATCCCTCTCGGCCCCACCGCTCCTCTGCCTTTGTGTGCATGACATGCGGTCCAGCTGAACTGCGGTGACCATCAACTTTCTACCACAGCCACACCCGATTGGATGCCATTTGCCTGCTCCGCTCCTGTGCTCCGATCCATACTCCCACACCATCGAATTTTCATCAAGCGGCTGTGACACATTTCATCCCGGGCATCAACCCACAGCTGGAGTACTTCTATACTACAGGTTGTACCCGCCGGTGTGGCCATCTACGCCTGTAACGCCCCGACGCCCAGCTGTGCCACCTCGCCACGGCCACACCACCATTGGCCGGTACATTTTGAATGAGTGAGTCATGAACCGTGCCACCACCATGAGAATGACATGTGGGCCAGTCATATTGAAGGTCCACGTGTCATTGACTCATAGGCCGATGCACTAAGCCTCTGAAGCTCGGTCCTGTGGGCCCCGAGAGTGAAATGTAACTCCCGCGGCAGGCCTTGTGGTGCTCCCGCAGTACAAGCTCGTGCCAAACCCGGAATTTGTTTCTTACTACTACCAATGTGCCGGCCCATGCGTTGCAATGGATCCAAAGTATATCTATTTATGGGGTGCACTCTAAACAAATTATCTATTTATTTTTCTCTAACCTTTCATAGCCATGCAACCAAGCCACATAAGCTTCATGGGTGCCCCCCACATCATCTTATTCATACTACGTTGACTGAAAAAAGATAAATCACCCAAAACAAGATCTTCCCGTTTTTTGTTTCTACGATGTTGTGACGTGCACGTACCTAGCTGTATAGTGGTAGTACTAGTTTTAGTACAAACTTCATAATAGTAGGAGTAGTAGTACGGAATGCTCCTACTCTATCAACAAGCCCCATCTGACACCAAATTTCTTGGCTTCCGTGCTACAGCTAGATCTTCCCCTCGTTTCTGTTTTCCAATCTAACGGCAGGTGGCGTGCGGTTTGCCAATAGTCGGTTTGGTCAACGACGGTCCCACATGAAAGTGAAAATGTGAGGTGACACGCCTTCATTAGCTATGTGGCGTGCTGAACGGGCCATGGAGTACACCCGATTCCTAGGCGTGTGGGGGTGTGATGCAAACACGGCAGGCCTTTTCCTTTTACTAGTAATGTGCCCGTGCGTTGGACGGATCCAAAGTAGTAGAATAGTAGTACTTGTTCACAAACTTGAAAGAAATCACTCTTGTTTTGATATACATATATACCACTAAAAATATATGAATTTTCACTCAAAATATATTTCTCAGGCTGTTTTGATGAGGTGATGGAGGGATGTGGTTGCTTTCAAGATAAGAAGGGGTTCTCTGCAAATTGGAGCAGAGAAGTGGGCTATTGTTGCAATAATGCCACAACTTACCTCATAGCCGTTAGATGCAGATCTAATGGTCAGAAATGATGGATGGCAGACACACCACCATCACCAACTGAGTCTTTTATAGGAGTAGGAGTAGAGAAACATGTATAAATTGTAACCTTTGGTTCTGGTCCTTGGCACAATCGATAGATAGAAATAATGATTGGAAATGCTAGGGCGAGGCTATTTCCGCCAGATAAGCAGGGTATGTAGTAGCTAGGTTGGCGCATCGTCGGTTTGGTCACATGTGGTACGACATGTTCTAGTGTTTCTAGCAAGATGCCCGTGCGTTGCACAAAGTTGATGAAAAGGTAAGCACAACTTATAAATTGACGGATGGAGTACTAGTTATAGTGATGCATATAATTAAGCAAAGGGATCGCACATGTCGGTATTAACTGGAATGAGAATGCAATAGCACAATAATAATTAAGGCCATGATGATGCGATCGCAGTGGTGGTTACAGGAGGCAAGATGAAAGATGTATGCATCAACGTACGACCTCCTCATCCTCAAATTAGTGCGTCGGGCCACTGACCGGTGGCTAAGGAGCGCCGGCTTTAGTGGCGAGGTCAAGGTGCTTCTCAGCAAAGGCATCCAAGGCTTCCAGCCGGTTGAGGAAGGCCAACGTTGTAGCATCCTCATTGGCCTTGTAGATACCTATGTACATGATTTCTCTTACACGTGAATGTGTAGGTCGACGAATTCTTTCAGGGCGAGGCGCCTCGCGGTGAGCGTGACCTCTAGGTGGACATTCTTCGTGGCTTCGCTAGGTATTCGTAGGGCCACCAGTGCTTGAAAGAGGTTCCAGGTATGTAGGCTAATTAGGGTGGTAGGCAATGAGGAGCCTGGGCACGCAGGCTGGAGGAGTACGGCGATGTCGTCCGCGAGCTTCTTGAGCACGGTGAACTTGTTCCTGGTGGCAATGATCATCTGGTCCAACTGAGAGTCGTAGTTGGCGTCGACGGCGGCCATCCACCAGGCTTTTGCCAATACCGTTTGGAGACGATCCCGGTGCCATGCTGCAGGCCGGCGTCGTGGACCATATGGCACAGCTGCTGGCCGCTCGCGCGCGTCGCTGCCATGGGTCTGGAGTGAGCACTTTTACGCTTAGTGTAGGTGCTTAGGCAAATGCTTAGGTGCGTATGATGTGGTAGATGCATTGGAATAGAGGGGCGCCTTTATATGAGTGCAAACTGTGTTGCATTCACATCGTGTAGCCTCTTCTCCTGGTCCTCCTCCCATTACTTCCCTCATGCATTCACGATGCTAATTGAAGGAGGATGCATCACAGGCCATTCAACATTTCGGGAACCGCTACCCACTGCCTCGTCTACATTAAAGCCGTCTCGGGAACTGCGCCACCCGTTGTCAAATCGGATAGTACTGCGCCGCCCATTGCCCATCCGACTGAACACGCCTCCTTGCCTCCATTAAACCCCTCCATTAAACCCGCATGCAAACTGAGAAACATACTCCGGCCATAGGGTTGTTCATGAGCGGGCCAGAATTAAACGCAACGCCTGCTGAGCTCCTCCCATCTGCCCTCAGTTTAAACGAGGCGAAACGCCGGCCAAGCTCCTACCGCCTGCCCTCTATTTAAACGAGGCCAAACAGATAGCGGGCAAGAATCGCACCCCTCCACCACTCCCCCATCTCCTCCTTGACCATTTTCTCCACTCTTCTGATGGCTTCCATGGAGCCGTTCTCCTGCATACTACCCGGCTGGGTGGCCCGCCGAGCCCTCGGGATATGGGCGAGGCCGGTTGGTGCTTTACCAACCTTGCTTGGTCCGACGGAGCAAGTTGTTGCCCCATGCCGGCGCCTGGTTCAGCAACTCGCCACTCCAGTTCAGCTTGATGATGACTGGCGAGTTTCTCAATGCCGGAATGACGGCGAGCACGCCTGTATGGGTGTTGTCGCTGCCGCGTCGTACCGCGACACCAGTGTCTGCAGTGGCCGCGCCTCCCGTGTCTGTGGGTGTGCCTCCCATGCCTGCGGTCGCGCCTCCCCTGCCAGTGGCAGCGCCATGCAGGCAGAGACAGAAGCCGGGTGCATGGAGAGCGACGGGTTGGTGGCCATCTTCTCCATGTCCGCCGCCATCATCAAGGAGAAGTAGAACACGGGAGGCTGCCGCCACTTGGGTCCCATGAAGGCCACCGCCGAGGCGGCGACTGCACATTCAAGTGGTTTCTTTGTTGCTTTGTCTCTTTCGAGGACCTTTGTCGACCCTGCAAGTGTCTGCTGGACATGATGAAGACAAAGGGATCCACGGGCAGCCGTTTAGAGTAGGTACTCTCTCTCCGGCTGGTGGGAAATATTTGTTCTAAGAATGGATAAATTGGATGTATCTAGAACTAAAGTAAGTCTAGATACATCCACTTCTAGGACATGTATTTCCGGACGGAGGGAGTATTAATTATACCAATAGAGACGGATTAGCACCGCTTAGTTCATGTAAATGTAATGAAATCCATCATGTTTATATGAAATCAGTCCGTGTTTGCACGAATTTCATCTTGTTGGTTAGAGTTGTGAAAATGTATGTCGCTGGCGTTTGATGTCGTCCTTCGTAGAAGGAAGCGAGAGGAAATTTGCCGGCTCCCATTGGAGATGCTCTTATGATGGAAATAATAGAGTCACATCCAATCCATTTGAGTTAATTGTGTGTATGATTCTCCCTCCATAAAAAGTTAATTGCATGTACATTGTACACGTGACTTGTAGGGTGGCTACAGCTTCATATAGAAAGTTAAAAAGAAACAACTCCATCCTTAATTTTGTATTCTAAGTACTATGTGGGTTCCACTATCAGTACAGTAGAGAAATAAGTATATATTAAATAAGTAATATATAATATAAAAATTGAAAGTTAAAGACAAAATTCGAACTCAAGTCATCGCATTGCGAGGAACCGACGCTAACCAGCCAAGCACATTTTTGTTGTGAACCATCCTGGAGATATGTCTACTTGTCTACTTTTATACTCCGTCCATTCCTAAATACTTGTCTTTTTCAGGTTTCAAATGGACTACCACATACAGATGTGTATGTAGACATATTTTAGAGTGTAGATTCACTCATTTTGCTCCGTATGTAGTCACTTGTTGAAATCTCTAAAAAGACAAATATTTAGGAACGGAGGGAGTAGAAAACATAGTTGGTGATGATGGTGTGCGTGTCATCCTGCAATATAGGCCGTCGGATTTATATCTAACGGATAGGAAGGAATCTATGGCAATTTTGCAAAAAGATACACACACCCTCTCCACGTTTGCAAATAAGGCCTTCCCTTGTTCATCCTTTTCTCTCATATGATAAACTACTCATACAAATGCATCTTGATGTTCCATGCTACGCACGTGCATCTAGCTAATTTCTTTCAAAATAGTTACTGTGATAATTGGGTTGAAGTGATATATTCTATTTCTGCCCTGAATGATTTCAGATTCACTAGTAGTAACAAAGAAAAGGTTGCCTTGTTAATTAACAGAAAACAGGGTGAAAACTATCACATGAGGCCGGTAAAAACAAGGCACACTGGGTTCATCGTCATCATAACTACAGCTGTGCGCGCGAGAAGTCTGCATATCGAGGGGGCTACAGAGAGAAAGACGTATCGAGTGTGTCTGAGCGAGGCATAGAGACACAATGTTTGAGAGAGAAATCAATTGACAGATTAAGATCAGATCTAGTTGTCACCCTTCTTCTGTCATTGTTGGGGTGGGGTGGGAAGGGGGGAGGGAGAGAAAGATGTATCGAGAGTGTGCGCGGTAGGCACGGAGGCACAACTAGCGAGTGTGTGTGTGTATGTGTGTGTGTTTGAGAGAGAAGAAGTAGATAGATAACTATCAAGATCGAGGTGCCACTCTACTCCTTCGGTGTCGGGTAGTATGTGTGTGTGTGTTTGAGATTGAAGCTAGTCAATAGATTAGTATCAAGATCGAGGTGTCACCCTACTACTTCGGTGCCGGGAAGTGTGTGTGGGTGTTGGGGGGGGGGGGCAGCGACACTTACATATCTCTACTCTTATAAAAAATAGAGTTGGTGATGATGGTGTGCCTGCCATCCTGCAATATAGGTCATCTGATTTATATCCGATGGATAGGAAGGAAACTATGGCAATTTTGCAAAAAGATACACACACCCCTCTCCACATTTGCAAATGAGGCCTTCCCTCGTTCATGCTTTTCTCCCACAAGATAAACTACTCAAACAAATTCATCTTGATGTTACGTGCAACACATGGGCATCGTAGTAGTAGGGAGAAAGAGTTTGTGTGACACATATCTATATTAAGGGATAGGTAGATAACATGTGTGCGAGGCATACTTAAAGCATCATGGAGATAAACAAATGATGTGCATGCAAGTGCCGAAAAAATGAAGCGAGAAACAATGTCTACGCGCGTGCATGTGTGTGTGTGTTTGTGTGTGTGCGAGAGAGAGATAAAGGGCAAAATCTCAAAACAAAAGGTGCTCTGCTGGAATCCCATTGTATGTATTCGTATGGTTGTGGAACTCGAGTTAACCTTTGGCATATGTGTGAGAGACATAATTATACTTTGAGACATTACTAGCTGTGGGTGGGCGGAATTAGAGGGGTGGGCGTGTTCGACAGAGAGAGTGTATGTGTTTCTGTGTGAGAGACTTGTAGGACGGGGTAGAAAGACGAATTCTAACCTTGACGGAGGGATAGAAATACACAAAGTGCGCGTGTGTGATTCCGATGCCCACGTGGAAATGAGATATGTATGCGTCTGAGAGAACTTGCACAATTCATTCACGTATCACTATCTAGCGATCGTGGACGTGCATCACTTGAACATAAATCAATATCTACTTCGTATCGCGGCCAAAGGTACAATATCGATTCAACGCTATAAAGATTGGACACTCACATATCACATTTTTTCTATCTAAATAACCTTTCCAATTGTGCATGCCAAAGTTACAGTGATGTTTCTTCAAACAACCAATGTCGCTATCATGTACATGCACCATTGTTAGTATTGCATTCAAATTCATTAGTCTTGGATGATTTAAGGTTCTATTATGAAGTAATATACGTAATATTCATATATGAATTCAACGGGTACGCAATTTATGAAATGGAGGCTATGTAGTCATATCAGGTAACACTTTCAAGTAGCAGACTACAATATCCATTTCTTTTTTGGGACTACAATATTGATTTCTTTTTGTGCGCCTCTACAATAACACATCAATGCATTATGTTTAAACTAAATAACTAATGGCACTAAATTATCTATTTACACGAGAAATACATAGGCTGAGTGTTTGATCCCTTTTTTTGTGAACATGCCTCCACACCCGTACGATTGGCCGCGCCCGTGTGAACGTCCAAGTTATCGGTGCATCATCCTGAGTTATTGTCTTTTTTCTGAGTGGACTTCACACCAGTTATTAACTGCTGAAGCGTGCCCCATGTACATAGTCTCACATGACCTTCCCGCTAGCACGGTCCACATTAATTGAAACTGGATACGAACGATCCCACGGGCAGCAAAATCTCCTGCCTCCTTCTAAAATTTCCACCACCTAGTCTTTAGCATGCGAAACTCCCCTTTTGTCCTTGGTGCACGGAGAAAAACAGTTACAATACCGCCCTCATCTACATAATAGGTCGGGGCTGCTTTGGTAACTTCCGGTTCCCCCACCACACGGCCCCCATTTCCTCTCCCCCTCCCGCAAAAACGACTAACTCCACAACAGCAAAGCATCTTACAATACGCCATCCGTACTTCATCGGCCTTTCTACCCCTCCCCTCTCGAAACCCTAGACTGCTCATCCACCGGCGTACCCAAGCCCATTCATTGCTAGTGGCATCCACCTCGCCGGATCTGCTTCTACGGCCACATCTACCCCTCCCACCTCCCCTAGAAACAAGGAGACTGCTCATCCACCACTATATGATAGCCCATTCAGTGTCGGCCTTGTCCACGACGCCTGATCTGCTTCGCCGGTACTCTCATCAACTGCAGTGCATCTGCAGCGGCTCGTTCATACTACCCACCAGAGATGCTTCGTCCACCCCTGGAGCTGCCCCATCCACTGGAGTAGCTTTGCCTATACAATTCTCAGCCCTACCGGGGCCGTTTGCTAACTCACAGGTCCACGGCCTCAGATCTGCTTCATCACACCCTCATACAACATACTAGAGCAACTTCTGACGCCCCGTCCACGGCCATAAATCCACATCGTCGACACCATCCTAAACCCAACCACCAGAGTAGCTTCACCGATGCCCTCATCCACGACCACATATCCGCTTCGCCCACACTGTAGTCCACCCTACCGGAGCAGCTCCACAAACACCCTACTCGACGGTTCTAGATCTCCTTACCGGACCGTGACAGTCAGTGTAGAATCATCACCCTTGATGTTTCTAGCTTGATTCCCACCATCTGGTAAGATGCCAAGCACCCGCCACGGCCTAGGTACTTGTCACCTTTAAACCCGTCCAACATCACCTGCCGATGTACTTCAAATATACTAACAGGTCGTTGTTACATGTTATGCAGCTGGCAAAAACTACAAGGACGATGTTTCTTCTGGATCTAACAGCTTGGCAAACCAAGATCCTGGACTGAGGCATTGTGATGATCTTGTAATTGCGTCTCTCTCTCTTGTATTGTTATGTGCCTCCAGCGTGCTTTGCTAGGATTTTTGACCAGTAATCCCTTTGTGCAGACAATGATTTCTACTATTGGCTGCTAAATTAGATATGTAGATGTCATACATGATGCTATCTCGTACCTCTGTTCCTAAATATAAGTCTTTCTAGAGATTCCACTATAGGCTACATACAGAGAAAAATGAGTGAATGTACACTCAAAAAATCATCTATACACATCTGTATGTGGTCCATACTGGAATCTCTACAAAGACATATATTTAGGAATAGAGGTAGTACATTACACAAAATCATAGGTGCCATGTAGGAATTCCAGTGCACTACATTAGGCTCGCTTAGAGTGCCTGCTAGTCCAACACACAAAGTCATGGCTAGTTTATGCTACGCACACAATCGTTAATTCGTGGTTTAAATATGCACAAGGGTGTGCAATGTATTATCATGTAGAGATGTCTAAAATCATCCATGTCAACTTGCATATAGGGTTACACAAGATGAGCCTATACAGTGTGCTATGGTAGGTCACTCCTCCATTGCAATCATCGTGACATGTTATTTGTATGTCAGTTCTATTGGCCATGTTTGGTAGGGACAATTATTACGAGTTATCCTAAGAAAATAAGCAGCTGTGAATATATGCTCCAGGTAATAAGGCAACCAGTTCTTTTCATTGCCTTCCTTTTCAGCTTATCTTTGGTATGATCAGTGAAAAGTCTAGATTGCATTATATTTTGTCATTTTGCTGCCCATATGAAAATTAATTTGGCTTGCAAACATCAAAAAATTGAACCCAGTGCAGTAATTAATATGATAGGAAAATAGACCATCACTATTTGTTCAAAATGCAAATACAAAGATACCATCTACTTGGCACAATCTACTTTGGTCAATGTCTTCCATAGAGATCCCATTGCCTAATTTAAACGAAGAACACATGACACACATTTAAATAAAGAACAATTATTTATTGAAATTTGATGGTCCAAGTGGCTGGTTATTATTATATAGCAGCACCACCTGAAAGCATCATATAGCAGGAGCAACAACAACAACAGAAGTGTGCAATATCATATACTAGCAGTAGCTCATAGCAATTCATCCTATAGCAGCAGGAGGAGCAGCTCATAGAAATTCATCATATAGCAGCAGCAGGAGCAGCTCATAGCAATTCATCATATAGCAGCAGCAGGAGCAGCTCATAGCAATTCATCATATAACACCACCAGGAGCAGCGTAATTATAACAAATCATCATATAGCAACATCATCTCATAGCAATTCATCATATAGCAACAGTAGCTCATAGCAATTCATCATATAGCAGTAGCAGGAGCAGCTCATAGCAATGCATCATATAGCAGTAGCAGAAGCAGCTCATAGTAATTCATCGTATAGTTGAACAGAATGAAAATTTGGCAAAAAATCAATGGAGATCCTCAC
The DNA here is from genome assembly GCF_018294505.1 of Triticum aestivum. Lineage (NCBI taxonomy): Eukaryota > Viridiplantae > Streptophyta > Magnoliopsida > Poales > Poaceae > Triticum > Triticum aestivum. Next base: position 300,981,767 of record NC_057797.1, read on the forward strand.
CTTGTTGGATGAGCTCATCCCTCAACAGCACCTCAAGGCTACGGCCCGGGAGGAGGGGAGGGGGAAAAGGTGCCTTCTGCCGCACTGTGGCATCAGATGTAGTTGTGCGACGCCCGCTGGAGTAGTGCGTTGGACGGACCACAGTGGAGCAGCTGCTGGAGACCATGAGAATGAGGGGCGACGCCAGAGGGAGGAGCAGCCAGGGAGATTTGTCCCTACCAGTCGGCCATGTAGCCTAGCTGGATAGAGCATCATTGAGGACCAGGCCAGATGGGACTAGTGGTGACGGCTCGCTAGAGGAACCCTAGCGCCACAGGCAAGAGATCGAGGTGGAGGGAAAGGGGAGAGGAGATGCAAGCGGTAGGGCAATGAATGCTTGTGTGTTTGTTTTTACTTGAGGGTCAGGTGTGATGTGGGCGTTAGCAGTTGCATTTTGAGTGTAATATAGGTAGACAACACAGTCATTTCACAGTTCCCCTTCCCTTCAATTTTTAGTGAGCTTCTACCCGAAACACCCCCCTCCAATTCACTACTAGGGAAAAGCCTATACACAGAATCTTACCAGCAGCGCGCTATAAAATCAAGCGCTGCTGCTGTGTAGCAGTAGCGCGGGCTGTGGAAACTCGCTGCTGAAACAAGTTTATCAGTAGCGTGCGCACTCCAAGCGGCGCTACTGCTAAAATTCCCACGACGCCGCCGCGAGGCCAGTTATAGCAGCAGCGCATTAGAATAGACAGCGCTACTGCTACGTAACGTAGCAGCAGCGCATTCAGGCAATAATCGCTACTGCTAAATTAACTACAAAAATTTAGTCCCACCTCGCACCGTGAAGAGAGTTTTACAAACCTTAAATATGTTTCTTCTACAACTTTCACAAGCACTTGGTCTTCATTGAACTCTATGTGTAGGATCTGTGGCCGCAATAGGAGTCCTCGCCAGTTCTTAAACCAACCGGCAAGGATTCCTATTGACAAATCATATTGTACACAAAAAGACCATTGATGATCAATGTATTTTTATGTCTATGTCTATTTTTACATACTAACACATAACACTAGCGCGTTCAGGCCGAAAGACGCTACTGATAGGTAGTTTAGCAGTAGCGCGTTTACCTATAGCGCACTACTGCTATTCCATTCCATCTCACTAGCCTCATCCACAGATCACACTCACACACCGCGCCGCCGGTCCTCCCCCGTCGCCCCTCCCCCGATCTGCGCCGCTGTCGCCTCATCCTCCTCGCTGGACTCGGTACCGGCCTCCTCCTCCGTCCTCCCTCCACTCGCCGCTGGCCACCCCCTCCTCGCTCCGCCTTCCTCCTCCGTCCTACTATATTCTCCCTCCTCGAGTCGCCCCTCCTTGTCCCTCCTCCCTGATACATTTTGATTTAGTAGGCTTTCATATGTAACATTTTGATTTAGTTGATTTAGTATGCTAGTGGATTTAGTATGCTAGTTGATTTAGTATGCTAGTTGATTTAGTCGATTTAGTTGATATGATTCAGTTGATTTAGTAGGCTAGTTGATTTAGTTGATTTAGAACATTTTGATTTAGTTTATTTAGTAGGCTAGTTGATTTAGTTGATTTAGTAGGCTAGTTGATTCATAACATTTTGATTTAGTTGATTTAGTAAAATGGCGCCACCACCAGCACCACTATGTCGACTGTGCAAGTCAAGGTGCGCCAGCAGCCTTGCAACTGGCAAGCTGTTCGGAATCTACTTCCATCCGAGTTTTCGTCATGCGGCGGTAAGAAATTAGATGAAATGTAACAACTATTTTATTTTTAGTGTTGGCATTACTGCATTGTGTCATTTTGCTTTTCTTATACAGATCGTCCCATGCAATGTGAGGTTGAAATTCAACAAGCTGACAGGAGACACTGTGACATTTGAGGCTCCTGGGGGGTCGTACACTATGGAGGTCGAGAAAGGACGCAATATGTCGCAGATTGGAGGAGATGGATGGGCCTGTTTCCTCGCTCGCATGCGTCTTACTGGTGGTGAGTTGATCAGATTCTCCTTCAGAGCAGAAAGACCCAAGCTGGTTGTCATTTATATCAACCTGGTGGAAGATGATGAATATGATGAAGATGATGAAGATGATGAAGATGACGAAGATGATGAAGATGACGAAGATGATGAAGATAATGAGGACCCACTCAATGAAGATGATGAGAACCCACTTCATGAAGCCATCATAGCTCAAAGAATGAGGCTGAGCGAGGAGGAGGTGTGCAACCTATGGGACATAATTCCGCCACGTGATGACTTTGTCGGGGTGCCATTCGTGACCCGCCTGACAAGTACCATGGTCGATCGGCATTAAATGGTATGTTATACGTACTGCATGTATTAATTTGATGATATATATATGCTTTATTGTTATACTTACAAATGCAAATTATCCGATTATATGCTTAGTGAATCCGATGATATGCTTAGTTTAGAGTCCAATGACATGCTTTGTGGAATCTAGTCGATGATATACTTTAGTGTAGAGTCTGATCACATGCTTAGGCTATTTATTAATTGATATGTTTTTCTTATTCAGAGATTGCCAAAGAACCTATCTGTGAGTTGTGGTATCGAGCCTGATGAAGAAGGCTCAGTTGGACTATGCCTTACCGCAAGGGGCTCCGTCACCACATGTACTTACCGCATGGGCACAGATGGTCACACACACTTGAACTCGGTTGGGTGGAAGAGATTCCTCGTTGGCAAGAATCTTCATGCTAGACATGCCATCCTAATTACTATCAGGAACACCCACCGCCCAGGCTTGAGGATGATGATCGTCGTCGATATCATCTAGAACTACATATGTGTATGTGGCTATATCATCTAGAACTACATATGATGATCGTCGTCGATATCATGTAGAACTACATATGATGATCATCGTCGATATCATCTAGAACTAAATATGATGATTGTCGTCGATGTCACCTTGTACTGCTTGAGGATGCATGTTGAGTATATATGAAATTGTTATCTAGTACTCCCTTGGTTCCAAATTACTCGTCGTGGTTTGAGTTCAAATTTGAACTAAAACCACGACGAGTAATTTGGAACTGAGGGAGTACTACCTAGTACCTATAATGCTTTATGAAATTGATATCTAGTAGTACCTAGTATCTGGAAATTGCGGTTTATCGAAGCCGGAACGGGGAAATGGTGAAAGATATAACAGTAGCGCTGGACCGGGAAATCGCTACAGCTAAGTAATAGCAGTGTGTTCCTAAAAAGTGCTGCTGCTATAGTCAATAGTGGTAGCGCGGGTATAGGCAGCGCTACTACTAAGAGTTATCTGTAGCGCCTTATTGGTAGCGCGGGTACCCGCGCTGCTGATAGGCCTAAAACACGCGCTGCTGCTAGCCTTTTCCCTAGTAGTAAGTTAAGCCCAAGCCCAAGCCAATAAGTTAAGCCCAAGCCAATAACTCAAAAATGACTTCTTTACATCTTCTATGGCTTATTTTTACAATAAGCTCTGAAAAGGCGGAATAGAACTGGCCCTTAACCTGCAATTCAATTGTGCGTGCAATGATGAATCACTCCTGCCTGCTATAGTGTACATTTAGGCATCATCATACATGGCATAACCTAATACATGTGCATTCTGTTGTAGAATCTGGAATATGCAATGTTTATGTTAGTTCATACGTTGCACATGGTGTTTAAATGCCCCTTAAATCTGGTCAGTCTGGTGATGGTCTTTAAGCCTCCTTCTTTGCTTCTTTTCTTGATATGTAAGATTTTCTCAAACATCTATTCAATTGCTTGTTTGCATCAGCCAACCATGCTAGGACTGTTTGCTTTGGTTACTTGATGTTCTTGACCTAACATTCTAACAGAGCTTGTCAACGATTTAAACAGTAAGGGATGTTGTAGTGGGGGCTTGTCTAACTCATAGGTGACATAAAGGTTTGGCTGTACACTAAACTCAGATCTCCAAGAGTACCTGGAGATCCAGTTCGAAGGTATCCCTAGTTTTTACATAGTGCATACATAGTAAATGTTCATTTCATTGTGTGCAAGTGCAAGAGATGTGGCATGTTTCATTATGTGGTGTTGTTTTGTTATAATCTCATCCTTTTGTGTTGTTCACAGACTGGAAAGTATGCATATTTATCTTCCAAGGAGGCGAGTAACTAGTTTGTGTCACCTTGCAGAGGGGGTGCAATGAAGATAAGATTGAGGATTTCCAAGTACAAGATGTTAGGAAGGAGCCTTGCAAGAGAAGTAGGAGTAGTGCTGAGCCTGTTCAACCAGTTAAGGTAAGTCACTGTATCCAACTCAACAGTTCAATTCCTTGTTTGTTTCAGGCATAGTTAATTTGCTCTTTTCAATTGCTTTATTTTTCCTCTGTTAATTAGATGCCCAAACATTGATGTCTGATGTTGGGTACTTGTATAACTATTAATTGACATAATTAAAGGCCTTACCATTCAATTACTCTGGCAAAATGTGCCTGGAGCTTTGAAGTCTATTAACCAACTTTTACTGCATGAGGCTCACAATCTAGTTTATACTAGGCTAATGATTGCATAGTTTTGCTTGCTGTAGTAGGTTTGTATGAATCCCATTGCTGTTCATTATGCTCCCTAAGACATTAATTGAGCTACAGAATGGCCAATTGCGTGCTTACTTATATGCAACATGATGTCTAAATTTGTAACTTGTCTGTGTTTTGGATTTGGCCCCAACATCATGCTCCTCTAGTGAGCTAAGAGAGATTTCTGTATGCGGGCTGCAAAGACTACCATTTTTATAATTTTTAAAATATCACCTACTTATGCTTCATAACATGTAACATTATTGTTACTCCTATTTTGCCATGTACAAAATAGTCTGCCTTGCTTGCTTCACTGTTGTAACTATATTTTTTCCCTAGTCATGTGTACTTACAGAAACATTTCAAGACGAAGTGACATCAACACAAAGATCTGTGAGCAGTGCGGCATGGATGTTACCGAATGATTTTGGATTGGAATTGGAATGTGCTGATGTTCTCTAGCATCAACTAGAGATGGCAAGACAACGTGTACATGATTCTCAACATGCAATCAACAAGTTGAGACTGGACTTGCATGTATTAGATGCAGCAGTCAAAAAAAATGAAACAAGACACTGAGGTAACCATGAAGGAATTGGAGATTTTGCAGATTGAAATTTGTGCTATCTGAATCCGGCCAATCCTATTTTGTGAAGAGATTATAGTTGAAATGGCAAGTTCTGTTGATGCGTGTCCATGATGTATGAGCTTTATTTGTCCAGTGTATGTAATTTGCTGTTTGTGTATGCTTTATTATCACTGGTGCCGAACTACAATGCCCAGTGGGTATATTTGGTTGTAATTTCTTTATTATATAGTGTAGGATTATTCTACGTTTCTATGCCTTAGTCTTTTTATTGTATAGTTTATGTTTTTAGAGGTGATAGTATAGAGTAGGATAATTCTTGAATATGCTATATCATTGAAACAAGGGCCAACGCGCCCAAACATTTCCTAGATGCCATACAAACGAACAAACATGTGTAGTCAATGCGTGCCTTAATTGGGCTGGTCAAAATAATATTAAGTCGACAATAATGTGGCCCACCATAACAACGGCTCTTAGCAGGCCGTTAACAAGCCAAAAGCTCGACAAGGCCGTATAAATAGAAATGGCCCGCGGGCCTCTAGCAGGCCGAAATACATGTCAATTTTGTCTCAGCCCTTTTACTTTACGGGCCAGTAAGAGGCCGAAAGTGCTATGGGCCATAGGAGGCCAAATTTGCGAACTAGGCTTTTAATAGGCCGAAAGTCACGTTGGGCTGAAATGATGCCCTGCGGAACATGGGCCCCTAATGGACCTAATGTCAAAGGCCCACCTGTTGTGCAGGGCGTTAGGAGGCCGAGAGAGAAAATGGGCTAGTAGTTGGCCCATTTACCGAATGGGCCAAGGACAGGCCTAAAGTCACAGTCGGCTAGATTTGGCCCAACTGCAGAATGGGCCAAGAAAAGGCCGAAAGACGTTCCGGGCCGTTAATGGGCTGTTACTGATGCTGGGCTGCTAACAGGCCGAAAGAAGCTAGGGCCGTAATTGGGCCCAAAGACGTAGTGGCCCGTTAACGGGCTTAAACTAACGATGGGCTGGAAATTGTCAAATCTAGAATGGGCCTTTGATGGGTCGATTCTATGTAACTTGTATGGGCCGTTCTTGTGAATGATCCTGTCTCAAGTAGGCCGCTAATGGGCTGGCCCGCTTATTTTGATAGGGCCGGCCTTTTAACCTGAATTGGCTAGTGTTGGGCCGAGACACGTGTCGACGTATCATAGGCGCGTTCCGACCATGCGCTAGATGACAACTGTCCGAATGCCGGGCCGACACGTTGATCTGCCGGCCAATGAGAATTTTACACGTGGAAAATCCCCATTGGTCTGCGCTGTTAGCGGGTTATCGGATCCAAACCGGAACCCGATAGCTTAACGGCCACCCATTACGGTGGATGCCACTTGTCGGTCACCCTTGACAAAAGAACTTCTTTGACGCGTGATTTATCGTCATGGAAGTGGACATTTCTGCGATGATAATTCTGGTAATGTCATGGAATACTTCTACAATAGCACAAGTATGACTCTCTTGATTCTATCATAAAATCGTCATGGATGTACATGCATGATAGAAAACATGACCTACTGTGACAAACATGTATCATCTTGGAAGTGTATTTTTTTAGTGAGTGCCATCAAGTTGAGGAGCTTGTCAAGAGGTAGAGAGTAGAATATGAGAAGCGTGATAAGAAAAAATGTTAGAATGCCACTGATGGGAAGGGCCGAGGCGGTGAAGCAAATCGCCTCGGCAAACCCTTCCGGAAGCAAGGAGAACTGGCCAAAGGTTGAGAGAAGGAAGCTTACAATGATGAGAGTGATGAAGGGGATGAAGAGGAAACCAGTGAACAGGAGTTCCAGAAGGCCACTAACGCCGTATGGATTGACGCAGGTGTATCCCTGCACTCCTCTCACCGCCAACCCAACTAGTGGGCATGTGAGGTCAATGCCGTGTTGGGATCTATGGTAGGGTGTGTCGACTGCAAATTAAAATTTCCTACCCCAGAACAACCAAGAACATGCTACGGGAGATGGATCACAGTTCGTTACCACTAGACGCGCAGTGTTGTGCAGCGGGAGAAGAGTTGGAGCAGCCCGTCTGCATGGATTGTCTCCTCCTCGTCCGATCTCCCACGAACAGCCGGTCGTCGGTTCCCACCTACAGATTTGCCGGAGCGGCGCAAGTGCACCGCCGCTAACAGTATTCGTGCGTGCAGGAGGAACACCGTGCGGCGGACTGCTAGGTCCGATCACACAGTCGGTGATCGAGTGGAGGTGGCTATTCGCAACACATGCAAACCCTAGTGATAGCGCTGAATCGATCAACCGCATGAGTGTGTTGCACCCCCACTTTATATAGGCGTCCATTGTGGGCTCAACACTTGGGCTTCACATGGACCCTCAAGCCCATAAGTGTACTCAGCTAGAATCCAAACACAGCTCAGATCACATCCGACCAGTGTCCTAGGATCCAACCACGTAGGTTCCTTCCCTTAAGCGCGCGACCCCTTAGGTTCAAGCCGGCTTGGTCATAGTTCGGATCACCTCTGAATTGCTCGGTTGGTAGAGGCCCCTAGCAAGGCATGGTAAACACCAAGCTGACTATGAAGCTGGTTAGGCGAACCTATACATCATACTTCCATTCCTTTTGCCACATGATATATGTTGTCGGGCTTAAGGCGAGTCTGTCATCCTTGTGCTAGCCTGACCTCTTTCTCATTCCAGTCATGTCGACCACAAACTGGATTATCTCATAATCCTAATCGCATGGCCATGCTTATCTTGGTCGGATCACACGAGGGGCCCAGAGTATATCTCTCTTGATCGGAGGGGCAAATCCCATCTTGCTCGACCATGTCTCGCAGCATGGGTCTGGACAAGCCCGAAACCTAACTTTGTAACTACCCAGTCACGGAGTAGTGTTTGGTTGGACCAAAGCAAGTCTGTCACCATAACGAGTACATGCGCCAGCTCAGGTCTTAGGAGATAGAATGTATGTTGTACTAGAGACTCACATATGACATATTGCTACGTCTCATAGTTGGGTCTGTTTGACTCAGACCTTATCTCAACTCAGATCTGATAACGTCGAATCCGACCTGATTCTTCTGAGTCCATATTATCCGGTTAGCGTCCAATGCTCCATGGCTAGTGAGACCAAGCCATCGACCATGTCATATGCTAGTCTAGTCGGCTGCGCGTCCACACAGCCCTTTCGACTAGGGGCCTTTTAGGACAGTCATCATACAATTCATAGTCCCACAAACAAGTCACGTACTTGCTGATACACATCATTGATAATATCCAAGGACTATCTTTATTCATAAACACATTGGAAATATCATCATACGTGATTGCCTCTAGGGCATATCTCCAACAGTCTCCCACTTGCACTAGAGTCAATCAAATAGACATCGAATGCCCATAGCTCTAACCTATCCCTCATGCTTGGATTGTGGAAGAAGCTTAGTCAACGGATCCGCAACATTTGCATCTGTGTGAATTCTGCATAACTCAACATCACCATTCTTTACGATCTTTCGTATCAGGTGACATTTTCCGATCTATGTGTCTGGTCTTGTGGTGATCCCTGGGCTACCTGTCTTGTGCGATGGCACCCGAATTATCACAATAAAGGTCCAACGGTTCTACCGAGGCTGGGAAAATACCATGATCATCCAGAAAGTTCGGGATCCAAACACCTTCCTTTGCAGCTTCACAAACCGCAATGTATTCGGCTTCTGTGGTAGAATCAGCAACCGTATCTTGCTTGGAATTCATCCAGCTCACTGCTCCTCCGTTCATGACATAGAAAAATCTGGACTGTGATCGACAATCATCTCTATCGGTTTGGAAACTAGCATCGACATAACCCCTTACAATGAGCTTTTCCTCACCTCCATTAACTAGGAACATCTCTTTAGTCCTTTTCAGGTACTTCAAAATAGTCTTTACCGCTGCCCAGTGACTCTCACCTGGGTTGGCCTTGTATCTAATTGTTAGGCTTATTGCAAAAGCAACATCAGGCCATGTACATATCATGGCATACATGATGGATCCAATTGCCGAGGCATACGGAATCAGACTCATCATGCTTCGCTCATCAGATGTCGAAGGACTCTGAGTCTCACTTAGCCTTATACCATGTGAGACAGGCAAGAACCCTTTCTTAGACTCACTCATGTTGAACCGCTTTAACACTTCATCTATGTATGTGCTTTGGCTCAAGCCGAGCAGCCTCCTCGATCTATCTCTATAGATCTTGATGCCTAAAATGTAAACTGCCTCACCAAGGTCCTTCATTGAAAACATTCCATTCAATGATTCCTTGAGCAAGTTTGGCATCGAAATATCATTTCCGATTAGTAGTATTTCATCCACATACAAGATCAAAAATACAGTCGAGCTCCCACTTAACTGGTTGTATAAGAAAGCGTCCTCATCGCTTTTGATGAAACCGAGACTAGTGACGACCTCATCAAAACAAATATTCCAACACTGAGATGCTTGCCTCAACCCATAAATGGATCTCTTGAGCTTGCATACTTTACTAGTGCTAGTCGGATTGACAAAACACTCGGGCTATATCATATACACGTCCTCGGTTAAATTTCCATGAAGGAAAGCCGTTTTGACACCTATCTGTCATATCTCGTAATCAAAATATGCAGCTATAGCTAGTACGATCCTCGCTGACTTCAGCTTCACTACCGGCAAGTAAGTCTCATCGTAGTCAATTCCTTGAACTTGTCCATAACCTTTAGCAACAAGCCGAGCTTTGTGGATCTGAACATTTCCATCCACATCGGTTTTCTTCTTAAAGACCCATTTGCAACCAATGGCCTTTATGCCAGGCGGCGGATCAACCAAGTCCCATACTTGATTTTCATACATGGACTTTAACTCGGATCTCATGGCCTCTAACCATGCTGCAGAATTCGGGCTCACCATCGCTTCCGCATACATGGCCGACTCGTCCCTTTCTAGCAACAACACATCACGCGCTCTGCACAATCTTTCCGACCTCCGTGGTTCCGGTGCTGCTTCCACTACGGGTTCCCTGACTGACTCTGGTATGATCTCATCACCCGTCGTGTCGTCCCCGAGTGGTACTAGAATTTCTTCGATTCGGACCATCCTCCCACTGGCCTCTCGACTGAGAAACTCTTCCTCATGGAAAACCCCATTCCGAGCAACAAACACTTTGTTCTCTTCCCGGTTGTAGAAGCTATATCCCAAGGTTTCCCACGGATATCGCACGAATATGCATTTATCCTACTTGGGTGTAAGCTTGTCTGACATAAGTCGCTTGACAAATGCTTCAAACCCCAAATCTTTAGAAAACACAAACTGGGACTCTTCCCGGTCCACATCTCATGTGGTGTCTTATCCACGGATTTTGATGGTACCCTGTTAAGTGTGAAAGCTGCAGTTTCTAGAGCGTATCCCCAGAATGACAAGGTTAAATCCGATTTGGTCATCATTGACCGAACCATGTCCAACAAGGTCCTATTCCTTCGTTCCGACATGTCGTTTCTCTATGGCGTACACGGGGGTGTGAGCTGAGGTACTATAGCTCGGATTTTCATATGATCATCAAACTCCTAGCTCATGTATTCACCTCCATGATCTGATCGTAGAAGTTTTATAGTCTTGCTGAGCTGATTCTCAACCTTATTTTGAAACTCTTTAAACTTTTCAAAAGTTTCCGACTTGTGCCTTATCAAATAGATATATCCATATCTACTCAAGTCGTCCGTAAAAGTCACGAAGTACTGATAGCCACCTCTGGCAGTTGTGCTCATTGGACCACACACATCACTATGTATAAGTTCCAATAGCTTGGATGCCCTCTCGCAACTCTTCACGAAAGGAGACTTAGTCATCTTACCGAGCGAGCATGATTCACATGTCTCGAACAACTCAAAGTCGGACTAAGTTAGGAGCCCATCATCATGGAGCTTCTTCATGCGTTTCAGACTAATGTGTCCAAGCCGGCAATGCCAGAAGTATGTCGAATTTATCTCATTAGTCTTATGCCTCTTGACATTCACGTTATAGACCGGTTCCTGTTCTAGATTCAATATAAATAGCCCATCAACAATGGGTGCATAGCCGTGGAACATACCATTCAAATAAAACGAACAACCATTGTCCTTTAAATTGAATTCATAACCCTAACTCATCAAGCATGAGGCAGAAATAATGTTCCGACTAAGTGCAGGAATGTAATAACAATTATTCAATTCCAAAATAAATCCAGAAGGAAGCTGGAGTTGCATCGTGCCGACCTCCAACGCAGCAACTCTTGCTTTGTTGCCGACCCTGATGTCAATCTCCCCTTGTGCCACACACCTAGTTCTTACCAGACCCTACATCCAGTTGCAAATATGAACAACCGATCCGGTATCAAATACCCAAGAACTACTAGGTATGTCAGCAAGGTAAATGTCTATAACATATGCAACAAGTGTACCTTTGCCCGAAGCAGCATTTCCGGCCTTCTTGCCATGCTCTGCAAGACACTTGCTATAGTTCCTCTTCCTGCGACCGGTCTCCTTGCAATATAGCAAATGGTCTTTGAGTCTGTTCCAGACTTTGGCGCAGTGGCGGAGGTTACCGTCTCCATGCCCTTTGCCATAGCCTTTTTCTTGGACCAACTCTTCTTGAACTTAGCCGATTTCTGCACCATCAACACTTGATGTGTGCCTTTCTTAATATCCTGCTCTGCCACTTTGAGCATCCCATGCAATTCAGTGAGTTTCTTATCCATGCCATGCATATGACAGTTCGAGATGAACGTCCCATAGCTGGGCAGAAGAGAACCCAGAACTGCATCAGTAGCCAGCTCATCCAAGAGCAGGAAGCCCAAACGATCCAAAGCTTGCACATATCCGATCATCTTGATCACATGTGGGCTCAGTGGATCACCATCCTCCAGCTTGCAATCCATCAAGGATCACAAGACGTTGAACCTTTCGGTCCTAGCCTATGTCTGAAACATGCTCTTGAGAATTTCGATCATATCATAAGCCTCCACATTTTCGAAATGCTGTTGCAAATCGGGCTCCATACAAGACAACATCAGACAGCTGATCTCCGTTGATTGATCAACAAGTTTCTGGTAGGCATTTTTATTTGTGGCACTAGCATTATCGGCAGGTTCCTCTGGAAGTGGATCCTCTAGAACTTGTTCCTTTTTATCATGCTTGAGAACAATTCTCAGATTTCTATACCAGGTGGTAAAGTTTGTTCCATTCAGTTTACCCTTTACCGGAATTGATTTCAATGCAAAGTTGGGTTGATCAGGTGGGGCCATTGATCTACAACAGAAAATATGCAATAACAATGCAATGTGTTTATGTAGAGTAATTCAAGCCTTAAATATAAATACTCCCACTAAAGTTGGCATCCCTCTACAAACTTTGATTGATTTAGGATCCGACTAGCACATGCGACTAGTGAGCTTTAGCATCACTGCTAGACAACATACCTATTCGGTAAGCAACTCCTTGCAAATTGTATCTCTATATGACTCATGTCGGTCGGGAAGGTATCTCATCCCCCGGCCCCCAACCTCCTTTTCCACAAGGCCCAAAACAGTTTTGATAGCCTTGTCATGTTAACCTGATGCAGTGCATGTCCGTGTCCGACACGAACCCTTCAGTTCAAGGACACCTAACAGCACCCCAATTTTATGAGCCCATTACTAGACGTACTTGACGTGCGAAGGTGCAACATTGGGAATGGCAATTTACTTTATATTCATGAGGGATATTTCATGGATGTTCTTCCAGGTCGGCTCCGACTCCGATGACCATCTAGGAACTCCATCTTGTTTCTCACAACGGGACTTCAAGCCACCAACCTGATCTCTATTATCCAACTACTACAACTAGTAATGAATTTTACATAGAGTCACAAGTCAACACGCAGGTTGATATACAATATAATGATAGTACTTTGGCTCCTGCCGGCTAACAAACATGACACACAGGCCATGTATAATTTACACACATCCATCACATACACATGAGCCATACTATTCACATCAAACCTGCAAAACAAAGTTACGCATAGGATCGCATTCTACCGGTTTGAGAGATCATGTACAACATACAAGGCGCTACACACACATTTTCGGATCTCTCAGATCACTTCTGAACTCTGATCACGCTGAATTTTCTGATCTGACCGATCTTATCGATCACCACGGGCCCGATTCGGTTTTACGTTTCATTGTTAACCCCGATGGCGGATACCGGTCGGTAGGGGTAGGTTGTGTCACGACCTAGTTGATTCCGATTGATAGAAAACATAGCCTCGACGATCCCCATGTGCAGTTGATCTTATCAACAGTGCACATAGCCGATCCCATAAACGACAACAGATCTCATCTGCCGCCTCCACATATCTAATATGCATACGATCTGAATTCAAATCCTATAGCAGAGGCTCTGATACCACTGTTGGGATCTACGGTAGGGTGCATCGACTGCATATTAAAATTTCCTACGCGCAGAACAACCAAGAACATGCTACGGGAGATGGATCACATTTCGTTACCACTAGACGCGCAGTGCCGTGTAGCGGAAGAAGAGTTGGGGCAGCGCGTCCGCGTGGAACGTCTCCTCCTTGTCCGATCTCCCTCGAACAACCGATCGTAAGTTCCCACGTACAGGTTCTCCGGAGTGGTGCAAGTGCACCACCTCTAACGGTATCCGTGCGTGCAGGAGGAACACCGTGCGGTGGACTGCTAGGTCCGATCACACAGTCGGCGGTCGAGTGGAGGTGGCTATTCGCAACACATGCAAACCCTAGTGACATCACCGAAGAGATCAACCGCATGAGTGTGCAAAACCCCCACTTCATATAGGCGTTTGTCATGGGCTCAACACTTGGGCCTCGCACGGACCCTAAAGCACATAAGTATACTCAGCCAGAATCCGAACACAGCTCGGATCACATCCGACCAGTGTCCACGAATCTGACCTCGTAGGTTCCTTCCCTTAAGTGCGCGACCCCTTAGGTTCAAGCCGGCTTGGTCGCAGTTCGGATCACCTCCGAACTGCTCGGTTGGTAGTGGCCTCTAGCAAGGCATGCCGAACGCCAAGCAAACTATGAAGCTAGTTAGGCGAACCTGTAGATCATACTTCCATTCCTTTTTCCACACGATATATGTTGTCAGGCTCAAGGCGAGTCTGTCATCCTTGTGCTAGCCCGACCTCTTTCTCGTTCTAGTGATGTCGACCACAAACCAGATTATCTCATAATCCTAATCACATGGCCATGCATATCTTGGTCAGATCACACGGGGGGCCTAGAGTATATCTCTCGTGATCGGAGGGGCAAATGCCATCTTGCTCGATCATGTCTCGCATCATGGGTCTGGACAAGCCTGAAACCTACCTTTGTAACTACCCAGTCACGGAGTAGCGTTTGGTTGGCCCAAAGCAAGTCTGTCACCATCCCGAGTACATGCGCCAGCTCAGCTCTTAGGACATAGAACGTACGTTGTACTAGAGACTCACAAATGACATATCACTGTGTCTCATAGTTGGGTATGTCCGACTCAGACCTTATCTCAACTTGGATCCGACTACGTCGAATCAGACCAGATTCTACCGAGTCCATATTATCCGGTTAGCATCCAATGCTCCATGGCTAGTGAGACCAACCCATCGACCGTGTCATATGCTAGTCTAGTCGGCTGCGCATCCACACAGCCCTTTCGACTAGGGACCTTTTAGGACAGTCATCATACAATGCATAGTCCCACAAACAAGTAAGTACTTGCTGATACACATGATTAATAATGTCCAAGGCCTATCTTTATTCACAAACATATAGGAAATATCATCATACATGATTTCCTCTAGGGCAGATCTCCAACATGCCGTGGAGCCAGCGGCAGAGGCTTGAAAGCCGCTAAAATGGTCACACACACCCATCATCTTTGACGAAGAGGACCCTCCTGACCGTACCACTTAAGTAGGATGTTTGCCATTGTTGGTCTCTCCAACATATCGCAACCTCAAGGTCATGAAGATGCTGGTTGACGGCGGGGCCGGGTTAAATCTGATTTCCCCAAAGGTTATCAGCAAACTTCAGATAGCAGAGGAAGAGCTAAAGGTCACGGGCATGTTTCAAGCAGTTAATCCTGGTAGGAGTTATCCTAAGGAAAAGATCACGTTGCTAATGACATTTGGGGGAGAACCGAACTATCGGACTAAGAAGATTGTGTTTGATGAGGTCGACCTCCCCCTGCCGTACAATGGGATCCTTGGACGCCCAGCCCTGGCTAAATTCATGGCGACATCCCACTATGCCTACAACACCTTGAAGATGCTTGGGCCGGTAGGAGTCATTTCCATCCCATCAAATGATAAGGATGCAATCATTTGAGTGGATAAGATGTACCGAGACATAGTCGCGACAGAGGCAGTGTTAGCAGCAGTTCCCGCCAAGGAGAACAAAGGAAAGAAGAAGGACAGCAGGGACGCTAGCAAAGAATCTGGGAAGCATACCTCTTCGGAGTGTGCTCTGCCTGTTGATGACTTGCCAGAGAGTTCCATAGCAATAGATCCTAGGTTGCTGCACCACAATTGAAGAAGGTCCCGGCAGGGCTGGCTGGCATTGATGGTATCTTCACTATTAGTGCCCTTGATGATAAATAGGAAACCGCGCTCGTTGCCTTCCTGCGGGCGAATATTGATGTGTTTGCCTGGCAACCATCTGATATCCCTGGTGTTCTCAGGGAGGTAATTGAGCACCACCTTGTTGTCTTCCCACATGCCCGACCTGTCAAGCAAAAAGTTCGGAAGCAGGCATTAGAGAGGCAACAGTTTATTGCAGAGGAGATTAAGAAGCTTGAGGCAGCTGTTTTGGTCAAAGGAGTACTACATCCAACATGGTTAGAGAATCCGGTGGTTGTTCGCAAGGATAATGGGAAATGGAGGCTTTGCATAGATTTTACAGTTCTCAACAAGACTTGCCCAAAGGACCCATTTCCCTTGCCGCGCATCAATCAGATTGTGGATTCCACTTCAGGCTGTGATTTGCTCTCCTTTCTGGATGCATATTCTGGATATCACCAAATCTTCATGTCCAAAGAAGACGAAGAGAATACCTCGTTCATCACCCCAAGTGGTACATACTATTTTGTCCCCATGCCTTTCAGATTAAAGAGTGTCGGGTCTACTTTTGCAAGGGCAGTCCAAATTAGTTTTAAGCCATAGCTACACAGAAACATTGAGGCTTATATGGATGATATTGTGGTCAAGACCAAGGATAGAGCAACCCTCATCCAGGATTTGGAGGAGACATTTGCTAATCTGCACAAGATCAACCTGAAGCTCAACCTGGAGAAGTGTGTGTGTTTGGTGTTCCCTCCGGCATGCTACTTGGGTTGTTTGTATCCCATCGGGGGATCGAAGCCAACCCTGACAAGATCAAAGCCATCAAGCAGATCCAAGTGCCCATGATAGTCAAGGATGTGAGGCATCTGACAGGGTGTGTTGTCATGCTAAGCAGATTTATTTCCAAGTCTACCCCCCGTTCTTAATAATCCTGAAGAAGGCAGGGCCCATGAATTGCACACCAGAAGTAGATGCAGCTTTGCAAGAGTTAAAGGCCTACTTATCATCTATGCCCACCTTGGTTGCCCCCAAACCACAAGAGCCGTTGCTGATATACTTGGCACCAACCAATAAAGTGGTTAGTGCAGCCTTAGTGGCACATCGGAGAGTGGAATAAGTAGAAAGTAAGCAAGGCCTGACAGAGCCAAATAAGGGCCAGGACAGAAATGAGAACGGGAGCGAGGGTGACCCAAAGGACACGACAAAGAAGAGAGTGGTGCATCACTCAGTGTACTTCGTCAGTTCCCTGCTACAAGGAGCTAGATCGAGGTACTTTGGTGTGCAAAAATTGATCGTTGGTCTCATCATGGCCTCAAGGAAACGGTGCCACTACTTCCAACCCCATAAAGATCACGGTTGTCACTCGCTTCTCGTTGCAAACTATACTCTGAAACCATGAGGCTACTGGTAGAATAGTGGATTGGGCTTTGGAGTTATCCAGCTTTGGCCTGAAGTTCGAGAGCACATCAGCAATTCAGAGCAAGGCATTGGTAGTGTTTATTGCAGAATGGACACCAACCCCTTATGAGGAAGTGCTGGAAATAGTTACGCCCGGCAAGGAAGCGCCCCAAGAATGGATCATGTATTGCGATGGTGCCTTTTTCCTACAAGGTGCAGGGGCTGGTGTGCTTCTCGTTGCCCCCTCCGAGGAGAACTTGAAATACGTCGTCCAGATGCACTTTTCCCGGGAAGAGGCGATGAACAATACATCAAAGTATGAAGGGCTCCTTACCAGGCTCAGGATTGCCGCGGAATTAGGAATCAAGAAGTTGATCATTCGAGGAGATTCACAGCTTGTTGTGAGACAAGTCAACAGGGATTACCAAAGTCCATTGGTGGAGGCATATGTTGCGGAAGTGAGAAGATTGGAGGAGCACTTTGACGGATTGCAAATAGAGCACGTACCCCATGCGGAAACAACATAGATGATAATCTGTCAAAGTGTGCTACACAGAAGCTTCCTATGGAACAAGGAACTGTTGTTCTCCATCTTACTCAGCCCTTCGTATCCCTAGGAACAATGGCCCAGAAAAGGAGAAAGATGGAGTCTGGTAAGCCTCTCCGGGTAGAGCCTCCTGAGGCTCCTGGTAGGGACCCTACCCAAAACAACTCCCCATCACTTGCTGAACCGCACCCACCAGCCAGGCCTATGGTCCCCATGAACAAGGAACGTGCCCCGTAGTTGAGGTGGTGCCGCTACTCCTTGTTGCCGAGCCCCAGGCTCCAACTTGGGCAAGGCACATAGTCCATTTTCTCCAAACCGGAGAACTTCCCGATGACCAAGATGAAGCTGAAAGAGTAGCCCGGAGGGCCAGTATGTATCAGTTTGTTGATGACACTCTATACATAAGGAGGCCCAATAGTGTGAAATTGAAGTGCATCTGCCGGGAAGAAGGAAATGAACTGCTGGCTGAGAAACACAAAGGCATGTGAGACTGCCACATTGGATCAAGGGAATTAGTTGGGAAAGCATTTCGGTAAGGATTCTATTGGCCCACAGTCCTCCAATATGCGGTTGAGCAAGTCACCAAATGTGAAGCCTGCCAGTTCCATTCCAAAAACATCCACCTGCCTGCACAAGCTCTTCAGAAAATCCCTTTGTCATGGCCGTTTTTGGTCTGGGGGCTCGATATCCTCGGCCCTTTCCCTCGAGCTGTCAGGGGCTTTGAATTCTTGTTTGTTGCTATTGACAAGTTTACAAAGTGGTTGGACATAGCTACCGTGAGAAAGGTAGCTGCTCAGTCAGCTATCAATTTCTTGAAAAAATTGGTGTGCCGCTTTGGAGTTCCGGCAAGGATCATTACCGAAAACGGCACCCAGTTCATGAGTTGCACGTTCATGCAATATGTTCATGCCCTCAGAAGCAACATCTCATTTGCCTCTGTCGCGCATCCTAGAGGCTATGGGAAATGTGAGAGGGTGAATGCTGAAGTGTTGTGAGGACTCAAGACAAGAACCTTTGATACGCTACCGGGCAGACTCCCTTCTCCCTAGTCTATGGGGCAGAAGCAGTTATCCCCATAGAACTCATTTATAGGTCACATCGAGTGCTTGCCTACGATGAAGTAGTGCAAGATCAGCACCGGTGTGATGACGCTTTGCTACTCGAGGAGAACAGTCTCTGGGCTGCCACAAGTGCTGCACGCTATCAGCAAACCCTGCGTTGCTACCACAACCACATGGTTCATGCCCGGTCTTTTGAGGAAGGCGACCTTGTCCTTAGGCGCGTTCAGTCTGCCAAGGGTACAAACAAGTTGACACCGAAGTGGGAAGGCCCTTATCATGTAGTTTCAGTCACCAGACCTGGCGCGGTTCGTCTGGAGACCGGAGATGGCATTCAATTGGAAAACTCATGGAATATTGAGCATCTCCGCAAGTTCTACCCTTAAGGCGCGGCTGTCGGGCCTTGCCAGGCAGCCACCCTTTTGTACAGGCCTTGCCTCAGTTGCATGTAACCCCCTGTACAAAGCCTGGCGCAGACCCTGAGCAACAGAGAAATAAATGAAGCGCCAGGGCCCCCCGACAAGTTGCATGCATGCATGAGCATTTCAAGAGCATTTCATAAGCATTTCATGAGAATCGCATATGCATATAGATAAGGTTGCATCTTGCATCATTTCCATCTACATAAGGCTGCAGGTTCCAACCGTGAGCTTGACCTCTACAGGGAGATGGGAAGATGAACCAACATTGCGATCTCTGACAAGACAAACAGATAAGTTATACCTCTTGTCCATAATTGTTTTGTAAGCTAAAACTTGTGCATAAGAAAGCCTTGCCGCTCTTTGAAAATTAGGTGCTCCCATCCCTGGACTCGAACGTTGCTTCGGCCAGGATGGTCATAGTGGCCTTTGGTGAAAATATATTGGCGGGGGGTTGGTCCCTTTATTTATGCTCGGTAGGCTCAGTTCTCCGGCAAGAAAATAAAAGGGTGCCGGCAGGATAGCCTGCCGGGGAAAACACGTTTATTTAAAGTAAAGAGGCATTCCACCTCTGCATGGGCATATACATGAACGAGTTCCCGGCAAGGTTCATCTTTTTCATTAATATGCTGACTATACAAGTGCATACCTTACAAAACATAGACATGGCCTCAAGAGATTAAATTATTTGAACTAAAATTTGGCAAGTGCTGATAGATTTAAGATTAAAAAAAGATAAGTGCCCCGTAAACTCCTCTCCCTGTCCCTCTTAGCCCATGTAGTGTGATGGGAAGAGAAGAGGGCAGAAGGCGCGCACCGGCACAACGGCACCCCGATCCTGCCAGGGCCTGCCAGGCACAGCCTGACAAGGTTGGAAGTGGCAACGCTGGGAAGTATGAAGACGGAAGGAACACCTCAACGGCCCCCTAGTGACCGCTTCCAGGACCAGTCAAAAGGCTCCAGCACAGGCACCGACAGAGAAGGACGTTAGGGCCCTGCTGGAAGACCGCTGGAGGAAGCGAAAGCACTAGGAGTGCGACCCTTTCCCCAGCAATTGATAAAACTGTGATGACAGTGCCGGGGAAAGGATGGAAAAGACAGAAAGACCAGGCAGCAGGTCGCCAGTACGAGAGGAACGCGTCGATGCAATCATACTCCGACTAGACAACCTGCCTCCTGCCTTCTGCATCTTCCCTCGCTTCATATTCATCAACATCGTCCTAGGCAGACACCGACCTCATGGTCCGACGCCTTCCCCGGAGTGACGCGCGAGTGACCAAGATGGTCAGGGGGCTAGGGGCGGGCCTCTCCCCACCTCAGCGGGTAGGAAGGCGCGCCTCTCGTTAACATCAGCCCCACGGCCTCCCGAAGGTGCAGTGCTGGGGTTACCAACGATCCCAAGCCCTGCCTCCCGGGCGAGCATCAAAGACACCGAGAACATGGTTGCCAAGCCAACAAGCAGCAGTAGCCCGGGGCTAAATGTTGCATTACCCGATGGGCAACCGACCATGGCGGAAGGGGCAAGCATTTCCCCACAATGGGGAAGCTTGATATCTCCCATGCCACGGGCAGCTTGTCCGCGACATCTTCTCCAACCATGGACCAGACTCACTCCCCAAGCGCCATCACAAACATTTGGTGGCACCAATCCCAGGCTGGAGCTCGGGGCCTGGCCCTAGGCTCTTCTCTTCAACATAACCAGCAGGAGGCAGAAAACGGAGGAGAAGGGATGCAAAGATGGATGACTCCGCTCTCCCCTTGCCCCTCCTTTTATAGGTGGGCCGAGGAGGAGATCCGCTCCCTCAAGAAGCGACCGCCGCCCTCAACCACCAATTCAAGAAAGCTGGGCCCCTGCCTTGATGCTATCTTGCACCATGCGTCTCTATTACCTACCCCGCGCGATGCATGCAACATACGTGGCTAAGGATAAGGGCGTGGTGGGAAGAGTGAATTGGAGGTTTCTACCCCGTGCGTTGAAGTCATTCACGAGCCATTACGAGTGTGGCCCTACCACGATTGGCTTTACACGATGCACGGGAAAACCGGAAACCAGCCAGGACTCGATATTAATGAAGAAGCAAAGAAGACCTCAAGGGACTAGCCTCTTCCACTCCCCTGCCTATACACTTATTAGGGCCTGCCCTGACGATGCTTGGCAGCGCATTCGGGGCAGGCCCGGGGGCAATTGTCGGTGCAACAAACCCCGTGTCTGTTGCCTAGAATATGCACATGCACAGGAGCAAGATTACAACACCTAGTTCTGGCCAAAAGTACAAGAGATCAAGATCTGCAAAGGACCAACATGCGGATCAAGAGGTCCAAGACCAAGCCAGAGAATCAGATACTGCCAAGAGAGAAACCTCCCTTCCCCGGTAGATGAGCCTCGCGAGGACAGTGTCACCCCCAGAAGAAAACCTCCAAGACGTCCCGGCAGGGCCTGCCGGGACTTGCAAAGATGGAGCCACCTCACCAAACACTTCACCACGACACACATCATCGATCAGTGCGGTGTCAAGCCACAAAGTGACTAAGTGGTAGCCATTCGCCACATGGCAGCCTCTTTCTACTGGAAACACCTACAGGCGACACCCGTCCTGTGCCGTATCAAGTGAGCAGGCGGGAAGCTGACGAAACAGTCCGGCAAGGCCTATCGGGCAAGCGACGATGTGACGTTGAGTGGCGCATTTAATGCGCTCTGTAAGTTTGCAGAGTTATGTATAATAGCACTATTTGCTATCTTATCAGGTCATAATGACTAATTTGCCACTATGCTGACCTCTTAATCTATAAAAGGAGGACCAAGGCAACCTTAGAAAGGGTTGGACCCTGGAATGGCGAATCCACCCCTGACATTTCATAAACCCGTAGACGTTTCGCCCCGAGGCAACCCTGCTGGGCAAACGCGCTATGACCACCACCATTTTCCCCCCTTCAATCCACCAAAGTGGGAGTAGGGTTTTACGCCTCACGGTGGCCCGAACCTGGGTAAAACTGCCCTTGTGGAATATAAGTCGTGCTGCCCCACACTCCTCTGCTTTTTGTGGAACGTGCCATCCCCCGGCCAAACCAGCAAGGGACTTTTGGTAATGGCTGTGGTTTCCCGTGACACCGATGGATTCCATTTCCTCTTGGGCGGATCTGTGCCACAATTTTGTTGGCGCCTTTACATGAGGCCACAAAGCTCCTGGCCAGGAAAGTGATTTGCATGTGATCCCACAGAGAGACAATCGCTCTGCAGATACATATAGAGATTTAGCCGCGTATAACGCAACATCCCCGATAGGCATTGTAACACCCACTATGCGGCTATATCTCACACGTGTCGGGGCACGACTTAGAGGCATAACCGCATGGTAGGCATGTCGCAAGAGGGGTAATCTTTACACATCCCATGTACTGAATAAGAAAGGGATCAAGAGTTGGCTTACAATCGCCACTTCACACAATACATAAATATATCATACATCATCCAAGAATACAATCAAGGTCCGACTACGGAACCAAAATAAAGAAAGACAACCCCAAATGCTAGGTCCCCGATCGTCCCAACTGGGCTCCTCTACTGATCATCCAGAAAAGAAACATAGTAACGGCCTGAATCCTCCAACTCCCACTAGAGTTCGGTAGCGTTCCCTGCACTGGCATCATCGGCACCTGCATCTGTTTTGGAAGTATTTGTGAGTCACGGGGACTCAGCAATCTCACACACTCGCGGTCAAGAATATTTAAGCTTAAAGGTAGGAAAGGGTAGTGAGGTGGAGTTGCAGCAAGCACTAGCATATATGGTGGCTAACTTACACAAAAGAGAGCGAGAAGAGAAGCAAAGCACGGTCGAGAAGCTAATAGTGATCAAGAAGTGATCCTGAAACTACATACATTCAATCATAACACGAGATCGTGTTCACTTCCCAGACTCCGCCAGAAAGAGACAATCACGGCTACACACGAGGTTGTTGTATTTTAATTAAGTTAAGTGCCAAGTTCTCTACAACCGGATATTAACAAATTCCCATCTGCCCATAATCGCGGGCACGGCTTTCAAAAGTTCAAACCCTGCAGGGGTGTCCCAACTTAGACCATGACAAGCTCTCACGGTCAACGAAGGATATTCCTTCTCTCGAGAAGACCCGATCAGACTCGGAATCCCGGTTACAAGACATTTCCACAAAGGTAAAACAAGACCAGCAAGACCGCCCGATGCGCCGACATCCCGATAGGAGCTGCACATATCTCGTTCTCAGGGGAACACCGGATTGTCCAACACTCCGGTAGGCCAACCCAGAGATGCCCCTGGTGGCCACCGGCGGCTGACAGGTTCGGACCAACACTTAGACAAGCACTGGCCCGGGGGGGGGGGGTTTAAATAAACATGACCCTCGGGCTCCGGAAACCCAAGGGAAAAAGGCTAGGTGAGGCAAATGTAAAACCAAGGTTGGGCCTTGCTGGAGGAGTTTTATTCAAAGAGAACTGTCAAGGGGTTCCCATAACACCCAACCACGTAAGGAACGCAAAATCAAGGAACATAACGCCGGTATGACGGAAACTAGGGCGGCGAGAGTGGAACAAAACACCAGGCATAAGGCCGATCCTTCCACCCTTTACCAAGTATATAGGTGCGTTAAAGTAAATAAGATATAATAATGATATCCCAACAATATCCATGTTCCAACATGGAACAAACTTCATCTTCACCTGCAACTAGCAACGCTATTAGAGGGGCTGAGCAAAAGCGGTAACAAAGCCAAACAACAATTTGCTAGGAAAGGTGGGTTAGAGGTTTGACATGGCAATATGGGAGGCATGGTATATCAAATGGTAGGTAGCGCAACATAGCAATAGAGCGAACAACTATCAAGCAAAGATAGAAGTGATTTCGAAGGTATGGTCATCTTGCCAGCAAAGTTCTCAAAGTTGGCAAAAGCTTGATTCTCGTAAGCGTACTCAACAGGTTCCTCGATCACGTACTCGTCTCCCGGATCTACCGAAATCAAGAACACAAGCAAAGAACCAACAATCAATCATAGTGCAATGCACAAGCAACATGATGCAAAACATGGCATGATATGCGAGATGTGATATGCAATGCATATGCGTGCTCCGGAAGGAAAATATTGATCAGGATATCAACTTGGCAAACCAAGTGTGCCGCTGGAAAGATGAGTTGATTTCAGTCAAAATCGATATAAAGATCACCGGAAACGGATGCACGGTCTGCAAATGGCAAGCAAAACAAGAATGGCACAATTTTGCGATTAACAGCACGATGCCATCTAGAATGCAACAAGAAAGTAAGCTACTGAACTCCAACATAGCAACAAAGCATATGGCAGTGGTCTACTCAAGATGCTTGACAAAACATGGACACTAAGCTACGGCTAATTCACACAAGAGTAGGTTCAAACAAGCATGGCAAAAGTGCAAAAGGTAACAACATTACAGACTTTGTGAAAATACTAACATGCCAGAAATAACATTAGGAAGCAATCTTTAGAGCAAGCAAACAACAAGATACAGGAACAGATCATAGAAATACAAGGCATGGCATGAATCTACTAGATGGATAGAACAAAAGTCCCTTACTGAACATGAGCCAAAAAGGCACATAAGTTATGATGTCACCCATGTAAACATAGAAAGTTTCATTAACAGATTCAGACTTAGCGGAAAACTGGGCATGGCATAAACAGAGTTATGAAGGCACCTTTGCAAGCTCGAATCACTCATCACAAAGCCTTCCATGACAAGATAAGCATATCATCAGCAGTAAGACATGTTCAAGAAGCTAACCATGGGAATAGCAAGTTTATAGAATGCTTGGATCAACTACAACAACCATGGCAAAATTGATTAACATGTAAACAATCTGCCAGGAACATTTTATAGCAAAAGTATAGCAATAGTAAGACATGCTAGGACACTCCATAATTGCAAACAGGGGCATGGATGGATAGATCATAACCATATGTTGAAATCATCCTTACCGAAGCAACTCAAATAAAGCATGGATCTCACTGTAGCAACATGGTTACATGGCATCAAAATAACAGCAGGGAAATGACTTAGTAAAATCCTAAGTCCCTAAAATCAGCAATATCACGAAGGCTACTTTGCATGCTTGTGCTAGTCACCATATTGATCACAAAAATACATGGCAAGCACCCCTGTAAAGATAGCATGGCATAGATCAAAACACATGTAGAGCTCATGCCCATACGATACACACAACAAATGTGACAAAAATGACAAATCCTCATACTATGATAAGTACCAGGACCTAACAATTTATAGAACTCTTGCATCAATGATTTGGGCATCAAGATGGACTCAAACAAGCATGCCACAATGAAACAAAATGATGAGAACATCATAATGGACATTCTGGTATATCATGCGCATGAAACGGAGCGACAATCATGGAGTTATGATGCAATGAACAAGGGAACAAAATATAAGGATCTGAGGACTTAGTGGAATTTCACCTCCGCGAAATGTCAACGCGGGACGAGGTGGTTCCGGGACGGAGAGATCCCAGGGATGCGGCGCGTTTGGAAGGAGGGATGGGTGGATCTGATCCAGGTATGGTGGATCTGGCCGGAGAGAGCTCCAGCAAGCTCCGGTGATGTCGGCGCTGGCGAGGGAGACGGATCCGGTGCCGGGGAGCTCTCCTTCGGTCGGATATTACCGGATCCGGCGCGGGTCAAGGCGAGGCACGGCGGCGGGGTAAGACGGCGGGTGGCGGCGCGGGGCGCGGCCCGGTTTGGCCCGGGGGCGGGCCGGCGGCTCGGGGACGGCGGCGGAGGACAGGTGGCGGCTCCGGATTCGCTGAGGGGGCGGTGCGGACATGTCCGTCGGCGGAAGGAGGAAGAAGCTAGGGTTTGACTGCGCGAAATTCGGAGGGGATCACATATATATAGCTAGCAGGAGGTAGGAGTGTCCTAATGAGGTGTAGTTTTCACCCAGGCGATCTTGATCCGACAACGAAGGACATGGAATGGGTTTGGAAGGGTTATTGGGCCGTTTTGGAGGGGTGTTGGGCTGCAACACGAAAGAGGCTTTCACGGTTACCCGGTTAACTGTTGGAGCATCAAACGGACCCCAAATGGCACGAAATTGATAGGTGGTCTACCGGTAGGGTACCAAGGCCACTTGGCAAATCTCGGTCCATTCCGAAAACATTTAACACCCGCTCACGAAAAGAGACAAGAGGGGTGTGTCGGGTGCATGTGGGAGTGTCGGATTGCAAAACGGACAACGGGGAAAATGCTCGGATGCATGAGACGAACACGAATGCAAATGCGATGCACATGATGACATGATATGAAATGCATGAGATGAACATAATGCAAAACAAAGACAAAAACCCAACCACGAAAGGAATCTCAAATCGCATCTCCGGAAAAGGCAAGAGTCGGAGTTATAATTATGGAAAGTTGTATCCAGGGCGTTACATGCATCCTGCAGCTGTGATTTCCGCTTTCACACAAATGTGCAAAATCGCAATATGCAGGAGGAGCTGTCGATGAAATAAGTAAGGGATGTCACCGAGCTCTATGCTTTGGCTGACAAGTCTGCACGTTATAAGGAGGGGAGGAGATTCCCTGGGAGGATGATGGCACAAAGGTCGACTCTGAGGATGACGACACAACCACCACTCCAAAGAAGAAAGGCCAGAGGCACAACAGGAAGCGCAAGGGCAAGGGAGTGCTTGCTATTGAGGGATCCGGCAATGGTGTGTTGTAGGGTGAAAACCTAGAGGGGATCTTTTCACACTTGGAGGAGGAAAAGAGGAAGAACACTCAAGAACATAAAGAACAAATCACTCAAAGAAACCCAAATAACACATCCACTAGAGTAGCATACATGAGATCCACAAGTATACAAGCACAATTCAAGGAAAGTGGCACTAGGGTAAAGTTCTTCCCACGCCTAGGAGATGAGGTCTTGATGTTGATCTTCTCGAAGAGGAGGGGATACAAGGAGCAAAGCTCTCTGGTGCCTATCAAATACTTTGCTAATACCTCTAATGAGCTAGGGGAGGACTATATATAGGCTAAGGACGAAATAGAAGGGAGAGGGGGATACAAGGGTCAAAACCCCACTTTGCACGCAGGCACATTCAGAGGAGTCTGGGCACCTGGGGAAAAGGGGCCCGGGCACCCGGACCGAGCACAGGCGGAAGCCTATGGAAGGTTGTGCACCCAGGGCGAAGGGGCCGGGCACCCAGCCTGCAGAGGGGGCCGGTTGGGGGTGGTCGGGCACCCGGGGGTCCCAAGCTCGGGCACCCAGGGTGGCACCAGGCGGCCGGCTAGGAGGGGCCGGGAACCTGGTGTCGGCGTCCTGGGAACAGGGGTCCCAGACTTGCCTGCATGCGGCACGCGGCGTGGCTCCGTCAGCGGCCCCGTACGACCCATCTTCACCAACAAACACTCAAGACCCTCGCGAGGGGCCGAGCCTCATGAGGCAGACGATGCAATACCTCCTTGGGGGCGGCCTCACTAGGCTGGCTCGCGCGGGGTGGAGATATCAAGGCAAGGGACACCTCGCGAGGTTCTTGTGACGCAAGCCATGACGACCAAGGCCCGGCGGGTACCAGGCGGGCGCCAGCGGGCGCCGTGTCCTCGTTTCCTCTTTGGTGCTAAAGAGGCAGGTGCAGGCAAGGACTCCCGAGGTAGCAGGCAAAGGTTTCCATATTGGTGCAACAAGACCAAGACCAGCAGGACGGCAGGCCGGAGGTCACTGTGGAGCCCCGGACGGCATCACCACCAGAGACTTTGGGAGGTGAAGACCATCTTTTGTCAGGATAGCTTGTACTAGTTGTCCCCCTTCAAATTGGCCGTTGTGGGATCCCTTCCCACCTAATATTTGGGAAGAGGGCCCGGGCCTCTATATATAGGGATAGCCTCCACCGTAGGGAGACATCTCATCTTGGATCGAGTCCATTCCACCAAGGCCACACACAAACTCACCAAGCACAAGAGCACCTCTCCTCAGGAGGCTGTTCTTCCCTTGTAACTGTTCATCCTCAGCCCGAGAGGCAATCCACCACACCAGACTGGAGTAGGGTGTTACACCACATCGGTGGCCCGAACCAGTATAAATCTTGTGTCCCTTTGTTCTGCGAGTTCGACACGCTGAGCCTTGAGATTGCGTTGAGGGCGTGAGCTAGAGGGAGGAGAGATCTTCGAAACTCAAGGGGTTTGACGGAACCCGAAATCCGACATTTGGCGTGCCAGGTAGGGGTGCGCTGAAGCTTCCCTTCCTCTGATCCGCGTCCCACCGCTCCACCATATCCATGACAAACGCACGCCGAGCCCGTGCCGAGTCCCCGGTCGCCCTCGCCGCCCGTGTCGCTTAGACAGCCCCTGTCGGCGGGCCTCCCTGTCGTTCTCCATCTCCTGTTGCCAATGCCGCTACCAGCCTGGTAGCAAACGAGCAGCAAGCGTCCTCACTACACCCCTCCGTGCGGCGGGACGGCCGCACAGCCACCCCGTTGCTGACTCTGGACGGCTCATCGTCTCACGCTCGCCACGCACCCACGGACGCGCAGGCTGCGCTGCTCATGGCGCGTGAGCTCCTGCGCTACCGCCCGGTTAACGGCCTCTATGAGGACTGGTTAGACTGCATCACCGAGCTCGTCAGCACCGCTGGGGGCTCTCCTGCACCATCCCTCTCATTGCCTCGCCCACCTCTAGCCGCGGGTGATGTAGCTCACAGAGCGCCTCCGCCGCCTCCTCATCAAGACGGCACCCTTGCCCCGAGAAATGGAGCTCACGGAGCATCACCACCCCCTCCGCGTCAAGACAGTGTCCTTGCCCCAAGAAGTACGGTCCCGCGGTGTGATGCACCACGCCGTGCACCCGCGCACGAAGAAGGAAGCTGCCAGGAGGTTCCCCGGCCGCAAGAAAACGCTCCAGCGCTCCCGGCACCACGACATGACCGCGTGCCGCCTGCGGCAGCGGTGCGCGGACATCAAGGGCAGCCTCCTCCCCTACAGAGGGCACCGGTGGCCACCGGAGGCTGCCGCACCTTCGGTCCCAAGCTGCGCACCGTCGTTCGGCCAGGCAAGTTCAAGCCGGATCTGCCTCCACGGTATGACGGCACCGCCGACCCCGCGGAGTTCCTGCAGCTCTATGAGCTGAGCATCGAGGCGGCCAGCGGCGATGAAAAGGTCATGGTGAACTGGTTTCCCATGGCTCTCAAGGATGGCGCCCGCTCATGGCTCGTGAACCTGCCTGCGGGATCGATCTCCTCCTGGGGTGAGATTCACAACCGCTACATCGCCAACTTCCAGGGCACTCGCGACCGTCCTCCGGCCGCGGGTGACCTGCGCTGCATCAAGCAACAGCCAGGAGAGACCCTGTAGAAGTACATCCAGCGCTTCAACAGCGTCCGCCTGAAGATCCCCAAGGTGACGGACGAAGTCATCATCTCAGTGTTTTCCGATGGCGTCCGCGACATCAAGATGAAGGAGGAGCTCGCCATCCATGAGGAGTTGTGCACGACTCTGGAGCTGTTCAACATAGAGACCAAGTGCGCAAGAGCTGAGGAAGGGCGTCTCTCCCTCCTCGAGCTCCCTATTGCCGACCCAGAGGAGAAGAAGGCCAAGGTCAAGGACGTGAAGCGAAAGGGAGTGGCCGTACTCGCGGCAGAGCCGGACATGAAGCGTGGTTGGGACCACCCCGAGTCGTCCAAGGACAGCCGTCCGTTCTGCGCCTTCCACAATGTACATAGCCACAACACCAATGATTGTCATGAGCTCAGGGCCATCCGAGATGGACGCTTCGGTCGACACCCCGAGCGCAATGACCAGGGCTACGGACGAGGAGGAGGATGAGGCGGAGGATGCTGGGACAACCGTGACCCCCGCCAAGAGTGGCGCGACCGGCCTCGTGAGGACCACTGGCAGGAGCAGCCTCGTCAGGGCGCCTGTCGCGACCAGCCTCGTGAGGACTGTCCTCAGGGCAATCCTGGTCTTCCTCCACTGCCGCCACCACCAAGAAGGAACGACGACCATCATCAGGACGAGGGGCTGGGGGCTTCCAGGAACCACGCACCATCGCTTGCATCTTGGGTGGTGCTCAAGCCTCGGCTTCCCAGTGCATCTTCAAGCAGTTGTCTCGCGAGGTGAATGCAGCCCTCCCCAGGCTCGAGGCCACGCGCCCGCTCAGGTGGTCCAAGTATGCCATCACCTTCAGCTCAGCGGACAAACACGAGTGCGCGGCGACCGCCGACGTCCTCCCGATGCTCTGTTCACCCGTCATCAGCAATATCCATGTCACCAAAACCCTCATTGACGGCAGCGCGGGGCTCGGTGTACTGTCCGTCGAGACGTTTGACAACATCCAAGTGCCATACAATCAGTTTCAGCGCACCAAGCCTTTCTCAGGAGTGACTGATGGCTCCACCACCCCGAGAGGGGAAGTTTGTCTCCCTGTCACCTTCGGTCAGCGCGACAACTACCACACCGAGCTCGTTGACTTTGATGTTGCTCACATCCGTCTACCGTACACTGCCATCCTTGGGTATCCATCCCTGGCCAAGTTCATGGCAGTGACCCACCATTACTACAACGTCCTCAAGATGCCAGGAAGCGGTGGAATTATCACAGTGCCCTGCGAAGAAAGAGACACGGTGTGCTCCCTCGAGCGCGCCTTCCAAGTCACAGCAATGGAAGACCCTGACAGCAAGGGCGCGTACCCTCTTGAGGCCACCCCCAAGAAGAAGAAGCAGCTACTCCACATAGGGCTCAGGGGAGCGGCGCCTCTAGCAGTGCCACATCAGGATTAGCGCCCGCACCTGGGGCTCCTCCATCTCTCGCATAGGAAGGCGCGACCAGCACCCTCCTCGGGCAGGGTTCGGGGGCTCTCTTCTGGAGGGCCTCAGACCTGGCCAAGATCACAAGGGAGGCACTCGGGCGCCAAATGGAGGCATGCTTCGCGGCAAGTTTCCGTCAGGAGGGCACCGGGTGAGGAGCACCTGGCTCTCAAGAGTTCATCGTCAAGACCACCTAGGAGCTTCAGGAAGCAAGGGCAATACGAGGCGACCACCGCCCACCTAGTGCTGCTCCCGATGTAGGCGAGGGTGGCGAGCTATGTGTCTCCATTGACATCCCAGGGCTCAACCGGGCCGCATCTCAGGAACGCTTTTGGCCTTCGCACGCTGGCCGGTGCGAGGGTCCACCTCATAGTTATGTTCACATGCCATTTGGCCTGCCGAGCGTGGCAACCGCCTTCCAGCGCAACCTACGGAGCATCCTAGCAACCCAGGAGGCCAGGCATCACGTGGTCATGGCGGAGGTGGAGATGGTCCTCAGTGAGCCACCCGAGCCCTAGAGCCTCCCGAGGCTCAGGGTCTTGGCGGCACATGAGGAGCGGCTCCTTTAGCGCGTGCCTTCAGCTACCCCAACGCTCCTTTGACAACAAAACTAGGTGACATTTTAAAAGTTCATTTAGCTAGGAGCGCCCCCCGGGGCTAAATTATTCCCAGGTCGCGTGGGCCGGTCCCCGCAGCATGTATCCTTTTTACGTCTTTAGCTTACTTTACTGGGGGCGCCCCGCGGGCTGCATCATCCCCAGGCCGCTTGGGTCCGTCCCAACAGCATGTATCGTTCTCGCATCTACCTAAGCTATCCGGTTCCCATGCATGAGTTATTTATAGTCTTCACCTGCCCGATTGCCACCCACCACGGGAGCCACTCATGCCGGCATGGCGCTTGTGCTCGGTTCTGTCCGTGCAACACTGACAAATCCGTGCGGTCAAGCTATGGCTCATGGCACGCCCGCGCACGTCACCTCACCAGACCCTCGGTGCCTTCACCCTCTTGCGGAGTGTCGGGGGTTGGGTGCGACATATGCCAAAGGATGGCTTATCATGGTGGGAGCGAGTAGAACATCGTCGGTGCCTGTAAGCGGGATGAGGCGTAGACACGAAAGCCAGTGCACTTTACCCAGGTTCGGGGATCTCCTAGGAGATAACACCCCTAGTTCTGCTCTGCGGGGTCTCCGCATGATCACTAAGGCACTAGTGGTACAATGGTGCTCCTTGAGCTGTTTGCTAGAGGTGGAAGAAGGCAGGCACACTCTCTCCTCCTCTAGGTGTGAGTCTAGGTCTAACAGGTTGGAACCCTTTGCATGGGTGCCCTGGGGGGTTATATAGGCCTACCTATCCTAGGGGTACATTGGTAATCTGCCGGGTGTAGGACTCGGCTATCGCTGTCTCCGCCCGCTGTCTTCTCCGCCGGCTACTGGGGCCCGCCGCCTGGTGGGCCCCACCGACTGGTCTGGTATGGAGCCAACAGGCCGCTTCCGCCGCTCGCGGGTCTTGTCGGCTGCTGATCACTGTAGCCGTGATACTAATGACGCAGGCTTGGTCGGGGGAGCGTGGCTACAGTCCCGCCGCCTGGTGGGCGAGTATTGTAGCCACACTGCGTCCCATCTGGTTGATGGCGCTCGGGGCCCGAGGGAGGGATAAGCCGCATGTTGGAAGTCGGCTTCCCTTAGGCCCGGCTGCCCTGGCTTCCCCCATCTTCAGGGCTCTCACTGCCTGGTAGGGCCCGCCGCCTGCAAGCCATACCGATAGGCCGTCGTGGGAACAGGGCTCCGCCTGTCAGGAGTGACGTTTGGGGAGGAGAGGCAACCGTGCCGCGTCATGCGGAGATCTCCGCCTGTATGGGGCACAGTGGCCACGCCCGGCCCTGGATTCGGGGGGATGGCTACGTTGTAGCCATACCCTATCTTTGTCTCCTTGATGAGGGCGCAGACTTTGAGGGCGCCATGGGCTTACTAGGAGTCGGCCTGTCGTGAGGCCGTCTTCTGGAACTTGGCCGCCTTCGGCCAGTCGGCCGCTCGATCTACCGGTCGCCAGAAGGCGGAGATCTATCTTGACGTCTTGAGGGGTGCAACCAGCCCCGTTGTCTTGAAAGGTTCATGGGCTCGGGTGTAACACCCCGGTTGTAACTTTCCCAATTTTTACTCCAGCTCTTGCCGTTTCCGGTGTTAAGTTATTTTATTTTCTCGGGTTCGGGTTTTTGTATCCGTGTGTTGTTGTCGTTGTCATGCATCTCATATCATGTCATCATGTGCATTGCATTTGCATACGTGTTTGTCTCATGCATTCGAGCATTTTCCCCGTTGTCCGTTTTGCATTCCGGCGCTTCGTTCTCCTCCGGTGGTCATTTCTAGCTTTCTTTCGTGTGTGGGGATTAAACATTTCCAGATTGGACCAAGACTTGCCAAGCGGCCTTGGTTTACTACCGGTAGACCGCCTGTCAAGTTTCGTACCATTTGGACTTCGTTTGATACTCCAACAGTTAACCGAGGGACCGAAAAGGCCTCGTGTGTGTTGCAGCCCAACACCCCTCCATTTTGGCCCAAAACCCACCTAACCCTTCTCCATCATCTAGAGCGTTCGATCATGATCGTGTGACCGAAAACCGCACCTCATTTGGACTCTCCTAGCTCCCTCTATGCCTATAAATAGGTCCTCCTCGAAAATCTCGGATCCCCCTCCCCGAAACCCTAAAAATCGTCTCCGCGCGGCCGGACATTGTCCGCACCGTGCCGGACACCGCCACCAGCCACTCCCCGCCTGCCACGTGGCGTCGCGCCCCGCCGCCGCTGCCGCGGCCCGCGCGGCCCAGCGCCGTCCCCCCGCGGCCCGCTTCCGCCGCCGCCGCCTACCGCGCCCCGGCCGCTCCTCTCCTCCGCCGCTCCGCTGCCTCCTCGCCGGCGCGCGCGCCGTCGCCCGCCGCCCGTCTCGGCCGCCGCCATCCGCGCTGCCCCGTTGCGCCCGGTCGCCGCCGCCTTCGCCCGTTGCCGCCTCGCAGCCGCCGTCCTCGCCGCCGTCGAGATCCGGCCGCGGGAGCTCCAGATTCGGCCATCCCGCTGCCTCTCCGGCGAGATCCGCCACCGCCTCGGCTTCCGTGTCCTGGGTTGACTTTTCTCGCGGGGTGAATTTCTACTAAGTCCTTAAATTCCAGATCCATGTGCTCATATTCATCATGCTATATCTCCGCATCCGTAACTCCGTTTTTGGCATATAGCATATCAAAATGTTCATCTCAGAGAGTACATCATTTCATACCACTACATCATTTTCATTTGAGTTCATCTTGGTGCCCGAAACGCTGTTAGAAGAGGGCTACTTGAGATAATTGTCAGATCAGCTATTCCATTTAGGTTTTTGTCATTTTTGCCATGATTAATGTCAGGACCCCGACTCGATGTCACATCGATCTAGCCGGTAACACCTCATATCACTTTGCGGCCTCACGCACGGTATTCCCACAGGTGTCGCCTTACCTTTGCCCGGGACCGTTTGCGCCTTTTGGCTCACGTATATGATAGTGTCGCTAGCATCCATATGATAAAGAGCCCGGGCTGACATGACTAGTCGTAAACCCAAAGTGGCATAGACTTACAGGGACAGGCATCTATGACCCAGCTCCGAACGTGTCGGTCATCAGCAAATGGGTCCGGGCTGTAGCACTGGGCTAGCAGGACTCCGGTAAACCGGGCTGTAGCGGGCTAACAGGACTCCGGTACTCAAAGCGTGACATTTCCCCGAAGGGACAGACACAGGAACGAAGAAGGACACATGCCGGCCAGCCTAAGTGTTCCAGAGCAGTAGCAAGCTACCATGGCTCAGCGGTAACACTAGGAGACATTTCCCGGTAACAGAGGCTACTAAAGATAAACAACTAGATAGTCAGATCCCACACATACCAAGCATTTCAATCATACACACAATATGCTTGATATGTGCAAATACAACGAAGCATCACAACATGACTCTACGACATAAGTACTTTATTTAAGGCTCAGGGAGCCATACATAACATACACAAAGGTACGGGTCTCACGACCCAACATACAAGTCATACAGTCATACAACCAGCAGCGGAAGTACATTGTCTGAGTACAGACAACTAGTAAAATAAAAGAGGCTTGGAAAGCCTAGCTATACTACGTGGTCCATCACAAGCTCAGGGTCACCACCTGGGTCTTTAGCCTACTCGTTGATGTCAACGTCTACATAGAACCCATCAGAAGGGGTTGCAGCGTCTTCTGTAAAAATGTAGATTATAGCAACATGAGTACAAAGGTACTCAGCAAGACTTACATCAGATCCTACATACATGCATAGTATCAAGAAGGGTTGGTGGAGTTATTGCAGCAAGCCAGCTTTGACTATTGGCTAGGCTATCCTACGATACTCCAACTTGAAATGGTTTTGCGCACACGAGTCCACTACTCACCACTTCAATACACTACCGAGGATCCACCTCCGTCTTCCTACGGAAGAGCCATCCTCGGCACTCACACTTATCTTGAGGCTTTTAGTAGTTTCCATTTACTTGTCTATGAACTGTATAGGCAACCAAGTAGTCCTTTACTGCGGACGCGGCTATTCGAATAGATCATGTTAACCCTGCAGGGGTGTACTTCTTCATACATGTTTCCACCACTTAGCGTCTGCACACGACATGTGCTCGGCAGACTTCAAGCGAAAGCCGACGTGGGTGTAGACCACGACCTACCTAAACACTTAAGCCTCTAGTCCAGGTTTATCGCCTATTCAGGTTCCATCCGTAGGGAGTCCGGCCGAGGTTTCCCATACGGCCCCGAACGATGTGAACAGGGTTCCCGAGATACCTAACGGGTATTCGGTACACCAGGCCACGTACCTACCGCATCACAGCCCACCCCTACGGTCAGCGCTGTCCACGGCCTCCAGTAGGCTACAAACACCAGAAACTACTTGCAACTCCTGGACAGAGAGCTAGGGTGAATAAGAAGTCGAGTGGGGTCATATTTCAGGGCCCAATGCATGGTAGTAGCTGTATCTTAAATCACACATACAGATCTCAGTGCTTAAGGTCGGCTTCAATGAAACAACCCACCATGTACTCCTACATGGCCTCTCATCGATACCTTTACCAAATCGTGTTCACCACACCACTCTCATTACCGACATAATCATTTCACTCTAGCCATCACCCAGATGAACCAGACCTGACACGACTCTAAGCATAGCAGGCATAGCAGGGTAGGAACAACACATACATATGGCTCAATCAACTCCTACACATGCTAGTGGGTTTCATCTAGTTACTGTGGCAATGACAGGTCATGCAGAGGAAATGGGTTCAGCTACCGTAGCACACAGCAGTTTGAAACGTGTTGTCTTAATGCAGTAAAAGAGAGCAGGAGCGAGAACATGGGATTGTATCGATATGATCAAATGGTTGGTTGCTTGCCTGATGGTTCGATGCACTGATAGGGTTCTTCGTTAGGGTAATCACGGTACTCCTCGGAGGCAGAACCCTGTCGTAAAGGACAGCGATACACAACCATCACCAAACAATGTGCAACAATATGATGCATGCATGAAACATAGCAATATGAGTGTGTTGGACTAATGCAACTAAAACCAGAAGGGTTTGAACAAATTTGAATCAAAGATTCAAATTTCAAACTCAAACATGGCCTCTTTAAGTGCTTTTCCTTGTTCTGCTTGAAACATCAATTTAACTTGTTTGATCATGCATGAAAATAGTACAGATGGATAGATTGGATTTTTCTGATCATTTTTCATATATAATTTGTCCAATTTGGAGTTACAGAATAAAAGTTATGAATTTTTGAAGTTTAAATAATATTCTGGAATTTCCTGATTAAATTTAAATCCAGAAATTATAATTATTGCGCCAGCATGACGTCAGCATGACATCAGTGGTCAACTACGGCTGGCTGGGGTCAAACCTGACGTGTGGGGTCCACACGTCAGTGACAGGGGGGTTAAACAGGGTTAGTTTAATCCTAATTAGGGGTTAGTGGCGCTGGGGGCCCACTGTCAGTGTCAGGGGGTTAACCATTAGTGGTTAGCACTAATCCTAATTAGCTACAGGGCTGGGCCCACCTGTCAGGGACTCAGGAGGGTTCCTGCCGTGGTTAAAGTGGGTCAAACCCACCGGCGACGTGACGCCGGCGAGGCCCGAGACGGCGGCGCGACGCGGGATCGCGCTACAGGGCACGGGCGAGGCCGTGCTTGGGCTCGTTGGAGAGCCCTTGCTCCCGCGCGTCGAACGGTGGCCGTGGCTGGGCCTGGGGTGGCCGGAGTCGACGGCGGCGAGCTCGGCTGCGGCCGCCGGAGTTCGGGTGCGGTCGGGATCGGTGTTGCAGGGGGTTTGGGGAGGCGTTAGTGCGTGCTGCGTGCTCCTAGTGAGGTGTGGAGCACAATAGTGTGCTCGGTTGGGTGCTACGGTGACCGTGGCCACGACGGCGACATCGCCGGCGGCGTGGAGCTTTCGGCCAAGGTGGGGCTACGGCCTAGAGGTCGGAAGAGACCAGGGGAGAAGGGGGAAACGATCCGGGGGCTCACCGCGGAGCTGCAGGGATGGTTAGCAGGCTCGGGGACGCGCTGGAGACGACGAATTCGACGGCGACGATGGTCGGAGCCCGAAGAGGGGAACGGCGACGTGGCGGCGATGCAGGGCTTCCGGGGACCCGTGGAGCGGTGGGGAGGAAGAGGGGGTCGTGGCGGAGCTTCTGAGCTAGTCGGGGGAGCGAGGGGTGGCCGGAGACGGCTGCTGTGGCGAACGGCGGCGACGGTGGTGTTCGGCCGTGTGAGAGAGAGAGCGAGGGAGAGGAGGGAAGAGCCGGGGGAGAGTGAGAGAGAGCAGGGGGGAAGCGTGGCGTCGTCCAGGGGCATCGAGGCGAGGAGGGGAGGGCAGGCAGGCAGGAAGAGAGGTGGCGTGGCGCGGTGGCGCGCGCGCGCGCCGGCCACACTCCCCTCCCTCTGTCGGGACGAAGACGACAGAGGAGGGAGGTGGGCTGGGCCGGCTGCTGGCTGGGCCAGCCAGCTGGCTGGGCCGCACAGTGGAGGAGCCCAGGTAAGCTCCTCCTGTTATTTATTTCTGTTTTTCTAATTTCTGACATTTGTTTTGATCTAAATAATATATTAAATCATTTATTTAACTTATGCCAATTTTTGCAGGAGCTAGATATATTATTCCAGAGCTCCTTTATAAATGGCATAATATTTGGACATATATTAATATATATAAATAATATATTTCCAATGCAAATAATTATGCATTAATTCCAAATGCCCAAAAGAAATACCTATGAGCTCTTAAAAATATTGGTTTGATTTTTATCTCTGTCCAATATTTTCAGAGAGCAACATGAGCATTTTCTTGGACCTTTTTGGAGAAATTTTTATTTGGATCATTTTCAAAATGATTCTGAGGGTTTCACAGATCCCCATTTCAAATTAAATGGAAATTTAAACATGATGCACACACTCTGATGCATGACTAGCTAGGGTGTGACAATTAATGTGTGCATGCTATGCCCATGAGTTCTACATATGTTTTGTTAAGGGTTTGTCATCTTTCCAGAGGTGCAACCCATGTATTTTTGTGATGTGTGTGGTGACTAGCACAAGCTTGCAAAGTGGTGCACTCGGTAATTCTGATTTCAGGGACTTAGCAATTCCACTAAGTCCTTGACCTGTTTATCTCATGATGCCATATGTTCATGTTGTTTCCTAGTGATTCGTGCCTCTTTTTAGGATGATCAGTAAGGATGTTTTGTTAATATTGTAGTGCTCTATCCATCCATGTCTTTGTTTGCAATTATGTACCACCCTAGCTTGAGTCAATCGATCTCTACTTTTGCTACTTTGTGAAACTGGGCAGATTGTCAACTTGTTTGCAATTTTGCCGATGATGTTGTAGTTGATCCGTGCATGTTATGTTATTGTTCTTGCCATGTCTAGCTTGCATTTTGTGTGTTCTTGACGGGTGTATGCTTATCTTGTCATGACTTGCACCATAGTAAGTGCATCGAGCTCGTAAACATGCCTACTTGAGTTATGTTTCAGCATGTGCCAGTTTTCACTAAGTCCGAAAACTGATTATGTTTTTGCTATGTTCACATGCTTGCAATTGTATTTTCTGATCCCTTTTGGCTCAAGGTCACTAAGGGACTTTTGTTAATCTCTTTGACTATCTCCATGCCATGCTTTACTTTTCCATGTTCAGATCCTGTAGCATGTAGTTTTGTGGCTCCAAAGAGTGCTACCTGATCTGAAATTCCAGACAAGTGTTAATTTCACTAAGTCTGAGATCTGTTTGCCATATGCATTTTTGCCATGCTTGTTTGAACCTGTTAATGGATGAATTGGACGTAGCTCAGTGTTAGACTTTTGTTAAACATCTTGCATGCATCCCTGCCATGTATTTTATTTTCTTGTTTGGGTGTTGTAGCTTGTTCATCTCATTGCATTTAGATGGCTGCTTGCTGTAAATTGCAGAACGTGGCCATATTTGAATCGCTTGCCTTTTCCAAACCGTAACTCCGATTCTGGCGTTCTTTATATTGTTTTCAAGCGATTTCATCTCAACTTTCCAGCGGCACACTTGGACTTCCAAGTTGAGGCCAGGTTCTTTCTTTTCCTATCATATCTTGCATACACATCCCGCATCGCATCCCGCATAGCATCTCATCTTTGCATCTTCTTGTTTGGTCCTTGCACGTGGTTGATTGTATCCTTGTTGTTTGTTTGTCTTGTTTGGGTAGAGCCGGGAAACGAGTTCACTAAAGAGGAGCCCATTGAGTTTGCTTTCGAGGATCCAGTCAACTCTGACAACTGTGCAGGCAAGATGATCATACCCTCGAAATCACGACTATCTTTGCTATGCTAGCTTGCTCGCTCTTTTGCTATGCCAATGCTACGATGCCTACCACTTGCTTTCAAGCCTCCCAAATTGCCATGTCAAATCTCTAACCCACCATGTCCTAGCAAACCGTTGATTGGCTATGTTACTGCTTTGCTCAGCCCCTCTTATAGCATTGCTAGTTGCAGGTGAAGATTGGAGGACGTTCCTTGTTGGAACATTTATTTACTTGTTGGGATATGATTATATTGCTATGTTATCTTAATGCATCTATATTCTTGGTAAAGGGTGGAAGGCTCGGCCTCTCGCCTAGTGTTTTGTTCCACTCTTGCCGCCCTAGTTTCCGTCATATCGGTGTTATGTTCCCGGATTTTGCGTTCCTTACACGGTTGGGTTATAATGGGAACCCCTTGGTAGTTCGCGTTGATTAAAGCTTGTCCAGCAATGCCCAACCTTGGTTTTACCATTTGCCACCTAGCCTTTTATTTCCCTTGGGTTCTGCAGACTCAAGGGTCATCTTATTTAAACCCCCCCCCCCGGGCCAGTGCTCCTCTGAGTGTTGGTCCAAACTGTCAGCCGCTGGTGGCTACCAGGGGCAACTCTGGGCTGGCCTACCGGAAGTTTAGACAATCTGAGTGTGCCCTGAGAAAGAGATATGTGCAGCTCCTATCGGGATTTGTCGGCACATTCGGGCGGTGTTGCTGGTCTTGTTTTAACCTATCGAAGTGCCTTGAAGAACCGAGATACCGAGTCTGATCGGAATGTCTTGGGAGGAGGTCTATTCCTTCGTTGACCGTGAGAGCTTGTCATGGGCTAAGTTGGGACTCCCCTGTAGGGATTTGAACGTTCGAAAGTCGTGCCCGCAGTTATGGGCAGATGGGAATTTGTTAATGTCCGGTTGTAGATAACTTGAACCTTAACTTAATTAAAATGACTCAACTAAGTGTGTTACCGTGATGGCCTCGTCTCGGCGGAGTCCGGGAAGTGGACATGGTGTTGGAGTAATGTTTGCGCAGATTGCTCTCTAGTTTCTCGCTCGCGCTTTGCCTCCTCTTCTCGCTCTCTTTTGCGAATATGTTAGCCAACATATTTGCTAGTCGCTTGCTGCAGCTCCACTCATATTTTACCTTGCCTTACCTATAAGCTTAAATAGTCTTGATCGTGAGGGTGCGAGATTGCTGAGTCCCTGTGGCTCATAGATTACTATTACACCAGATGCAGGGTTTGATGATTCCGCTCCAGGAGAGGCGTTTGAGCTCAAGTGGGAGTTCGATGAAGACTCTCAACGTTATTATGTTTCCTTTCCTGATGATCAGTAGTGGTGCCCAGTTGGGGGTG
The DNA here is from genome assembly GCF_018294505.1 of Triticum aestivum. Taxonomy (NCBI): domain Eukaryota; kingdom Viridiplantae; phylum Streptophyta; class Magnoliopsida; order Poales; family Poaceae; genus Triticum; species Triticum aestivum. The sequence continues at coordinate 301,022,940 of NC_057797.1, forward strand.
ATCGGGGCCGTATCGCATGTTGGGTTATCTTTTATTTTGGCGCCGTAGTCGGGCCATGAGTGTTTGGTTGATGTAATGTTATTTATGTACTTGATTGACATGGCGAGTGTAAGCCAACTATGTTATCTCCCCTTTTATTATATATTACATGGGATGTTGTGAAGATTGCCTAACTTGCGACAAGTGCCTTCAAGGCGATTATGCCTCTAAGTCGTGCCTCGACACGTGGGAGATATAGTCGCATCGAGGGTGTTATATCGGGTTAGGCTACCCGTGGCCCATTACTCCGAGAGTAGTCCCCGAAGCTGGTGAGGGTCCACGGTTCGGGGAGCCTCAACAGTTTCCTCTACCGGGTGCTCTGAAGGAAGCTCCATCCGACTTCTGGGGAGCCGGTCGGTAGGAGTCAGATACGTCTAGTCGGATCCTTCTGAGATTTCGAATGCATCAGTGGGAACCAGGTGGCGTGCTTGCTAAGCTTCTCTGCCTGCCGTCCATCGTGGGCGTGCCACATGGCGCCGGCCAGCCGGGTCGGCCTGCCAGCCCACGCGCGTGACACTACGCGACTGCAGGCCGGGCCCTCCACCACCGGTCCTCGGGCTACGAGCAGATCGGCTATGGCCAAGGCGGGCGGTTTGGTTCCCCCGTGGAGTTACTACGCACGGTACCCGCGGGGTAAAGGCGGGAGCGTGGGGTCGTGGGCACAGTTAATCCCACGATCCCACGCCCACCCCTCGGCTTCGTAGCCCATAGGCTATAAGTAGGGGGAGAGGGAGCGGCGAAGCACGCGCACCCCTCCACCCCACTCTCCCTCCCTTTGCTTCTTCTCGCCGCAGTGCCCCGAGCCCCACCGAAGCGCTACCGCAGTTCGTCCGTCAACCTCTCGTCCCCATGGCGCGCGCTGAAGCCTGGGATGGCTCCAGAGTTCATGAAGACCACGTCGACTTCCTCCGCCAGATGCAGTGGCTGCCTAGCAGGGACTACGTGAGGGTTCACCTCGCGCCGGAGGGGGAGATCTCGCCGGCGCCGGAGGAGGGCGAGCGGGTCGTCTTCCGCTTGCACTGCCAGCGTGGCCTCGGCCTGCCGGTGAGCGGCTTCTTCCGGGAGTTCCTCGAATTCTACAACCTCCAGCCACACCACCTCACCTCGAACACGGTGGTGCTGTTGTCCGCCTTCATCACTCTGTGCCAAGGCTTCCTCGGCGTCCTCCCCATTATCAAGCTTTGGGGGGAGTTTTTCTACACAAAGCTCGACACGGTCGTCGCGGGCATGCCGACTCAATGCGGTGCCTTCATCACGGTGCGGAGGCCGGGAGGCGACAATCCATTTCCTCCCATCACGCTGATCCAGTCGGTGAAGATGTGGTAGCAGTCATACTTCCACGTGAAGATCATCCTCGTGGAGGGTGACTAGGTCAACCTGCCGACTTACGTTGCTGGCCCGCCGACCGGTAGGCGGCCCAACTGGTCGTATCGGGCCAACACACTATCTCCCTCTGGAGCCGCCGCCATCGCGCGGCTCCGGGTGTTGGTACCGTGGGAGGGTCTGACCGGGGCCGACTTGTTGTCCGCCTTCGTGGCGCGCCGGGTGCTCCCGCTCCAGGGCCTCCCTCACATGATTTGTCAGATGAGCGGGCATCGGGACCCAAGCCGGCTATGCACCAAGGAGATGCCTCACGCAGAGGTAGCTCATATGGTGAACTACCATGCGAACTGCAAGCTCACGGAAGAGTGGCGGTTTGGCAAGGAGCTGTATTCTCGTGCCACCCCCCCCCGCCTATGGTAAATTTCCTTTCCTTCTCTCTCTCTCTCTCTCTTTCTTTCTTTTTGCCAAGTTCCGTTTGCCTAACCTGACCAACCGGCTCTTTGAACATAGCTCCCTCCTCCAGCCTACAGCCAGCGCCACGGGGCCGGAGCGTCAATTTCTCCCCGACCGAGCGGAGAGCGACGTGGATGACCCCGACTTGGGAGCGGCAGCCTTGGAGGACGACGCCGAGGGAGGGGACGGTGGAGCAGGCGGCTCGGGGCTCGGAGCCGGCCCCGAGGACTGGCCAGATGACGACGCGGGGGAAGTCGTCCCGCGCCGCCAGCCGGGGTCCGACCAGCAGGGCACAAGCTCGTCTGCCGCGCCAGCAGCCCTAGGTGGTGCACATAAGCGCAGGGCCGCGCCGAGCCTGTTCGGCAGCCGGACGAAGAAGCCCAGGGGCTCGGCCGCGGCGACCAAGCGGGATGAAGCGGCCACGAAAGCCATCCGCTTCCGCAAGGCGTTGAAGGAGGCGCAACTGGTTTCCATGTAAGTATTATATTCCTCTCGTACTTTATCCGTCCTTGCTGATCTTGTCTGAGTTTCTTCGCTTTGTTTCCCTTGATCTAGGGCCCCGCTCTCTCTTGAGAAGCCGACCACCGCCTCCATCATGGGGTCGGCGGAGACTTCCACCACCCCTCGGCGGATCGATCCAGCCGCCGACTTCTGGGAGGCGACGAAGCGGAACACGCGGGAGGCACGCGAGGAGCAGGAAGCCGCCCGCCTGGAGAAGGCGGAGGCAGACAGGGCGGAGGCCGCCGCCGTGGCGAGGGAGCAGGCCAAGGAAGTCGCACACCGTCAGTCGGCGATGTTTGTTATCCCCCTGAACTCTACGCCGCCACCACTGGAGTTCATGGTGCAGACTGGGGAAACCGGCAGCGAGCACCCTATCATGGAGAGGGACAGCGGCGACGTCACCATGCCGGACGTAATCGTGCCCCTGCCACCACCTTATGAGGAGGCGCGAGACAAGCAGCCGGCCGACCCGCCGGCGCCACCAGCCGGAAACAAGATGGTGATGGGCCCGACTCCCGGGGTCCGCACATCCTTACGCCGTCGGCTCGCGAAGGCAGCCTCGGCGCCACGCCCGCTGGAGACCGGCACCACAAGCACCTCGATCCCAGACACCGAGGTGACCAGTGCCCCGCCCACTGGGTGGGTGCGGGGAGGCTTGACAGGCCCTCTAAACAAGGTGATCCTGGACGTTCAAGCCAAACTCCTCGCCGAGGCCGACGCTCTCAAGCTTTGAACAAGGCATTCCTGGAATCGCGAGAGGCCATTCGGGTACGCTTCTTGCTTCTTCATTTTTAATTCTTGTATTGCTTTGTGGGGGCGCGCTAGCGACCCACTTGGTGTAGTCCCCTAGTTTCAGGCCGGCTGCTAAGCAGGCGGCCCGAAACTTTGATTACCAAGCTCCGAGTACTAATATCTTTGCTGCAGGACTATCATAACCTCAGTGCGACCACCTTCAACTCCAAAGTCCAGGAGTTGGATCAACGTGTCATCGATTTGTCGGAGAGACGCAGTAAGACTTCTTCTTTATCCGCGGGGGCGCGCTGGCGCACCCGTGGGCTGTAGTCCCCAAGATTTGGGCCGACAGCTGAGCAGTCGAGCCGGATCTTCCTGGCAACTTCATCTTTCTTCGTTGATTGTTGATGTCCTTTCTTTTTCTACTTTTTGCAGAGGCCAACGACACCCTTCAACAGCAGCTGGGTGAAGCCAGCACCGCACTGCGTGCCAAGGAGGTGTACTACAGCAAGCTGGCCGAAGAGCGCGACCGGCTTGTCGTGCAACTGGCGGAGCAGGCGGAGCTTCTCAAGAAGGCTCAGAAGGAGGTGGAGGACAAGGAGGAGGGTCTCCTTGCTGAGTTCGAGATCGAGCACTCCGCCTAGACCGACAAGGAGGTGATCCTGAAGGCCGGCTTTGGTGATATCGAGGACATGGTCGACGTTAAGCCGCCTTCTTTATTCTTTCTTCAAACCGCCGGCTTCTGATCAAGCCGACTTCTCGTTTCTATTCTGACTGTTTGCTTTTTTGTCCTGGCAGACTTCTTCCTAGGTTACTCTAGTGCCGCCAACCAGGCTATTGAGGCCGACCGCGAAGGAGGAAGGGTAGAAGGCGAGGAGATCATCGCCAATGCCCCTCGCACTCTCCGCGAGAAGCTTCTCAGCATCCAGGCTCATCTTCGGCTGACTCATTGGATATTGCGCCCCCTTCAGCGTGTCGGCGCCCAGGCAATCGCCGCTCTATAGCCCGACATGCCGGCTCCGCGCACCCCCAGCCGGACTGCCAACTGGCTGGAGGTGGCGGCCGGCCGTCTTGAGGCATGGAAAGGCTCCTTGGCTCGGGCCGGAGCATGCCGGGCGCTGGAGTTCGTCAAGCGTGGTATCCTGGGCTAAATCTAGCCCAGTTGACCACGTTTCGCCAGGAATCCCAGGAGGAGCTGGCGGTGGTGGAGGGTGAGCTTGTCAGGCGGGCGGCAATGATCGTCGAGTACACCGACACCGGCGTCTACATCCCGGAGCTGGCCAAGAACGGTGCTGAGGCACCACCGGAGTGGTTTGGGCTGAACCCGGAGGATGGCGAGGAATCGGCCCAGGTGATCGATTCCAGTGACGAGGGAGAAGATGAAGAGCAGGAGGAAGGTTAAGAGGAGGCACCAGAGGTCGGAGCGGACGGCCAACCTCAACTCGACCGCGTCTCCAGCAACGAGCCGCACCCGAGCGAGCTGGCTTCTGCAAAGGGCGACCAAGCGGAGACCGACCAACCGGCCGCCCAACCAGCCGGCACCACCGACTCTGCCATTCTGCTGACTCTGTCTGCTGCTTCCTAGGCGGCTATTTAACTTTGTTAATTTCACACAATCCCACCCGCTGGGTGTATTTCAAACTTCTGTTGCATATCGACAAGGGCCTTTTGATGTGTAAATATCTTATCCGAGTTCTATCTTTCCTTGCCTTCTGTTCTTTTGGCTTTTTTCCTTTGCCGCCTTCCCTTGGTTGCCGTCTTGCCAGCCGAACAGCCGCTCTGCGGACTATGGCTAGGTCAAGTACTTAGCCACTTTCGGGAAGGCAAGTACTTAGCCGGCTAGAGTTTCCTGGCAAGTTAAGTAGAAGCCGGCAGGCCGGCTGCTTGGCAGCCTGTCGGTGAGGCGAGAAGCTAGCTTGGACTATGTGTATGCTTTAGGTCCTTAGCCATTTTTCATGCAGACGCCCTTTTCGCCTTAGCTCCTGCTGATTGAACAATCGCTCTGCGAGCTGCAGCCTCTGGTAGGACAAAGCTAAGGTGCCAACACATTACTTGTCCGCTGCAGGAAGCATTTCATAGTACAAAGTGGCAAGTCCCTGGGTCGGCTGGTCGAACCTGGTGCCAGACGGTCTAATGGGATAACACAAATGACAGGCGTAATACTTATCATATAGATAAAAGAGGGCAATCCCCGAGCTCTTCTCGGGGGACCCGGAGTCTTCATACTTAATACAAAAGTTGACATGATACATACTGCTTTTAACTGTAAAACCTTCGAAGGAGATTCACATTCCATGGTTGCTCCGTCTCCTTGCCAGAGTCATCTCTTTGGCGTTCTCGAGGCTTCTGAGCGTCGATGAGGTAGTAGGAGTCATTGCCCAACACCTTGCTGATGATGAAGGGGCCTTCCCAAGGTGCCGAGGGCTTGTGCTGGCCGCATGTTCGCTGGATCAGCCGGAGCACAAGGTCTCCTTCTTGGAAAGATCTTGGCTTGACCTCTCGGTTATAGTATTGGCGCAGACTCTGCTGGTAGATGGTGGACCGGCTGAGTGCCAACAGCCGGCCCTCTTCCAACAGATCGATGTCGTCTTGTCGTACTTCTTCTGCCTCCTCTTCGGTGTATATGGTGACTCGAGGGGAGTCGAATTCCATGTCCGTCGGGATGACGGCTTCGGCACCATAGATGAGGAAGAAAGTAGTGAAGCCGGTTTACTTGTTCGGGGTTGTGCGCAGACTCCAAAGGACGGCCGACAGCTCGTCGAGCCAGCAGCCGGCCGAACGCTCCAGAGGCTCGACCAGTTGGGGCTCGATGCCGCACACAATAAGGCCGTTTGATCGCTCCACTTGGCCGTTTGACTACGGATGGGCTACAAACGCTAAGTCCAGTCAGATGCCCTTTGTCGCGCAGAAACGGGCCAAGGCGCCTTTGGCGAAATTCGTGCCATTGTCGGTGATGATGTTGGGTGGTATGCCATACTGGATGGTGATGTCGAAGATGAAAGTCATAGCTGTCGGGCCATTCAATTTCTTGATTGGTTTTGCTTGTACCCACTTGGTGAACTTGTCCACTGCGACAAGCAGATGAGTCATGCCACCTCGTGCTGTTTTGAATGGTCCCACCATGTCCAGACCCCAAACAGTAAAGGGCCAGGCAATGGGGATAGTCTTGAGTGCAGAAGCCGGCTGATGAGGCTTAGAGTGGAACTTCTGGCACCCTTTGCATTTCTGGGCCAACTCTTTGGCGTCTTCTAGAGCAGTCGGCCAGAAAAAACCATGGCAAAATGCTTTGGCAACAAGTGCTCTTGAAGCCGCGTCGTGACTACACTCGCCTTGATGGATATCTTTGAGGATTGCTTGGCCTTGCTCCGGCTCCACGCAGCGCTGGTAAACACCAGTGACGCTGCGCCTCACAAGTTCTCTGTTGACGATTGTGTACGCTGCAGCCCGGCGTTGCACCTGCCGGGCCGAGATCTCATCAGTCGGCAGTTTTTTGTTCACCAGGAAGTTGAGGATGGGGTGGGCCCATGAAGGTGCTGCAATTTCTTCGACTGCCAGGACTGCTACTTGCACGAGGGCGGTTGCGCTGGGAGGTGGTGGGTTGGAGTCGGTTGTCGCTTGCTGAATTGATGAAGTCCCCGGGCCGACTACTGCAGTCCCCGGGTCGGGCTCTGAGGTCCCAAGGCCAAGTGCAACTCCTGCAGTCCCTAGGCCGCCTGCCGAAGTTCCCGTGCCGGCTGCTGGGGCTCTTAAGTCGGATCCGACTGCTTTAGGAGGAGCCAGCACAAAGATGGAATGCAACTCTGGGGATGGTTTAATAGACGGCTTGAGGAGGCGTTGCAGGGCGACGCCGGCTGGTATTGATTGCCGGGATGGAGCCAATTCGTGCCAAGGCGTCGGCTTGCTCAGTGTCATTTCTTGGCACGTGGAGGAACTCACACCCTTCGAAGTATCCATGAGTTGCTGTACGAGGAAGCGGCAGCTGGCCGTATTTGCATCCTTGGCGTCCCAGTCGCCCGATGACTGTTGGACCACCAAGTCAGAGTCTCCATAGCACAGGATCCGACGAATGCAGAGTTCCTTGGCAAGACGTAGCCCGTGTATAAGCGCCTCATGTTCAGCTCCGTTGTTGGAGGCCGCAAAGTGAATTTGCAGCACATATTTGAGCTTGTCGCCTTTGGTATAGGTGAGGACGATGCCGGCTCCTAAACCGGTGCGCATTTTTGAACCATTAAAATGCATCCGCCAATGGGTGGAATCTGGCGCTGGCGGCAGGTGCTGGGTCTCGGCCCAGTCGACGAGGAAGTCGGCCAGTGCTTGTGACTTGATGGCGGTGCGAGGCTGGTAGTAGATGGTGTAGGGGGCCAAATCTATGGCCCATTTGGCCACTCGGCCTGAGCCATCTCGACTTCCAATGATCTCGGCAAGCGGAGCTGTGCAGACCACAGTGATTGGGTGCTCTTGGAAGTATGGCTTCAGCCTCGTGGAAGCAAAGTGCATGCCATAACACATCTTCTGGTAGTGGGGATAGTTCAGCTTGGAAGCGGATAGTACTTCGCTCAGGTAATACACCGGCCTTTGGACTAGTAGGGCTTTGCGTTCTTCCTTGCATTCCACCACTATAACTGTGCTGACCACCCGGATGGTAGCGGCGATGTACAGGAGCATGGGCTACTTAGGAGTCGGGGCTGCCGGGACAGGCGGGGCGATCAACATTTTCTTGAGCTAGAGAAAAGCTTCATCCGCCTTGTCGTTCCACTCGAAAAAAGTGGTCTTCTTCATTAGCCGATACAGGGGAAGAGCCTTCTCGCCCAGTCGACTGATGAAACGGCTGATGGATGCCAAGCAGCCGGTGAATTTTTACACGTCCAGTAGTTGGGTGGGCACCTCCATCCTCTTGATGGCCTTGATCTTCACAGGGTTGCACTCCATGCCGCGCTCTGAGACCAAGAAGCCAAGAGGCTGGCCGGCTTGTACTCCAAAGACGCATTTCTCCAGGTTGAGCTTGATATGAAATTGGTGCAGATTCTCAAAGGTCTCCTTGAGATCTTCTAGTAGCGTCCCACGCTTCTCCGTCTTCACCACCACATCGTCCACATAGACATGAGCGTTTCTGCCGAGTTGCTTGAGGAGACACTTCTGCATGCATCGTTGAAATGTGGCGCTGGCATTTCAAAATCCGAACATTATGGTAAGGTAACAGAAGGCTCCGAATGGCGTGATGAAGGCAGTCTTCAGCCTATCGGCCGGGGTCAGCTTGATCTGGTGATACCCGGAGTATGCATCCAAAAAACTCAAAAGTTCGCATCCGGCTGTAGAGTCAATCACTTGGTCGATTCTTGGCAGAGAAAATGGGTCTTTGGGGCATGCTTTGTTGAGGCTGGTATAATCGATACACATGCGCCACTGCTTGTTCTTCTTTGGTACTACGACAGGGTTGGCTAACCACTCTGAAAGAACATCTCCATGACGAAGCCGGCTGCCAGAAGCCGGGCTATCTCTTCTCCAACAACTCCTCTTTTCTCTTCTGACAGGCGGCGCAAGGGCTACCGGACTGGCTTGGCAGCAGGTTGGACGTGTAGCTTGTGCTTGGAAAAATCTGTCGGAACACCCGGCATGTCCTTGGGGGACCATGCGAAGATGTCTCGATTCTCACGGAGGAAATCGATGAGCTCTCCTTCCTATTTACTATCAAGGTCTGCGCCTATGATAGCGTACCTCTCCGGGTGCTCCGGGTCCAAGGGTATCTTCTTTGTTTCTTTGGCCGGCTTGAACGAGCCCTCGGCTTCCGACTCCTTGGGGTTCGGTGACATTTCCGGCTGCTCACCTGCCGTTGCCACAACCCGGTCAAGGAGCCTCTTCTCTGCTGCGATCACGAGGGACTCGGCCAACCGGCTGCTCTCTGCAGCGCAGGCAGACGACTTCTTGTAGTCTCTTGCTATGGTCAGGATCCCCTTGGAGCTCGACATCTTCATCTTGAGGTAAGCATAGTGGGGAACTGCCATGAACTTGGCCATGGCAGGCCGCCCAAGTAATGCATGATAAGGGCTCTCAAGGTCCACTAATTCGAACCAAACTGGCTCTTGGTGGAAATGACTTTTGTCCCCGAAGAGGACATCTAGCTGAGTCTTGTGGATCGGTGAGTAGGAAAGGCCAGGAACTATGCCATGGAAAATAGTCCGACTGGGCTCAAGATGTCTCTGCTTGATCCCCAACTTCTCCATGGTATCTTTGTACAGAATGTTGATGCTGCTGCCGCCATCTATCAGGACTCGGGAGAAGCGAGCAGCTCGCCTCTCTGTGGCAAACGTGGCATTCAACACCAAGGCATAAGAGTCGGGGTTTGGCATTACCTCCGGGTGGTCAGCCCTGCTCCAGTTGATGGGCTTCTCTGACCTATGCATGAACTTGGGGGTCTCTGATGCTACTGCATTCACTTCCAGTTGCTGCTGCCATCTGCTGCGCCTGTCGTCGGCCACGCTGGTGAACACGACGTAGGCCCCATGCTGCTCGGGGTAATCATCTTGTATGGCACCGACTGGCCGGGCCGCCGGCTGCTGAGGAGGAGGAGGCGGCGGGCCTGCTGGCGGAGGAGGCTGGAGTCTGTCGCCCTTGGCGATCCTGTTGAGCCAGTGCCACTTCCATGTAGTGTGATTGGATGGGTTCACACCGCTATGGAACTTGCAAGGTGCATCAAGAGTCTGCTCGTACGAGAAAGCGGGCAGCCAGTTCGGCTTACCGCCCTTCTGGCGCTTGGGAGGAGGAGGCCCTTCTGGCTGCTGATCTTCAACTGTCCCCACATGCCGGCTCGTGGAAACCGGGTGCATGGCCTTGCGCTTGTTTTTGTTCGGTTGCTGTCGCCGACTGGAGTCACCAGCCGGGGTCCGAGGAGCTTGAGGGGCCACCTTGCCCAATACGTTGACTTGAATCTCCGCCTTCACGGAGGAGTCGGCCGTGGCGTACTTGTCTGCTATGATTAGTAGTTCGTCAAGGATCGCCGGCTCGTCGCAAAGAAGCTGATGCTTGAGGAGCGTGCCCTCTCGGCACCCGGCAGTGAAGTACTCGATGGTCTACACCTCGTGCACACCCTCACATGAGTTGTGCAACTCGGCCCAGCGCATAAGATAGTCGCTAGTCGACTCGTTGGGGCCTTGGACGCATAAGGAGAGTTGGCGGGGCTTGGGCAGCTACTTGTACATGCTGGTGAAGTTGCGGATGAATGCTTCGGTGAAATAAACCCACCTGTTGACGCTACGGGGCTTCAGGCTGTTCAGGCATGTCCGGGCCGTGCCCTGGAGCATGAATGGAACGTACTTCACGGCAACGCGCTTGTTGCCGTTGGCGATGCTGACGGCTGTGGAGTAGTCGACCAGCCAGTCCTCCGGCTTCACGGAGCCGGTGTATTTGGGTGTATCTCTTGGGAGAGTGAAACCTTTGGGGAAGGGCTCATCTCGGATCCGATGGTCAAAACAAGGCGGACCCAGCTTATCCTCTTCTTCTAGCGATAGGGATCGATTGAGACGATTGATCCGATGGCAGGCGTCATTTTCTCTGATTCCTTCTCGGCGGCCAAGGCGGTCGCCGAGTGATGGGTGATCAACAGGCAGCAGGGAGACACGCCTCTCCCTGCGGGGAGGAGGAGGCGGATAGTCGTCTCGCTGCCATAATGCTCTTGGGCGACCGTCTTGGTCGCGCTCGATGGTGATGTGAGTCTGGCTGTGGCTGGTAGCCGGCTCCTTGTTTCTTCTATCATGGATGCCACCAGTGGGCGTCCGGGATGTTGCGCCTTGGTCTCGTCGAGGAGGCGAATCGTTGTTTTGCTGGTTGGGCGCTTCAGTCCAGCTCCCGACATCTTGCTGCTCAGCAGCCTCGTCGAGGAGCTGCTGAACTCACTCCGTCATGTGGCGACGCTCGTCGCCCTCAAGCTTGTCTAACTCGTCTGCTGCTGCCTGGGCAGCTCATATGTTCTCCGTAGGCGTGGCGTAGACGTGACGATCTGTCCTGAACATGCTGGCGATGGTCGCGCCACGCTGCCGGACCAAGCCAATGTGGCTAGGCCCACCAGGAGCCGGCGTGCCGCCGCTGACACGGTCCATTTTCCACAGGTAGGCCTCCGAAAGGGGTCTCATGCTGGCCAGCCGGTTGGCACTCTCGATGAGCTAGACGCGGCGCGCTTCCAGCGTCTCGGCATCGTTGTCTTTCGGGATAGGCGCAGCGAGGTCTTGCATTGCTGTCAACAATGGGTCCTGGCCACCTTCGCCAGAGTGCTCGCCGTGGCTGATGACGAGCACCTCCGTAACGGTGCTGCTGCCGCTGTCCCCGCGAGAAAGCATCTCATCGTAGACCACCACGTTGGAGGGGAAAGCGTCAAGCAACGCCTTGTCAGAGTCGACCAACATCGGGTCAGTGGAGCCAACCGACTCCAAGTCAGTAGCAGGCTCGCTGGCGACGTGGAGCTGATCGAGGAGGCTCACGAGGTGGCTCTCAGGGCCAACGGTGCCCGCATCAGACACGGGCTCGTCGGAGAGGCGAATCACGCCAACAAGATCGGCGAGGCAGCTCGCCGCGCAGGTGACCTCCGCGCCATGCAGCGCGTCGGTGCAGACGCCGTCTGGCGCGCCGGGCTGGCTGCGCTCGCCAGGAAGGAACAAGGATCCCGTCTATAGCAGGTCTCCGGGAGATGGTGCACCTTGCGCCACGGTGGGCGCCAAATGTCGGGGGTTGGGTGCGACATATGCCAAAGGATGGCTTATCATGGTGGGAGCGAGTAGAACGTCGCCGGTGCCTGGAAGCGGGATGAGGCGTAGACACGAACGCCGGTGCACTTTACCCAGGTTCGGGGCTCTCCTAGGAGATAACACCCATAGTCCTACTCTGCGGGGTCTCCGGATGATCACTAAGGCACTAGTGGTATAATGGTGCTCCTTGAGCTGTTTGCTAGAGGTGGAAGAAGGCAGGCACACTCTCTCCTCCTCTAGGTGTGAGTCTAGGTCTAACAGGTTGGAACCCTTTGCATGGGTGCCCTTGGGGGTTTATATAGGCCTACCCCTCCTAGGGGTACATTGGTAATTTGTCAGGTGTAAGACCCGACTGTTAGTGTCTCCGGCCGCCGGCTTCTCCGCCGGCTGCTGGGGCCCACTGACTGGTCTAGTACGGAGCCGACAGGCCGCTCCGGCCACTCGCGGGTCTTGCCGGCTGCCGATCACTGTAGCCATGATGCTAATGATGCAGGCTTCGTCGGGGGAGCGTGGCTACAGTCCCGTCGCCTGGTGGGCGATTACTGTAGCCACACCGCGTCCCATCTGGTTGATGGCGCTTGGGGCCCGAGGGAGGGATAAGACGCCTGCTGGAAGCCGGCTGCCCTGGCTTCCCCCGTCTTCAGGGCTCTCACTGCCTGTTAGGGCCCGCCGCCTGCAAGCCGTATCGATAGGCCGTTGTGGGAACAGGGCTCCGCCTGTCAGGAGTGACGTTTGGGGGGAGAGGCAACAGTGCCGCATCATGCGGAGATCTCTGCCTGTATGGGGCACAGTGGCCACGCCCGGCCCTGGATTCTGGGGGATGGGCTACGCTGTAGCCATACCCTGTCTTGTCTCCTTGATGAGGGCGCAGACTTTGAGGGCGCCACGAGCCAACTGCTAGGGACCGGACTCTTTGGAGGACGCTCACTAGGAGTCGGCCTGTCATGAGGTCGTCTTCTGGAACTCGGCCGCCTTCGGCCAGTTGGCCGCTCGACCAACCGGCCGCCAGAAGGCGGAGATCTATCTCGACGTCTTGAGGGGCGCAGCCAGCCCCGTTGTCTTGAAAGGTTCAGGGGCTCGGATTAGGCTACCCGTGGCCCATTACTCTGACACGGAGTGACCAGTGGCAGACTGGCAATCGTAGTGCCAATTTGTATCCCTCCTCATGCTAACTTGCAGGAACCTCCTAAGGACAACAGTGGGCGGTACCGCGGGCTCCCTCTCCTCCCATGCAATTCGATTGCGTGTTAAAAGGGGGGCTCCTGAGCATCGTGACTCAAGAGCACTTACTGGCTCTCCAGCTCTCACCCCCTGGCCTTAACCATGTCATTGCGACCTGGCATACCAGCGGCGGCTGAGCTCGCTCGAGGGCCGGGACCTGATGATGTAGAGCACATAGAAGAGCGTGAAGAAGAGGGAGAGGCTCGCACGGCCCTAACCTAGTTACACTATGGTCATCGACGCACGAGTCTGGTGCAGCACAAGGAACCAACTCTGGACTACCAAGATAAGTTTCGCGCCTAGGTCGACCAAGCGCTACGGCATAAAATTCCCACCTCTCGCAGCCCTGCTGTGGTGACGTCGCCTCCCTTTCCTACCTCTCGGTGGCTTCTTGCACGCTTAAGGGGACCTCTTGAGGATCGCACCTCAGGAGCTCTTAGTGGACCTCGGGCCGCTCACCTCCTAGCCTTGACCACGGTATCGCGACCTGGCATACCAGCAACGGCTGCAGCCTGCCTGGGGACCGGGACCTGTCGGCGTCGAGCACCAAGCTGCCACGGGTGAGGGAGTCCTTGACTAAGGGGTCCTCGTGCATCCGGTCTCCTATCTATGGGCCGGACTGATGGGTTGTGAAGACATGAAGACCGAAGATTGCACCATGTCCGGATTGGACTCTACTTGGCTTGGAAGCCAAGCTTGGCGACCGAAGATTCCTTTTTATGTAACCGAATCCATGTAAACCCTAGATCCCCTCGGTGTCTATATAAACCGAAGGGGATAGTCTGGAAAGGACAGCGCATATACTCATTACCATACCCACATAGGCTAGACTTCTAGGGTTTAGCCATATGATCTCGTGGTAGATCAACTCTTGTAACAATCATATTCATCAAGAGCAATCAAGCAGGAAGTAGGGTATTACCTCCATAGAGAGGGCCCGAACCTGGGTAAACATCGTGTCCCCTATCTCCTGTTACCATCGATCCTAGACGCACAGTTCGGGACCCCATACCCGAGATCCACCGGTTTTGACACCGACATTGGTGCTTTCATTGAGAGTTCCACTGTGTCATCGATGAAAGGCTCAATGCCTCGCCTTATCGTTAGAGGAAACATCACCGCAGGGGTAGTTTTGGCCCTGGGCCAAACCCTCCGGCTGGGCGACTTTACTATGATCGCCCGTTTGGCCGCAGAGCCGACGATGACCTCACGAGCCATCAAAAATCCCCTTCTCATAAACTATGAGCACTCCAAGCAGATGGATCCGGTCGAGCTTTCGTCCTTAAACGAGCTCCTAGATCGCATCGCTGCTTTGGGAATCATCACAGATTACAATCAGATCGGGCCTAAGACCGATCAGGGAAAAGCTGAAGCTCCACCTGGCACCCACTAGATCGCGGCAGTCCTGGAGCAGGATGGCGAGTCTTCTTCTATATCGAAGACGGGTTGCCGTTCATAAAGAGCTGGATACTCACCCGCAAAAAGACGCAACCAGCCCTCCGAACATAGCCTCGGACAGCGGCTCCAAACAATCAGAAGATGTTCCGGAACCCGGACTATCCAGTCCGGAAGGTTGTCGAACCTCAGACAACTGGTTAGGTCATAGAGGCTCTGATGAGCATAAAGCAGCAATCTCAGGAGAAGGTCCACCACTTTTGGGCCAGATTCCTCCTTGTCAAGAACAAGGTAAAAGATTGTCGTGACGAGGACGCAATATCAGTGTTCTGCAAAATCTGTGCGGACGAAGGAATACTCAACACCATCAATCGACACCGCATACTCAAATTCGCTGACTTAGCAACCATTGTACAAAAATACAGTGTGATGGAGAGCGCCTGGGAAACTCAAGCAGCTCACTGGGAACCATCGGTCCCAGCTCAACTCCCCCTACAGGCGAAAAGGGTGAACCCTCGTGGCACGCCCAGCCCGACAGTCAAGAAACACAAAACCGCTACGCGGCATGGCACCATTCTCGAGGGGTGGCTTGATGGCCCATGCAAAATACATACAACAACAAACACCGTGGCAACCCACAGCTTAGAGCATGTTGGATACTATGACAGGTAGGCAAGAGCGGCCAGGACATCCTTATTAAGGATACCCCAGAACAACGCCCCTAGAAGACGACCACCCAAGAGTATAGACAGTCTTCGAGACATTCACTTAAAATAGCAAGCGCAAAAGGGCACTTCGCGAGTTCAAGAAAGTCTGCCAAGTAGCTGTAATAAACCCATGGAACGACACGGCTATAACATTCAACGCCGGTGACGAATCAAAGTACAGAATAGTACGAGCGCCTGCCGCGTTAGTACTCAGTCCCATCGTGGACGGGGTTCGACTTACCAAGGTCCTCATGTACGGTGGCAGAAGACTAAACCTCATTTATGAGGACACACTCCATAAAATGGGAGTAGACAGGAGTCGCATCAAACAAAGTAACACAACCTTCCAAGGAACTATTCCTAGTCGGGAGGCGCAGTGCGCGAGCAAAATCACACTTGACGTGGTATTCGGATCGCCAGAGAACTATCGATCCGAATAAATAACCTTCCAAGTGGCCCCTTTCAGCAGCGGATATCACGCCATGTTGGGGCGGGATGCTTTTACACGCTTCCAAGCAATACCTCACTACGGATATATGAAGCTCAAAATACCCGGACTAAATGGTATAATCACTCCCGCCAGTGACCCGGACATAGCACTCCGCGCTGAAAACAAAACCGCATCCCTGGCCTTGGAGGCGCTATCCAAAGCCCTCGCGGCCGAGGAATTAACCGCCCTATGCTCCATAGTGAATAGGGACGATGTGATCCTCGACAAACGCTCCAAATCCCCTCGTTTAAACTGGCAGAAGAAATAATTAAATTCCAGGTCCACCCAACGGACCCCAAGAAGACGGCATCCATCGGAGCTCAACTAAACCCAGCAGTTGACACCGCACTACGAGAATTACTGTGTGAAAACTGGGACATATTTGCCTGGCACCCTTCGGATATGTCAGGGATCCCACACAAGTTGGCCGAACATAGCCTTAATATATCAAAGGGGTTTAAACCAGTTAAGCAAGCACTGCGATGCTTTTCCAAACCCAAGCGACAAGCCATGGGGGAGGAGCTGGCCAAACTCATAGACGCCAGATTCATTACAGAAATCAAACATCCGGACTGGCTAGCAAACCTGGTGATGGTGCCAAAGAAGGACAAATCCTGGCGCATGTACGTCGTTTTCAAAGACCTCAACAAAGCCTGCCCTAAGGATCCCTTCCCCCTCCCCCACATTGATCAAATCATTGACGCCACCGCAGGACGCAACTCACTGTGTTTCCTCGATGCATACTCCGGATACCATCAAATGAAATTGAAGGAATCCGATCAAGCTGCAACTGCATTTATCACCCCATATGGGCCATTCTGCTTAAATAACATGCCCTTCGGGCTCAAGAATGCCGGCGCCACATATCAACGCATGATTCAAACATGCCTAGAGAAACAGATCGGCAAAACAGTAGAAGCTTACGTTGATGACGTCGTCATCAAAACCAGGCATGTGGAAACACTAATAGACGACTTACGTCTTACATTCGGCAACCTCAGGGCGTATGACATCAAGCTCAACCCGGAAAAGTGTGTCTTCGGCATCTCCGCCAGAAAACTGTTGGGCTTCATCGTTTCCAATAGAGGAATCGAAGCAAACCCAGCCAAAATCCGAGCTTTGTCACAATTGGCTAAGCGAACAGACCTTAAACAAGTCCAAAAACTTGCAGGTTGCATGGCAGCTCTAAGCCACTTTATCTCCAGATTAGGAGAAAAGGCACTGCCACTATATCGCCTTCTACGGTGAACCGACCACTTCGAGTGGATGGACGCGACAACAGACGGACTGGAAGAAATAAAAACCCTTCTCGCGGTTAACCCAATAATGGCCGCACCAAACACAGGCGAACCGATGTTATTATACATATCGGCAACACATCAGGTGGTGAGCGTCATACTCGTTGTTGAACGAGAGCAGGACAGACATAAATTCCCGCTTCAGAAGCCAGTATACTACGTCTCTATGGTCCTTACACCATGCAAATCCCGGTACCCTCATTATCAAAAAATAGCATACACGGTCTTCATGGCATCCCGGAAGCTCCATCACTACTTCCAGGAGTGTTCGATCACGGTGGCCTCCGAAGTGCCACTCAACTACATCATTAATAACCGCGATGCTACGGGCCGGATTACCAAATGGGCCATTGAGCTCCTGCCATTTGACATTACATACAAACCACGCTGAGCTATCAAATCCCAAGTACTAGCCGACTTCATCGCCGAATGGACAGAGGACGAACTCCCTAAAGTGTACGCCACATACTCCAATTGGGTCATGCACTTCGATGGCTCCAAAATGCTGGCAGGGTTAGGAGCGGGTGTCGTCTTAATGTCCCCTACTGGAGACATCGTCTAGTACATTCTCCAAATACTATACACAGACTCCAATAACTCAGCCGAATACGAGGCCATATTGCATGGTCTCTGGATGGCTGTCTCCATGGGCATACAACACCTAGAAGTGCGTGGGGACTCGAACCTCGCAATATCTCAAATAAATGGAGATTTCGACGCCAAAGATCCGAAGATGGTAGTGTATCATAACGCAGTCATAAAAATGTCGGCCCGGTTCAAGGGGCTCGAGTTCCATCATGTGGCTCGAGAAAGTAATCAAGCGGCGGATGTTCTCGCTCGTATTGGCGGTAAGCGCGACCCCGTCCCACCTAATATCTTCCTGGAAAGGCTCTTTAAGCCATCCGCGGTGTGGCAGGGGGAAAACAACAACACTAGTCCGGACCAAAACATAACACCGAATCCCGGAAACATCGACATAACACCATCGACGCATCTCATCATGGCAGTCATTGCCTCAAGGACCGAACCCTTCCTGGCCTACCTTGATAGGAAGGAGCTTCCTGAGGACCAGAATGAGGCCCGCTGCATTGTCTGGCGCTCAAAGGCCTACAAGGTTCATGATGGAGAGCTCTACAAGAAAAGCGCCACCGGAGTCCTTCAATGATGTATATCCGAGGAAGAGGGGCAGCAGCTCTTAGCTGAAATTCATGCTGCACTCGGCGGGCACCACGCCGCAGCTCGGGCCCTTGTTAGCAAGGCTTTCCGTACAGGGTTTTATTGGCCGACGTCCCAAGCGGATGCATAGGACCTTGTCCAACATTGCGTTGGATGCCAACTCTCTGCCGATCAAATCCATATGCCCCCACTGCCCTACAAACAATCCCCATCACTTGGCCTTTCGTGGTCTGGGGACTCGACATGGTTGGACCCCTTAAAGGGGGAAGCCATAAGAAAAAATATCTGCTGATTTGCATGCTCCAGTTTTTCACCAAGTCTGAATCTGTTTATGTTTTTGCCATGTTCACATGCTTGCATTTGTATTTTCTGATCACTTTTGGCTCAAGGTCACTAAGGGACTTTTGTTAAGTGCTTTGAGTAGCTTCATTCCATGCCTTGCTTTGCCATATTAAGTTCCTGTATCATGTAGTTTTCATGCTCTAAAGTGTGCTTCCTAATGATAAATTCCAGACTTGTGTTAATTTCACTAAGTCTGAAACCTGTTATCATTTGCTCTTTTGCCATGCTTGTTTGAACCTGTTAATTGATGAATTAGCCGTAGCTCAGTGTTCATCTTTTGTCAAGCTTCATGAGTGGATCCCTGCCATGTATTTTGTTGTCATGTTTGAGTGTTGTAGCTTATTTATCTTGATGCATTTAGTTGGTCACTTGCTGTTTATCGTAGTCCGGTGCCATATTTGTTTTGCTTGCCATTTCCAAACCGTGCATCCGATTCCGGTGATCTTTATATCGATTTCAACCGAAATCATCTCACCTTTCCAGTGGCACTCTTGGATTCCCAAGTTGAGGCCAGGTTCATTCATTCCCTTGCAAATCATGCATATGCATCGCATACCGCATCCCGCATATCATACCATGTTCATGTGTTGGTTGTTTACTATGTTGTGTGCTTCTTTCCGGTGTTTGCTTCTTCGGGTTGGTTCTGATAACGTCGCGTTTGTGAGGACCCGTTCGTCTACGCCCCTTTGTCTTCTTCATGGACTCGTTCTTCTTCCTTGCGGGATTTCAGGTAAGATGACCATACCCTCGAAATCACTTCTATCTTTGCTTGCTAGTTGCTCGCTCTGTTGCTATGTCTATGCTGCGATACCTACCACTTGCTTATCATGCCTCCCATATTGTTGAACCAAGCCTCTAACCCACCTTGTCCTATCAAACCATTGTTTGGCTATGTTACCGCTTTGCTCAGCCCCTCTTATAGCGTTGTTAGTTGCAGGTGAAGATTGGAGATTGTTCCATGTTGGAACATGGATATTTTGTTGGGATATCACAATATCTCTTATTTAATTAATGCATCTGTATACTTGGTAAAGGGTGGAAGGCTCGGCCTTATGCCTGGTGTTTTGTTCCACTCTTGCCGCCCTAGTTTCCGTCATATCAGTGTTATGTTCCCGGATTTTACGTTCCTCACGCGGTTGGGTTATAATGGGAACCCCTTGATAGTTCGCTTTGAATAAAACTCCTCCAGTAAGGCCCAACCTTTGTTTTACCATTCGCCACCTAGCCTTTTCTTTTCCCTTGGGAGTCGCGCTCTCGAGGGTCATCATTATTTTAACCCCCCCGGGCCAGTGCTCCTCTGAGTGATGGTCCAACCTTGTCAGCCGCCGGTGGCCACCAGGGGCAACTCTGGGCTGGCCTAATGGAAGTTTGGACAATCCGGTGTGCCCTAAGAACGAGATATGTCCAGCTCCTATCGGGTTTGTCGGCACATTCGGGTGGCTTTGCTGGTCTTGTTTTACCATTGTTGAAATGTCTTGTAACCGGGATTCCGAGTCTGATTGGGTCTTCCCGCTAGAAGGAATATCCTTCGTTGACCGTGAGAGCTTGTGATGGGCTAAGTTGGGACACCCCTGCAGGGATTTGAACTTTCGAAAGCCATGCCCGCGGTTATGGGCAGATGGGAATTTGTTAATGCCCGGTTGTAGAAAACCTGAAGTTGATCTTAATTAAAATACATCAACCGCGTGTGTAACCGTGATGGTCTCTTCTCGGTGGAGTCTGGGAAGTGAACACGGTGTTGGAGTTATGCTTGACGTAGGTTGTTCTAGGATCACTTCTTGATCATAGTTGTTCGACCGTGCTTTTGCCTTCTCTTCTCGCTCTCTTTTGCGAATAGGTTAGCCACCATATATGCTAGTCGCTTGCTGCAGCTCCACCTCATACCTTTACGTTACCCATAAGCTTAAATAGTCTTGATCGCGAGGGTGTGAGATTGCTGAGTCCCCGTGACTCACAGATACTTCCAAAACCAGTTTGTAGGTGCCGATGATACCGTGCAGGAGACTCAACCAAGCTCAAGGAGGAGCTCAATGAAGATGTTGTCCTTTGTGTTGTTTCGTTCTAGTTGGTCAATAGTGGAGCCCAGTCAGGGTCGATCGGGGATCTGTGTAGCACTTGGGGTAGTCTTCTTTTATTTTGGGTTCCGTAGTCGATCCTTGATTGTATCTGTTTGATGTAATGCTTTATTCATGTAATTGTGTGAAGTGGCAATTGTAAGCCAACTATGAATCTCTTTCCCTTATGTATTACATGGGTTGTCTGAAGATTACCTCACTTGCGACATTGCTTTCAATGCGGTTATGCCTCTAAGTCGTGCTTCGACACGTGGGAGATATAGCCGCATCGAGGGCGTTACACCATGCCCAAGTTTTTGCCTGCAGGTTCAAAGCAAAGGAGCGCGGGCTCAATCGGACATGTCGCTCGCAGCATCTTCTGAATCGCCCCCAGACACGCTGCTGGCGCTGTCGCTGGCATCGTATTCACCATCATCAACCGCGTGGCCTTCGTCTGCCATGACCACCACCGCATCGTCCTCGGAAGCGAAGGCCCTAACATGAGAATCCACATTATTGTCCACCCAATGCGCCAGGTTGTCCCGAATGGCTCTGGGCACTGGAGCGATGGCGTCATTGAAGTCGAAGTGCGGATCGATGCTCTGGAGATGACTGAAAATGAGGGAAAACGCGCGCCCGAGGAGGCCTCGGCTCTTTTATTCAACAAGCTTGCGTGCCCTCTTGGGCCGGTCTTCCAGGCGTGTAACAACGTTGATAAAGAAGCAGAGATGGATGTCATAGTCTTCTGCATGGGGATGAGGGGCGTGTTCATCGCAGATGGCGCCCAGCGCCTGGTTGGCCCTCGCTCTGAGGGCCCGGAGCATGGGAGTGTGCTCTTGATGCTACGTCTGCTGGCAGAGCGCTTCCTCCCTGCTGTGCTGCACGAGGGAGTCAGCATCAGAAACCCGTCTCTTAAGCGGGAGCTGTTCGGCATGGGCGGAGGCCAATTTGGCCTGGATGGAGATCAGGGCAATCGCAGCGGCCTTCTTGCGCTGCTCTGCTTCCTCCAGCCGTGACATGAGGGCGGTGGCTCTACCTTCAGCTTTGGCTTCCACGAGCTTCAGCTTCAGGTCGTGCCTGTTGGCGAGGTCTCCACAAGCCTCCGCCACCCTACAGTCAACTTCCTCCTAGATCCTAGCCTCGCGTGCGCTGGAGGCGTCCTACACCTGGGTGACCTGGCGTTCCCTCATCTCCAACCACTCAAGGTCGAGGCTGTGCTCCGTGGCCTCCAGCATCAGCGCCTCCTTGCACTTCAAAATCTCTTCCTCTTCGGAAGGCGCCACCTTCATCGACGCGAAGGTAGCCCTGCGCGCCTCAACCTG
This sequence comes from Triticum aestivum, assembly GCF_018294505.1. Classification (NCBI taxonomy): domain Eukaryota; kingdom Viridiplantae; phylum Streptophyta; class Magnoliopsida; order Poales; family Poaceae; genus Triticum; species Triticum aestivum. The sequence goes on from NC_057797.1 coordinate 301,044,728, forward strand.
CTACTCCAGGGAGGTGTTCAGAGCTCAGAGCTCACCTTCGTGCTTCTCTGCAGCCTCGCGGCGATGATCGGCCTCCCTGGCCTCCTCCAAGGCTCGGGTGCTAGCTTCATGCGAGGTAGCAAGGGATGCTTCGGCCCGCACGCTGGCATGTTCGCGCTGGAGACGCCCAAGGTCGATGGCCACCTTCAGCAGATCCCTTCCGTCCGCCAGTCGAAGGCCTTCGGTTTCAAGATAGGCATCAACATCCAAAAGCTCTTCCCCGAGCCGGCTCAGCGTGCCCATTGCCTCCTGAAGAGCTCATGACAGACAGCGCCGCGCTTGCACGCAAGCTCGAACTCTCGGCTAGGTCCGTCCTCTGCCCCAGAGGTCGTTGAAGAAGTTTGAAGCGGCTCGTTTGCTCCCAGCAGGGGGATGGAGGTTGGCGCCTTTTCAGCCACCCTTCGGACCTCGGCGGTGGACCGGTGGGGCGGGGCCTCATTGCTCAAAGATGAGCCCAGCGCCGAGGTCATCCAACCACGAGCAATCATGAATGGTGGGGCCCTCGGCACGCTCTTCATGCCCCACGCAGGACTACAGAGGAGGAACGACAAGAGCGCAGGGTCGAGGTGCTAGGCCGGCGCATCCACCTCCATGGCAGGCCCCGCACCTCGTGCGGCGGGCCGACACGAGGCGCTCAAGGTCAGTGGAGGGCCTGAAGTGGGCGAAGCTTGCTTCTCGGGATACTTCGTCGCCATGGCAGAAGGGGCCCTAAGGAACCGCGTTCAGGAGGAGAAGCCGCACTCACAAAATTACAAAGATAAGGTACTCACTCGTCTATGGCAATGTACTTACTCTGCTTCAATGGCCGGAAGGCTTAACCGCTGCAGCTTGAAGACCCCTTCCTCTTGCAGAGCGCTTCGAAGTTCGTTCGGAGCTAGCCGAAGCCCTGGAGGCGGTCATCGATGCCGGGCGATCCTGGTGTGGCTCATATGGAGGCGACCTCAGGAACGCTGGGCCGCGTGGAGTCCCCGGTCCCAACCTCATGGCAACTCGCTAGGGCCCTAGAGGCTTCAGCCTCAGGAGTATCGGATTGTGTCGCCCCCGCAGCCGCTTCCTCGGGACGGCTCTCTCGAGCCCCAGTTGATGACGATTCAGGAGCCCCAAGTGACACCAGTTCCTCAGAGGGCGCGCCACTAGTGTTCGACGGTGACCGCCCACCTATGCCCACATCTGGGGCGAGCACCGCACAGGCGGTGTCCAAGGGGGCCACGAAGAGAGGGCTCTCGCAGGCCCTTCAAGGCCACCCGGGCGTAGCCCCCATTCGTCAAAAGGGGACATATGCCTTGCGAACTCCACCTTGTTCGAGCAGCAATACAAGAGGCGGCCCTTCTCCGGCATATTGGCTAGCGACGGGTCGCCCGTCAGGTGCTCAAGCACAGTGTGTTGTGCCTCAAGAGGAAGCCCGGGCTCATGAAGCCTCATGTGGTCCTTGCTGCCGAAGAAGGTCCACATTGGACGAGAATGGCGCTGGAGCGGGTTAATGTGGCGCCGAATGAACTCCTTGACCACCATGGGCGCCGTCACGCCGAGGTTCTTCAGCCTAGTCAATCGGCGCCAGACATGGGCAAGACATGGGTCAGTGAGCTTCTCATGCCCCCAGCCGGAGCTGGGAGCAGCTGGTGCTGTCGGAAGCAAGAGCAGGGGGCTACACACGTCGGCATCCACGAACACCCACCGTCTCCGGAACCTGCTCATAGGAGGCGAATCTCGAAGTCAATCCCCGCACCGGCCGTTGCAGCCATGGCCTGGAAGCTCAAGCATCCGGAGCGCTGCCGGGGGTCAGTCAGATGTGACGAGAAGAAGCGGAGAAGTAAGGCAACGGAGGGACCAATGCCCACCATGGCCTCGTAGACAAAGGCGAAGACGGCGAGAAGGATGACGGACTGAGGATCCCGGTGCAGCATATTGATTTGGTAGTAAGAGAGCACGGCGCTGAAGAAGGCGGAGAAAGGGGGAATCAAGCTACCCCAAAGGGCGTGAAGATGATTGGGGTCTCGGTGGCTGTCCTATCGACTGCGACACGGGATGTGGGCCCATTCATTGAAGTCGGCGGCGACTGTTGGGCGAACCTTGTCCATAGCCTCCTTGTTGAGCACCACCAACCGCTCGACAGCAAGCTCGAAGGCCGACGGTGCTTTGGCTCGAGCCTAGGACGTCTTATTTCCCTTCTTCTTCCGACTCGGCGCCGTGGTGATGGAGAGGATTTTATTCTGGCCGGGTTGGAGGAGGAGACCGTTGCTTTCGGGAAGACAGAGGAGTTGGGGAGTGCGCTGCCAGCAATGATCGTAGGGTTGTGTATGCAACGGTGGCCGCCTAGCCATGTGGATATCAAGGTAGGATGGGGAAGTGGAGACGCCCACGTATTGTCAGTCGCCACGCGTCAATCAAGGCCGCAGGCAGTTTGGGCCCGCGGCGCTCCGTACTTGCCCTTTGGCTTTGCCTCGAAGCCAAGTCCGAGTGCGCCTGGGGACCGGGGTCTATTGTCGGCGTCCTAGGAACGGGGGTACCCAGACTTGCCTGCTTGCGGCCCAGGACGTGGCTCCACCAACGGCCTGGTGCAACCCATATTCATTAGCAACCACTCAATACCCTCGCGAGGGGCCAAGCCTCGCGAGGCGGGCGACACCAAGACATCTCCTAGGGCGGCCTCGCTAGGCTGGCTCCCGAGGAGCGCAGATATCTATGCAAGGGGCACCTCGCGAGGTCCGCGTGACGTGAGCCATGACAGCCGAAGCCAGACGGGCGCCAGCGAGCGCAGAATGCCAGTTTCCTCTTTGGTGCTATGGAAGCAGGCACATGCGAGGAGTCCCGAGGTGTCAGGCAAAGGTTTCCATGTCGGTGCAACAAGACCAAGACCAGCAGGACGGCAGGACGGATGTCACGGCGGAGCCCACGGCGGCGTCACCACCAGAGCCTTTGGCAGGCAAAGACCACCTTTTGTCAGGATAGCTTGTACTAGTTGTCTCCCTTCAAAACTGGCCGTTGTGGGATCCCTTCCCGCCTAACATTTGGGAAGAGGACCGGGGCCTCTATAAATAGGACTAGCCACCACCGTAGTCAAGGATTGACTCATCTTGGTTCGGATCCACTCCACCAAGGCCATCTCACCAGCTCATCGAGCTCTAGAACACCTCTCCTCAGGAGGCTGTTCATCCATTGTACTGATTCATCCTTAGCCCACGAGGCAATCCACCATAATGAGTGACATTTGATAGAGGCTATCATCATTTGATAGAGGCTATCACGTATGTGTGTCCCGTCTTTCGATGAGGTGGTGGCTATCGTTTTTTTATTGGCGTGGACTTTGATGATCCGACTATGATCGTGTGAGGACGTCGCGCCTTACCAGTCGTTAAACCAACTCTGAGGGGTTATTGACCACGCCGAAGAACGATCAACCGGACCATGAAGGTCTATCTCCTGCAAGCAAACGAAGAACAAGCAAGAAACTGAAATTGCAGTCTGGATATTGCGAATATAATAGGAAAGCTTTATTAATGAAGGTGGGGTTCTGTGACGCCTTTGTCTTGTCGTTGAACACAAACGAAGTACGCGAAGTTGCAGCTATGATGAACTTTTAGTCTAAACAAAACCCAAAGTCTAAACGATACCCTAAGGGCTGTATATATGGAGGAAAGAGGGGGGGATTCATGGCCCTTGGAGGAGGGGTCTGAAACCAACCCTAACTCTTGTTTCCCCACACATACGGACTCTTAAAACACCCTATAATCAAGTAATTCGAAATTACATGCGCCTGGCCCAGAAATTAGGTGACAAAGTACCTAGAATAGCCTCTGGACGAATTTTATGAAGTGGCATCTTGTATATTTCGTTCAAGGCTTCATGCACTCATTATGGTGGCTTCAAAGTCCTGGAATCATCACTTGTAACTCTGTTATTGTTCCCTTGCACATGCCATCATCTCCATGCTTGAACTTGCTCCAATGTTCATCTTTCTTATCCAAGCTAGGCCCTTCATTTGTAAGCAAAACAAATGCATCCAATTTAGGTAGCATCATATTCTCATGAACATTAGAATCGTTACCAAGAAATGAAAGTACCTGGTAATCCAATTTGCATGCGCGAGCTCTAGTAATTGGTCCAGTATGTATAGCAGTAGGGGCTGTGGGTTTTACAATGGTATTGATGTCCTCATCATCCTCCCCTTCTTGAAATGAAGTCGTCCTCGACGGAAGCTCATATTCTTCAGCCAAATAAGGCTTCAAATCTGCAATGTGAAAAGTGGGACTAACCCCAAAAATCTGCAGGCCGCTCAAGTTTATATGCAGTATCAGTTATTTTCTCTAACACCTTAAAAGGACCATCAGCACTTGGCATTAGCTTTGATTTGTGCAAATTAGGAAATATATCCTTACGCAAATGTAACCAAACAAGATCTCCACGCGCAAACACAACATGTTTTCTACCCTTATCTCCAGCAAGTTTATATTTAGCATTCATATGCTCAATATTTTTCTTAGTTAACTCATTCATTTTTAAAATCAATTCAGCATATTGTTTAGCATCAAAATTAACCTTCTCCGAAGATGGAAGAGCCAACAAATCAATAGGTGCACGGGGTAGGAAAACATACACAATTTCAAAAGGGCACATATTAGTAGTAGAATGCAATGAACGATTATAAGAAAATTCAATATGAGGCAAGCATTCTTCCCACATTTTCTTATTATTCTTCAAAACAGCCCTAAGCATAGTAGACAATGTTCTATTGACCACTTCAGTTTGTCCATCAATTTGGGGGTGACAAGTAGTACTAAAGAGCAGTTTAGTCCCCAACTTAGCCCATAAACACCTCCAGAAGTGGCTAAGAAATTTAGTATCTCGATCTAAAACAATAGTATTTGGAACACCATGCAAGAAAATAATTTAATGACAGAACAAATCAGCAACATTAATAGCATCATCGCTTTTATGACAGGGTATAAACTGTGCCATTTTCGAGAATCAATCCACAACAACAAATATGCTATCCCTCCCCTTCTTTGTTCAAGGTAAACCTAAAACAATGTCCATAGATATATCCTCCCAAGGAGAACTAGGGACAGTCGCAGGCATATATAAACCATGAGGATTGAGTCGTGACTTTGCTTTTCGACATGTAGTGAAGTGAGCAACAAAATGCTCAACATCCCATCTCATCTTTGGCCAAAAGAAATGTGTAGCAGGTACGTCCTTCGTCTTCTTCATGCCAAAGTGTCCCATTAATCCTCCTCCATGTGCCTCCTGCAACAACAAAAGATGAACGAAGCTAGATGGAATGCATAGCACATTAGCACGGAACACAAATCCATCATTAACGACAAACTTGTTCCACGTTCTTCCTTCTTTACAATTCTGCATTACATCTTTAAACTGAGCATCATGCACATATTGATCTTTGATGGTCTCCAAACCAAATATTTTTAAGTCAAGTTGTGAAAGCATAGTATAGCGATGAGACAATGGATCACCAATAAAACTTTCTTTACCCTTCTTGTGTTTAATGACATAAGGGAAAGTCTCAATGAATTCAACCCATTTAGCATGTCTATGATTCAGGTTAGCTTGACTTTTAATATTTTTCAAAGATTCATGATCAGAATGTACAAAAATTCTTTGGGCCATAAATAATGTTGACATGTTTCTAAAGTCTGAACAAGAGCATATAATTCTTTATCATAAGTAGAATAATTCAGACTCGGCCCACTCAATTTTTCAGAAAGGTATGCAATAGGTTTGCCATATTGTAATAACACACCTCCTAATCCAATTCCACTAGCATCACATTCAAGCTCAAAAGTCTTATTAAAATCGGGAAGTTGGAGTAAAGGAGCATGTGTCAACTTATCTTTCAATACGGTGAAGGCTTCTTCCTATGCGGTACCCCAAACAAAAGACACATCCTTCTTTGTAAGCTCATTGAGAGGTGCAACAATGGTGCTGAAATCTCTCACAAAACGCCTATAGAAACCAGCGAGTCTAGGAAAACTCCTCACTTGTGTGACTGTTTTGGGTTGCGGTCAAGTCTCAATAGCTTCAATCTTGGCTTTATCAACTTCAATTCCCTATGGAGTAACAACATAGCCAAGAAAAGATACTCGGTTGGTGCAAAAGGTGCACTTCCCAAGGTTACCAAACAAACGTGCATCACGTAAAGTAATAAAAACAACACGTAAAAGTTCCAAATGTTCCTCCAAAGATCTTCTATAAATCAATATATCATCAAAATAGACTACCACAAATTGTCCAATGAAAGCATGTAAAAATTCATTCATTAATCTCATGAAAGTACTAGGTGCTTTAGTTAACCCAAAAGGCATGACTAACCACTCATATAATCCAAACTTAGTTTTAAATGTTGTTTTCCATTCATCCCCCAATTTCATACGAATTTGATGGTATCCACTACGTAAATCAACTTTGGAGAATATTGGAGAGCCACTCAATTCATCAAGCAAATCATCTAGCCTAGGAATAGGATGACGATAACGAATAGTAATATTATTAATGTCTCTACAATCAACACACATACACGATGTACCATGATTTTTCGGCACTAGAATAATAGGAACAGCACAAGGACTAAGGGATTCGCGTATATAACCTTTGTCGAGCAACTCCTGGACATGACGCATAATCTCCTTCGTCTCCTCTGGATTGGTATGGTATGGTGCATGGTTGGGTAGCGATGCACCGGGAATTAAGTCAATCTGATGCTCAATCGCTCGAATAGGTGGTAATCCCGGCGACACGTCTTGTGGAAATACATGAGAGAACTCCTGCAAAATGTTAGTAACAACAGGAGGCAAAGAGGTAGGCACATCCTCGAATGAAAATAATGCCTCTTTGCACACAATAGCATAGCAAATAGATTTGCTAAAATCTAGCTCATCAATATCAGATTTAGTGGCAAATAAACATGCAAATTTCAATTTAATATCAGAAGCAACACTAGATGATTTATTATTATACATCATTTGTTGCTCAAATTCTTTTGCCACAATCTGATTTTCACTCTTATTTTTATCCTATTTTGCTTTATTAGCTTTGTTATATCATCTTTCAAAATGGAATCAGGAGACATAGGAAGCAAAGTAATATGTTTATCCTTATGAACAAGAGTATACGAATTGTTTCTACCATGGTGTACAGTATCACATTGCCATGGTCTACCAAGTAATAAGGAACACGCTTGCGTGGGTACCACATCACAATCAACATAATCAGCACATATAGAGATACTAAAATGCACACAGATAGTACGTGTTACCTTAACCTTGCTGCTATTATCGAACCATTGGATGTAGTAAGGATGTGGATGTGGTCTTGTGGTGAGAGATAGCTTCTCCACCATCTCCATGCTAGCCAAGTTGTTACAGCTCCCTCCATCTATGATGACGTGAACAGAACGTTCCTTCACAACTCCCTTCATATGGAACAAATTATGCCTCTGATTTTTCTCAGCTTGTGTAACCTGCACACTCAAAACACATTGAGCAACTAAACATTCATACATGTCAACATCTTCAGCAGCCTTGTATTGTGTCTCATGATCAGAATCATCTCCACCGCGTTCTTCACTTGTAATAAGAGCCGAAGTCTCCTCATCATAGTCACTAGCAGACTCATACCCACCATCCTCACTAACAATCATCACACACTTAGATGGGAATTCTCTCACATAATGACCTCCACCCTTGCAACAATGACAAATAATATCATGTGTTTTGCCCTGTTGATGCCATGGATGAAGAAGAGCTTTGGGCAGGCCCAGAAGGTGTGCTCTTGGAAGATAGTGGTGGTTGTCCCTACTTTCTTGTATCATCGTTGGAGGTGGCAGCTGATGGAGGTGCCGGTGTAGCAGAACGTGTGGAAGTAGAGGATGCACGTGGTGTCCATGATGAAGGTCGACCTGCAGAAAAGTTAGTTCGCGCCAATGCCTGTTGATCCTGCACTTCACGTTCAGCTTTGCAAGCAAGATGGAATAAATAAGCGATATTATTATATTCCATATACTCTAGAATGGCCTGAATCTCTTTATTTAATATACCCATAAAACATGCAAGCATAGCTTCATTATCCTCAACAATACCACATCTAATCATACCAGTTTGTAATTCCTGATAATATTCTTCTACATAATTTTTTCCTTGTCTCAAACGCTGCAATTTTTGAAGCAATTCACGTTGATAATATCGTGGAACCCAGCGAGTACGCATAGCATCTTTCAAAGCAGCCCAAGTAGTTGGAATAGGATATAATCTACAATGTTCAGACCACCAAACACATGCGAAACTAGTGAAAGCACAAACAATAGCAGGAACACGTCTCTCCTCAGGATCTTGTAAACATATAAAACATTGTTCAGTTTCTAACTCCCAATTAAGATATATATTAGGAACATATCGACCCTCAAATGGTGGAATATTCAATTTAAGTTTAGGAAGATGGTCATGATCTCGTACCTCATGTGGTGGTGCAGCCCTACCGTTGCGATGATATGCATGAGGACGACATGGTGGTGGTGGTGCTGGTGGTTGCACGTAGTTCTGATTTTGATCAACCTCATCCTCGTAATGGTCCTCCATATCTGCACTAGCAGCAGGAGCTACAGAAGCATCAACAGTAGGTACAGCGGCACCAGAATTTTGACCAGGCTCAAGGGGAACGCGCAATGATCGTCCCAGTTGATTTGGAAGGCGATGTTGTTGTTGTTGTTGATGTAGAGGTGCGACAGGTGTAGCGGGCGGTGGTTGTGGAAGACGAGCAAGTACTTCATCAAACTTTGCATCCAACTTGGTGTCAATTGTCTTCTCAACGTCATCAATCCTATCCAGTGCCTTTTCGAAGGTGGCCATGACGTCTGCCACCTGTTGACTCAACATTTGCTGAAATTTGTCATGAAGCTCCATCTTCGTCATGTTCTCCCAGTCAATCTCATCGGCTTGTGGTCCTGCCATGGTTAGCACCAATAGAAACACACAAGAATATGATCCTACAGACTACTAGAAAGTGGCAGTGTGTCACAAATCCATCAAGCAAATGTCAAATTCTTACCAGTTCTTACCAAGCGGCAGGTGGTGCTTGGCAACCATTGTAGTCAAAACACTCAAAGCTTGGATAGAGCAATTTCCAGGGAGCGTCAAATGCACGACATAGATGTATGTGGAGCTGGGAAGGCTTATAATATGGTAGCAAAAAGGATCAGCAATAATCAATTCAGAGATGCAAAGTTGAATAAACGCTCAACGACGGTACTGTGTTGGTCCTAAGCTAGACCGTACTAGAGACGCGAGCCTAGAACACTAACAAAATCAAGGCACGACACAGAAACAAGGGAAAAGGACACTCTGTAATTTTCTTTTCACTCTTTTTTTGTGCTCCTCTTTTTCTTTGCAAAAAATCACTATAATGGCGAGTGTCTCAAAACTCTTAACAAGTCAAACTGACAAGATAGGCAAGGATTTTTTTGGCTATTTTTTCGAAAATCAGGGCAGCGATGACGAAAAAGTGCAACAATAAATCACTATGATGGCGAGTGTCTCAAAAGACTCAGAAAAACCTAAAAATAGGATAGGGAAAAAATATTTTCACCAGCCAAAATTTTGGCCTAAAAACTGCCGGGGGTCTCTAGACTTTTTTTTTGGAAACCTTCTCAGGCAAGGAAACACGAAACAGAAAATAGATGGATCTCGAAAACAAACTTAATATGAAAAAGAACTCGGATTGGTGGTGGATATATGATGGTAAGATATGGCACAATGGTGGTATATGGTTGCGATGGTGGTATATGGATACAGATTGGTGGTGGTATATGGATACAGATTGGTGGTGGTATATGGATATGGATTGGTGATGGCATATGGATACAGATCGGTGGTGGATAAGCGGCGGTGGTAGATGGAATGGGCGATGATGATGGTGCAACGGTGGTGTGACAACTTATGACCAGAACTCGAAACTCTAAAAGACTAGACTCTAAGACCAGGAACTAGACACGATGATGCAACCACAAATTCAACAAAGCAAAATACTAAAAACATTATGCCAAGGCTCAGGTTGGTTCGGATATGATGAACTAACCCTATTTTTTGGCTTTTTCGTGGACTGTAGGTATGAAGTACAAACTCGATCTAAACTACGAAAAACAGTAAAATCTCACCGAGCAACCTAAAAATACGATACTACTTGATAGAGGCAAAGGTGTCCCGTCATTCGATGAGATAGTGGCTATCATTTTTTGGTGGAGTAGACTTTGACGATCCGACTACGATCGTGCGAGGACGTCGCGCCTTAGCAATCGCTAAACCAACTCCGAGGGGTTATTGAACACGCCGGAGCACGATCAACTGGACCACAAAGGTCTATCTCTTGCAAGCAAACAAAGAACAAGCAAGAAACTGAAATTGAAATCTGGATATTGCGAATATAAGAGGAAAGCTTTGTTAATGAAGGTGGGGTTCTGTGACGCCTTTGTCTGGTCTTGAAGACAAACGAAGTACGCGGAGTTGCAGCTATGGCAAACTATTAATCTAAACGAAACCCAAAGTCTAAATGATGCCCTAAGGGCTGTATATATGGAGGAAAGAGGGGGATTTCATGGCCCTTGGAGGAGGGGTCCGGAACCAACCTTAACTCTTGTTTCCCCACACATATGGATTCTAAAAACAGCCTATAATCATGTATTTCGAAATTACATGGGCCTGGCCCAAAAATAAGGTGACACTGCACCAAGAATAGCCTCTGGACGAAATTTATGAAGTGGTATATTGTATATTTCATCCAAGGCTTCATGCACTAATTATGGTGGCTTCAAAGTCCTGGAATCATCACTTGTAACTCCGTTCTTGTTCCCCTTGCACATGCCATCATCTCCATGCTTGAACTTGCTCCAATGTTCATCATTCTTGTCCAAGATAGGCCCTTCATTTGTAAGCAAAACAAATGTATCCAATTTAGGAAGCATCATATTCTCATGAACATTAGAATCATTACCAGTTAATGAATGTACTTGGTAATTCAATTTGCGTGCGCGAGCTCTAGTAATTGGTCCAATATGTATCGCAGTAGGGATTGTGGGTGTAATAATGGTATTGATGTCCTCATCATCATTGATATGTCTCCAATGTATCTATAATTTCTTATTCTTCCGTGCTATTATATTAACTATCTTGGATGTTTTATATGCATTAAAATGCTACTTGATATTATTTTTTGGGACTAACCCATTAACCTAGTGCCTAGTGCAAGTTGCTGTTTTTTCATTGTTTCTGTCTTCTACAGAAAATCAATACCAAAGGGAACAAAACTTTTTGAGGATTTTTCTTGTACCAGAAGATAACCAAGAAGCTTTGGGAGGAGGCTAGGAGAGCCATGAGTGGGCCACAAGCTCACAGGGCATGCCTCATGAGGGGCGCCCTGTAAGCTTGTGGGCCCCTCGCAGGTCCCCTAACCCTAATTCCAGCTCTGTAAATACCCAAATATTCCCCGTATACCAAAGGGCACACCAAAAATACTCTTCCGCCATCACAAGCTTCTGTTCTCATGAGATCCCATCTTGCGATCTTTTCTGGGATCACGTAGGGCCAATACACCAACCTTGTTGTCCATAGACCTACGGATCCATGGCTAGTAGCCAGATGGGTTCTTCTCTCTCTTTGATCTTCAATACAATGTTCTCCTTGATGTTCTTGGAGTTCTATTCGATGTAATCTTCTTTTGTGGTGCATTTGTTGAGATCTAATGAATTGTGGATTTATGATCAGATTATCTATGAATATTATTTGAGTCTTCTCTAAAATCTTTTATGCATGATTAAGATATCTTTGTATATCTCTCCGATCTAATGATTTGGTTTGGCCAACTAGATTGATCTATCTTGCAATAGGAGATGTGCTTTGTGATGGGTCCAATCTTGCGGTGTCCTCTCCCAGTGACAGTAGCGGTAGCGAGTGACGTATTTTTATTCTTGCCATTAAGGATAAAAAAGATGGGATTTTTACCATATTGATTGGATCCATCCCTCTACATCATGTCATCTTGCTTAAGGTGTTACTCCGTCCTTGTTAAATTAATACACTAGATGCATGTTGGATAGTGGTCGATGTGCGGAGTAATAGTAGTAGATGCAGGTAGGAGTCAGCCTACTTTTTCATGTACGTGATGCCTATATTCATAATCATTGCCTTAGATATCATCATAAGTTTGCGCTTTTCTATAAATTGCTTAACAGTAATTTGTTTACCCACCGTTTTCTTCAAGAGAGAAGCCTCTAGTGAAAACTATGGCCCCCGGGTCTATTTCTCACCATATTATTTTCAGATCTATAAAACTAAAAATACAAAAATACCTTGCTGCAATTTATTTAATTTTATTTAGTTTGCCATTTTATTTATCTTTTGTACCTATCTCTATCTGATCTCATCCTTGCAATTAACCGTGAAGGGATTGACAACCCCTTTTTCGCATTGGGTGCAAGTATTTGTTTGCTTGTGTAGGTGCAACTATTGGAAACTTGCGGGTACCTCCTACTTGATTGATAGCATGGTTATTAACTAAGCGAAATACTTATCTCTACTTTGCTACATCACCCTTTCCTCTTCAAGGGAAAAACCAACGCAAGCTCAAGAAGTAGTAGGAAGAATTTCTGGCACCGTCGTTGAGGAGGTTGTACATCAAGCCTACCAAGTACCTATCATAAACTCTCATCTCTTGCACTTACATTATTTGTCATTTTCCACTCGTTTTCCTCTCCCCTACTTCTAAAACGTTATCAAGAATACACAAAAATATTTGCCTTGTTATTCGCCTTGTTTTTGTTCGTCTTTTCGGTTGCTTTTTGTTTGCTTGTGTGCTAGATTTCTTGCTTTGTCATGATGTCTCAAGAAAATACCAAGTTGTGTGACTTTTCCAACACTAATAATAATGATTTTATTAGTACTCCAATTGCTCCCGCTACTAGTGCGGAATCTTATGAAATTAATTCCACTTTGTTGAATCTTGTTATGAAAGAACAATTTTCTTTTAGTCCTAATGAAGATGTTGCATCCTATCTATATACATTCATTGAGTTGTGTGATATGAAAAAGAAAAAGTATGTTGATAATGATATTGTTAAATTGAATCTATTTCTGTTCTCACTACGAGATCGTGCTCAAACTTAATCTATCCCTAAAAATAGTATTGATTTATGGAAAGTATTTTCCTCCCGCTTTGATCATCTCCCTTAGCAATGATATAGTGAATTTTAAGCAACTAGATCATGAAAATGTTGCATAATCTTTGGAGAGGATGAAATTGATGATAAGTAATTTCCCTACTCATGCTTTAAGTTTATGGATGATCATACAATTTTTTTATGATGGATGGAATTTTTCATCTAGAAATCTTTTACATTCCACCGTGGGTGGTAATTTTATGGAAATCACATTAGGATAAGCTAATAAACTCCCTAGATAATATTATGGCAAATTATTCTCAATGGCATACCGAAAGATCGTCTACTAGTAAAAAAGTGCATGTAATTGAAGAAATTAATACTTTAAGTGGAAAGATGGATGAACTGATGAAATTTCTTTCTAGCAAGAGTTCTCCTATTGATCCCAATTATATTCCTTCGTCTACTTTGATTGAGAATAATAATGAATCTATGGATGTGAATTTTGTTGGTAGGAACAATTTTGGTAATAACGCCTATAGAGGCAATTTTAACCCTAGGCCATTTCCTAGTAACTCCTCTAATAACTATGGTAATTCCTACAACAATTCTTATTGAAATTATAATAAGATACCCTCTCATCTTTAGAACAATATTAAAGAATTTATTAATCCTCAAAACATTTTCAACGCTATGGTAGAAGAAAATTTGCTTAAGATTGATGATTTGGCTAGAAAAGTTGATAGAATTTCTCATGAGATTGATTCTTTTAAGATTAGATCTATTCCACCCAAGCTTGATATTAATGAGTCTCTAAAAGCTATTAAAATTTCTATTAATGAAAGCAGGGATAGAACCGCCAGGATGCGTGCTAAGAGAGGTTGGTTCAAAAAAGCTTGTTCTTCTAGTTTTCGTGATAATAAGGATGAACATCTTAAAGTGATTGGTGTGACTCCTATTGAATCTTTGTTTGCTAATATAAAACTTGGAGGTGAGTCAAATTTAGCTAGAAGGCATCCTAGTAATTTGGAGGGTGATGATCTTAATGATTTTTTTTGATAAAAGTGGGATTGGCGAGGTCAAAACTTTAGGTAGCGATGAACCCACTCTTCTGTATTTCAAGGACTTTAATTATGATAATTGTTCTTTAATGGATTGTATTTCCTTGTTGCAATCCGTGCTTAATTCACCTCATGCTTATAATCAAAATAAAGTTTTTACTAAACATATTGTTGATGCTATGATTAAATCTTTTGAAGAAAAACTTCAGTTGGAAGTTTCAATCCCTACAAAACTTTATGATGAATAGGAACCTACTATTTCAATTAAGATTAAAGGTTATGAGTGCAATGCTTTGTGTGATTTGGGTGCTAGCATTTCCTGTTGGGGAACGCAGTATTTCAAAAAAATTCCTATGATCACGCAAAATCTATCTAGAGATGCATAGCAACGAGAGGGGAGAGTGTTTCTACGTACCCTCGTCGATCGAAAGCGGAAGCGTTAAGTAATGCAGTTGATGTAGTCGAACGTCTTCGCGATCCAACCGATGAAGTATCGAACGCACGGCACCTCTATGACCTGCACACATTCATCTCGGTGACGTCCCTCATACTCTTGATCTAGTTGAGGCCGGGGTGACTTGCGTCAGCACGATGACGTGTTGACGGTGATGATGAAGTTACCGACGCAGGGCTTCGCCTAAGAACTACGACAATATGACCGAGGTAGAAAACTGTGGAGGGGGCACCGCACATGGCTAAAGATCAACTTGTGTGTCTATGGGGTGACCCCCTCCCCCGTATATAGAGGAGGGGAGGAGGAGGGCCGGCCTCAAGGTGCGCACCAAAAGGGAGGATTCCTACTCCTAGTAGGAGTAGGTTTTCCCCTTTCCTAGTCCAAGTAGGAGACGAAGGAAGGAGAGGGGGAGAGGGAAGGAGAAGGAAAGAGGGGGGCGCCCCCTCCTAGTCCAATTCGGACCAGCCCATAGGCGGGCGTGCAGCCACCACTTGAGGCCCTTGTCTCCTTTCATGTATGTCCCATTAAGGCCCACTACTTCCCCCGGCGAATTCCCGTAACTCCCCCGTACTCCGAAAAATACCCGAATCATTCGGAACCATTCTAATGTCCGAATATAGCCTTCCAATATATCTATATTTACGTCTCGACCATTTCGAGACTCCTCGTCATGTCCGTGATCTCATCCGGGACTCTGAACAACCTTCGGATCATCAAATCACATAACTCATAATACAAATCGTCATCGAATGTTAAGCGTGCGGACCCTGCGGGTTTGAGAACTATGTAGAGATGACCGAGACATATCTCCGGTCAATAAGCAATAGCGGAACCTAGATGCTCATATTGGCTCCTACATATTCTACGAAGATCTTTATCGGTCAAACCGCATAACAACATACGTTGTTCCCTTTGTCATGGGTATGTTACTTGCCCGAGATTTGATCGTCGGTATCATCATACCTAGTTCAATCTCGTCACCGGCAAGTCTCTTTACTCGTTCCCTAATGCATCATCCCGTGACTAACTCATTAGTCACATTGCTTGCAAGGCTTATCGTGATGTGCATTACCGAGAGGGCCCAGAGATACCTCTCCGACAATCGAAGTGACAAATCCTAATCTCGATCTATGCCAACTCAATAAACACCATCGGAGACACATGTAGAGCATCTTTATAATCACCCAGTTACGTTGTGACGTTTTATCGCACACTAAGTGTTCCTCCGGTATTCGGGAGTTGCATAATCTCATAGTCATAGGAACATGTATAATTCATGAAGAAAGCAATAAACTAAACGATCATGGTGCTAAGCTAATGGATGGGTCTTGTCCATCACATCATTCTCTAATGATGTGATCCCGTTCATCAAATGACAACACATGTCCATGGCTAGGAAACTTAACCATCTTTGATTAACAAGCTAGTCTAGTAGAGGCATACTAGGGACACTCTGTTTGTCTATGTATTCACACCTGTACTAAGTTTCCGGTTAATACAATTCTAGCATGAATAATAAACATTTTTCATGATATAAGGAAATATAAATAAGAACTTTATTATTGCCTCTAGGGCATATTTCCTTCAGTCTCCCACTTCCACTAGAGTTAATAATCTAGTTCACACCGCCATGTGATTTAACACCAATAGTTCACATCACCATGTGACCAACACCCAAAGGGTTTACTAGAGTCAATAACCTAGTTCACATCGCCATGTGATTAACACCCAAAGAGTACTAAGGTGTGGTCATGTTTTGCTTCTGAGAGAAGTTTAGTCAATGGGTCTATCACATTCAGAGTCGTATGTATTTTGCAAATTTTCTTTGTCTACAATGCTCTGCATGGAGCTACTCTAGCTAATTGCTCCCACTTTCAATATGTATCTAGATCGAGACTTAGAGTCATCTAGATCAGTGTAAAAAGCTTGCATCGATGTAACTCTTTACGACGAACTCTTTTATCACCTCCATAACCGAGAAATGTTTCCTTAGTCCTCTAAGGATGATTTTGACTGCTATCCAGTGATCTAATCCTAGATCACTATTGTACTCCCTTGCCAAAATCATGCTAAGGTATACAGTAGGTCTGATACACAGCATATCATACTTTATAGAACCTATGACTGAGACATAGGGAATGACGTTTCATTCTCTTTCTATTTTCTGCCGTGGCCGGGTTTTGAGTCTTTACTCAATTTCACACCTTACAACTAAGGCAAGAACTCCTTCTTTGACTGATCCATTTTGAACTCCTTCAAAATCTTATCAAGGTATGTAGTCATCGAAAGTCTTATCAAGCGTCTTGATCTATCTTTATAGATCTTGATGCCCAATATGTAAGTAGCTTTACAGGTAATTCTTTCTTTGAAAAACACCTTTAAAATTCTCCTTTATGCTTTCCAGAAAATTCTACATCATTTCTGATCAACAATATGTCATTCAAATATACTTATCAGAAAGGTTGTAGTGGTCCCACTCACTTTCTTGTAAATAGAGGCTTCACCGCAAGTCTGTATAAAACTATATTCTTTGATCAACTCATCAAAGCGCATATTCCAACTCCGAGATGCTTGCCCCAGTCCATAGATGGATCACTGGAGCTTGCACACTTTGTTAGCATCTTTAGGATTGACAAAACCTTCTGGTTGCATCATATACAAATCTTCTTTAATAAATCCATTAAGGAATGTAGTTTTGATATACATTTTCCAGATCTCATAAAATGCGGCAACTGCTAACATGATTCGGAAAAACTTTTAAGCATCGATACAAGTGAGAAAATCTCATCATAGTCAACACCTTGAACTTGTTGAAAACCTTTTGCGACAATTCGAGCTTTGTAGATAGTAACACTACTATCAGAGTCCATCTTCCTCTTGAAGATCCATTTACTTTGAACGACTCACCGATCATCGGGCAAGTCAATCAAAGTCCATACTTTGTTCTAATACATGGATCCCATCTCAGATTTCATGGCCTTAAGCCATTTCGCAGAATCTGGGCTCATCATCACTTCCTCATAGTTTGTAGGTTCGTCATGGTCAAGTAACATGACTTCCAGAACAGGATTACCATACCACTCTTGTGTGGAACGTACTCTGGTTGACCTATGAGGTTTGGTAGTAACTTGATCAGAAGTTTTCATGATCATCATCATTAGCTTCCTCACTGATTGGTGTAGAAATCACTGGAACAGATTTCTGTGATGAACTACTTTGCAATAAGGGAGAAGGTACAATTACCTTATCAAGGTCTACTTTCCTCCCACTCTCTTCTTTCAAGAGAAACTGCTTCTCTAGAAAGGATCCACTCTTAGCACCAAAGATCTTGCCTTCGGATCTGTGATAGAAGGTGTACCCAATAGTTTCTTTTGGGTTTCCTATGAAGACGCACTTCTCCGATTTGGCTTTGAGCTTATCAGACTGAAACTTTTTCACATAAGCATCGCAACCCAAACTTTAAGAAATGACAGCTTAGGTTTCTTGCTAAACCATAGTCATACAGTGTCATCTCAACAGATTTTAGATGGTGCCCTATTTAACGTGAATGCATCTGTCTCTAATGCATAACCCCAAAATGATAGTGGTAAATCGGTAAGAGACATCATATATCGCACCATATATAATAAAGTACAGTTATGATGTTCGGACACACCATTACGCTGTGGAGTTCCAGGTGGCGTGAGTTGCGAAACTATTCCACATTGTTTCAAATGAAGACCAAACTCATAACTCAAATATTCACCTCCACGGTCAGATCGTAGAAAATTTATTTTCTTGTTACGATGATTTTCCACTTCACTTTGAAATTCTTTGAACTTTTGAAATGTTTCACACTTACGTTTCAACAAGCAGATATACCCATATCTGCTCAAATCATCTGTGAAGGTTAGAAAATAACGATACCCGCCGCGAGCCTCAACACTCATCGGACCGCATACATCTGTATGTATTATTTCCAATAAGTCAGTGGCTCGCTCCATTGTTCTGGAGAACGGAGTCTTAGTCATCTTGCCCATGAGGCATGGTTCGCAAGCATCAAGTGATTCATAATCAAGTGATTCCAAAATCCAATCAACATGGAGTTTCATCATGCGCTTTACATCAATATGACCTAAATAGTTGTGCCACATATAAGTTGCACTGTCATTATTAACTTTGCATCTTTTGGCTTCAATATGATGAATATGTGTATCACTACGATCGAGATTTAATAAACCATTTATATTGAGTGTATGACCATAGAAGGTTTTATTCATGTAAATAGAACAACAATTATTCTTTGACTAGAATGAATAACCCTATTGCAATAAACATGATCCAATCATATTTATGCTCAATGCAAAACATTTATTTTAGGTTCAACACTAATCCCGAAGGTAAAGGGAGTGTGCGATGGTGATCTTATCAACCTTGGAATCACTTCCAACACACATCGTCACCTTGCCCTTAACTAGTCTCTATTCATTTTGCAACTCCTGTTTCGAGTTACTAATCTCAGCAACTGAATCGATATCAAATACCATGGGCTCACTATGAACACTTGTAAAGCACACATCAATAACATGTATATCAAATATACTTTTGTTCACTTTGCCATCCTTCTTCTCCGCCAAGTATTTGGGGTAGTTCTGCTTCCAGTGACCATTCCCTTTGGAGTAGAAGCACTCAGTTTCGGGCTTAGCTCTAGCTTTGGGCTTCTTCACAGGAGTGGAAACTTTCTTGCTATTCTTCTTGAAGTTCCCTTTCTTTCCCTGGCCCTTTTACTTGAAACTGGTGGTCTTGTCAACCATCAACACTGGATGCTTTTTCTTGATTTCTACCTTTGCCAATTTCAGCATTGCAAAGAGCTTGGGGATCATTTCCGTTATCCCTTGCATATTATAGTTCATCACGAAGTTCTAGTAACTTGGTGATAGTGACTAGAGAACTTTATATATCACTATCTTATCTAGAAAATTAACTCCCACTTGATTCCAGTGATTGTAGTACTCAGACATTCTGAGCACATGCTCAATAGCTGAGCTATTCTCCTCCATCTTGTAGGCAAAGTACTTGTCGGAGGTCTCATACCTCTCAACGCGGGCATGAGTCTGAAATACCTATTTTAGCTCTTGGAACATCTCATATGCTCCGTGGCATTCAAACCGTTTTTGAAGTCCCGGTTCTAAGCCGTAAAGTATGGCGCACTAAACTATCAAGTAGTCATCATACCGAGCTTGTCAAACATTCATAATGTCTGCATCTGCTCCTGCAAAAGGTCCGTCACCTAGCGGTGCATCAAGGACATAATTTTTCTATGCAGCAATGAGGATAATCATCAGATCACGGAGCTAGTCCGCATCATTGCTACTAACATCTTTCAACATAGTTTTCTAGAGGAACATATCATAAATAAAACATGGAAACTATACGTGAGCAATTGATCTACAACATAGATATGCAAAAACTATCAGGACTAAGTTCATGATAAATTTAAGTTCAATTAATCGTACTCCCTCCGTCCGGAAAATCTTGTCCCTCAAGTGGATGTATCTAACACTAATTTGGTGCTAGATATATCCATTCGAAGGACAAGCTTGGGACAAGCTTTTTTGGATGGAGGGAGTATTAATTAAGAACTCCCACTTAGATAGACATCCCTCTAGTCATCTAAATGATCACGTGATCCATATCAACTAAACCATGTCCAATCATCACATGAGATGGAGTAGTTTTCATTGGTGAACATCACTATGTTGATCATATCTTCTATATGATTCACGCTAGACCTTTCGGTCTTAGTGTTCCGAGGCCATATCTGCATATGCTAGGCTCGTCAAGTTTAACCCGAGTATTCCGCGTGTGCAAAACTGTCTTGCACCCGTTGTATGTGAATGTAGAGCTTATCACACCCGATCATCACATGGTGTCTCGGCACGACGAACTGTCGCAATGGTGCATACTCAGGGAGAACACTTATACCTTGAAATTTAGTGAGGGATCATCTTATAATGCTACCGCCGTACTAAGAAAAATAAGATGCATAAACGATAAACATCATATGCAATCAAAATATGTGACATGATATGGCCATTATCATCTTATGCCTTTGATGTCCATCTCCAAAGTAATGTCATGATCTCCATCATCACCGACATGAAACCATGATCTCCATCATCTTGATGTTTATCAATGTGTCGTCACATGGTCGTCTTGCCAACTATTGCTTTTGCAACTATTGCTATCGCATAGCGATAAAGTAAAGCAATTATATGGGGCCTGCATCTTATGCAATAAAGAGACAACCATAAGGCTCCTGTCAGTTGCCAATAACTGTAAC
The DNA here is from genome assembly GCF_018294505.1 of Triticum aestivum. NCBI lineage: Eukaryota > Viridiplantae > Streptophyta > Magnoliopsida > Poales > Poaceae > Triticum > Triticum aestivum. The sequence goes on from NC_057797.1 coordinate 301,065,760, forward strand.
AAAACATGATCACTTATACAACAATCTATATCTCATCACGTCTTGATCATATCACATCACAACATGCCCTGCAAGAACAAGTTAGACGTCATCTACTTTGTTGTTCCAAGTTTTACGTGGCTGCTACGGGCTTAGCAAGAACCGTTCTTACCTACGCATCAAAAACCACAATGCGGTATAGTGATTGCTTTTTGATCTTCAGAAAGAACCCTGTTCATTCAATCCGATTCAACTAAAGTTGGAGAAACTGACACCCGCCAGCCACCTATGTGCCAAGCATGTCGGTAGAACCATTCTCATGAACGCGGTCATGTAATGTCGCTCCGGGCCACTGTCGGATTTCGGGTTCCGACAAAACCCTTAAGGTTCGAATACTAGGGTGCGCGCGAAGATCTCTCCCTCACCGATCATGCTCTCAAGCACTTCGCAATTTCAAAGGCTAGCTCGACGAACTCACAACACAAGAGACACAAGATTTATACTGGTTCGGGCCACTGTTGTGGTGTAATACCCTACTCTAGTGTGGTGTCGTGGATTGCCTCTTGGGCTGGTGATGAACAGTACGAGGGGAAGAATAGCCTCCTGAGGTGAGGTGTTCTTGTGCTTGGTTGGTGTGTGGATCTAGATCTCTATCTACCCCCTGCATATGGAGGTGGCTAATCCTATTTATAGAGGCCCTGGTGATGAAGATATGTACCTAGGGTAGGGTCATAGGCCTGACCTGGACACCCTCCCCTAGGGCGTCACCCTCAAACCAGAAGCATTCGAAGGAGAGTCATCATACACTCGACCATGAGGACTTTCACTCGGAAGACTTGAAGTCACTCAACCACGAAGACTGTCAATCGACCACCAGGAGGTCTAAGGTCAATCCGAACTGCAACGGTCGGACATCACCTCATAGCTTTAGTGGTCATTATGTCTCTTTATTTACCAGCATTACTAGTAACGTCTCCCCTTTAATGTACCTTAAAACATTTGTAACGTGTGCTGTCTGGGGTCCTGGCGCACTGGATATAAGCCACCCCCCTCCATAGGCACAAGGGTTCACATCTTTTGTAAACTCATACACACATGTAATCCAGTCGAACGCCTCAGGGCACCGAGACATAGGGCTGTTACTTCTTCTGAGAAGGGCCTGAACTCGTAAAACTCGTGTGTACAACTACTCCATAGCTAGGATCTTGCCTCCTCATACCTACCCCCCATTCTATTGTCAGTCTTAGATCCATGATAGTTGGCGCCCACCATGGGGCCGGTGTCTTAGCAATTTATTGGAGAAGTTGCGATTCTTCCGATTCCCATCATCATGGTTTCCGGCAGAGGATTGGCTGAAGCCCGCGAGATCCATCTCGGCACGCTCGTCTTCATCACCGATGACTCATCTTGTCTCCACAAGGCTCCACTCGACGTCGAGGCGCTCCCCGTCCGCTCCGCGGGGTGACACACTTCCGCGCACGCGTTTGCGGCGTCCTTCTTCGGCAACCGTCGACTCAGTATCAGTCGGCTCCTACGGCAACCTCCCTCTCCGTTTTTCGCCGGCGTCAGTGATCCGGTTGATCGTGGCTTCAGCAGTGGGTGAGGCACACGGTGGCCCGCCAATCAGCCACCCCACAAATCGCGGCGATCGAGCACAATGAATCTCTCTATGGCCTGTTCGATCTGTCGACTAGCTCCGTCGAGACTGCATCCGAATGCGACAGCAGTGACCCCGCGGCTGAAGACTTGATGGTCAATGGACCATGCAGTCCTCCTGGCTTCACCCGCGAAGGCGGTGGCGATGGCGGCGGTGATCCGTCGCGTATTCACGAGGAGTACCTCCCCGAACCCCTCTCTTCGTAGCGGAGGGAAGATCTTCGTCGCGGTAATATGGATGCACTTCACACTCCTATCATTGGAGAAACCCCTGAGGCCTAGGCCTTGGAGGAGGCGCGCCTGGCCAACTTGGCTGAGCGCACTCGACTAGAGAACCTCCAGCGTGCACTCGATGAGCGTGCTCGGCAGCGGATTCCCGAGTCCAATCGATGACAACTTTTTCCGCCTCCGACTCAGGTATACCGAACTCCTATCCAGAATCTCATAGCTGCAGCTCGAATAGCAGAGTCAATTCAACTTTCCCAGTCAGAAACTGGCTGAGGTTTGATGCAGATCCGGGCTTTACTCCGGGCAGCGGGGGAGCAGAATACAGCAGTATCTCAGTCGCGGAATAGGATTCGTAGCAGGTCTGTGGTGGCGGATACTGTCCAGCCTGCCCATAGCCCGAGATCGCCTCCGCGGCGTGAGGGACGTGGGTACCAGCAAGATCAGTATAGGAACCGTCAGTAGTATGATCATCGACTCGACCATGATGACCGTTGTCGAGTGCCCACGCCTCCTTTGAGGAGTGGGTCATACGTGCCTCAGCGGCAAGATGACAGGCGCCCCCACAGCGGCGAACGAAGAATTCCAGTCGACCCCGGAGAGCCAGGTTTTGACGACAGGTCTATCCTCGTTCAAGGTCTGGTTGATAGGAACAGAGCTCACAGAGAAGGCCACGATAGAGATCATCCAACTAGAAGCAGGGTACATGTTTCAGGACCTGAGTGTTGCAGCAGAGCCATCAGAGCAGCAATGATTCCTCCCAACTATAGGTTGGCGACTGGAGTTAGCAAGTTCACCAGCGAGTCCAAACCAGACACTTGGCTTGAGGATTACTGAGTGGCTGTGCAGATTGGTGGTGGTAATGATGATGTGGCCATCAAACACCTCCCCTTAATGTTGGAAGGCTCTGCCAGAGCGTGGTTGAATCAGTTGGCTCCTCGTAGCATATATAGTTGGGAGGAACTTGCTCGAGTATTTGTTAGGACCTTTGAAGGCACTTGCAAAAGGCCGGCAGGGTTGACAGAATTGCCGTGTTGTGTCCAAAAGCCGAATGAAACTTTGAGGGATTATATCCAGAGATGGATCACGTTGCACCATACAGTGGAGAATGTGTCAGATCACCAAGCAATTTGTGCCTTCAAGGAAGGCGTTAAGTATCGGGAGTTGAATCTGAAATTTGTTCGGACAGGAGATATGACTCTGACACAGATGATGGAGATTGCCACCAAATATGCCAATGGTGAAGAGGAAGACCGACTCCAGAGTGGCAAACACAAAACAGTCGCCCAAGAAACCGGAGGAGGGAATTCCAGTCGGAAACAGAAGCGAAAGGCCGAACCAGCTGCTCCTGGTGAGGCTTTAGCTGTTGCCCAAGGAAAGTTCAAAGGAAAGCCCAAAGGGCCCTGGGCTCCCAAAAAAGTTAAAGATAAAGATGTGAATGATGTGTTGGATTTACCATGTCATATTCATACCAAAAAAGATGAAGAGGGGAACATCATTTACCCTAAGCACACCACTCGACAGTGTCGTTTCTTGATCCAGCAGTTCCGAGAGAAACAACCCAATGAAAAGGAAAAGGAGTCGGACGGAGGTGAGGATAGGGAAGAAGATGATGATGGTTTTCCCAATGTCAATTCCACACTGACGATTTTTGTTGATGTTGAAAGCAAAAGTTGGTTGAAGGTTATTAACAGGGAAGTAAACATGGCTGCTCCTGCAACACCCAGTTATGTGAAGTGGTCCTCGACTGCCATCACATTCGACCAGTCGGACCACCCAGCGCATATAGCCACCCGTGGGAGGCAAGCACTGGTGGTCGACCCAGTAGTCGAAGGCACTCGACTGACTAAAGTGCTGATGGATGGTGGCACTGGCCTGAATATCCTTTATCCTGAAACCTTGAAGGGAATGGGCATTCCGATGTCCAAGCTTAGTGAGAGCAACATGAGTTTCCACAGTGTTATACCCGGCAAGAAGGCTCAGTCACTCGGCCAGATCGCACTTGATGTGGTTTTCGGTGATTCCAAGAATTACCGCAAGGAAAAGTTGACGTTTGAGGTAGTGGATTTCAAGAGTGCTTACCATGCCATTCTGGGGAGACTCGCTTATGCACGTTTTATGGCTCGACCATGTTATGTGTATCTCAAATTGAAGATGCCTGGACCCGGAGGAGTAATCACTATCACTGGCAATTGGCAGAAGGCAGAAGAGTGCTTCCAGAAGGGCTCAAAAATTGCCAATGCACAGATGGCCGTAGTGCAACTACAAGAGTACCAGAAAAATGCAGATCCGAGTGATTTGCTGCGAGCCAAGAAGCCTGCCACAGAGTCCGCATTTCAGTCATCAAGGGAAACGAAGCGGATTCATATCCACCCAACTGATCCCAATGCTGCTCTGACCCATACCTCGTCAACACTCGACAGCAAATAGGAAGAAGCGCTCATCCAGTTCCTCTGTGAGAACTGGGACATCTTTGCATGGAAACCTTCTAACATGCCGGGTGTACCCAGGGGACTGGCTGAGCATCGTTTGCGAGTCGACCCGAATGTAAAACCAGTCAAGGAATATCTCCGACGGTCCGCCGTCCAGAAGAGAAAAGCAATTGGCGAGGCAGTGGCTCGGCTCCTGGCAGCTGAGTTCATCTGAGAGATTTACCACTCTGAGTGGCTCGCCAATGTTTTCATGGTCCCCAAGAAGGATGATTCACTTCGCATGTGCATTGACTTCAAGCATATCAATCGGGCCTGCCCGAAAGATCATTCTCCACTTCCCCGCATCGACCAAATTGTCGACTCAACTGCAGGGTGTGAGCGTCTGTCCTTCTTGGACGCCTATTCTGGGTACCATCAGATCCGACTGTATGGACCCGATGAGATAAAAACGGCTTTCATCACTCCATTCGGGTGTTTCTGTTAAGTCACTATGCCATTCGGCCTGAAGAACGCCAGAGCCACATTCATGAGGATGATCCAGAAGTGCCTACTCACTCAAATCAGTCGGAATGTGGAAGCATACATGGATGACATTGTAGTCAAGTCACGTAAAGGTTGCGACCTGTTGGCTGACCTTGCCGAAACCTTTGCCAACCTCAGAAGGTATTATATCAAGCTTAATCCATCAAAGTGCACATTTGGAGTTCCTGGTGAAAAGTTACTCGGTTTCCTCGTTTCTGAACGAGGGATCGACACTAACCCAGAGAAAGTTGGTGCCATTCTTCCGATGAAACGCCCTGTGCGTGTGCACGATGTCCAAAAGCTTACTAGTTGTTTGGCCGCCTTGAGTCGATTCATTTCTCATCTCGATGAAAAGGCACTACCTCTTTACCGACTGATGAAGAAGTCTGCTAAGTTCGAGTGGACTCCCGAAGCTGATGCGGTGATTGTAGAGCTCAAAGCCCTGCTTTCCACCCAGCCGGTGCTTGCTGCACCAATCAGCAAAGAGCCTTTACTGCTTTACATTGCAGCCACTGGACAAGTTGTCAGTATAGTACTCACAGTCGAGCGGGAAGAAGAAGGAAAAACTTATAAAGTTCAGCGCCCGGTGTATTATGTTTCTGATGTTCTGACTCCATCAAAGCAAAGATATCCCCATTATCAGAAGCTTGTTTATGGAATTTACATGACCACAAAGAAGGTTGCATACTATTTCTCTGATCATTCCGTTACAGTCGTCAGCGACGCTCCACTATCCGAGATTTTGAAGAACAGAGATGCAACTGGTCGAGTGGCAAAGTGGATGATTGAACTCCTTCCCCTGGATATCATGTTTGAAGCAAAGAAGGCTATTATGTCCCAAGCAATAGCTGATTTCTTTGCCGAGTGGATCGAACAAAAACTTCCAGCCCAAATTCACTTGGAGCATTGGACCATGTTCTTCGATGGGTCCAAGATGCTGAATGGTTCCGGTGCTGGAGTGGTGTTGGTCTCCCCCCGTGGTGACAAACTCAGTTTTGTTCTCCAGATTCACTTTGACTCCTCCAACAATGAGGCCGAATATGAGGCACTCCTGTATGGGTTGTGTATGGCCATTTCACTCGGCGTCCGTCGCCTCATGGTCTATGGTGACTCGGATTTAGTGGTCAATAAGGTGATGAAGGAGTGGGACGTCAGAAGCCCAGCCATGACTGGTTATTGCAATGCAGTAAGAAAGTTGGAAAAGAGGTTTGAGGGGTTAGAGCTCCATCACATCCCTCGACTGAAAAATCAAGCAGCCAATGATCTGGCAAAGATAGGCTCCAAGAGAGAAGCCATTCCCAGTAATGTGTTCCTAGAGCATATTCATACACCTTTAGTTCAAGAAGATCCCTTCACTAAAGAGCCCCCATAGCCGAAGAGTGCCACCGATGCGGCTGAAATGGAGATCCCAGCCGTGGTCGACTTGATCATGGAAGTTTTGGTCATCACCCCCGATTGGACAGTACCATATATCACATACATTCTTAGAAGTGAACTCCCAGAAGATGAAGAAGAGGCTCGACAGATCGTCCATCGATCTAAGGCCTTCACTGTGATAAGAGGACAGTTGTTCAGACAAAGTGTGACTGGAGTTTGCCAGAAATGCATAACACCTGAAGAAGGTCGAGTGATCCTCAATGATATCCACTCGGGGACCTGTGGTCACCATGCGTCCTCTCGGACCATTGTGGCCAAAGCATACCGAGCGGGATTTTACTAGCCTCGGGCAAATGAGATGGCACAAGAAATAGTCGACAAATGTGAAGGTTGTTAGTTTTACTCCAACATGTCTCACAAGCCTGCGTCAGCCCTGAAGACCATTCCACTCGTCTGGCCTTTTGCTGTTTGGGGATTGTATATGGTAGGACCTTTGAAGACTGGCAGGAGTGGATTCACTCATGAGCTTGTAGCAGTCGATAAGTTCACCAAGGGGATTGTATATGGTAACGCCCCGAGACCGATGGCCAGGTGTCTTCCAGTTATTCGCTGTTGTTGCCTTGTCATTTGTTTGCATTTCATGCATTTCATATCATGTCATCATATGCATTGCATCATCATCTTTTCAAAACTTTCATTCATCTGGGTCTCCTAGTTCCGTCCATTGTCCATTCTGAGCCCGGCCACACTTGCACGCGCCCGCAGCACGTCCGAAATATTATTTTATAAGTGGCCAAAAAAGGTTCTCAGAATGGGATGAGAGTTGGCGTGCGGTCTTGTTATGTTGTCAGTAGGCCACCTGCCAGGTTTCATCGCATTCGGAGTTCGTTTGACGCCCCAACGGATAACTATAGCGACATTATAGTCGGTCAAATCGTCGAACGTTTTCGGTCTCCGGATACAGTCGTCGGGCCTCTCTCTCTTCTCTCTTCTCAGCACATTGCCTTCTGCACTACCTCTCACCGCCAGGCCAACCTTACCCTCCTCACATCCGGAGTCGTCCGTTTGTTATCTAGGGGCCCCGAAAATCCCCCTAACCACCTAACCCCTCTTTGCACAGTGCATCGACCCCTTGCGTGTGTCCGAAACTTCACTGAACCCGACCCGGACATCATCATCAATGGGTCCGGATCATCCCCTAACATCTACAAAACATCTCCGTTTTCTTAATTGGACTTCCTAACCTATTTTTTTCTCAGCCGTTCGTTTTATATCAAAGGGCTTAATCCACTTGCTATTTAAACAGACCAACCCTAGAATCTAGGGAGATGTCCCGTCGATCCCTCTCGGCCGCAGCCTCCACCTTCCTGATCCACCGACCAGCCACACCTGGTCTCCCTCGCCCGTCCAAACCAGCAGGCCCCATGCCTCCCTCCGCACCATCCATGAACAGCGCTCGCCCCCCTCCATGCTCGTTTTGGTTCAGGAGAGGAGCTCCCGACCGTGCCTCCCATGTTGCCGCCTGCTCGCCGGACGACCAGCGCCGCTGCCCGCGACCACCACCAAGAACAGCGCCGCCCCGCCTTCCTTCCATTCTTCTCCTTTTCCTTCGTTGCTCATCTCGTTTATGACCTCGCAGAGACCTCCCAGGGAGCCCGCCATGGTGTCCAGGGGGCTTCAAGCACCAGCAGCCGCTGGTTCGGATCCGTCCTCCTCGACCCTGCCATCTCCTTCCTTCGCCGCCCTGGCGCGTTCCCAGCCAGTTCCCATCGGTGACGCCTCGCCCTGGACCCGCTCGTCTCTGCCGCCGCGGCAGCTCCAAACCTCGTGCCTCGCTGCAGTGTTTGTTCTTCAGAGACGAGAGCAGAGCCGCCTCGTCCCATTCGCGTTGACCGAGCCTCGACCCTCTGCTTCGCTCACCGGAATTGTCACATACCTAGTTCTGGTATGACCCTAGGCTTGCTTTGTGCATCATGTTTAAATTTCAAGGGAAGTTCAAATGGGAATGTTTCAAACCCTAGCACCAAAGCAAATTCAAATAGATTCAAATTAAAATGGGAATTTCAATAAACCCAAAATGTTCTTCAAAAATGTTCATGGTCTTTGGAAAATGTTGCAAACAACAACCAAAGGTGATGCACATTTTTGCTAAACATCTTGGATTTTTGAATGAACCCATATGTATTTGAATTGGAGCTGATTAAAATAATATAAATATTTTAAAGGCTCCAAAAATGTTGGAATTTGGTGAGGGCCTCTGGTATATTACAACTAGTGGTCACAAGGAATCTCAACATTTTTATAATTGTGCTAGTATTTATTTTATGTCAAAAACAAATTTCAGAAATAGAAAAGAAAACAAAAAAGGGGAAAACACCTACCTGGGCTACTTACCTGAGGCCTAGCACTGTGCGGCCCAGCCAGCTGGCCCCGCCAGTCGTCATCTCCACCGCGCGAGGAGGACGCCGAGCGCATGGCCGACGCACGCTGGCGCACGCCCGGCCACCTCCTGCTTGTCGCCTCCCTCTGGACGTTCCTGGAGACGCCACGCAGCCTCCCCGACCCCTCTCACTCTCCCTCATCCCCGTCTCCTCCTCTGTCTCTCTCTCCCGCGATGGCCGAAGCGCTGCCGTCAACGCCGACAAGCACCACCGCGGCCACTGCCTCCCCCTCGCCCCCTGGACATGCCCAGAGCTCCGCCGTGTCTCCCTCAACCTCCACGCCGAGCCAGGCTTCGCCGGAGGCCCTGCAACGCCGTCCCCGACGTCTTCCTCAACTTTGGTGCCCGGAGACCCTCGTCGTCGATTTACTGCCCACCAGCCGTCCCCGCGCCTGCCGAGCCCTCCGTTAGCCTCTCTGTGAGCTCCGCCGCTTTTTCCCCTCCTCCCCGAGCTCGTTCCTCTCCTCTAGCTGCCTCTGCCACCAGAGCCGAGAGCTCCGTGCCGCCGGCCATGGCGCCGCCGTAGCCAGGGCCACCGCAGCTCGCAACTGAGCTCGCCATTGCACTCAATGCACTCCGGCGAGTCGAGCGGACCTGCTCACAGCTCCTGTCGTGCCCCGCAATGGCCCGCGCACACCTGGCCGAACTCCGACCGCCGCAAACTTTGTCGTCAGCCGTGATTCCGGCCACCCCATGCCCAGTCACGTGCTTCCCTAGATGCGCGCAAGTCCGAACACCCCGTAGCCGCGCTCCACGCGCCAAATGGCGCCCTGTAGGCGAAACCTGCAGCACACCGCCGCGTCTGGCCTCGCCGGCGTTGAGCCGCCGGCAGGTTTGCCCGGTTGACCAGGGGATTTGACCTCCCCTGGGTCTATGACATGCGGGCCCCGCCCGGTTAATTAGTCTAGCTTAGGTTTAAAAACTAATTAGTTTAACCTAGGTTAGTGCTAATTAAACTAGGTTAGTTTAGTTAGTCACTGACCAGTGGGTCCCACTGGTCAGGTTTGACCAGGGTCAACCCAGTTGACCTGCTGACGCAGTGCTAACCTCAAGCTGACGCAATAATTGATTTCTGGAATTATTTTAACTCAGGAAATTCCAGAATATTGCTTAAACTTCAAAAAATCATAATAATTCAACCGTAGCTCAGAGTGAAATAATTTATATATGAAAAATTATCAGAAAAATGCAAGGAATCCATTTATGCCAGTTACATGCATCAAAAACCAACTTATACATGTTTTATAAGTGAAAACATAATATGGGCATTTTAAATGCTTCATTTTGAATTGCATTTGAATCTTTGATTCAAATGGGCTTCAACCAACTTGGTAGCATCTTGCATTAGCCCAAACACTAGCATTTGCACATGTCATGTTCATGCATCATTTTGTTGCATTTGTTTGTGTATTGATTGCCGGCACCATTTCTTCTCGATAGGTTCCACTCCGGAAGGTGTTCCCGAGTACCTGTCAGAGGAGCAGTGCTCCTTCGTCATTCTATCAGGCAAGCAACCCCCCCCCCTTGAGCATTTCGATAAATCCCACTCTCTCGCTCCTACTCCTTTTACTGCATTAGGACAGCAACGATTCAACTGCTACTTTTCTGTTGCGGTATTTGAACCCATTCCTCTGCATGACCTGTCATTGCCACAGTAAATAGTTGAAACCCACTAGCATGAGTAGGAGTTGCTTGATCCTTAATGTGCCTACTCATCCATGCTTGTTTTTCTTTATGCCAGCTATGCTTAGAGTTGTGTCGGGTCTGATTCATCGGGAATGAATCGGAGTGGTGAACATGTCCTACCGATAAAGGCTAAGTGTGTGAACACGTTTTGGTAAAGGTAGAGATGAGAGGCCATGTAGGAGTACATGGTGGGTTGTCTCATTGGAACCGTCCCTAAGAACTGAGTTTTGTGTATGTTATCCAAGTCCAGTTAGTACCACACATTGGGTTTCGGTTATGCGGCCCCTCTCGGCTTATTAATCCACTTGATCTCTGTCCAGGAGTTGCAACTAGTTTCTGGCGTTTGTAAGTAGTGCTACTTGTCTACCAGGTGGTGTTCGACAGGATGGGCCTGGGACAGACTAGGCATCGTGGCACGGTGTACCAAGTGGCACCCGGATGGTGGGTTTGGGAACCCTACACACATCATTTGGGGCCGTACTGGAGACTTCGGCCACAACTCCTTGCGGATGGAACTCGAATAGGCGATAAACTTGCACGAGAGACTTGTGTGGTTAATCAGGTCGTGGCCGACACCCTCGCCCGGCTTCCGCTTGAAGGTTGCCGAGGTACATGACGCATACAGGGCGATAAGTTGCGAGAGCATTTGTGAAGAAGTACACCCCTGCAGGGTTAACATTATCTATTCGAATAGCCATTTTCCTCGGATATGGAAACTTGGAGGACTTATGTAGTACATAGACAACCTGAAGTGGATACTCTAAAATACGCAAGATAAGCGTGAGTGCTATGGATGGCCTTCTCGTAGGGAGACGGGAATGGATCCACAGTGGAGTATTGATATGGTGAATATGTGGACTCGTGTGCGTCTCCTCACCTCAAAGAAGTTTCTGATACTCGTAGTATTGGTTAGCCACTGAGTCAAAGTTGGCTTGCTACTGTTAAGACTCCACCACCCCCTTTGTTGATAATGTTGCATATGTAGATAGTTCTGATGTAAGATTTGCTGAGTACCTTCGTACTCACGTTTGCTTATTTATGTTTTGCAGTTGGTTACACTAGTGATTTCGACGAGTAGCTTGTATCCCAGCTACGATCTTGTACCCTTGGGAGGGTCGTGTTTAGTCAGGCTTCTTAGTCTTTTCCTTTTGTAGTTGTCTGTACTCAGACATGTGATGCTTTCGTTGCTTGTATGCTCTGAATGATGGGTCATGAGACCCCTGTTTGTATTGAATGCTATGTGGCTCTTCTGGGCCTTTATCTATATGAGTTTGAGTTATGTTGTGATGCCATGTTGTACAGCACATACTTGCATGTTATGCGTACGTGTAACGTGTATTGCTATGTGTGGGATCCGACAACCTAGTTGATTATCCCTGGTAGCCTCTCTTACGGGGAAATGTATTCTTGTGCTTCCATGAGCCATAGTAGTCCGCTACAGCCCGGTTCACCAGAGTCCTGCTAGCCCAGCACTACTACTCCGGAACACTTGACTGGCCGGCATGTGATTCACTTCGTTCCTGTGTCTGTCCCTTCGGGGAAATGTCACGCGGTGATATCCAGAGTCCTGCCTAGCCTACTACAGCCCGGGTTCCCGAAGTAATGTTAGCCTAGTGCTACAGCCCGGATTCATACACTGTTGACCGACATGCTCGAGGTTGATTCATGTATGCCTGTCCCTGTAAGTTAGTGCCACTTTGGGTTCACGACTAGTCATGTCGGCCCAGTTTCTCTGTCATATGGATGCTAGCGACACTATCATATACGTGAGCCAAAAGGCGCAAACGGTCCCGGGCCAGGTAAGGTGGCACCCGTGGGAATACCGTGCGTGAGGGCACAAAGTGATATAAAGTGTTACATGCTAGATCGGTGTGACATAGGATCGGGGTCCCGACAGGAATCCTCAGTGCCGCCGTGCCTGCTGCTTGCTTCATCGACCCGGCCGCCATGTCCCATGCCGTCGCTGCTCTTCTTCCTGTCGAGAGGAGGAGGATGATGCCCCTGTCTCCGTTCACTCCATTCGTTCACGTTGACCGCAGCCCAATCCAGACTCGCCCGCTTGGAGCTCGTCCCACCGTGTTGAGCAAGGCCCAGCTCCCTCCCCCATTGGGCCCGGTCCAGCTGGCCTGCTTCCCCGGCCCAGCGCGCCCCTCTCCTCTCCGTTGTGCGCCTCAACCCAGGTTGAGCAGCCCCCACTCCTGTGCACTTTTGGGGCCGGCTAGATTCGACCCGAGTGCCTATTTTTTTCCGCGACCGAATTTGCTATTTATCCTGAGAACTGCGAGTTTTACAGAAACACCCTTGCACTACATGCATATCCTAACTAATTAACCATGCATCGTATTAAAACAAACTTTATATGTAAAATGTCTAGAATTTTGTCTAGTTTAATAATATCAAACTTTCATCCATGTTTAAATGGTTTAAAATGTTGTTTGTGTAATTTTGTCCATATAGCATGCTAACATGATTTAATCCATAACTAAATAACCGTAGCTCCAAACTTAATAAACTTTATATGTAAATGGGGTAGAAAAATGCCTAGTTTAACTTTGTTCACTTTCTTTGCATGTCTAACAACCCTAAAATTGTGTTTAGGGCAGAACAGTACCAAACCTAATATATGCGGATGAGGAGTTTCCGGAGTTGTTGTTCGTTGTTCCGGCCTCATTTAAACTTGCCTAGATAGGTAGTTTTACTTTGCTTCACCCTTGCCGTGTTAAAAAACATTTAATATTGAGTACATAAACGAGATCAAACTAAATAATTGAAGTGGTGTTCCGTCAATATGCAACTTGTTGCATATTGAGCTCCACTTAATTTGTAGGATTGTTTGTGCACTTGCCATGCCATGCTTCATTAAACCGGTCATGCATCATACTTGGTTGTGCATCATGCCATGCTTATGTGATGGTTGTTTACTATGTTGTTTGCTTCTTTCCGGTGTTGCTTCTTCGGGTTAGTTCCGACAATGTCGCGTTTGTGAGGATTTGTTCGAGTTCGTCCGTTTGTCTTCTTCATGGACTCGTTCTTCTTCTTGCGGGATCTCAGGCAAGATGACCATTCCCTCAAAATCACTTCTATCTTTGCTTGCTAGTTGCTCGCTCTATTGCTATGCCACGATACCTACCACTTGCTATATCATGCCTCCCATATTGCCATGTCAAGCCTCTAACCCACCTTGTCCTACCAAACCTTTGTTTGGCTATGTTACAGCTTAGCTTAGCCCCTCTTATAGCATTGCTACTTGCAGGTGAAGATTGGAGTTTGTTCCATGTTGGAACATGGATTTGTTGGGATATCACAATATCTCTTATTTAATTAATGCATCTATGTACTTGGTAAAGGGTGGAAGGCTCGGTCTTATGCCTGGTGTTTTGTTCCACTCTGGCCGCCCTAGTTTCCGTCATACCGGTGTTATGTTCCTTGATTTTGTGTTCCTTACGCGGTTGGGTGTTATGGGAACCACTTAACAGTTCGCTTTGAATAAAACTCCTCCACCAAGGCCCCACCTTGGTTTTACCATTTGCCTACCTACCACCATATACCTTCCCTTGGGTTCTGCAGACTCAAGGGTCATCTTACTTTAAACCCCCCGGGCCAGTGCTCCTCTGAGTGTTGGTCCGAACCGAGCTGCCTACGGGGCCACCTCAGGGAAACTTGAGGGTTGGTTTTACTCGTAGCTAGTCTCATCCAGTGTTGCCCTGAGAACGAGATACGTGCGACTCATATCGGGATTTGTCGGCACATCGGGTGGCTTTGCTGGTCTTGTTTTACCATTGTCGAAATGTCTTGTAATTGGGATTCCGAGCCTGATCGGGTTTTCCTCGGAGAAGGAATATCCTTCATTGACCGTGAGAGCTTGTGATGGGCTAAGTTGGGACACCCCTGCAGGGTTTTGAACTTTCGAAAGTCGTGCCCACGGTTATGGGCATATGGGAATTTGTTAAAGTCCGGTTTTAGAAAACTTGACACTTAACTTAATTAAAATGCATCAACCGCGTGTCTAGTCGTGAAGGTCTCTTTCAGGCGGAGTCCGGGAAGTGAACACGGTGTTGGAGTTATGTTTGATAGTAAGTAGTTTCTGTCAGATTTCGGGTTCCGGCAGACCCTTGAGGTTCGAAAACTGGGGTGCGCGTGGAGATTTCGCCTCCTACCTACCTGCACCCCTCCGCCTCACTAAGATCTAAGCAATGGAAAGAACAGCACGAATGAGACAGGGTTTATACAGGTTCGGGCCACTGTTGTGGTGTAATACCCTACTCCAGTGTGTGGCGTGGTGGATTGCCTCTTGGGCTGATGAAGATGAACAATACAAGGAAGAACAGCCTCACGAGGGTCTGCTCTTGGCTGGGGCAATGAACTGCTGGGAGGAGTTCAGTCACCCTTCTCTCTCTCTCCCTCCTTCTCTTTTCCTTCTCTCGTCTTTTTCTCTTCCCTCGTCCCTCTCTCTTGTTCTGTGGGTGGCTGGCCCTATTTATAGAGGCCCTGGTCCTCTTCCCAAATATCGAGCGGGAAGGCAGCTAGCAATAGAGGGCTAATTTGAAGGGGGACAGCTAGTACTAGCTATCCTGACAAAAGTAGTCTTCGCCTGCACAAAGCTCTGGTGGTGACGCCGTCTTGGGCTCCACAATGACCTCCGTCTTGCAGTCCTCCTGGTCTTGGTCTTGTTGCACCGAAATGGCAACCTTTGCCTGATGCCTCGGTACTCCGCGGTTGCGCTTGCTCCCTTTGCACCAAAGAGGAAAGGAGGACGCTGCGCGGGCTGGCACCCGCCTGGCGCCTTTGGTCGTCATGGCTTGCGTCACGGGCACCTTGTGAGGTACCCTGCCTTGATCTCTCTGCCTCCTCGCGAGCCAGCATGATGAGGCCGTGCCTGAGGAAGCTCAGCGTCGTCCGCCCCGCGAGGCTTGGCCCCTCGCAAGGGTCTTGGGTCTGTGTTTGTGAAGATGGGCCGTGCTGGGCCCCCCTTTAAGCCACGCCGCAGGCCACAGGCAGGCAAGTCTGGGGACCCCCGTTCCCAGAACGCTGACAGTAGCCCCCGGGCCCAAGGCGCGCCCGGACTTGGCCATGCAGGGAGGCGGAAGGGCAAGAGCGAAGCGCCGCGGGCCCTAACAGCCTACGGCCTTGGGCGCCGTGTGGCGGTTGATTGGACGTGGGCGTCTCCACTTCCCGATGGCGCCTCGGCAACTACACGGATTGGACAAGTCCCTGCATGCAAAGCGGGTCATGATTACCTACAATCGTGGAGGTCGATGGTTGGCATTCGCCGGCCATAAGTACGGAACGGCGCGCGCCCTTCTAGTTCATCCCCCCTTGCTTCTCCTTCTTCTTCATGGCCCCGTCGAGGAGGTTCTCGGCCACAGAGAAGGGGAAGGCTCACCAGGTTGAGCCTGCCTCTCCCCCGCTCAAGCGCGGCCGAGGGCGCCCTCGCAAACATCCTGTGGCCACCACGAGAGCTCCCCGCGGCCGTGGAGACGATTTCCAGCGCGGCGACGGGCGGATCGCTGCGGCCGGGGGGCGCGCTCTGGTTGCGCGTCCCCCTAGGCCATGCTTTTGCGCTGCAGAGGTGCTGCCAGAGTTCGTCGTGTGGTCGGCGGAGCCGACTAGCACCCGGCTTCCGCTTCCTCACTTCCTCCTCGACGAGCTCCCGGCCGGCACTCCGGGCGGCCTCTGGCTTCAGGCCGACGGCTGCTGCAGCCGGGCCTCATGGGCTTCACTAGAGGTCTCCGCAGTCGGGAGCCTGGCCCTGGCCCGCGGTTGGCAGACGTTTGCCCGTGTGCGTGGCCTGAGCCGTCGTTGCACCCTGCACTTCAAGTTTGACGATGATGCCACCCTCTATGTGAGGGTGTTTGGGGAAGATGGTCGCCGCGCAGGGTGCTGCCCCGAGGATGACGACCGCGGCCGGGAACCCAGCTCCGGCGACGATGGAGAAGACAGCGCTCGCGTGACTGGCGGCGCTCGGGGTTCCTCAAGCTTCTCCGGCAGGGTCCCTTGTGTTAAGTAACTCCGGAGCTCCGTGATCCAGCATCTCTCCTGAGGTTCCATCGTCAGGAGCAGGCGTGCTCCTGAGGCCGGGCCACAGGCCGGAGCTCCTGAGACAGGTGGCTGGGGGAGCTCCTCCCATGGCTGAGCCGTGTTTGACAATGACGGCAGGGCTGAGGACTTGAAGAGCCGCTCCTCGAAAACGCTAGGCTCCTGAAGTACCCACCTGGACACCCGTTTGGCGATGTCGTCGGCCTCTTGATTGGTGCCACGAGGCACATGCTGCAACTCCAACCCCCAGAACTGCTTCTCCATCCTGCGAACCTCCGCAAGGTAGGTTTCCATGTGCTCATCTTTCAGCTCATACACCTTGTTGGAGAAATTGACAAGGAGCTGCGAATCTTCCTTGATGGTGAGGCGTTTCACCCGCAGGGCAGCTGCGGCCTTCAAGACCGCTATTAAACCTTCATACTCCGCTATGTTGTTGGAGACCTTTTCACCTCGCTGGAAATAGAGTTGCACAGCGTAGTAGAGCTTGTCCTGAGTGGGCGATATAAGCACCACCCCAGCCCCTGCGCCATGCCTGGAGAACGCCCCATCGAAATACATGACCCAGCCTTCTGGCGCCTCACTTCCTGGGGAGAGGGACCGATCCTTGCCGGCCTTGAGACCTGGTGCCTACGTCCATTCCGCCACAAAATCCACCAACGCTGCTCCCTTGATGACTCTGGTCGTGCTAAATTCGAGCTGAAATGCTTGCAGTTCTATGTTCCACTCAGCGACCCTTCCAGTTGAGTTAGGGCTCCTGAGCACTCTCTCCAGGGGGTATGACGAGAGGACCTTGATGGGGTGACCCTGAAAATAGTGCCGCAGCTTGCGCGAGGCCACCAGTAGCGCAAAGAGGAGTTTCTGAGGCATGGGGTACCGCGCCCTCGCATCCCGCAACACCGTGCTGACGAAGTACACCAGGTGCTCAACGAGGTTGGGTGCGTCAGTGCTGGCGGCTCCCTTCGGAGACCGTGGCGCCTCTTGAGGCGATGAGGCCTCCTGAGGCTGGCCATCTGGGAGAGGGGCCTCTTCCGCCTCCGGTGCACTCCTCTGCGGCGGCTGATCCTCCTCAGCCGCGGTGGCGGTTCCTGTGGGCCTTCCCTGTTCCTGTTTTGCCTTGTCCTGGGCTGCTGCTGCGGTTCTGATTCGACGCTCCTCTCTAACCGCCACCAGGGCCGTGCTGGCCGAGTAGGGAGTGGCGGCGAGGTAAAGCACCAGGGGCTCATGAGGGCGCGGAGCCACCATGACCCGCGGGCTGGTTAGGTATCTCTTGAGATCCTGGAACGCCTTGTCGGCCTCTTCAGTCCACTCAAAGGGCCCCTATTTCTTCATTAGCTCGAAGAAGGGCAGCGCTCGTTCCCCCAACTTGGAGATGAAGCGCCCTGGCGTGGTCACGCACCCAGTGAGCTTCTGCGTTTCTCTGAGCGTCTTTGGCGGGCTCATGTCTTCCACCGCCATGACCTTTTCCGGGTTAGCCTCGATGCCTCGGTGGGACACGAGGAAACCCAAGAGCTTGCCCCAGGGGACTCCGAACACACACTTCTCTGGGTTGAGCCATAGGTTCACTGCGTTGAGGCTCGCGAAGGTTTCCTCCAGGTCTTGTATCAGGTTCCTGGCCTCCCGAGACTTTACCACAATGTCATCGACGTAAGCTTCAACATTCTTCCGGAGCTGGGGGCCCAAGGTGATGTGCATCAGCCGCTGAAAGGTTGCCACTGTGTTACGCAGCCCGAATGGCATGCATGTGTAGCAGTACACCCCACACGGGGTTAGGAAGGCTGTCTTTTCGACGTCTTCTACCGCCATATTGAGCTGGTGATACCTAGAGAAGGCATCCAAGAAGCATAGCAGGTCGCATTCCGTGGTGGAATCGACGATCTGGTCGATGCGGGGGAGCGGGAACGGATCTTGCGGGCACACTTTGTTGAGGTTGGTGAAGTCGACACACATGCGCTCTTTCCCTCCCTTCTTTGGCACAACGACAGGGTTGGCCAACCAATCCGGGTATCGGACCTCGCGAATGACCCCAGCGGCTTCTAATTTGCGGGTCTCTTGGACGATGAAGGCCTGCTTTTCTGTGGACTGCCGCCTGGCCTTCTGCTTCACAGGGCGCATGTTGGGGCACACGTTGAGGTGATGCTCGATTACACTCCAAGGGATCCCTGCCAACTGATCAGGCTCCCAAGGGAATACCATCTTGTTTGCACGCAGGAACCCTACAAGGGCCTCCTCCTGCTCGGGTTCGAGGTTGACGCCTATGGTGAAAGTGGCGTTGGTGGACCCGTCCTCATCGACGGGTATCTGCTTGGTTTCTGCCTTGTCTTGGGTGAATAACTGTTTCTTCTTGGCGGGTGCAATCCCCTTGGGCTCGGGGGTCTCCAAGCCGGCGGGCTGTGCCGACGCCGCCGTCTTGAAGGCGAGCTTGAGTACCCGCAGTGCATCTCCGGTGTCCCCGTGCACGGTGAGGACACCGCTGCTCCCGGGCATCTTCATGAGGTTGTACGCCGGGTGCGTCGCGGCCATGAACTAGGCCAGCGCTGGGTAGCCGAGGATGGCATTGTAGGGGAGGCTGATGGGGGCGATGTCGAAGTCGACCAGCTCTGTGCGGAAGTTTTTGTAGGTGCCGAAGGTTACTGGGAGTCGGACCTGTCCCAAGGAGCTGGATGATCCGCCCCCAACGCCTGAGAAGGGCCGGCTGGGTTGCAGCCGTTCCAGGGTTATGCAAAGGAGGTTGAAGGCCTCGACCGAGAGCACGCTGAGGCCCGCACCGCCATCGATGAGACTTCTGGTGACGACCACCTGGCAGATGGTGGGGGTGCACAACATGGGGAGCACACCCAAGCAGGCCGAGTTGGAGGGGTGGTCCTCCGAGCTGAAGGTCAGGCCGGCCTTGGACGCCGCTCGGTCCGGGAGAGCCCACTGCCGCGTGGAAGCGGCGCTGACCTGGCGGATGAACGGTTTGACGTGGTTACTTGTAGGCGGCGCCTGCGAGCCGCCCAGGAGGGCCGCAATGACCGGGGGTGTTGGTGTAGCGCGATGGGCGGGGAAGAGGCTGCAGGGCTCTTCCCAAGAGGCCACGGAGGTTGCCGGTAGGTGGAGCAGCCATGGGCGCGGAGCGCCGGTGAGGGCCATGGGGAGCTAGTTGGCCATGACCCTATCGTCACCTCCAGCTTCGAGGGGGGCCTCCTCGCTCGCCGGCAAGAAGGCCAGCGGATCTGTCGCGCCGCCGTAGCGCGGCGGCGTCGTTGGCCTGAACTTGTCCGGCCACCGGACCCGTTGCAGGGCTGGGGCCAGAGCTCGGAGCCCCCTGGCCCCCGTTCTGGTGCCGGCGGCCGGAGCGGGCGACGCGCTACTCATCACGAGGCAGGCCGTGGTGGTGGCGGAAGAGAAAACTCCGGTGCACCCCCTACCTGGCACGCCAAATGTCGGGTTTCGGGTTCTGGCAGACCCTTGAGGTTCGAACACTGGGGTGCGCGTGGAGATTTCGCCTCCTACCTACCTGCACCCATCCGCCTCGCTAAGATCTAAGCAATGGAAAGAACAACACGAATGACACAGGGTTTATACTGGTTCGGACCACCGTTGTGGTGTAATACCCTACTCCAGTGTGTGGCGTGGTGGATTGCCTCTTGGACTGATGATGATGAACAATACAAGGAAGAACAGCCTCGCGAGGGTCTGCTCTTGGCTGGGGTGATGAACTGCTGGGAGGAGTTCAGTCACCCTTCTCTCTCTCTCTCTCTCCCTCCTTCTCTTTTCCTTCTCTCGTCTTTTTCTCTTCCCTCGTCCCTCTCTCTTGTTCTGTGGGTGGCTGGTCCTATTTATAGAGGCCCTGGTCCTCTTCCCAAATATCGAGCGGGAAGGGAGCCAACAATGGCGGGCTAATTTGAAGGGGGACAGCTAGTACTAGCTATCCTGACAAAAGTAGTCTTCGCCTGCACAAAGCTCTAGTGGTGACGCCGTCTTGGGCTCCACAATGACCTCCGTCTTGCAGTCCTCCTGGTCTTGGTCTTGTTGCACCGAAATGGCAACCTTTGCCTGATGCCTCGGTACTCTGCGGCTGCGCTTGCTCCCTTTGCACCAAAGAGGAAAGGAGGACGCTGCGCGGGCTGGCACCCGCCTGGCGCCTTTGGTCGTCATGGCTTGCGTCACGGGCACCTCGTGAGGTAACCCGCCTTGATCTCTCCGCCTCCTCGCGAGCCAGCCTGATGAGGCCGTGCCTGAGGAAGCTCCACATCATCCGCCCCGTGAGGCTTGGCCCCTCGCGAGGGTCTTGGGTCTGTGTTGGTGAAGATGGGCCATGCTGGGCCCCCCTTTGAGCCACGCCACAGGCTGCAGGCAGGCAAGTCTGGGGACTCCCGTTCCTAGAACGCCGACAGTTTCAGGATCACTTCTTGATCACTTCTAGTTCACGACTGTGCTTTGCCTTCTCTTCTCGCTCTCATTTGCGTATGTTAGCCACCATATATGCTAGTGCTTGCTGCAGCTCCACCTCATACCTTTTACCTGCCCATAAGCTTAAATAGTCTTGATCGCGAGGGTGTGAGATTGCTGAGTCCCCGTGACTCACAGATTACTTCCAAAACCAGTTGCAGGTGCCGTTGATACCCGTGCAGGTGACACAACCGAGCTCAAGGAGGAGCTAGATGAAGATCGTGTGCGTTGAGTTGTTTTGTTTCTAGTTGATCAGTAGTGGAGCCCAGTCGGGGCGATCGGGGATCTAGCATTAGGGGTGGTCTTCTTTTATTTTGGTTCCGTAGTCGGACCTTGATTGTATCTGTATGATGTAATGCTATATTCATGTATTGTGTGAAGTGGCGATTGTAAGCCAACTCTGTATCTCTTTCTTATTCAGTACATGGGATGTGTAAAGATTACCCCTCTTGCGACCTGCCTACAATGCGGTTATGCCTCTAAGTCGTGCTCCGACACGTGGGAGATATAGCCGCATCATGGGTGTTACAAGTTGGTATCAGAGCCTTCCCCGACTTAGGAGCCTCCTGCTTGATCGAATCGCTGGCGTTCTTGAGTCTAGAAAAATGTTTTGAGTCTTATAGGATTACATATATCGGAGAGTAGGATTCTTTTTACTCCTCAGTCCCTTCGTCGCTCTGGTGAGGCATCCTGACGTAGAGTTTTGACTCTTCTCTTCTCATATTTCACTAGAAAAAATTAGGATCACGCGGGTATCTTGGAATCGTTCTGATGGTTTTGTGACGAGAACATTGTTCTTAGTGCCTCCTGACATTTAGGGGTTGTGGAAGTGTCCCGGGGAGTTGAGCTCCGAAGTGTTGTCGTCACAATTTTATCATTGCAATTCTGGAATACCTGAGTTTTGCCAACATCGAAAATCTCTTTTATGCAGTTGTTGGT
The DNA here is from genome assembly GCF_018294505.1 of Triticum aestivum. NCBI lineage: Eukaryota > Viridiplantae > Streptophyta > Magnoliopsida > Poales > Poaceae > Triticum > Triticum aestivum. The sequence goes on from NC_057797.1 coordinate 301,087,483, forward strand.
GAGATAACCTCGACGTCACCCAGTACTGGGGCAGGAGTTCAGGAGTATTACCATAACTCGTATAACGAATGGTTTTCAAAGGTTGAGGTAAACGATTTCCGAAGGTTTCTTGGTTATGTGTTGAAGGATGGATACAGCTGGATGTAGGATTTGCTAGTTTTGGGTGAGATATTATGCTTCCCCTGTATCCCCAACACCTGATTGCATAACTAGAAAGTTTCAGCAGTTTAGTAGTGGGAATTCAAGTAGCTCATAGGATATCTTTCCGACAAATGCATGATATGAAATTGGGGTTCGACATCTAGTGGTACGCCTATCCACGGTTGGTTTACAGTGGTCTTGTTGTGTCTTAAAGAGTCCTTGGCTATGCTGACTCGGGGACGCTTCATATGTCATGTGCACTGTCTTGTACATGATGGTGTTGTACGATCGAGCCCGTGTGGGCCCCACAATGAAAACTTCGGATGAAATCTCTATCATATGTTTGTTCCGGCTTATTCTGCAAGCCAATCCTTTGTTTTGTTTTCAGTTGTGGTATTCGAGTTGCTTCAATGTCAAATGTGGATTCCATAGCTTTCCTAAGTGGTGTTCTCATATTGCTATGTGAATACTAAACCTTCCTGACAATCGAGATTGTCATGTCAATCCTTTTCAACCGGCGTGTTTCTCGTCAAGTGGATCTGATCATTTTCAACATCCGCAAGATCAACTCAGTTTTCGTCAACGGTGTTTGTTTCATCCGTCTCCAAGTTGCCTTTGTTTTCCCGCCCTCCCACCCTCTTTCTTCGAGGACTAAGATTTCTTAATCAAGTGACCATCTTATTGATGTGAAGTCTTTCCATTCTTTTTCCTCAATGTTCTTATCCGGTGATTCTCATGAAGATGCTAAGGAAGCTACAAGTTCAATATTCTCCATTCTTTTTCTTCTCCGGTGGTTTCAATTCAAGCTTTGTCGATCATAAACTCTCCTCGGTTCAAATACTTTCTCATGCCGGTGCACCTCTTGATCATCCACTTCTTGCCATTCATTTGTTCTGGAGTGCTGAAGATATCTCAGAAGATGCACGTTTACATTCCCGATTCGTTCAAGTTATTTCGAGGTTGTTATCTCATTCAAGACATTTAATTCAACTGGTGCAATCTCTATTTTCAAGAAATCTTTTCAACGGTGTATCTTTTGAGTGGGCCCTAACCCATAGGTCTTTTTCCAGGATCTTACCTGACTCTTCTAACCTTTCCCGTTGTTACTCTCAAATTCTTTTCCAAGTTTGACATAACAATGAGTTATCATCAGTCAAATGCCTTTCTCCAAAAATCTTTCTAATTCTTTTCATTGTTGGCCCAACCTTTCTATTCGTCATCCAGAGTATCTCAACAATTCATGGTGGTATTTCTCGTTGTCATTCTCAACATTTGAACACCAAAGAAGAGTTTTCTCAAAATCTTGTCCATTCTCTCAGAGATGCATGGTTCTAGCTTGTTGCCATCCTCTCATAATTTCCTTCGATTGTGAGAATTCTTTTCACCCATCGGAGCATTTCAAAAGTATTTCAGTTTGTTTCTCTGAAGCCCATCATTTCAGAAGACTTATTCATTCTTAGCCTTTAGCTATCATTCTCCAAAACTTACCGGTGCATCATTCAAGTTTTCTCTAATCAGTTCGGGATCTCTTTGGTCACTTGCATCTAAATTATCTCAAGTGTCATCATTCATTCTCTAATTTTTATCGATGATTCATCCCTTTACTTCATTCATTTTTCAATTCTTACGGTGGTTCGTTCAAGAGTTCTTCTCCTTCGTTATCATACAGATTCATTTGTTGTTCCCAAATCCTACTGGTGGTTCGTTGAAGACTTGTCAAGTTGGCGCTATATCTATCTTAATCCTTTCTACGAGAATAAATAGTATGCCAAATCCGTTTCTTGTCATCAATTAAATTGGTGAAGGATACGCATAACATAATTCTTATTCTTATTTCATCCAAGTGATAAATTCCTTCCTTCGGAGTTTGTTCATGATGAATAAATTCTTGTTTTTCAATTGTTTCATCTTTTCTTTTCTCGGAGTTCCAAGCTCTCTCAATTATATTGTCGTGAAGATCCATCTAATCATTGCAAGTCTTCACCTTGTGTTTTCAACTTCTCTTTCCTATAGTTCGATCATTTTTCTGTTACCAGAGTTCTTCGTGGAAGTTCTACATGATGGTTCCTCAAGGATTTAATTCCTTCTCGAAGTGTTCATTGAGATTCTTTTCAAAGGAGCTCAAGTATTCTTCATCTTGCAAACTGGAGTGCAATTCTTTCTTCCTTATCTTTTGAGATGGTGTTATGTCATTCTTGATAATTTCCCTTCGTGGTTCATGATTCACAAGTTATCAAGAGTGAGATATGTTAAATCCATCAATCTCTTCATTGGAGTTATCTTGGGTTGTATTTCACCTAATGCCTTCCCTAAGGATGTTGGGGAACGTTGCAGAAAATTAAAATTTTTCCTATGGTTTCACCAAGATCCATCTATGAGTTCATCTAAGCAACGAGTCAAGGGAGAGAGTTTGCATCTACATACCACTTGTAGATCGCGTGCGGAAGCTTGCAAGGTGATGATGTAGTCGTACTCGACGTGATTCGAATCACCGATGACCAAGTGTTGAACAGACAGCACCTCCGCATTCAACACACGTACGGGACGGGAGACGTCTCCTCCTTCTTGATCCAGCAAGGGGGAAGGAGAGGTTGAGGAAGACAGCTCCACCGGCAGCACGACGGCGTGGTGATGGTGGAGAGGCAGTACTCCGACAGGGCTTCGCCAAGCACACAATGGAGGAGGAGAGGTGTTGGGGAGGGGAGGGCTGCGCCTTGGAGGATGGTACGGCTGCCCTCCCCTCACCCCTCTATTTATAGGGGGAAGGGAGAAGGGGGCCGGCCCCCTAGAACCCATCTAGGGGGGGTGCGGCGGCCAAGGGGAGAGGGGGAGAGGGTGGCTTGCCCCCCAAGCCAAGGGGGGCGCCCCCTCTAGGGTTCCCCCTCAACCCTAGGCGCATGGGCCCAAGGGAGGGGGGTGCGGCCAGCCCACCAGGGGCTGGCTCCCTGCCCCACGCAGCCCATGTGCCCCCCCGGGAGGGGTGGCCCCTCCGGGTGGACCCCCGGAACCCTTCCGGTGGCCCCGGTACAATACCGGTATGACCCCGAATCTTCCCGGTGTCAGTTTGACAACTTCCCATATATAAATCTTTACCTCCGGACCCTTCCGGATCTCCTCGTGACGTCCAGGATCCCACCCGGGACTCCGAACAACATTCGGTAGTCACATACTAGTCTTCCTAATAACCCTAGCGTCACCGAACCTTAAGTGTGTAGACCCTACGGGTTCGGGAGACATGCAGACATGACCGAGACGCTCTCAGGCCAATAACCAACAGCGGGATCTGGATACCCATGATGGCTCCCACATGCTCCTCGATGTTGTCATCGGATGAACCACTATGTCGAGGATTCGATCAAACCCTGTATACAATTCCCTTTGTCAGTCGGTACGTTACTTGCCCGAGACTCGATCGTCGGTATCCCAATACCTTGTTCAGTCTCGTTACCGGCAAGTCACTTTACTCGTACCGCAATGCATGATCCCGTGTCCAACACCTTGGTCACATTGAGCTCATAATGATGATGCATTACCAAGTGGGCCCAGTGATACCTCTCCGTCATACGGAGTGACAAATCCCAGTCTCGATCCGTGTCAACCCAACAGCTACTTTCGGAGATACCTGTAATGCACCTTTATAGTCACCCAGTTACGTTGTGATGTTTGATACACCCAAGGCACTCTTACGGTATCCGGGAGTTACACGATCTCATGGTCTAAGGAAGAGATACTTGACATTGGCAAAGCTCTAGCAAAACGAACTACACGATCTTTTATGCTATGCTTAGGATTGGGTCTTGTCCATCACATCATTCTCCTAATGATGTGATCCCGTTATCAACGACATCCAATGTCCATAGTCAGGAAACCATGACTATCTGTTGATCACAATGAGCTGGTCAACTAGAGGCTCACCAGGGACATATTGTGGTCTAAGTATTCACACGTGTATTACGATTTCCGAATAATACAGTTATAGCATGAATAAAAGACATTTATCATGAACATTGAAATATAATAATACTTTTATTATTGCCTCTAGGGCATATTTCCAACAAAGGATTGTCGCTATCTATGGTGCTTATAAATAACCCAAGTTCTTTAGTTATCCTCCCGGTGAAATAAGTTTCTCGTCTCGTTGTTCTTATAAATCAAATCTTGTTTTCGTTAGTGCCAGAATTTCACCTTAAGTTTTGAGATGTTTTCATAAGCCCACAAGCAAATTTTTGTTTTTGTTGTTGATTTTCCAACAACTCGGTTCAATACTTCTTTCCAATGATGCTTCTCAACTCTTTCCTTTCCAACGATCCAACTTCTATTCTTTTGTTCCGGAGACATTGTGATGTTGCTCTCTTCAACCCATCTTCTTGTTTTGTCAGGATCATGTTATTTTTGTGCTTATCCATTTAACCGGAGTGTTGTGCCCTCTACTCAAGTTCTTTTCATGTTATCAAGTTTCATATCACTTTTCAACCGCAGTGCTGCCCGAATTTGCTCTTCCTTGTTCCTCTTTCCTAACGGAGTGCTTTCAACTTTGTTCATCTCCGCTGCATTCTTCCTTTCAATTTGGGCAACATCTCAAGTTTCTTTGGTTTTCACTCGTTTGTCAAAGAAGCAACTTAGTTTTTACCTCTCGTTTTCCTCTTCCTTTTCCCTCCGGTGCCATTCTAGATCTCGGGACGAGATCCTCTCGTAGTGGTGGAGTGTTGTAACGCCCTGAGACCGATGTGCCAGGTGTCTTCCAGTTATTCATTGTTGTTGCCTTGTCATTTGTTTGCGTGTCATGCATTTCATATCATGTCACCATATGAATTGCATCATCATGTTTTCAAAACTTGCATTCGTTCGGGTCTCCTAGTTCTGTCTGTTATCCGTTCTGAGCCCAGCCACACTTGCACGCGCCCGCAGCATGTCCGAAGTATTATTTTATAAGTGGCCGAAAAGGTTCTCGGAATGGGTTGACAGTTGGCGTGTGGTCTTGCTATGTTGTCAGTAGGCCGCCTGCCAAGTTTCATCGCATTCGGAGTCCGTTTGACGCCCCAACGGATAACTATAGCGACATTATAGTCGGTCAAATCGTCGGACGTTTTTGGTCTCCGGAAACAGTCGCCGGGCCTCTCTCTCTCTTCTCTCTTCTCAGCCCATTGCCTTCTGCACTACCTCTCACTGCCAGGCCAACCTTACCCTCCTCACATCCGGAGCCGTCTGTTTGTTATCGAGGGCCCCGAAACCCCCCCCCCCCTAATCACCTAACCCCTCTTTGCACAGTGCATCGACCCCTCGCGCGTGTCCGAAACTTCACCGAACCCGACCTGGACAGTCGTCACCGATGGGTCCGGATCATCCCCTAACATCTACAAAACGTCTCTGTTTTCTTAATTGGACTTCCTATTTTTTTCTCAACCGTCCGTTTTAGATCAAAGGGCTTCTATAAGTCTGCTTTTAATCCACTTCCTATTTAAACAGACCAACCCTAGAATCTAGGGAGATGTCCCGTCGATCCCTCTCGGCCGCCGCCACTATCTTCCTCAGGATCCAGATCCACCACTCTCCCTCGATTTCCCCAGCGAGCCAACCCCCACATCACAGCCGCAGCCTCCTCCTTCCTGATCCACCGGCCAGCCGCCCCTGGTCTCCCTCGCCCTTCAAGCCCGTCCAAACCAGTGGGCCCCACGCCTCCCTCCGCGCTATCCAGGAATAGCGCTCGCCCGCCTCCATGCTCGTTTTGGTTCGGGAGAGGATCTCCCGACCGTGCCTCCCACGTTGCCGCCTGCTCGCCGGACGACCAGCGCTGCTGCCGGCGACCACCACCAGGAACAGCGCCGCCCCGCCTTCCTTCCATTCTTCTCCTTTTCCTTCGTCGCTCATCTCGTTTCTGACCTCACAGAGACCTCCAAGGGAGCCCGCCATGGTGTCCAGGGGGCTTTAAGCACCAGCAGCTGCCGGTTCGGATCCGTCCTCCTCGACCCTGCCATCACCTTCCTTCGCTGCCCTGGCCCGTTCCCGGCCGGTTCTCGCCGACGACTCACCGCCTGGACCCGCTCGTCTCTGTCGCCGCGGCAGCTCTGAACCTCGCGCCTCGCTGCAGTGTTTGTTCTTCAGAGACGAGAGCAGAGCCGCCTCATCCCGTTCGCGTTGACCGAGCCTCGACCCTCTGCTTCGCTCACCGGAATCCTCAGTGCTGTCGTGCCTGCTGCTTGCTTCATCGACCCGGCCGCCAAGTCCCACGCCGTGGCTGCTCTTCTTCCTATCGAGAGGAGGAGGACGATGCCCCTGTCTCCGTTCGCTCGATTCGTTCGCGTTGACCGCAGCGCGATCCAGACTCGCCCGCTTGGAGCTTGTCCCACCGCGTCGAGCAAGGCCCAGCTCCCTCCTCCATCAGGCCCGCTCCAGCTGGCCTCCTTCCCTAGCCCAGCACGCCCCTCTCCTCTCCGTTGTGGGCCTCAGCCCAGGGTGAGCAGCCCCCGCTCTGGTGCACTTTTGGGGCCGGCTAGATTCGGCCCGAGTGCCTGTTTTTTTTTTCCGCGACCGAATTTGCTATTTATCCTGAGAACTGCCAGTTTTGCAGAAACACCCTTGCACTTCATGCATATACCAACTAATTAACCGTGCATCGGATTAAAACAAACTTTATATGTAAAATGTCTAGAATTTTGTCTAGTTTAATAATATCCAACTTTCATCTATGTTTAAATTATTTAAAATGTTGTTTGTGTAATTTTGTTCATATAGATTGCTAAAATGATTTAATTCATAACTAAATAACCATAGCTCCAAACTTAATAAACTTTATATGTAAATGGGGTAGAAAAATGCCTAGTTTAACTTGGTTCACTTTCTTTGCATGTTTAAAAACCCTAAGATTGTGTTTAGGGAAGAACAGTACGAAACCGAATATATGCACATGAGGAGTTTCCGGAGTTGTTGTTCGTTGTTCCGACCTCATTTAAACTTGCCTAGATAGGTAGTTTTACTTTGCTTCACCCCTTGCCATGTTAAACAACATTTAATATTGTTGAGTACATAAACGAGATCGAACTAAATAATTGAAGTGGTGTTCCATCAATATGCAACCTGTTGCATATTGAGCTCCACCTAATTTGTAGGATTGTTTGTGCACTTGCCATGCCATGCTTCATTAAACCGGTCATGCATCATACTTGGTTGTGCATCATGCCATGCTTATGTGATGGTTGTTTACTATGTTGTTTGCTTCTTTTCGGTGTTGCTTCTTCAGGTTAGTTCCGACAACATCGCGTTTGTGAGGATTTGTTCGACTTCGTCCGTTTGTCTTCTTCATGGACTCGTTCTTCTTCCTTGCGGGATCTCAGGCAAGATGACCATTCCCTCGAAATCACTTCTATCTTTGCTTGCTAGTTGCTCTCTCTATTGCTATGCCGCGATACCTACTTCTTGCTATATCATGCCTCCCATATTGCCATGTCAAGCCTCTAACCCACCTTGTCGTAGCAAACCATTGTTTGGCTATGTTACCGCTTTGCTCAGCCCCTCTTATAGCGTTGCTAGTTGCAGGTGTAGATTGGAGTTTGTTCCATGTTGGAACATGGATTTGTTGGGATATCACAATATTTCTTATTTAATTAATGCATCTATATACTTGGTAAAGGATGGAAGGCTCAGCCTTATGCATGTTGTTTTGTTCCACTCTTGCCGACCTAGTTTCTGTCATACCGGTGTTATGTTCCTTGATTTTGCATTCCTTACGCGGTTGGGTGTTATGGGAACCCCTTGACAGTTCGCTTTGAATAAAACTCCTCCAGCAAGGCCCGACCTTGGTTTTACCATTTTCCTACCTACCACCATATACCTTCCCTTGGGTTCTGTAGACTCAAGGGTCATCTTATTTTAAACCCCCTCCCCCCCGGGCCAGTGCTCCTCTGAGTGTTGGTCCGAACCGAGCTGCCTGCGGGGCCACCTCGGGGAAACTAGAGGGTTGGTTTTAATCGTAGCCAGTCTCATCCGGTGTTGCCTTGAGAACGAGATACGTGCGACTCCTATTGGGATTTGTCGGCACATCGGGTGGCTTTGTTTGTCTTGTTTTACCATTGTCGAAATGTCTTGTAACCGGGATTCCGAGCCTGATCAAGTCTTCCTGGGAGAAGGAATATCCTTCGTTGACCATGAGAGCTTGTGATGGGCTAAGTTGGGATGCCCCTGCATGGTTTTGAACTTTCGAAAGCCGTGCCCGCGGTTATGGGAAGATGGGAATTTGTTAATGTTCGGCTGTAGAAAACTTGCATCTTAACTTAATTAAAATGCATCAACCGCGTGTGTAGCCGTGATGGTCTCTTTCCGGCAGAGTCCGGGAAGTGAACACGGTGTTGGAGTTATGTTTGATCGTAAGTAGTTTCAGGATCACTTCTTGATGACTTCTAGTTCACGACCGTGGTTTTCCTTCTCTTCTCGCTCTCATTTGCGTATGTTAGCCAGCATATATGCTAGTGCTTGCTGCAGCTCCACCTCATACCTTTTACCTACCCATAAGCTTAAATAGTTTTGATCGCGAGGGTGTGAGATTGCTGAGTCCCCGTGACTCACAGATTACTTCCAAAACCAGTTGTAGGTGCCGTTGATACCCGTGTAGGTGACGCAACCGAGCTCAAGGAGGAGCTAGATGAAGATCGTGTGCGTTGAGTTGTTTCGTTTCCAGTTGATCAGTAGTGGAGCCCAGTCGGGGCGATCGGGGATCTAGCATTATGGGTGGTCTTCTTTTATTTTGGTTCCATAGTCGGACCTTGATTGCATCTGTATGATGTAATGATATATTCATGTATTGTGTGAAGTGGCGATTGTATGCCAACTCTGTATCTCTTTCTTATTCAGTACATGGGATGTGTAAAGATTACCCCTCTTGCGACATGCGTACAATGCGGTTATGCCTCTAAGTCGTGCTCCGACACGTGGGAGATATAGCCGCATCGTGGGTGTTACATGCCAGTACTATTGTCAGCTTCATCAGGGAGATAACATTCAGATATGGTGTTCCACACAGCATCATCACTGAGAACAGATCAAACTTTGATTCTGATGAGTTCAGGACATTTTGTGCTTCACAAGTTACTCGAGTCGACTATGCCTCGGTCTCCCACCCCCAGTCGAATGGACGGGCTGAAAGAGCAAATGGATTGATTCTCAAAGGACTGAAACCCCGACTCATGTGTGACCTCAAATATGCAGCAGGAGCCTGGGTCGATGAACTTCCATCAGTATTATGGGGACTGAGGACAACTCCCAATCGGTCGACTGGCAGAACCCTGTTTTTCTTGGTTTATGGAGCCGAAGCTGTACTTTCGAGTGACTTGCTCCACAATGCACCCCTAGTTGAGCTTTTCACAGAGGAAGAAGCAGAACAAGCACAACAGGATGCAGTTGACCTCCTTGAAGAAGAAAGAGAGATGGCCTTGATCTAATCAACCATCTATCAGCAAGACCTGTGTCGATTCCATGCCAGAAACGTGAGGGGTCGAGCATTTCAAGAGGAGACTTAGTTCTCCGAGTGGATCAGCAGAAACCACATAAGCTTGCTCCCTCATTAGAAGGTCCCTTCGTGGTCACCAGAGTGCTCCACAATGGTGCGTACCACCTTTACGACGTCGAGCACAAGAAAGACGAGCCGCACGCCTGGAATGCGGAGCTGCTCCGCCCCTTTTATACTTAAACACTCTGTCTACTGAGATGTAATAAAAACACCTTTGTATTTTGTTTATCAAACACAAGAATTTTACACTCTTCTAAAAAATTTCTCGATTGTTTACTTCTGCTTCTGAAATGCCCTAGTGGGTGGCTCAGCTGTGAATCCGTTTCGCCTAAGTTCAAAAAATCATACCGAGTGATGAGAAAGCCTCTCACTTGGGGGGCTTAGCTGCGAACCCGTTTTGCCTAAGATGAAAAAATAGTACCGAGAGATGAGCAAGCCTCTCACTCGGGGGCTTAGCTGTAGTCCAATACTCGCCTAAGTTGAAAAAATCCTACCGAGTGATGAGCAAGCCTCTCACTGGGGGCTTAGTTGCAGTCCAGTACTTGCCTAAGTTGAAAAAAATCCTACTGAGTGACGAGCCAGCCTCTCACTCGGGGGCTTAGCTGCAGTCCAGTACTCACCTAAGTTGAAAAAAGTCATACCGAGTGACGAGCAAGCCTCTAATTCGGAGGCTTAATTACGGTCCAGTACTCGCCTAAGTTGAAAAAATCCTGCCGAGTGATGAGCAAACCTCACACTCGGGGGCTTAGCTGCAGTTCAGTACTCGCCTAAGTTTCAAAAATCCTACCGAGTGATGAGAAAACCTCACACTCGGGGGCTTAGCTGCAGTCTAGTACTCGCCTAAGTTTCAAAAATCCTACTGAGGGATGAGCAAACCTCATACTCGGAGGCTTAGCTGCAGCCCCGTGCTCGCCTAAGTTTCAAAAATCCTACCGATTGATGAGCAAGCCTCTCACTCCGAAGCTTAGCTGCAGCCCCGTGCTCGCCTAAGTCTCAAAAATCCTACTGAGTGATGAGCAAGCCTCGCACTCGAGGGATTAGTTGCAGCCTCGTGCTTGCCTAAGTCGAAAAACCACCCTTATCTGCAAGAATGACGAGGTGCAGGTCGACTGCAATCCTCTCACGGAGCCGCGCTACAAGTATAATGTCCGCTCCATCCCTATCCGCAAGGATGACGAGGTTCAGGTCGACTGCAATCCTCTCACAGAGCTGCGCTGCAAGTACAATGTTCACTCCATCCCTATCCGCAAGGATGATGAGGTGCAGGTCGACTGCAACCCTCTCCTCGGAGCGGCGCCACAAATACAATGTGTGCTCCATCCTTATTCGCAAGGACGGCGAGGTGCAGGTCGACTGGGATATCTCCTTCAGAGTTGCATCTCGAAAGATATTCCAAGTGAAGAACAGGTTCTACTCGAAGACGAATGCAAGCATATACAGAAGATAAACCAAGATAAAATGAAGATAAAAGTACTCAGGCATCAGGCCTGAAGGAGTTTAACGGTTATAGAAACCACTCGGCATTCCAAGGGAAATTTAAGGCAAGTTTAAATCTCAAGTTTGTTCATTCGGCAAGAGGAGGGCTTACAGGCTCGACGAATTCATCCAAGTCAATTCCATCAGCGATCCGAGTGGCAGCAGCAATGATAGTCTCCATGAAGGACTGGAAGTCATGCCTTTTGGTGTTGGCGACCTTGATCGATGCCAGCTTATCTTCGCGGGCTTCCTTGAAGTGGACTCTTACCAGCCAAAGAGCCACGTCAGCACCGCATCTGGCAGAGGACTTCTTCCATTCCTGCACTCGACCAGAGACTCGAGATCATTTTGAAGCGTTGCCCTTATCCAGAGCGACGAGTCGATGCGTTAAAATGCCACCTTCAGACGAGCAAGATAACTTGTAACACTGGCGACGCGGGATTCCAGTCGAAGGACATTCATAGCAGCCTCGTCACCGACTTGAGAAAGGATAGGGTCCAAACCCGTCTCGATCCGTCCACTCTCCTGCAGTCAAGGAGTTAGTGACTCGACTGGACAAGACTAACTTGCAAACAGTAAAGCAGTCGGATTGAAAGGGGTACCTTCAAGGATAAGAAAGCGCTTCTTGGCGAGGTTTCCAGATAAGCTTGCAAGTCATTTCTCTTACGAGCCATGGCTTCCAGCTTCTCGTTCAGGGCCACCTTATCCTTCTTCAGACATGTTGCCTCTCGGTTGGATTCAGTGAGAGAGGACTTCAGCTTGCTTACTTCCTCTTCCAGCACTCCGACTGAAGCCAGCTTCTTGTCAGCAAGGGTAGTCTTCTCTTGAGCCTCCTTCTGCGCAGCTGCAAGGTCTAAGTCCTTCTTCTCTAGAGCCAACCTCATTTTCTCTGCAAAATAAGCATTTAGATCAAACAAAAGATCGAAGGGGTAATTTAAAGGACGATCGACATGCGCAGTCGAGAGGCACTTACCTTCCATACCGGCAACTTCATCTTGAGCCTTCTTCAAGTTTTGTTGGGCCAACTCCAGGTTAAGGTTGAGTTGCCTCTGCTTCTCCTCAAGTAAATAATCTTTGATCTTGTCGTTTGATATGTCTTTTACTCTTTGCAGAAATCTTGTACTCTCATTTCCAAGTTCGCCTAATTTGAGGAGATTGAAGCCCAGCCAGATGCAGTAATAGGTAAGTTTTTGGTTAAGTCTTTTACTGCAAAGATTTATTGTCTTTGGTGATTGTATGATGACTAAAACATGATGACATTGTTGTTTAGTTGTACTCATATTTGGTTGTGAAACTTGAATTTGATGACATAGTTTGTTGTTGGACTACAATTTGCTCGACGTCTTCGAATGGGATCAAAGCCAACCCGACATGGCCTCTGCTAATTTATTTATTTATTACCAAAAGGGCCTCTGCTATTTATTTATTTATGAGCAAAAGGGGATACCGCCCTCCCCCCCCCGATTTTCGTTAATTGAAATCATTAGATGTTCACAACACTATGCTCAACCTGCTGCACAGGTTTCATTCATTACTACTTTCAGCAAAGTGCTCATGTCATAGCCACTGAATACATCACGAGTGCTACATACACTACAAATAAACAGACAATCATCCTACAGAGCACATCTATTTTCCCATTATCTTCACAAGCTCTTTCATCTCCTCATTGCTGTCAAGGCCGTCTAGCAGCTGTTGCTTGGCCATGATCAGAGGAACTGCATCTTTAACCTTCTGCTCTACATCTTCCTCTTCTGTCGTTCCTTCAGTTACTTGTCCAACACCCCAACCTGCTGGTATTGGGATTCCTCGGCTAACCAAATAATCAGCGTAGTTGCACTCCCCCACATCAGCAACTTCCCAGAAATACAAATCACACGAATCTTCCCTTTTCTGCATGAATCAAATTGGAAGATCATCAACCAAACTATTAAGAAATCAGCAACTGAAAGCAGTAGAACAACACTTAAACATATTATTACCCCATCATTCGGGCATTTGTAGAAAACTCGGCCATGGTTGAGGATTGTGTTTGAGACGCGACGGATGGCTCTGCGTGATTTGCAGTAGTGGCACCACACCAACGTCAGCGGGTTGTGATGAGCAACCGGCTGCGGTGCGTGTGCCGGCTGGGATGTGATGAGACCCACAGGCGATGGTACGGGGGGCGACTTGGCGCATATCTGGTTGTTGCCTGCTGAAGAGCAGGTGGACGAGCAGCCAGCGGACATGGTTGCTGCGGGCAGAGCTTCTGATGCGAGGCAGATTAAGTAGAGAAGAGGAGAAGCGAAAGTTGGATATGTCAGTTTCATTACTTGCAGAGTAGTATAACACCATATATAGTCCTAGTCTAGGTTTGGATTCAAACCAGCTACAGGAGCACATCTCTCTTTTTTCTAAAACTCAGCAACGTCTCTTTACTGGAAGAGTAGCTTGTTCTGTACGCCTTCTCAAGTCTTTGATTTTCTTTCTTTTTTTTGCGAGGAAGGAGGGAGGACAAAATTGAAAGTTCCTGGGACTTGAACCCAATACCTCTCGGTTGAAAACCAAGGGTGCTAGTCACTTGTGCGGTGAACGTTCCGTGGGAGGAGGATGGCAGACAATCGCATTTTCCTTGCAGTTTTAGTTGTGACGCAAGATTGAACGGTCGCAGTTTTGAGAATGTTATCAAGTGAACGAGCCCAGTTTTTCTTTTGTTCCTATATATAAGAAAGTATGCTACTTGGTGTTTGCTTAGTCAACAAACGGTTGTGCCAACCTTGACCGTTGGATTGACATTCTTCGTATGTCGTGTTTCTTCACTATCTTCTTCCTCCAGCCGCCAAAGCCAAACCAACGGCGACGGGACCGCCTGCTCCCGCCTCCCACGGCTGGTTGTGCTGCCACGCACGCATTGTGGCCACATTGCACCATAAAACTATGCGCATCTTACCCAGCTCCTGTTCATTCCCATCCGAGGCCTCACCATCGTCCTCCGCCTTGGTTCACTCGTCGCGGCACCGCCCTCCGGTGTTGTCAATATGGTCAACAACCAAGAGGAATAAGGAGATGACTGTCGGGTTTCGGGTCCCGGCAGACCCTTGAGGTTCGAACACTGGGGTGCGCGCGGAGATTTCGCCTTCTACCTACCTGCACCCCTCCACCTCGCTAAGATCTAAGCTATGGAAAGAACAACACAAGAGACACAGGGTTTATACTGGTTCGGGCGACCGTTGTGGTGTAATACCCTACTCCAGTGTGTGGCGTGGTGGATTGCCTCTTGGGCTGATGATGATGAACAATACAAGGAAGAATAGCCTCGCGAGGGTCTGTTCTTGGCTGGGGGGCTGAACTGCTAGGAGGAGTTCAGTCACCCTTCTCTCTCTCTCTCTTGCCGATCTGGTCTCCTTCTATCCTCTCTGATCTCTTCTCTCAACTCATTTCCTCTCTGATCTCTTCTCTCAACTCATTTCCTCTCTGATCTCTTCTCTCAACTCATTTCCTCTCTGATCTCTTCTCTCAACTCATTTCCTCTCTCTTCTACCCTGGGGGTGGCTAGTCCCTATTTATAGGCAAAGGCCCTGGGCCTCTTCCCAAAATATTGAGCGGGAAGGGCGCCAACAATTGGCCATTTTGAAGGGGAACATCGGGTACACTTATCCTGACTAAAGTTGGTCCTCGCCTGCCAAAGGCTCTGGCGGTGACACTGGCTTGGGCTCCACAATGACTTCCTCCCTACCGTTGGGCTGGTCTTGGTCTCGTTGCACCGAAACGGGTGCCTTTGCTTGATGCTCTCGCTTGCGCTTGCTCCCTTTGCACCAAAGAGGAAAGGAGGACACTGGGCGGGCTAGCGCCCGCCTGGCACCCTTGGTCGTCATGGCTTGTGTCACGGGCACCTCGTGAGGTACCCCGCCTTGATATCTCCGCCTCCTCGCGAGCCAGCCTGATGAGGCCGTGCCTGAGGAAGCTCCGTGTCGTCCGCCCCACAAGGCTGCTGAGGATGATGTGGTCGCACTGCCGCCTTCTCCTCCTACTCCACTGACTCCTATCTCTCCGACTCCTCTTGCCTTTCTGGATCGTGCTGCTGCTGAGCTGGGCCGGCTGCGGCAGGATCTTCTTGGCGCCGACCCTCGCTTAGTGGCCGGGCGCTTGGAGCTGGCTTCAGGATGGATTCGCTCCGACGCTTCGATTCGGGCGGCGCTGGTCCAGGCCTCGACAGCTTGCGATGAGGAGAGGCAGGCCGTCCTTGAGACGAAGCTTGCTCGTGATGCAGCCCTGGGGGAGGTGGTCGACGTCCGTGGTCGCTACAAGGTGTTGGAGGACGAGCTGCAAGGCCTGCGGGACCAGCTCGTGAAAGAGGCCCGCCTTCGCCAAGAGCAGGAAGAAGGCGTGAAGGCTCGCGAGGCGGTCGTCAAGGACCGGGAGGCCAAGCTCAGGAGGCGCCGTGACCACCTAGGCGCGCTGAAGCAGGAGTTGGGGGCGAGGAAGGTCGAGCTGGATGACAAGGCCCAGGTTCTTGCCGAGGACCACGTGGCCTTCGCAGAGATGGAGGCGAAGGCTCGCTCCTCGCTGAGGACGCTTTACGACAGCGGCCTGGAGAGCCCGCTGGCTGGCGCCGAGGACGCCCCGCCAAGCTGCTTCCCTTCCTGGTTCGCACTCTTGAAGATGTCGCCCTTGGCCTTAGCCCCACGGCCGAGGCTGAGGCGCGTGTCCTGTCTTCTGCAGGGCTGACGCGGGTCCTCACCCACATCTACCTTCGCGATCCCAGCATCGACCTCCACAACCTGTTTGAGCCAGCAAGCGGCGAGCGTGCCGCTGCCGCTGCCGAGGCCGTGAAGGGTCACGCGGAGGCTCTGCTGGGGAAGTTCCGGGCGTTCAGCACCAAGCCGAAGCGAGGCGCTGCCGACCCTGCTGCTCCATGAGGCGGAGCCACTCTGCGCTGCTCCGCCGCCGACAAGTGACTCCGTTGTGGCTCCTGTCCTGCTTTCAATTCTTGCACATGTATCATGCCTCGGGGAGGCGTTTAAACTTGCGTTTGGCATTGAGATAACAGTGTGGACTATAATATTTGCTTTTGAATTCCTTGAAATTTGCGCTTTTTCTTCCTACTTGCTTATGTTCTACGCCGGCAGAGCCCGGCCCCACGCATACCTCAGCCGCTGTTAGCTCCGACCGGAAACCAGGACGGGACCAAGGAGTGAGGGGCTACGTGACAAGTTAGGCTCCTGAGTCGCGATGCTCAGGAGTCCCCCTTGGCGCACGAACAACAAGTAGGAAGGTGAGATGTGGGTGGATCTACCATTCTACGTCTGTAGAGCCTGGCCCCGCGCATACCTCAACCGCCATTAGCCCCGACCGAAAACCAGGACGGGACCAAGGAGTGAGGGGCTACGTGACCAGTTAGGCTCCTGAGTCGTGATGCTCAGGAGTCCCCCTTGACACTCAAAAGGCCTTCGTACCTTGGCTCCGCTCGGGGAGAGACGCACGACGAACCAGGCCTGGGGGGGCCTGGCTAGGTGGCGTGCGTCTGGGCGTGACCCAGGCGCAGCCCCCGTGCCCAGCACCCTCGCGCGGCACTCCCGAGGGGAGGCATTACGATGAGGCTAGACACTGAGCTCTGGGCTCCCTGAGGTTAATGCGGCCCGGGGGCCACCCTCAGTTGTTTATCACCAGCGCGGAGCATAGCGCTTCCGTATGTGTACGGGCATAGCCACTCCTTAGCAGTGTCGTCAGCCAGCGCAGAGCATGGTGCTTCCACTGGTACGTGGGAGGGGGCTCCCCTCCGAGAGGAGCCCCCAAGGCGTTTACAGCCCCGCCCTGACACGTGGCTGGCACGGTAGGGCCTGGCGAGGTGTATCTGGGCACCCGTGAGCCAGCGCGGAACTCACAGGGCCCTACCTCTAGGCGGGTTGCGCCTGGCACTGGGCCTTCTCTTGTGATGTGTTCCTGCAAATTTGGTTAGATGCCGGCACTCTACGTCCTCGGGTCCCGGCCCTCGAGCTGGTCTCAGCCGTCGCTGGTATGCCAGGTCGCGATGCCGTGGACAAGGCCAGAGGGTGAGGGCTGGAGAGCGAGTAAGAGCCCTGAGTCGCGATGCTCACGTACCCTCCCTTTAACATGCAAGTGGTCAACATGGATAAGAAGAGGTGCCATGGACCGGCATCAAATAATCAAGCATGATGGGTCGAGCGCATAGCCGGAAATAAACGCAAAAGGGGATACATGCCGCTGGGTCTGGCCTGAGCGACTTGGGGATGATGCAGCCCGAGGGGCGCCCCCAACAAAGTAAGCTTGCAACATGAAATGAAAGGGATACATGCTGCAGGGATGGACCCACGCGGCCTGGGAATAATGCAGCCCTGGGGGCGCTCCCAGCTGGAAATGAAACTTGAAAGATGTCACCTGATGATGTTGAGCACGAAGCAGCATTGGTGTAGCAGACTCGGTGGGCTCCGGAAGCCGATCCTCACGAGCCCCCAGGCCCAGGGGCCTCGGGAGGCTCCGGAGGCGCTGGTGGCTCCTCGCGGACCATCTCCATCTCCGCCAGGGCTGCGGAACGCCTGGCCTCTTGAGCCTCCATGATGCCCCTCATGAGGTGCTCGTACGTGGCAGCCGCGCTCGGCAAGCCGTAAGGCATGCGAACATAGCTGTGGGTGGACCTTCGCAGTGCCGCACTCGCGAGGGCCAGAGGCCCTCCAGAAAGGCGACTCGATTGAGCCCGGGTATGTCGATGCAGACACGCAGCCCACCATCCTCGCCTGGATGGGGAGCCATAGCTGGTAGGTGGCGGCCGCCTCTCATGACTCTTGACTCCTGTAGCTCCTGAATGGCCTTGCTGAGGAACTCCTGAGGGTCTGGCCCTCCTTGCCTTACTCCTTCTTGAGGGAAACGTGCTTCGAAACAAGCCTCCATGTGGTGCCCAAGCGCCCCCCTCATGACCTTAGCCAGGTCGGTGGCCCTCCAGGGGAGAGCCCCCGAGCCCTGCCTGAGGAGGGTGCCGGGCACGCTTTCCTATGCGATGGACGAATGTTCCCCCTGGGCAGGCGCGGGCCCTGAGGGGCCTGCCTCCTGAGGAGCCGGGCCGGACGATGTCTTCTTCTTCTTGGGGGTGGCCTCGGGAAGCCTCCTACTTCCGCGATCCGGGTCTTCTAGTGATGCGGCCTGAAAGGCTCGTTCCAGGGAACACACCACATCCTTATCTTCACAGGGCACCGTGATGACTCCGCCACTTCCCGGCATCTTGAGGACGTTGTAGCCGTGGTGAGTTACGGCCATGAACTTGGCCAGCGCTGGGTACCCGAGGATGGCATTGTACGGCAGGCGAATGTGAGCGACGTCGAAGTCGATGAACTCGGTGCGGTAGTTGTTGCGCGCCCCGAAGGTGACAGGGAGGCGGACCTGCCCAATCGGGACCGTGGAGCCGTCGGTGACTCCGGAGAAAGGCTTGGTTGGCTGAAGCTGGTTGTAGGGCACTTGGAGATTGTTGAATGTTTCCATGGACAGGACGTTGAGCCATGCCCCGCCATCGATGAGGGTCCTGGGGACCAGCACGTTGCTGATGATTGGGGAACAAAGCATCGGGAGGACTCCGGCCGTGGCCGCACACTTGAGCTGATCCGCTGAGCTGAACATGATGGCGCATGCCGACCACCTAAGAGGGCGCGTGGCTTCGAGCTTGGGGAGGACTGCATTCACTTCGCGGGCGAACTGCTTGAAGATGCGCTGAGAGGCTGGGGCTTGAGCCCTGCCCAGGATGCAGGGGATCGCGCGCGGCTCCTGGAAGCCCCCAGCCCCCTCGTCCTGATGGCGGTCCTTGTTTCTCCTTGGCTGCGGCGGCAGCAGAGGGAGACCCGCGTTGCCTTGCGGGCGATCCTCGCGAGGCTGATCCCTCCAGTTTCCCTCGCGAGGCGGGTCTTGCCAGCGATCCTCGCGAGGTCGATCGCGCCACCCTTGGCGCGGGCAGCGGTCTTCCCAGCGTCCTGCGTTTCTTCCTCCTCCTCGACCGTAGCCCCGGTCAGTGCGGTCGGGACGACGGCCGATCCTTCCTTCTCGTACGGCTCGGAGCTCTTGACATTCGTTGGTGTTGTGGGTGTGGAGGTCGTGGTACACACAGTACCGACTGCCCTTGGAAGATTCGGGCTGATGTCTACCCCGCTTGGTGTCCGGTTCTGCCGCGAGCACGACAGCCCCCTTGCACTTCACATCCTTGGCCTTGGGCTTCTTCTCTTCTGGGTCTGCGGCAGGCAGCTCGAGGAGGGAGAGACGCCCTTCCTCAGCCCTGGCGCACTTGGTTGCCAAGTTGAACAGCTCCAAGGAAGTGCACAGGTCTTCATGCATCGCCAGCTCCTCCTTCATCTTGACGTCGCGCACGCCGTCGGAGAAGGCTGAGATGTTGGCCTCCTCGGCCTCCTCG
Source organism: Triticum aestivum (assembly GCF_018294505.1). Taxonomy (NCBI): domain Eukaryota; kingdom Viridiplantae; phylum Streptophyta; class Magnoliopsida; order Poales; family Poaceae; genus Triticum; species Triticum aestivum. Next base: position 301,106,991 of record NC_057797.1, read on the forward strand.
GTCACCTTGGGAATCTTGAGGCGTGCGTTGTTGAAGCAATGGATGTACTTCTGCAGGGTCTCTCCGGGTTGTTGCTTGATGCGGCGCATGTCGCTCATGGCGGGTGGCCGGTCACGAGTACCTTGGAAGTTGGCGATGAAGCGGGTGCACATCTCGTCCCAGGAGGAGATCGTGCCTGGAGCTAGGTTCAGGAGCCAGGTGCGGGCCCCGTCCTTGAGCGCCATGGGAAACCAGTTCACCATGACCTTCTCGTCTCCGTTGGCAGCTTCGATGCCCAGCTCATAGAGCTGGAGGAACTCCGCAGGGTCGGTCGTGCCGTCATAACAAGGAGGTAGGTCTGGCTTGAACTTGCCGGGCCACGCGATGCTGCGTAGCTCGGTGGTGAAGGCACGGCAGCCTGCTGTGGCCACAGGAGGCCTTGGGTGACGGAGAGCTTGGTCTTGCCGGTCCCCACACGCTACAGCTAGGTACAGCGCGGGGTCTTGACGTGCGGGAGAAGGAGCATGGTCGCGACGTGCTGGAGCAGGGAGCGCCCGGGCAGCTTCTTGCGGGCGAGGGATTTCTTGGCAGCTCTCCTCTTGCCGCGCCGGCACCTGACGGAGCGGGTTCCGCCCAGGGGCCACGCGCCTTGGAGCCTGGGCGCCTTCTTGAGGAGGAGGCGGCTGGGGCGCCCCCGGAGCTTCGTCGCCCGCGCAGGGCGTGGTGTGGTGCAGTGGAACGGACGGCGCAGGAGAGCCCCCTGCGGCGCGGACGAGCTCGGCGACGCGGTTGAGCCATTCTTCGTAGACGGTAGCGCAGGAGCTCGTTTACCGTGATGAGCGCAGCTCGAGTCTCCATGGGTGCGCGGAGCGCACGGGACGAAGAACCAGCTGGGTTGAGCGAGGGAGTAGCGGTGCGACCGTCTTGCCGCATGGACGGATGCTGAGACGATGCTTGCTGCTCGTGTCCCGCCGGGCCGGTGGCGGCGTTGATGACAGGTGACAGGGAACGGCGAGGACGCCCGCTGACTAGAGCCGTCTGGGCGACGCGGGAGGCGAGAGCGGCTCGGTGCTCGGCGCGGGCCCGAAGAGCGTCAGACATGGACGTGATGGTCTGAGGAGAATGGGGCGGTGGAAGATGAATTCCGGCGCACCCCTACCTGGCGCGCCAAATGTCGGGTTTGGGGTCCCGGCAGACCCTTGAGGTTCGAACACTGGGTGCGCGCGAAGATTTCTCCTTCTACCTACCTGCACCCCTCCGCCTCGCTAAGATCTAAGCTATGGAAAGAACAGCACAAGAGACACAGGGTTTCTACTGGTTCGGGCCACCGTTGTGGTGTAATACCCTACTCCAGTGTGTGGCGTGGTGGATTGTCTCTTGGGCTGATGATGATGAACAATACAAGGAAGAACAGCCTCGCGAGGGTCTGGTCTTGGCTGGGGGGATGAACTGCTAGGAGGAGTTCAGTCACCCTTCTCTCTCTCTCTCTCTCTCTCTCTCTCTCTCTCTCTCTCTTGCCGATCTGGTCTCCTTCTATCCTCTCTGATCTCTTCACTCAACTCATTTCCTCTCTGATCTCTTCTCTCAACTCATTTCCTCTCTGATCTCTTCTCTCAACTCATTTCCTCTCTGATCTCTTCTCTCAACTCATTTCCTCTCTCTTCTACCCTGGGGGTGGCTAGTCCTATTTATAGGCAAAGGCCCTAGGCCTCTTCCCAAATATTGAGCGGGAAGGGCGCCAATAATTGGCCATTTTGAAGGGGAACATCGGGTACACTTATCCTGACTAAAATTATTCCTCGCCTGCCAAAGGCTCCGGCGGTGACGCTGGCTTGGGCTCCGCAATGACTTCGTCCCTGCCGTTGGGCTGGTCTTGGTCTCGTTGCACCGAAACAAGTGCCTTTGCTTGATGCTCTCGCCTGCGCTTGCTCCCTTTGCACCAAAGAGGAACAGAGGACACTGCGCGGGCTGGTGCCCGCCTGGCACCCTTGGTCGTCATGGCTTGCGTCACGGGCACCTCGTGAGGTACCCCGCCTTGATCTCTCCGCCTCCTCGCGAGCCAGCCTGATGAGGTCGTGCCTGAGGAAGCTCCGTGTCGTCCGCCCCGCGAGGCTTGGCGCCTCGCGAAGGTCTTGGGTCTGTGTTGATGAAGATGGGTCGCGCTGGGCCCCCCTTTGAGCCATGCCGCAGGCCGCAGGCAGGCAAGTCTAGGACCCCCGTTCCCAGAACGTCGACAATGACTGTACATGGTGAGGATGACAGTAGGGACCCAGCAGCGCGCGCAGAAATTTTGTTTTTTCGGGACCGAGAAGGGTATCAACTGGGTTGTGCGGGAGCTGTGTCCCGTCTAGCCCAAGCTTTTATTTCATATGTTTACCACATGACCAGCCTAGTTTGTTTTTTTCCTTTATTAAAATGGCTAGCCCAGCTATTTTGTTTTTTGCAGAATAACCAATGTAGGCCTACTTGCTTTTCTACGCCCTACTGGGCCGGAAATCTTCCAAGACGAGGAGGGGTGCATTTTTTCCAGAAAATGGGCTATAAGTAATAAGAAATGGGCAATAAGTAATAATAAATGGGCCGTAAAATGAAAGAAAATACAGCAAACAGGCAATTAGTTCCAAAATACTTTTTTATTTCGGATTTTGATATTTTAAATTTCATTGTTTTTGTGCGGGTAAAATTTCTTTGGATTTAAGTTAAGGTATTTTAGTTTTTAAATTAATTTGAATCTGGCTAGAAATTTCGGGCTATATGCTGTTTGGGATAGATTTGGAGGCTAACTTGTGGGTCTACTATGCTGACGTGTACGAAAGGCTTTGTCAACTTAGTCCACAAATGAGTCTAGCAATAGTGACCGTTAGATGTTAATCCAACGGCCGTGATGCTTCTTCAATATTTCATCTTCTTGCTCTAGCCGCCCAAACCAGTGCCGGTGGGATTGCCTGCTCCCGCCTCCCGTGGCCGGCTGTGCTGCCGCACAGGCCACACCACCCCAACCTGCTCCATTGCTGGCCAGGCCATTCCTGTACTCACCCACACCTCATGTTATTTTCCGGCGACCGCAGCCGAACCAGTAAACCCTCGTACTCCCCACCGCGTGGGCAACCACTACCGAGTCTTCCCCGACTCTGTGTCGTTCCCTTCCTAGGCCTCACTATCGTCCACCGCCATGGTGCTCTCGGCGCGGCGTGGTCAACATGGTCAACGAATGACATCCACCAGAATTGGATTGTACGTGGAGAGGCTGACAGCTGGGTCCAGAGCCGCACACAAAGAAATGCATCCTTATTATACAGAAAATAATGATTCCTCCACCTGACAGCTGGGACCCACCAGAAGGGTCTCTGTATTTTGCGAAAAAATGTCCCCCCATGCTGACAGCTCAGACCCACCAGCTATATCTTCACACGCAAGGAAGTGCCTCCTTATTATGCACAAAAAAATGAATACTCCCCCTGCTAGCTGGGACCCACCATAGTGGGAGGCTGACTTGTGGGCCTGCTAAGTTGACGCGGATGGAGGGCTTTGTCAACTTAGTAAATATGAATGATTCTAGCTCTGGTGACCGTACGATGTCCATCCAACGACCATAGTGCTTCTTCAACCTCTGGTCTTCTTGATCCAGCTGCCCAAACTAGCGCCGGTCATGCCGCCTGCTCCTGCCTCCCATGGCTGGCTATGTTGCCGCGGAGGCTTCACTGCCCCCTACTACTCCCACCGCTGGCCAGGCCCTGTGGCGACGGCAGACTCACACCACAGCCGAACTAGTGAACCCTTGTACTCCTCTCCGTGTTGGCATCCACTATCGCGTCTTCCCCGGCTCTGTGTTGTCCCCATCCTAGGCGCGGTGTGGTCAACATGGTCAAGGAACGACTTCCATTGGAAGAGTATTGTATGTGTAGAGGCTGACAGCTGGGTCCACGACCACAGCAAGGAAGTGCCTCCTTATTACGCGCAAAATAATGATTCCTCCACCTAACAGCAGGGACCCACCGTATGGGCCACCGTATTTCATGAAAAAACGTTTCCGCCCTAACTGTTGGGGCCCACCAGCTACATCTTCGCACACAAGGAAGTGCCTGACAGTCAGGACCCACCTGGTCGAAGCGTACGTAGCATTATCATTCTGGTCACGAACGTGTATGTACATACGATCGGTCGGTCTGCAGGCCGTAGCAATGAACCATGGCCGTCTAAGGAAGGGCACGTGTCGTAGTATAGGCGCGCACATGGCGTAGTAGAGGCGCGCATGTAGCATGTCACGCAGTTCCGTTAATATCGTGTACACATACTTATAGCCAGGTTGCAAGAAAGTAAATACGACCACGTGCGTACATATGGGCAGGGTCTCGAACGCCTACTCGCGCATACGTACGGCCATGCCTCGTGTACATGGCTAGGTTGGAACGGAGAAACTGCGTCGTCGTGTTCATCGGGAGCCAACTGGCTTGGACAGAATAGCCGATCAAAACGAGGCATGGCATACCGCAGAAAGGAGGAAACGGCCTTGTGTTCGACCGGACATGGTCGAAACAGGATCCTGTTCATCAGGACGGGTCTGGCGTACCGTAAAACGGAGGAAACAGACTTCTCTTGGACCTCCTACAGTCGAAATGGGGTCCTGTTGATCGGCAGGGGTGTGACGTACCACAAAACGGAGGAAACGGACTTGTGTTGGAGCGCTATGGTCGAAACGGGGTTCCTGTTCATCGGGAGGGGTGTGGCGTACTGGAAAACAGGACTCCATGGGATACTTTTCATCTCCACCGTCGATCTCCTCCAGCCACCACGGGCTACTATTCATCCACCGTCGACCTCCTCCAGCCTCCACCTACGATTGTTCATCCACGGGTTCCTGTTCATCGAGCCTCCACCGCTCCTCCACCGGCTACTGTTCAACCAGCCCTCTCCATAGGGTCCTGTTCAACCACCCCTCCACGGGGCTACTGTTCATCCTGCCCTCCACAGGGTCATGTTCATCCACCCCAACCGGCTCGATCGGGGTCCTATTCATCCAGCGGCAACGACCTTTACTACCACGGGGTCCTGTTCATCCAACCCCCCACCAGGAACTGTTAATTCAAACCCCCCAACAACGCTCACTGTTCATCAAGAGGCAGCATCGATCGGCTTCAATTAGCAGTAGTAGAGAAGGAATCACTCGGGTTCAGTTATGTAACATCCGAAATTTTCAATTTGGAATGGTATACATTAGATCATCATTGCATATCATATTTTATTGCATTTTGGCTTGATCCTAGAAATTCTACGCAACTCAAGGACTTACGGAGAGAGTTGGGCATTTCGTTATTTTCGTATTCGAGTTTTCTCGAATTTTGAAAAGAGGATCGTTTGATTTTAATTATTTTCTCTTCGAATATTTCTTTTATAAAAATAAAAGAGAGAGGATAAAATGACTTCCTCAAAATAATGGAATATCAAAGATTTAATATTAAAATCAAATAAGATTTTTATTCGGAGTTTTATCGCTATTTTATTTGAATTAGGAAAAATATGCGTTTTTCAAAATTGCATTTTTAGGCCCAAATAAATGTTCACCTTGTCTGGCATATTTTTAGAGGACGGGGAAAATTTATTTCGGGATTTTTGGAGTCCAATTAGTATTTCTTTTCTTTCTTTTTCTGCATGTCGGAATTATTTAAAAAAAAGTCAAACTGACTTCGGGCCGTACCGGGCCAGGAGACCTCGGGCTGGCCCTTTTATAAGCCGCGGCCCCGCACCCCGCAGCCCACCGGCGCCCCGACGCAAACCCTAACCCCGCCGCCGCCACCTGCGTGCGCCGCCACCAACGTTGTTGCATGCCGCCGCCGTTGCCGCCCCGCGCCACCACTCGCTGCCCCGCGCCGCCTCGACAGAGGCGCCCGCCGCCGCCGCCGTATCGGCGGACTTCGCCGGACGTAGCAGCCGCAACCTCTATTTTCACGAGAAAACCGAACGGTTTTTTTCAAAAACCATAGATCCGTTTTTTTAGACCTGGTTCGGTTTTTTCAGTTTAGTTAAATAGTGGACGTTTGTTCGTACGTTTGTTTTAACGGATGGTTTTCGTCCGTTAGCCGCAGATAGCGAATGTTTGTTCGTTAGCCTGGTCGTCAGTTTTTCTTTTTCTCAGATTTTCTGCGATTATTTTCTATCGCGATTTCTGATCCGATTTTCATTTTAGTATATCTCTTCGCCTGTTTATTGGAATTAGGCGATTGAAGCGCCTAGAGTTTTGTCTCGAAACCCTCTTTCTGTTTAACCAACTTAAACAAGTTTTTGCTATTTTAAAGTTTGACTTTAGTCCAAATTAGTAAACGAAGCTTGTTTCTTTCATCGTTTGAGTTTTGTTGCTTCGTTTGATTTGATTCCTTTTGCAAACCGGAGTTCTTAAGTTGAACTTTCTGGTTAGATCTCTTATTTGAGTTTTACCCATTCCCTTGCTTGATTGCTTATTGTATGCTTGTTTGATTGCGATAGAGTACCCGGAGTGCGAAGGGTGCTACATCGAGTCTCTAGGTTTCACGGATCATCAGCAATGCAAGTAACACTTTGATCATACCTCTTTACTACCCTGTTTTATTGCATTAGATCAATCCTCAAACAATTGCATGGTTAGGATCTGATTAAATTGTGGGTTGGGAAGTAGAAGAGGTAGTACCTATTCACCTGTGTATTATCAAACCCTGGGAGTTACTTCTATGTTGCTTATACTGCTATGCTATGCTCGTAGACGTGGATTGGGTTTGAGTGTATTCATGATAGATATGAGATTGTTAATTAACGGAGGAGATCGAGTCTTGTGGGGAAAAGTGCACAAACCTCTGCAGAGTGTACAAACTAATCATGGTTAGCCGTGTACCCGGTTATGGACATCTTGAGTATTTGGTTCTTTGATTATCATGTGGATATTATCACTCTAAATTAATTTTGTTGGGTTATTAATTATTTTTAATTGGGATTGACAGGGGGTTTACCTTCTCAATGTTTTCAACCAACTTTGTAGTTAAATAAAATGTATTCCTTTGCAGTAGGGAAAAAATTGGGTCTTCGCGAAACCTATTAACCCTACAGCCTCCACCAGCCATATATGCAAGTAGTGATAGCATTATTCGGTTCATTACTCTCTTGTGTTACCTGCCAGCATAAGTGTGTGATTGCTACTCTGTTATAAATCCTCAAGTACTGTGTGTGTGTCAGCATTACCGATCCAGGGGTGATACTAATGCATAGAGATCAGAATGTTTGAGGTATGGTCGCTACAAGATGGTATCAGAGCACACGCTGACTATAGGACACGACCATTAAGCCAAAACCCTAGATCACTACTCTCTTCTCATTTCTGACTCCTCTCCATTTTCTACTCTTTAGGATGGCGGACGCAAGGAGAAAGTTTGCACAACCAGATGAAGACACACCTTTTGGACGCCACTTGAAGGAAGTCACTAGGTACCTGAACATCAGAATACCAATCTTCACCTGGACTTACAACACCACTTTACCATAAGAGGAGCACTAGATGATTCAAGTTCAAGTTCCAGGAAGGACATTTATCCCAATCACTGAGCCCATAGAGTTTTCCTTTGATGCACCAACCTGGAGTCTAGGAAAGAGTATGGCAGCCCACATCACCATGGGACGCATTGGAGAAGTTTACTACAAGGATCTCAAGGATACTATCTACCAGATTTGTGGGCGCCAAGATGAGCAATGGGAGATGATCAGCACCAGGAAGGATAGATCGATTGCCGCTTTCATCCAGGAGTGAAACCAGCATATTCGCCGTCAGGAAAATCAGATGTGCGCAGGCATGATAGATCTGAAGAAGGAAATGACAAGGATCACGGAGCTTGAGGAAGAACTCAAGGCAACTCGCGAAGATTGTGAGGAAGAAATCGTCGTACTAGTGGAGAAGAATGACGACCTGACAAGGAAGCTAGGAGTATTCATGGGAGACCCCGCGCCAGGAGGAGAAGATGACGGTTCCACTTTCCCGGAGAACTACATCATCATCGATGACACCGACTCGGACCCCGACGATAGTGATTATGACTATGTTGATGAAGCTGGAGCGGATATCATGGAGTCTTCGACCGAACAATATTTCGAGTCGACCACCATATCAGTAGTAGTATTCCACCATGTAAATATTATAGTCCAAGCACTTTGTAACGATAGTTCTACACCGATTGTATGCCCTTGCTTGATTGATTGAGTGATATGATTGTGTTTGTCTCATGTGCATATGGGTAGTGTTTTCTCACTAGACCTCATTCTATTCTATTCTGTTCCCTCTAAACCCTTAGATGCCTCCGAGACGGGACCCCGGATTTACCTTTCCACCGGAGCTCACTCAGTTGATCCAGCAGCAGAATACCCTGATGCAGTTGTTAGTTCAGAACCTAGGCAACAACAAACAACAACCCACCACCACCACCCCAGTTGACAATTTAGCCCGTTTTCTGAGGTTGCAGCCGCCGATGTTTTCTAGTAGCACCAAGCCGATAGTGGCAGATGATTGGCTTCGCAGGATTGGAAGGGAGTTAACCACTGCAGGATGCACAGATGCTGAGAGGGTGTGTTTTGCCGCGCACCAATTGGATGGACCAGCAGCCTCATGGTGGGAGAATTACACTGTCACCTATCCTATAGCCACTCTTACATGGGACCAGTTCCAGCAGGCTTTTCGCACTGCCCATGTATCAGCAGGAGCTATGGCCATAAAGAAGCATGAGTTTCGCAACTTACGCCAACGAGGATGCACCGTTAGCCAGTATGTGGATGACTTTAGCAAGCTAGAACGTTATGCCTCAGATGACGTTGCTACGGATGCAGCTAAGCAGGAGAAGTTTTTGGAAGGACTAAATGATGAGCTGAGCATGCAGTTGATGGTAGCAACCTTTAATAACTACCAATAGTTGGTAGATAGAGCTCTCATGATTGAAGGGAAGCAGCAGTAGATTGATAACCGCAAGAGGAAGTATGGACAAGGGAAGTATAATTCTGGAGCCCAGTAGAGACCCTGTTTCACCCAGAACTCGGGGGGACTTGTGCATAACCATGGAGGCCACACTCACAATGGAGGAAGTTCTCACAACCATAGTGGCTCCAAGAATGGTAATGGATGGAGCAACGGACAGAACCATTCCAACCCAGCAACGCCCGCCAAGAAAGATCTAAGCCACGTTACTTGCTACAAGTGCCAGAAGATCGGACATTACGCCAATGAATGTCCTGAATCTAAGAACGAAAACAGCAATGGAAGCCTTGGGAAGAAGCCCAACCCTTTCAACACAGGACAAGTGAACCATGTTAACGCGGAGGAGATTGAAGCCCAGCCAGATGCAGTAATAGGTAAGTTTTTGGTTAAGTCTTTTACTGCAAAGATTTCTACAGAGAGTAAAAGACATATCAATCGATAAGATCAAAGATTATTTACTTTCGAGTGAATAAAACTTCAAAGTTTACTCAGACCCCAATCGAATACCAGCAGTCGACTGCGGTCTCGGGGACTACACCCAGTGGGTGCACTTGGCGTGCCCCCACTAGTTTAGATTCCACTCGGCCGGTCCGCCCAGGTCGAGTAAAAAAAAGAAGAAGAAGTACTCAGACCCCGGCCGACTGCCAGCAGACAACCGCAGTCTCGGGGACTACACCTAGTGGGTGCACTTGGCGTGCCCCCACTGGTTCAGATCCCACTCGGCATATTCCGCCAGACCGAGTGGAAGAAAGGAAAAAGAAAGAAGTGGTTAGACCCTAGCCGACTGCCCGCAGTCGACTGCGGTCTCGGGGACTACACCCAGTGGGTGCACTTAGCATGCCCCCACTGGTTCAGATCCCATTCGACCAGACCGAGTGGAAGAGTGCAAATACTAAAGACAACAAGACACCCGGTGGGTGTATAGATTCGAAGTAGACAATAAGAGATTGTACGAAGGAAAATATTCAGGTAGCATATCCTAATAGAACAAGTTCAGTCGGAAGTCAACTTACCTGGACATTGGCTCGAAGAGCCGTGCTGGCGTCGTAAGCAGCCTGGCTGTTGTCGTGCACCGCCTTCATCCGCTCCATCATTACGCCAGCCTGACGGATAGCCTCCACAGCGGCGTCCGACTGGCTTTCCGGAACATGATAGGTGTTGAAGAAGGGGACAGACGGTCCAGATGCAGCAGCTTGGAGCTCCAAGGCATGAGGTCGAATGACTGAAGAAAACACTGGTACAGACGATGGTGCGGGGCGTTCACTCGACACCGGGACAACAAAAGTTACAGAGGCTCTACCTGCATCTTCGGGCTGTTGGACTGTTGGTTCTCCCGCCGGTTCATATTGAGATATCTTGCCAGCTGCTGCTTTCTTGCTCCTTCTGAGCCTCGGTATCACGTCTTCACCGTCATCCAGAAGCTCGATAATATTGAGTGGGGCTACAAAGAAATCAGTCGACCCCAAGTGAATCAGCAGAATTTAATCGGCCAAATAATCAAGAACAAGATCATAAGAATTGTACCTGGGTTGGAGGTAACCGCATCTTCCATCTCCTCGTCTCAGTACTGGTGGGTGGAAGTTCCAAAAGTGGCAGCACTCCAAATGCCAACATTCAGTCAGTTACGTTCTGTTACCCAAGTCAACCAAAGGATCAGGTCAGATTGTTACCCAGAGACAGTGGGAATGACCACTTTGATTTTGGGCAAAGCCTTCGGTGGTTTGGAAGATGTAGCCTTCGGTGGTTTTGGCACTAGAGGCGGCGCAGTCTTGGGCTGCTTCGGTGCCTTCTCGGTCGACACTGGAGAGGACGTCCGAGGGCACTTTGAAGACTGCCCAGTTGGTGCAGCCACCAGGATGGGGATGCTTGTCGGGTCGTGAGTGCGCTTAGACCTCCTTTCTATGCAAGGAGGCGAGTCGACCTCTTCTTCATCATTCGGGTCGTCTCTCTCCTCATCCTCCTCTGCATCCGAGTGCCACTCGCCACTCTCGCCTCCACTCGCCTCTCCCTCGAGATCATGCTCCTGCACTCCATTGGGCATTGAATACATATCAACAAGAGCCTGAAAGACAACGAACAAAAGAAAGACAACCGGTCATTAACAAGATGTTACATGGTAAATCAAGAAAACACTCGACAATGCAGAATCGTACCTATTCCGGCTAGCGCAAACAGTCGAATGGAACCACCCACTTGGACCCCTGGGGTTATCCTTGTTGCCAGTAATGCCTCTCAGCCACTGCTCCACCGTGTCCTCACTGACATCCTCCGGGTGGATCCGAGTGGAATCCTCGATCCCTGAGTACATCCACATCAGATGGTCACGAGCTTGGAGTGGTTGGATACGTCGACTGAGGAAGACCTCCAGCAGGTCCATACCGGCCACTCCATCGCGGACGAGTTGGACCACCCGCTCGACCAACACCTTCACCTGCGCCTTCTCCTCTGTGATCACTCTCAAGGTGGAGGGTTTCTCCACTCGGGCCATGGAAAAGGGGGGAAGTCCAGTCCACTGACCCGGAGTCAGATGGTCCTTGCAGTAGAACCAGGTCGACTACCAGCCCCGGACCGACTCGTGAAGGATCATGGTTGGGAAGTGATTTTGTTCCTCATCTGAATTCCAAGACCCCGGCACATTTGTATCACGTGCGTCCTCTCGTCACTCGGGTTGGCCTTCTTGATCGTCTGAGAACGACACGTGAATATGTGCTTGAAGAGACCCAAGTGTGGTCGGCAACCCAAGAAGTTCTCCCACATGGACACGAAAGCGGCAAGGTACACGATGGTGTTTGGAGAAAAGTGGTGGAGGTGAGCCCCAAAGAAGTTCAAGAAACCGCGGAAGAAAGGATGGGGAGGCAAAGAATATCCGCGGCCGACGTGAGTGGTGAGGAGAACGCACTCACCCTCCTGCGGCTGTGGCTCGGTCTCGTTCCACGGGAGCCACGCCGATTCATGGGGGATCAGTCCCCCCTCGACCAGGTCATCGATATCATTTTGGCTGATTGTCGAGCGAATCCAGTCGCCCTGGATCCAGCCAGGAGGCAGGCCGAACCTCGACGAAGACCCACCCCAGCTGGTCCTCTTCCCTTTCGCCTTCGCCGTTGCCTTCTTCGCACGCTCCAACGCCACCTTCTTCTCCTTCCCCATGGCAGCGGATCGAGTTCAAACGGGGCGACGACGCCGATAGCAGAGGCAGATGCGGTGGAGAAAACAAAGGAGGAAGGGGAAGAATGAGAATGCACTGTGCGAAAATGCCCGTCCAACGCCTTATATGAGGGCATTTTCCGAGTGGCTGACTCGTGGACCCAGGCGATCCGATCAAATCCTACAACAGTCGCGCATGCGATACGTGGCGAAAAAGGTGGCGCGGAGATCGAGGCGTCCTGCCTAATCTATCACGATTACTGTGGCCTCCCCCGCCCAGCGCGCTTCCCAAAATTCGAATCCCGTGAAATCCGTAGATAGCAGAACAACCCATGAGACGGAAGATTTTTCCCATATCAACACTCGAAGCTTAACAATGAAAGTTCACTCGACAAAACCAAGAATGGATCAAGGCGACTGAACAAGCAGTTGAAGTCATCATGAATGTTCATTCGACCTCTGGACAAGACATTCCCGAAGTGCAAAAGCTGAATCGAAGAGTTTATCAACTCCTTCTCCACTCGAACCCTAAACCATTCGGAGGCTAATGATGAAGATATGTACCTAGGGTAGGGTCATAGGCCTGACCTAGACACCCTCCCCTAGGATGTCACCCTCAAACCAGAAGCATTCGAAGAAGAGTCATCATCCACTCGACCATGAGGACTTTCACTCGAAAGACTTGAAGTCACTCGACCACGGAGACTGTCACTCGACCACCAGAAGGTCTAAGGTCACTCCGAACTGCAACGGTCGGACATCACCTCATAGCTTTAATGGTGATTATATCTCTTTATTTACCAGCGTTACCAGTAACATCTCCCCTTTAATGTACCTTAAAACCTTCGTAACGTGGGTTGGCTAGGGTCCTGGCGCACTCTATATAAGCCACCCCCCTCAACAGGCACAAGGGTTCGCATCTTTTGTAAACTCACACAAACATATAATCTTGTCGACCACGTCAGGGCACCCAGATGTAGGACTGTTACTTCTTCCGATAAGGGCCTGAACTCGTAAAACTCGTGTGTACAACTACTCCATAGCTAGTATCTTGCCTCCTCATGGCTACCCCCCATTCTACTATCAGTCTTAGATCTACGACACTTGGTCCTCTCCCCAAATATTGAGCGGGAAGGGAGCCAACAATGACCAATTTGAAAGGGGACATCTAGTACAAGTTATCCTGACAAAAGCAGTCTTCGCCTGCCAAAAGCTCTGGTGGTGACGCCATCTTGGGCTCCACGGTGACCTCCATCCTGCCGTCCAGCTGGTCTTTGTCTCGTTGCACCAATATGGAAACCTTTGCTTGATGCCTCAATACACTTCGTCTCCGCTTGCTCCCTTGGCACCAAAGTGGAAACAAGGACACTGTGAGCGCTGGCGCCCGCTTGGTCTCGATCGTCATGGCTCACGTCATTCGAACCTCGCGAGGTTTGCATGGCCTTGATCTCTCCGCCCCTCGCGAGCCGGCATTGCGAGACCGTTCCTGAGAAGGTCTTGCATCGTCTACCTCACGAGGCTTGGCCCCTCGCGAGGGTCTTGAATACTTGTTGGTGAAGATGGGCCGTACGGGCCCGCTCGCAGCTCCATGCCGTGGGCCGCAGGCAGGCAAGTCTGTGGACCCCCGTTCCCGGAACGCCGAGAGTAGCCCCTAGGCCCAAGGCGCGCTTGGGCTTGGCTTCGAGGAGAAGCCCAGGGGCAAGTGCAGAGAGACGCAGGCCCCAATAGCCTGCGGCCTTGGTCGACGCGTGGCGGTTGATTGGACGTTGGCATCTCCGCTTCCCCACACAACCTCAGCAACTGCCCGACTTGACGAGTCCCCGTTGCATGCCAGGAAAAACCATCATTATTACCTTAGATCATGGAGGCTGGCGGTTGGCCTCCCGTTGGCTATAAATGGGAGGTGGGGGTGGAGCCCCATCCCCCGTCTCTTCTCTGCCTCTCCTGCTTGTCTCCTTCCTTGCTCCACTCCTTACTGGTGCAGTCATGACGCCAATTCGGAGGTTCTCGGCCGTGGAGAAGGGCAAGGCTCCCATCAATGAGCCCGAGCTGCTTCCGCCGAAGAAGAGGAGGTCCCATCGTCGCGAGATGGTCCTGAGGCCGGTGGTGTCACGACCATGGTATTAGAGGCCGCCTCATGGGTACCTATTTCCATTGTATGCTCACGCCGATGATTCCGAAGCAAGGAGCGGTGAGCGCTGCCGCCCGCGCCAGGGCTGAGGCTGTCGTGCCGCGGAGGCGCAGGCCGTCGCCCCAGGGTTCCATGCTACGGACTCCTCACGCGAGTTCGTGCTGTGGGCGGCGCTGCCCCCGAGCACTTGGATTCGCTTCCCTTCCTTCTTCTCTGTAGAGATGCCGCCAAGGGACCCCTCGAGCTTTGGCTGCAGCACACTGACTGCGACGCCCCGGTGACTGGAGCGGAAATTGAAGTTGTTGCCTCCGGGAGGATCTTCATGACCCGAGGCTGGGGCGAGATTGCCCGAGTCTGCCGCGCAGAGGGCGCCCTCGCGATCCACTTCGAGTATGACGGCTCCTCCATGATGCTCTTCAAGGTCTTCGACGAGGAAGGCCACCACCTGGATTGCTGCCCTGAAGGAGGTCGCCAGGACAGCACAACGGCGGGCGCTGGGCCTGTTGCAGGCCTCGCCTGCAGCTCCTCCAGCGACAGCGGCGACTCCTGGTGGTCCAGCGACTCTCCCCAGCTCGTGGAGTCTCGGGAGACGAGCGACGACAGCTACGTGCCCCCGAGCTCCCGCCAGGCCTGGAGCAAGCCTGCAACGTCTGGCCGTCGCCGTCGATGATCTGGATGGGGTTGATGCCAGCCTCTCATGGCCCACTGTTGATGATGGCGTCGGCGTCGTTCCGCGCTTGTAGATAGATCTCTTAGGGATTCCTTTCATTTTGTTCCCTACGAGGAATCTAGACGGACCCCTCTGGGGCGTGTAAGGCGTGTGTAATATCCTTTGTTGATATTGTCCTTATTATGAAGTTATGCATGCGCGTGCTTCGTTCCGGCTCGGTTTCCCCTTTCCAACCTCGCGATGGCGTGGTTCTCTACACCAACAGGTCCCAGTCCCCAGGCAGGCTTCAGCCGTCACTGGTATGACAGGTAGCGATGCCGTGGTCAAGGCCAGGAGGTGAGCGGCCCGAGGTCCAGTAAGAGCCCCTGAGACGCGGTGCTGAGGATGTCTCCTTTGGTGCGCAAGTGACCACCGAGAGGTAAGAGTGGGAGACTACGTCGACGCAGCAGGGCAACACAAATGAGAACTCTATGCTATAGCAGTTGGTTGACCCGAGCGTGAAAATTATCTTGGCAATCCAGGGTTGGTCCTTCGCGAGATGCCGGGCTTGGGCGTCGGCCGCTACTGAGTAGCCAGGTTAGGCCTGTGCGGGCCTCCCCCTCTTGTCCATGTTCTTCCTGATGCTCTACGTCCTTGGGTGCCGACCCTCGGGCGAGCTCAGCCGCTGTTGGTATGCCAGGTCGTGATGCCATGGTCAAGGCCACGGGGTGAGGGCTGGAGAGCCAGTAAGAGCTCCTGAGTCGCGATGCTTAGGTGCCCCCTTTTAACGCGCAAGCGAATCGCATGCGAAAAGAGAGAGAGAGAGTCTATGGTACCGCCTGCTGTAGCCTTCAGGAAGCTCCTACAAGTTACCTCAAGGAAGGGAACCAATCACCATGGTGATTTTCGATCTGCTTCTGGTACGTGGGAGGGGACTCCCTACTACGGAGAGCCCCCGGGGCGTGTACAGCTCCGCCCTAACATGTGGCTTTCACGGCAGGGCTAGACGAGGTGTGTCTAGGCACTCATGAGCCAGCACGGGACTCACGAGGCCATACCTCAAGGCGGGTTGTGCCTGGTCTTGATTCTTGTTCACTGTGTTGGTCCTGCGAGGTGGTCAGACAACCTGCGCCGAACGAATCTCCTGAGGTTATCGCATGAGAAAACCAAGCACCAATGGCCCCAGGAGGTGACGTGAACAGGGCCGGCCCGCCAGACAGAGCTCAACCGTTGGATTTATCAATGCTGCAGGGACGAACCCGAGAATAGACGCCATGCCTAACCCTCTCACGCGAAGGATCCTGAAGAAAGACGACCGACGCGCGGCTCCCGCGGTGGGCGATAATCAAGCAGGTGATAATCATAGATAGATTAAGCATGGAAGGCAAACTAGCTTAGGTAAATGCATGAACGATATGCTCCACCGGGTCCGGCCCGAGCGGCTTGGGGATGATGCAGCACGAGGGGCGCCCCCAGCAAGGGAAGCTAAAGACATAAAAAAGAAGGGATACATGCCACAGGGATGGACCCACGTGACCTGGGAATAATGCAGCCCCCCTGGGCGTTCCCAGCTAAATGAACTTGGAAAATGTCACCTGGTTCCGTTGATGATGTGGTGTTGAGGCAGCTGAAGGTACACCGTGAAGGGGTTGCTCCTCACGAGCCACCGGGGCCCTAAGCCTCGGGAGGCCCTGGGGGTCCAGGCGGTTCCTTGAGGACCGTCGCCATCTCTGCCAGGACTGCATGGTGCCTGGCCTCCTGACCAGCCATGACGCTCCACAGGTTGCGCTGGAAGGCATCAGCCACGCTCGGCAGGCTGAACGGCATGTGAACGTAGCTGGGAGGTGGACCTTCGCAGCACCCAACACGCGAAGGCCAGAAGCGCTCCTGAGCTGCGGCTCGGTTGAGCTCTGGTATGTCGATGCAGACGCGCAACTCACCACCCTCACCTGGGTGGGGAGCAACGCCAAGTCGGCGGCGGTCGCCGCGTATTGCTCTTGCTTCCTAAAGCTCCTGAGATACCTTGGTGATGAACTCTTGAGCGTTGGGTGCTCCTTGCCCAGTGTCCTCCCGAGGGAGACATGCCGCGAAACATGCCTCCAAGATGTGCCTGAGCGCCTCCCTGTGACGTTGGCAAGGTCTGAGGCCCTCCAGAAGAGATCCCCCGAGCCCTGTCCGAGGAGGGCGCCAGGCACGCCTTCTTACTGAGGAAGGCGCCCCATGTGTGGGCGCTGATCCTGACGAGGTGCCACTTGCGGTGCTGCCCTCCTGAGGTCTGGCACGGAGTAGATGCTTCTTCTTCTTCTTCTTGGGGACGACCTCAGGAGGGTACTGAGCTGCATTGTTGCCGGGGTCTTCGATTGACGACCTCAGGAGGGGACTGAGCAGACAAAGTTAGCCGCCTTCTTCATCATTTGATACAAAGGCATCGCCTTCTCCCCTAACCGGCTTATGAACCGGCTTAAGGCTGCGACGCAGCCCACCAACCGCTGAACGTCATTGATGCACGCCGATTTAGCCAGAGATGTAATTGACTTAATTTTCTCCGGGTTAGCCTCAATACCTCTGTTAGACGCCGAAAAACCCAAGAGTTTGCCAGCTGGGACTCCAAAAACACACTTAGACGGGTTAAGCATCATTTTATAGACCCGGAGGTTATCAAAAGTCTCCTTCAGATCAGTTACCAAGGCTTCCTTCTCTCTGGATTTCACCACTATATCATCTACATAAGCATGAACATTACGCCCAATCTTATTGTGAAGGCAATTCTGCACACATCGTTGATAAGTCGCCTAGGTATTCTTAAGCCTAAAAGGCATAGACACATATCAGAAGGCTCCAAACGGAGTGATGAAAGTTGTCTTCTCCTGGTCCTTAGCTGCCATCTTGATCTGACGATAACCTGAATAGGCATCCAAAAAACTCAAACGCTCGCAACCCGCCGTAGCATCAATGATCTGATCAGTACGAGGGAGAGCAAAAGGGTCAGCCGGACAAGCTTTGTTCGAATCTGTGTAATCCACACACATGCGCCAGGTGTCGTTCTGTTTAAGCACAAGCACCGGGTTAGCCAACCATTCCGGGTGAAAAACTTCGACAATGAACCCGGCCGCCAAGAGCCAGGCCACCTCTTCTCCAATAGCCTTGCGCCTTTCCTCATTAAACCATGGAAAGAAACTACCTGACTGGTTTAAATTTTGGATCAATATTTCTTCCATGCAAAAATATCCCGGTTCTCATGGATGAACTCGATGAGCGCGCTTTCCTATTTTGGATCCAAGTTAGCACTGATAATGAACTGCTTGGATGAGTCGCCGGGCACAAAATCAACCATCTTGGTGTCATTCGCTGATTGGAATTTCAACACCGGTTCATGCTCCGTAGTTGGCATCTTCAAAGATGTCATGTCTGCCGGGTCAACATTATCTTTATAAAACTTTAACTCCTTTGTTGCACTAATAGATTCCGCATAAGCAGCGTCGCCTTCTTCACATTCCAGGGCTATTTTCTGGCTTCCATGTACTGTGATGGTGCCTTTATAACCCGGCATCTTGAGCTGCAGATACACATAACACGGCCAAGCCATGAACTTGGCATAAGCCGGCCGTCGAAATAGGGCAAAATATGGGCTTTTTATCTCAACCACTTCAAAAGTTAACTTGACATCCCTAGAATCATATTCATCCCCAAAGGCTACTTACATCTCAATCTTACCAACTGGGTATGCCGACTTACTAGGTACAACACCATGAAAAACAGTGTTGGATTGTCTAACACTCTTGTCAGTCAACCCCATGCGACGAAACGTCTCGTAATACAGGATGTTGATGCTACTGCCTCCGTCCATGAGTACCTTAGTGAATTTATATCCACCAACCTGAGGCGCCACTACCAAAGCCAAGTGACCCAGATTATCAACCCGGGGAGGGTGATCCTCCCTACTCCACACATAGGCTGTTCTGACCATTTCAAATAACATGGAACCGCCGGCTCAACAACGTTTACAGCCCTCTTGTGAAGTTTATAGTCCCTCTTGCACAAACTAGTGGTAAATACGTGGTACTGCCCACCGTTCAGCTGTTTTGGGTTACTCTGATACCCGGACTGCTGCTGCTATTGGTGCTGATTACTTTGCCAGATTGCTGATTATAACCAACTTGGTTACCCGGATGGCCCTGGCCATGAAACCCGCCTCCGCCTGAGCCAGCGCCCGGGCCATGAAAGTCGCCACCACCTGAACCGCCGCCCTGCCCGTGGTTACCATCGAACATGCCCAGGAGACATGCCGCGAAACACGCCTCCAAGTAGTGCCTGAGCGCCTCCATGTGATGTTGGCAAGGTCTGAGGCCCTCCAGAAGAGAGCCCCCGAGCCCTGTCCGAGGAGGGCGCCGGGCGCGCCTTCTTATGTGACCGAGGAAGGCGCCCCATGTGTGGGCGCTGATCCTGACGAGGTGCCACTTTCTCAAGCACTTTGCGATTTCAAATGTTGGATTTCGGGTTCCGGCAAAACCCTTAAGGTTCGAACAATGGGGTGCGTGCAAAGATCTCTCCCTCATCGATCACGCTCTCAAGCACTTTGCGATTTCAAAGGCTAGCTCGATGAACTCGCAATACAAGAGAAACAAGATTTATACTGGTTCGGGCCACCGTTGCGGCGTAATACCCTACTCTAGTGTGGTGTCGTGGATTGCCTCTTGGGCTGGTGATGAACAGTACAATGGGAAGAACAACCTCCTGAGGTGAGGTGTTCTCGTGCTTGTTTGGTGTGTGGATCTAGATCTCTATCTACCCCCCGCCTATGGTGGTGGCTAATCCTATTTATAGAGGCACTGGTCCTGTCCCCAAATATTGAGCGGGAAGGGAGCCAACAACGGCCAATTTGAAAGGGGACAACTAGTACAAGTTATCCTGACAAAAGCAGTCTTCGCCTGCCAAAGGCTCTAGTGGTGACACCGTCTTGGGCTCCACGGTGAACTCCGTCCTTGTAATGCCCCGGATAAAATTTTCCATATTGGTAACTCCGAATCTTGCCTTTTCCGGAGATGCGATACGATATTTCTTTTGTGGTTGGGTTTTGTCTTCGTTTTGCATTTCGTTCATGTCATGCATTTCATATCATGTCATCATGTGCATCTCTTTTGCATACGTGTCCGTCTCATGCATCCGAGCATTTTCCCCGTTGTCCGTTTTGCAATCCGACACTCCCTCATGCACCCCGCGTCCCCTTCTGTCTCTTTTCGTGAGTGGGTGTTAAACGTTCTCAGAGTGGACCGAGATTTGCCAAGTGGCCTTGGTACACCACCGGTAGAGCGCCTGTGAAATTTTGTGCCATTTGGAGTCCGTTTGATGCTCCAACGGTTAACCGGGGAACCGTAAAGGCCTCGTGTGTGTTGCAGCCCAACACCCCTCCAAAACGGCCCAATAACCCATCCAAACCTCTCCCATGTACTCCGCCGTCAGATCACGATCGCGTGGGTCAAAATTACACCCCATTTGGACACTCCTACCTCCTCCTACCTATAAATATGTGCTCTCCCCGTCCAAATTTAGGTCCAAACCCTAGCAAAACTTCCCCGCCGCCACCGGACACGTCCGGGCACACCGGACAAAGTCGCCGCCGCCACTCGCACCAATCGCTGCGTGCCACGTGTCCACCCGTGCCCACTTTGCTGCCGGGACCTGTGAAGCCCAGATCGGACCTACCCCGGGCTGCGCCTAGCCCGAGGGAGCCTGCAACCTCGCCGCCCGCACCCGCCTCGCCGGATCTTCGCTGCCGCCTTCGCGCGGTCACTGGCGACCAGAGCACGCCGCCGCCCGTCCTCTGCCTCGCCTGCCTCGCCGTCCGCCGCCTGCACTAGGTCACCGGCCACCATGCCCGTCCCCATCTGTGGCCCGTCCTCCTCTGGCCCGATCTCTCATGTCCTCATCTCTCTCTCTCCCATTCGACAAGAACCGCGCCGCCGCCTCGATGCGCTTCCACCACGTTTGGAGTTCCATCAAGCTCGGATCCGGCGCCCCTGCCTCTGGATCCATCCATTAACACAGATCCCCGCTGTGCCCGCCTGCCGGAGTCACCTTTGCGCCACCGTTGACCTCAGGCGCCGCCGTCCTAGTGTCCTGCTCATGCGCCAGGCACGAGGAGGATGACGCCTCACCCGCGTGGGCCACCTCCTCTCCACAGGCCCAGCAGCCTTTGGCCCAAACCGCCTCCTTCCTTCCTGGGCCGAAGCCCGTGTGGTGAGCCATTCCCTAAATCCCGCCCGAGCGTCATTTAGTTGACCCGCGCTCGTCTTTTTTTTTCTAAGTCCCAAATCTGCAATGATTTCATGCCCGGTTCATTCCCTCGTATCTCGTTGACCGTAGCTCTGTTTCATGCATATAAGCTATGAAAATGTTCATCATGATGTTCTCTTTATTTCATTCCATTGTGGTATGCTTGTTTGGGTCCATATGTATGCCTAAATCGTTGATGCAAGAGTGCTATAAATTGTTTAGTTGCTTTTACTTAGCAGATTTTGAGGATTTGCCATTTTTGTCACATTTGTTGTGTGCTGCATATGGGCATGAGCTCTACATGTGTTTTGATCTATGCCATGCCATCTTTACAGGGGTGCTTGCCCTGTATTTTTGTAATCAATGTGGTGACTAGCACAAGCATGCAAAGTAGCCTTCGTGATATTGCTGATTTTAGGGACTGAGGATTTTGCTAAGTCCTTGCTCTGCGGTTATTTTTATGCCATGTAACCATGATGCTATAGTGAGATCCGTGCCTGTTTTGAGTTGCTTAATTAAGGATGATTTGGACATATGGTTGAGCTCTATCCATCCCTGCCCCTGTTTGCAATTATGGAGTGCCCTAGCATGTCTTAATCTTGCTGTACTTTTGCTATAAAATGTTCCTGCTAGATAGTTTACGTGTTAATCAATTTTGCCATGGTTGTTGTAGTTGATCCATGCATGATATGAACTTGCTCTTGCCATGGTTAGCTTCATGAACATGTCTTCTTAATGTTGCTATGCCTAGTTTGTCATGCAATGCTTTGTGATGAGTGATTTGACCTCGCAAAGATGCCTTCATAATCCTGTTTATGCCATGCTCAGTTTTCTGCTAAATCTGAAACTATTAATAAAACTTGCTATGTTTACATGGGTGCCATCATATCTTCTGTGCCTTTTTGGCTCATGATCAGTAAGGGACTTTTGTTCTACTCCCTCCGTTTGGAATTACTTGTCTCGGTTATGGATGTATCTAGAACTAAAATACGTCTAGATATATCCATTTCTACGACAAGTAATTCCGAACGGAGGGAGTATGCTTTTAGTAGATTCATGGCATGCCTTGTATTGCTATGATATGTTCCTGTAGCATGTTGTTTTATTGCTCTAAACATTGCTTCCTGATGTTATTCCTGGCATGTTAGTATTTTCACCAAGTCTGTGAAGCTGATAATTTTTTGCAATTTTGCCATGCTTGGTTGAACCTGCTCTTGTGTGATTTAGCTGTAGCTTAGTGTTCATATTTTGTCAAGAATCTTTAGCAGATCACTGCCACATGCTTTGCTGCTATGTTGGAGTGCAGTAGCTTAGTTTCTTGTTGCATTCCAGATGGCGTCATGCTGTTAATCGCAGAATTGTGCCATTCTTGTTTTTCTTTCCATTTGCAAACCGTGCATCCTATTCTGGTGACCTTTATATCGTTTTCGACCGAAATCATCTCATCTTTCCAGCGGCACACTTGGTTTGCCAATTTGAAGCCTTGTTCAATCTTTTCCTTCCAGAGCACACATATGCATTCAGATCTCGCATATCATGCCAGGTTTTGCATCATGTTGATTGTGCATTGCACCGTGTTTGATTGTTGGTCATTTTCTTGTGTTCTTGCTTTGGGTAGAGCCGGGAGACGAGTACGTGATCGAGGAACCTGTTGAGTACGCTAACGAAGATCAAGCTTTCGTCAACTCTGAGAACTTTGCAGGCAAGATGACCATACCCTCGAAATCACTTCTATCTTTGCTTGCTAGTTGCTCACTCTATTGCTATGCCGCAATACCTACCACTTTCTTTATCATTTCCTCCCATATTGCCATGTCAAGCCTCTAACCCACCTTTCCTAGCAAACCGTTGTTTGGCTATCTTACCGCTTTGCTCAGCCCCTCTTTAGCATTGCTAGTTGCAGGTGAAGATGAAGTTTGTTCCATGTTGGAAAATGGTTATTGTTGGGATATCATTATTACCTCTAATTTACTTTAATGCATCTATATACTTGGTAAACGGTGGAAGGCTCGCCCTTATGCCTGGTGTTTTGTTCCACTCTTGCCGCCCTACCGATGTTATGTTCCTTGATATTGCGTTCCTTACGTGGTTGGGTGTTATGGGAACCCCTTGACAGTTCGCTTTGAATAAAACTCCTCCAGCAAGGCCCAACCTTGGTTTTACCATTTTCCACCTAAGCCTTTTTCCCTTGGGTTCTGCAGACTCAAGGGTCATCTTTATTTTAACACCCCGGGCTAGTGTTCCTCTGACTGTTGGTCCAACCTGTCAGCCTCCGGTGACCACCAGGGGCAACTCTGGGTTGGCCTACCGGAATCTTGGACAATCTGGTGTGCCCTGAGAACGAGATATGTGCAGCTCCTATCTGGACTTGTCGGCACATTCGGGCGGCTTTGCTGGTCTTGTTTTACCATTGTCAAAATGTCTTGTAACCGGGATTCCGAGTCTAATCGGGTCTTCCTGGGAGAAGGAATATCCTTCGTTGACCGTGAGAGCTTGTGATGGGCTAAGTTGGGACACCCCTGCACGGTTTTGAACTTTCGAAAGCTGTGCCCACGGTTATGGGCAGATGGGAATTTGTTAATGTCCGGTTGTAGATAACTTCACACTTAACTTAATGAAAATGCATCAACCGCGTGTGTAGCCGTGATGGTCTCTTTCCGGTGGAGTCCGGGAAGTGAACATGGTCTTGTGTTATGCTTGAACGTAAGTAGCTTTCAGGATCACTTCTTGATCATTATTAGCTTCACGACCGTGCTTTGCTTCTCTTCTCGCTCTCTTTTGCATAAGTTAGCCACCATATATGCTAGTGCTTGTTGCAGCTCCACCTCACTACCTTTTCCTACCATTAGGATTACATAGTCTTTATCACGAGGGTGTGAGATTGCTGAGTCCCCATGACTCACAAATACTTCCAAACAGTTGCAGGTGCTGATGATGCCAGTGTAGGGGACGCTACCGAACTCAAGTGGAAGTTCGACGAGGATTCGAGCCGTTACTATGTTTCTTTTCCGGATGATCCATAGAGGATCCCAGTTGGGTCGACCGGGGATCTAGCATTTGGGGTTGTCTTTCTTTATTTTGGTTCTGTAGTCGGACCTTGATTGTATTCTGGATGATGTATGATTTATTTATGTATTGTGTGAAGTGGCGGTTGTAAGCCGAGTCTTTATCCCTTTCTTATTCAGTACATGGGATGTTTAAATATTACCCCTCTTGCGACATGCCTACTATGCGGTTCTGCCTCTAAGTCGTGCCCCGACATGTGGGAGATATAGTCGCATTATGGGTGTTACAAGTTGGTAATCAGAGCCTTCCCCTACTTAGGAGCCCCCAGCTTGATCTAATCGCTGACGTTGTTGAGTCTAGAACACAATGTTTTGAGTCTTAGGATTATATATATTGGAGAGTAGGATTCTTTTTACTTCTCAGTCCCTTTGTCGCTCTAGTGTGGCATCCTGACGTAGAGTTTTGACTCTTCTCTCCTCAAATTTCACTGATTTTTTTAGGATCATGCGGGTATCTTGGAATCATTCTGATGGTTTTGTGACGAGAACATTGTTCTTGGTGCCTCCTGGCATTTAGGGGTTGTGGCAGTGTCCCGGGGAGTTGACCTCCGAGGTGTTGTCGTCACATTTTTATCGTTGCAGTTCTGGAATACCTGAGTTCGCCGACATCGAAAATCTACTTTATGAAGTTGTTCATGAGATAACCTCGACGCCACCCAGTACTAGGGCGGGAGTTCGGGAGTATTGCCATAACTCGTATAACGGATGCTTTTTGAAGGTTGAGGCACATGATTTCCGAAGGTTTCTTGGTTATGTGTTGAAGGATGGATCCAGCTGGATGTAGGATTTTTACTTTTGGGTGAGATATTATGCTTCCCCTGTATCCCCAACACCTGATTGCGTAACCAAAAAGTTTTGTGAGTTTTATAAGTGGGAATTCTAGTAGCTCCTAGAATATCTTTCCAACACACACATGTTAGGATGTGGGATCTATCATATGTATGTTTCCGGCTTATTTTGCAAGCCTATCCTTTGTTTTTGTTTTCAGTTGTGGTATTCGAGTTGCTTTGAAGTCAAGTGTTGATTCCATACCTTTCCTAAGCGGTGTTCTCATACTTCTATGTGAATACCAATCCTTCTTGATAATCGAGATTGTCATGTCAATCCTTTTTCAACCGGTGTGCTTCTCTTCAAGTGGATCCGATCATTTCAACATTCGCAAGATCAACTCAAAGTCTTCTCAATGTTGTTCGTTTCATCCATTCCCAAGTTATCTTTGTTTTCCCGCCCTCCAACCCTTTTTTCTTAAAGGACTCATATATCTTAATCAAGCATCCATTTTATTGATGTGAAGTCTCTTCATTATTTTTGCTTCACTGTTCTTATCCGGTGATTCTCAAGAAGATGCTAACGGAGCTTCAAGTTCATCATTCCTCGTTCTCTTTCTTCTCTGGTGGATTCAATTCAAGCTTTGGTATTGAGCATAGTCCTTTCATTTGCCCAATGTCTTCTCTTGCCGGTGCACCTCTTAATCTTAAACTTGTCAATATTCATTTGTTTCGGAGTGCTGAAGATATCTCAAAAGATTTGTGTTTTCATTCCTAACCCGTTCAAGATATCTCGAGGTTGTTATCTCATTCAAGCCATTTAATTCAACCGGTGCAATCTCTCTTCAAATCATTGCAACGGTGTTTCTCTTGAGTGGGCCCTAACCAACAGGTCTTTTCCCAGGATCTTACCTGACTCTTCTAATCTTCTCGGAGTTACTCTCAAATTATTTTCTCAAGTTTGACATAAGAATGAATTATCATTAGTCATATGTATTTCTCCAAGATCGGTCAAATTCTTTTCGTTGTTGTCCCAACCTCTTCGCTTTTCATTCTCCCGGCGTATCTCAACAATTGATGGTGGTGCTTCTCGTCGTCAGTCTCGGGTTTTGAACACTAAAGAAGATTTTTCTCTCAATCTTGCTCCATTCTCTTCAAGATTCATGGTTCTAACTTGTTCCCATCCTCTCATAATTGTTTTCTATTGTGAGAATTATTTTCACCCATCCGGAGCAATTCAAGAGTCTTTTTCAGTTTGATTCTCCGGAGCACATCATCTAAGAATTATTCATTCCAGCTTTCAGCTCTCGTTCTCCAAATCTTAGCGGTGCATTGCTCAAGTATTCTCTAATCAGCTCGTGATCTCTTCGTTCTCATGTATCTAAATTCTCACTAGTATCTTCATTCGCTTTCTAATTCATATGATGGTTCGTTCAATATTTCTCTTCCTTCGTTATCATATCAATTCGTTCGTTCTTCCCAACCCTACATATAATTCTCACTAGTATTCTTTTCATCCTTCACTTCTTTTGATCATCCTTTTGTTTACCAGAGTTCTTCATGGAGGCTCTACATGGTGGTTCGTCAAGGATATTTTTTTCCATTCTTCAATTGTTCTTCAGGATTTCTCTTGAAGTTAAGTTCCGCCAAGCTATACTCTAAAAAAACATGGTACTCAACACATGTCTTGTTTTGAGGAGTTCAAGCATTCTTCATCTTGCATTTTGAAGTGCAATTCTTTTCTGTAATATCTTTTGAGATGGTGTTATCTCATGATTGACAAGTTGTCAGGAATGAGGTACCTTGAATCTCTTCTGTCGTGGAATTGTCATGGCAGATGTCCTAGCGAAAGGACTTAGTCGTAGGGCCATCGCAACTAGGAAGCTTAAAGGGGTTAATTGGGACAAAGGACCCGAGAAGGTTTATATTAGTTCGGCCCCTTACGGTGAAGGTAAGACCTAGTCCAGTTGATGTTGTATTGCTAGGTTTCGATGACCAAGGAGCGAATCCGCTAGCTTGGCTATCGATCTCTTGTTTCTTGTCCTAAGCCGCCGCTGGGTCCTCCCCTTATATACACGGGTTGACGCCTGGCGGCCTACAAAGTCCCGTCCGGCTCATAAAACGTGTCCGGCTCGATGACGTCTTTTATATGCCTTTCTTTACAAGTCTTTCTTTACATTATGGCGGTTTACAATATTGGGTCTTAAGCCGTCTCTGGGCTTAGGCCTTCTACAAGTCTTAATAAACAATCACCTTGAATATCACTAGGCTTCTTTTTGTAACCCGCCATTGGGGTTGACCCGGCCCCTCCTGGGCGGGTCATACCTGGTAGCTATATCCCCAACATTAGGCCCCAGGTTGACTTGAACTTTGTTCTTTGTCAATCTTCAACACTTAGACGAAATCCATCTTCCTCTGTCTGTAAAAACACTGTAACCGGCCATGACGTCATCTTCCGAAAATATGAAAGCCTGCTATGACGTCATCTTCAACGGATCTTTATCTTTTAATTTCTTCCGAGAATTGAGGCGTCCGTTTGGCTGGATAATCATTATTTTGGTCTTCCTCAATTTTCGCGCCTGCCTGTTCACTTATCCCTTTATAAATAAGCATGGCCATGTCTTTCCTCATTCTTCCCTCTCTTCCTCTTCTTCCTCTCGCAACCTCTATGCCCCTTGAGCTCCGCCGCCGCCGTAGCGTTCTCCGTTGCCCTCAATGTCGGCAGCTGCATCACCCTGAGCTCGTCCAGAGAACCGCGGAGACTCTTCGCAGTAGATCTGCATTTGTAAGTTCCTCCTATTCCGTGCACTTAGATCTATATTAGGGTTGCGAGTTTGTCGGTGTTCTTCGGCATTCGTCACAATCCTTCTTGTAGTTTCTTCTCCGTTCCCTCTTTTGATCTAGAAGAAATGTAGAACTTATGCGGTAGTTGTTTTGCGTCCATTTTTTATACCAGTAGATCCCTTTTTCATGCACAGAGGCCTCATTATAACGCACAAACTCATATGTACCACTTTTTTAGGTCTAGAATATTTTCTTTTCTGAACGGCCATTTGATCCAAAATAATAGTAACAGCTTGATAAACTTGTTTGTGTCAACACTTAGCCAATTCTGTTTCTAGCAACCTTCGAATACCTTTTAGTCATGGCGGCTTATGACTCCGACTTATTTTTCCTTTATATGTTATTAGCCCTTATTTAAGCCGCCATTATTCATCCGTATCATGAACCTGTAATTTCATCAATAAATTGAACCGACAAATTACTTTCTTTTCAGCTTGCCCTTTCACCATGCGGTCAAAAACACCAACTGTCTGCAACTGGGTCCCTTCCACAGTTACAGAGGATACCTTGAAGGAATTTGTCACCATAACATTTTACCAGAGAAAAATGTTATGTCTTATCATGCACCTGACCCGGACAAAGAACGGCCTCAGCCCAAAGATGGTGAAGTTATCATTTTCACTGATCACATGAATCGGGGCTTCTCTCCACCCAGCTCAATGTTCTTCCGAGACGTTCTGCATTTTTTGAAGCTTCGCCCACAAGACATTGGACCCAACTCTATTTCCAATATCTACAATTTCGAAGTTCTTTGTGAGGTATATCTTCAAGAAGAACCGACTGTGGAACTCTTCAGAGAATACTTTTACTTGAACCGCCAGAATGAATGCACCAACGGACTTAGTTTGGAGCTAGGTGGAATCTCAATTCAGCGCCGACGGGGCACCGTCTTTCCTTTAATAGTCTTACCGAGCCATCCCAAAGATTGGAATCAGACCTGGTTCTACTGCCAAGATACGTCACCAGCCAATGAAAAACCACTGTCCGGTTATCGTGCGGAGCGTCTGGATTCTAAGTTTGTGCTCCTTGATAAGCTTACCGCTGCTGAACGTAAGAAACTTATTCCCTCTATTAAAAGGATTCGAGCTTTATTGGGGAACGGCTTAACTGGAGTTGATCTGACCCGTTGCTGGGTCGCATGGCGGGTCATCCCTCTAAGCCGCCGATCCAAGTTAATGTATTAGTATGGCGGAGGCCCAAATGACTCTCTCCGCTATAGCTCTGTTCAATTGACTGAAGAAGACGTTGTTGCAATGTCAACCATCCTCATGAACGGCAAATACGAGGATTGCAGTAAGGTTGTGTAAAACCCCTTCTGCAAACTTAACCCGGCCCAGAGGTGAAAACCCCTGACCTCTCTCTTTTTGTGTTTTCCTCAGTAGTTTAAATACTTGCATGACCTTTCAACCTGTTTATTTATTTACAGGCCAAATTTGACTTCTGGAAGGCCAAGTATGATCATGAAGCATCTAAGAAGGCCAGAGCCGCTGCCATAGCCGCCAGGAAAATGACCCGGAAGCCCAAGAAGAAGAAGACTGCATCTGACATGTTCCCGCTAGATTATGTTTCTGAGTCGGAGGTAGCCCTTGACTCCCTTGGCCTTTTTCAACTACCTTATTGACACTGATTATTGCCAGGACGACATGGGGGCCAGCCAGGCCGTGGAAGAAGAGGTAACTATCTCCTCTGACTCAGCCATTTTGCCAAGACAGAAACTTCGACTAGTAACCCGGAAAGTAAGGTTTTCGCACCCTTTTGCTTATTTGTACCCTCATTTTCTTTTGAAAAAGTAGCAACATGAGAGCCGCCGTCAGGCCCGGACTAATGATGATGGTGAACCGCCTTCCAATTTACAAAAAACTCCTCAAAAACACTAGAATGAGGTTTCTTTCACCTTTGTCCTTTCTTTTTATCCGTGAATCTATTTCCTCTTATGCTTTAACTTTATTTTACTTTTGCAGGAGGTTTCTCGCTCTTCTGGCGACTCATCTCAGACTCAATTTCTGGCTTTCAAGACTGCCCCTAGGTAATGTCATGGTTCTAAGTCTGACAGTTGAATGGGGGGTAGGAATGTAGAGGCAAGATCCTAGCTATGGAGGACTTGTACATGCGAGTTTTACGAGTTCAGGCCCTTCTCAAAGGAAGTAATAGCCCTACATCTCGGAGCCCGGAGGCGGTCGACTGGATTATATGCGTGTGAGTTACAGGGGGTGCGAACCCTTGTCCCAAAGGAGGGGGGTGGCCTATATAGAGTGAGCCAGGACCCCACCTCCCCTCCGTTACACAGGGTTCAATGTTCATAAAGAGAGAGCATTACAGGTAACGTATGTAATAAAGTGCTAGAAATGATCATTAAATATATGAGTAAATGCCCGACCGTTGCTGTGCAGAACGGCTTTAGGTCTTCTTGTACATCGAGTGGTCTTTTACATGGTCGAGTGGTTGAACAGTCAAGTGACTCAAAGAAGAAGTAGTCTCCGAGTGAATGGTAGGTCGAGTGGATTGCGCCCGATGCCTTTATTGGGTCCACCTTGTTTACTCTTGAACTTCTTTGCTTCTAGGGCAAGGACCTTAGGTAGGACGTATAGGTCAGGCCTATTACCCTACCCCAGGTCTATGTCCTCATCATTAGCCCCCGAATGGATTTAGGTCTGAGTGAAAAGAAGGTTGAAGTTGATCTTGCCTTGACTCTTGCCTTTCTCAAGAATTCATCTCTGAATGGAGGCCAGTGTTGGAACTTTCGGCTTCGTTTCAGTCGCCTTGATCGATTCAGCAATTACCGATTGGTTTTTATAACGTCGCCTGTCGAGTGTCATCTTTGATGCGAAATCTTTGGCGTGATCAATTGCCGAGGATCCCGGATTTCGCGGGATTCGAAATTTTGGTAGGAGCGCGCCAAACGGAACATGCCATGGTAATCGGAGTGGATAGACAGGGCATTTCGATTTCTGCGCCACCTTTTTCGCCATGTATCCCATGCGTGACTGTTTGAGGGATTTGACTGGATCGCCCGGACCCACGCGTCAGCCACTCGGAAGTGGGCCTTTAAAAGCAGCGAGACCGAGGCATCCGCACTGTGCGTGCCCATTCTCCTACTTCTTCCTCTTGCAAGTTCACCCCATCCGGCTTCTCCACTCTTGATGCCACCGCTCCGCTGCCATGGGGAAGGAGAGAACGGCGGCACTGGAACACGCGAAGAAGGCGACGGGGGCGGCGAAAAGCAGGAAGACGAATCGGGGGTCTTCATCGCACTCGGGGCTGCCGTCGGGTTGGATCCGATCTTCGCTTCGACAGGAGGACTTTGACGATATGGCCGAGTTAGGGGTGATCTTCCACGAGTCTGTGCGGCTGCCGGAGGGGGAAATGGAACTGCAGCCGCAACCAGGTGAGTGCATTCTGCTTGCCACCCATGTTGATCGCGGCTTCTCGCTTCCTCCACACCCCTTCTTTCGGGGTTTCTTGAATTTCTTTGGGGCCCAACTCCATCATTTTACTCCCAACACCATCACATATCTTTCCGCATTTGTATCCATGTGCGAGAATTTCCTGGGGTGTCGACCGCACTGGGTCTATTCAAGCACATCTTTACCATCCGCTCCCAAACAATGAAGAAAGTGAACTCGAACGACGAGAAAACCCATGTTATCCAGATGTGTGGGGGTCTGGGTATTCAGAAGAGGAAAAGAAGTTCTTTTCCCTCGATGACTCTTCCGGAGTCGGTCAGGGGCTGGCAGTCTACCTGGTTCTACTGCCAGTTCATCGTGACGCCAGGCCAGTCGACTGGCCTTCCCCCTTTCTCTTTTCATTGTGTTCAAACTCCATCTTCATTGAAAGTGACTACCGCGGAGAAGGCGGTGACGGGCATGCTCGTCAAAAGAGTGGTTCAGTTGATCAACCAAGGTGTCACTGGCATGGATCTAGTAGAGGTGTTCCTTAGTCGGCGCATCCAACCACTCCAAGCTCGTGACCACTCCATGTGGATGTACTACGGGGCTGGTGACAACGCTCGGGTTCATCCGGAGGAGGTGGTGGCCAAAACAGTGGCCGAGTGGCTGAGGGGTATCACCGGGAACAAGGACAACCCCAGGGGCGCCAGGAGAGTCAACCCTTTCAGCGACAGAAACCAACCAGACAAGGTTTTAGACGTGTTTTCTGACTTTTTGTTGATTCGACTGACTTGCAGTCGGCTCCTTGTTTTGTAGATTTACACAGAGATGTATTCAATGCCTAATGGTGAACAAGCTCTGGAGCAAGACCAAGAGGGTGAGGACAGTCTGGAGGAGAGCAGCGAGTGGGAGTCACCAGCCGACGATGATGAAGATGAGAGCGATGAGTCGGGCGAGGAGGAAGTAGCCGACTCACCGCCTTGTTCTGAACGTCGATCCAAGCAGCACCATGATATCATGGGCAGGCACGGTAAAGCTGTGGCGTCGAGTGCTCCATCTCAAACACGCGCTCGGTCTCCGACTCCAGAATTGGCTGAGAAGGTCACCAAGCAGCCCAAGGTCAATCCTTCGAAGGCCCGGAAGACCTTGCCTAGAATCAAGATGGACGTTCTTGTTGCTTCTGGGTAAATTTTCTTCGTGTATTTTCTTGTTCTGACCGACTTTTTCGTTCTGACCGAGTGGATAATGAACCTTTACATCCTGACCTCAGCTGCGACTGATATGGACATTGACAAGAATCCGGTCGACGAGGAAACCGACGACGCAGCTACCTCCAAAGCCAGTATGTCTGCCCGATTCGAATTTATTTGGACGGCTGGATTGTTTGTCAGCTATTCGAATTTCTCTGTTTATTGCAGTTCCACGGGATGTTGTTGTGCTCCCGGATGATGAAGAAGAAGTACCACTTCGGGGGAGGAGGAGGAAAGACAAGGAACTGGGCGGAAAGCGCCTGAGGTCCAGGTTCTTCAGTTGATGTGACGCCTGGGGCGGCAGTCGAGCACTCGACAGATCCGACTCGAACCAACGTCACCTTCGTTGTCCCGCTGTCGACTGGTTGTCCACCAGGACCAGCTGCTCAGACTTCTAGTGCACCAATACAACTCCACGCTTCAGATCCTTTAGCTGCTTCGACTGCTCTGCCAGGATCGCTTTTTACTGCATATCAGACTCCGGATGACCCATCGACTGCTGCCAAGGAAGCTCTTCTTCAGTTAAATCTTGTGATGGGGCAAATGAAAGTGGTGCATGAGGCCAGCCAGGTGGCCTTCAACGCCGGAGCTGCTCTGCAAACCAATGTCCAGGTTAGTTGGTCATATTTCTCGTTTGATCGCCCACTGGGGTGTGGCTGTTTTGAAATTGTATAAGTCACTTTGGGTCGACTCAAGCTGAATCTTTGAACTAGTGGGGGCACTCTGAGTGCACCCACTGGGTGTAGTCCCCGAGACCATAGTTGACCGCGGGCAGTCGACTTTGGTCTGAGAATCTGAACTTTCTTTTTTACAACTCGCACTGGGCGGACCATGCCGAGTGGAATTAAAACCAGTGGGCACGCTAAGTGCACCCACTGGGTGTAGTCCCCGAGACCATAGTTGACTGCGGGCAGTCGACTGTAGTCTAAGAATCTGAACCTCTCTTCTTCTTTTTTCGATGGTAGTCTTGGAGTAGCTGTCGAAGTGATGTCTTTCATTTCAGTCGACTGACAAGTCTTATGTGTTGGCTGCAGAAATCTTGTGATCTCGGTGCTCAACTCTCTACACTGAACCAGCAACAAATCAGCCTCAGCCTTGATCTGGAATTGGCCAAAAAGAATCTCAAGACTGCTCGCGATGAAGTAGCTGCCATGGGAGGTAACCGATCATGAACTGTTTATCTTACTGTTGCTGGCACTTTTCCATTCCGTTTTTTAACCGAGTGACTCCACTCGAGAAGATGTACGTAGTGAAAACCGTCAACTCCAAGCCCGTCTAAAGAATGCTATTTCTTTAGAGAAAATGAAGCAGGCTTTGGAGAAGAAGGATCTGGATCTTGCTGCTGCAAAGAAGGAAGCGCGAGAGAAAACTGCGCTTGCCGAGAAGAAGCTTGCTTCGGTCGACAAGCTAGAAGAAGAGAATTCCAAACTGAAGACTATTGTTTCTGATGTCAATCGGGAGGTCGAGGGACTGAAGAAGGACAAGGACAAGCTGACTGATGAGCTTGGGAGCCTCAAAGTTAAGAATGGCGAGTTGGGGTCTTATCTGGGCTAGCTTGTCGTAAAGCTGGTCTTAAACCTTGAAGGTATTGATGGTTGACTGACTTGTTTCTGTCGACTATCAAGTCTAATTATACTGTCGACTCACCATTCACTCGACTGTGTAGAGTTTTGTCAAGACTTTGAAGCAGAAACTGGGCAGGTAGAGACGGGTCTTGAACCCATAAATTGTCCAGTCAAGGATGATGTTGCGATGAATGTGCTGCGGTTGGAATCTCGCATGGACAGCGTGGTTACTTATCTTGCCCGCCTGAAAGCGGCGTTGACTCGGGTTGATGCTGAACTCTGGCCTCAGGCGGAACTGTCCCAAGATCTTGAGTCCCTGATGGCTAGACTGAATCAAATCCCCGGCCAAGTGCAAGAATGGAAGAAGTCATCCGCTCGCTGTGGCGCTGATGTCGCATTGTCCCTGGTCCGAGTACACTGTAAAGACGTCAAAGAAGACAAGCTGGCAGAACTCAAGGTTGCTAACACCAAGAGACACACTTTCTAGTCCTTCATGGACACTTTCCTTGAAGCTGCCACCCGTATTGTAGACATCATAGACCTTGACAGTTTCTGCGACCCAGCCAGTCCTTCTCCTGACGCGTGACCGAAAAACATTATGCTCCACCTTTATTTGCCTCAGAATGTCGAGTGATTGTGTAACCGTTAAACTCCTTCGGGCTTGATGCTCAAATACTTTTGATCCATCGTCTGGAACTTTTAGGATCTATCTAAACTTGGTTTATTTCTGAATATGCTTGTATTTGCCTTCGCATGGAATTTGCTCTTTGAGATGTAGCCCTAAAGTGGAGACTTCAATCGACCTGCGCCTTGTCATCCCTGCGGACAGGGATGGAGCGCACGTTGTATTTGTGGCGTAGCTCGGAGAAGAAGGTCGCGGTCGACCTGCACGTCCTCTCCCTTGCAGATAGGGATGGACCGTACGTTGTACTTGTGGCGTAACTCCTTAGGAGAAGGTTGCAGTCGACCTGCACCTCGTTGTCCTTGCGGATGGGAATGGAGCGCACGTTGTATTTGTGGCGCAGCTCCAAAGGAGAAGGTTGTAGTCGACCTGCACCTCATCGTCCTTGCAGATGGGGGTGGAGCGCATGTTGTATTTGTGGCGCAGCTCCAAAGGAGAAGGTTGTAGTCCACCTGCACCTCGTCGTCCTTGCGGATGGTGATGGAGCGCAAGTTGTATTTGTGGCGCAGTTCCGAAGGAGAAGGTTGCAGTCGACCTGCACCTCATCGTCCTTGCGGATAAGGATGGAGCGCACGTCGTATTTGGGGCGCAGCTCCAAAGGAGAAGGTTGTAGTCGACCTGCACCTCGTCGTCCTTGCGGATGGGGATGAAGAGCAAGTTGTATTTGTGGCGTAGTTCCAAAGGACAAGGTTCCAGTCGACATGCACCTCGTCGTCCTTGCGGATAAGGATGGAGCGCACGTTGTATTTGTGGCGCAGCTCCAAAGGAGAAGGTTGTAGTCGACCTGCACCTCGTCGTCCTTGCGGATGTTGATGGAGCGCATGTTGTATTTGTGGCGCAGTTCCGAAGGAGAAGGTTGTAGTCGACCTGCACCTCATCGTCCTTGCGGATAAGGACGGACTTTAAACCTTAGGAAAGTATTGGACTGCAGCTAAGCCTCCGAGTGGGAGGGTTGCTCACCACTTAGTAGGATTTTACAAACTTAGGCGAGTACTGGGCTGCAGCTAAGCCCCCGAGTGGGAGGGTTTCTCACCACTCAGTAGGATTTTTTAACCTTAGGCGAGTACTGGACTATAGCTAAGCCTCCGAGTGAGAGGGTTGCTCACCACTCGGTAGGATTTTACAAACTTAGGTGAGTACTGGACTGCATCTAAGCCCCCGAGTGGGAGGGTTGCTCACCACTCGGTAGGATTTTTTAACCATAGGCGAGTACTGGAATGCAGCTAAGCCTCCGAGTGAGAGGGTTGCTCACCACTCGGTAGGATTTTACAAACTTAGGTGAGTACTGGACTGCAGCTAAGCCCCCGAGTGAGAGGGTTGCTCACCACTTGCTAGGATTTTACAAACTTAGGCGAGTACTGGACTGCAACTAAGCCCCCGAGTTGGAGGGTTGCTCACCACTCAGTATGATTTTTTAATCTTAGGCGAGTATTGGACTGCAGCTAAGCCCCCGAGTGGGAGGCTTGCTCACCACTCGGTATGGTTTTACAAACTTTGGCGAGTATTGGACTGCAGCTAAGCCACCGAGTGGGAGGGTTGCTCACCACTCGGTAGGATTTTACAAACTTAGGCGAGTACTAGACTGCAGCTAAGCCCCCGAGTGGGAGGGTTGCTCACCACTCGGTAGGATTTTTTAAACTTAGGCGAGTACTGGACTAAAGCTAAGCCCTCGAGTGGGAGGCTTTCTCACCACTCGGTAGGATTTTACAAACTTAGGCAAGTACTGGACTGCAGCTAAGCCCCCGAGTGGGAGGCTTACTCACCACTCGGTAGGATTTTACAAACTTAGGCGAGTACTGGACTATAGCTAAGCCCCCGAGTGGGAGGGTTGCTCAACACTCGGTAGGATATTTTAAACTTAGGTGAAACGGATTCGCAGCTAAGCCTCCTTGTGTGAAGCTTGCTCACCACTCAGTAGGATTTTCTTTTAAACTTACGCGAAACGGATTCGCAGCTAAGTCACCCACTGGATGATTTCAGACGCAAATAAAAGCAACAACAATCGTTTAAGAGGACTGTAAAGCTCTTGTCTTTGATAAGCAAAATTACAAAGGTATTTCTTATTACATTTTATTCGAATGAGTACTTAAGTGTAAAAGGGGCGAAGCAACTCCGCATTCCAAGCCCGTGGCTCGTCCTTCTTATGCTCGACATTGTAAAGGTGGTATGCTCTGTTGTGGAGCACTCTGGTGACAATGAAGGGGCCTTACCAAGCAGGAGCGAGCTTGTGCGGTTTCTGCTGATCCACTCGAAGAACCAAGTCTCCCTCTTGAAAGGCTCGACCTTTCACATTTCTGGCGTGGAATCGACACAAGTCTTGCTGATAAATGGTCGACCGGATCAAGGCCATCTCTCTTTCCTCCTCTAGGAGGTCCACTGCGTCTTGACGAGCTTGCTCTGCTTCATTTTCAGAGAAGAGCTCGACTCGTGGTGCATTATGAAGCAAGTCACTCGGTAGAATAGCTTCAGCTCCATAGACCAAGAAGAATGGAGTTCGGCCAGTCGACCGATTGGGAGTTGTCCTCAATCCCTAAAGAACTGATGGAAGTTCATCAACCCAGGCGTCTGCTGCATTCCTGAGGTCTTGCAACAGTCGGGGTTTCAATCCTTTGAGAATCAGGCCATTTTCTCTCTCTGCTTGTCCATTCGACTAGGGATGGACGACTGAAGCATAGTCAACTCGTGTGCCTTGGGAGGCGCAGAAGGCTCTGAACTCATCTGAATCGAAGTTCGATCCATTGTCAGTGATGATGCTGTGTGGAACTCCGTATCTGAACGTCAATTCTCTGATGAAGCCGACGACAGTACTAGCTTCCAGATTCTTGATAGGCTTGGCTTCAATCCACTTGGTAAACTTGTCGACTGCTAAAAGCACGTGAGTGATGCCGCTCCTACCTGTCCTCAGAGGTCCAACCATATCTAATCCCCAAACAGCAAAGGGCCGGACAAGTGGAATGGTCTTTAGGGCTGACGCAGGTTTGTGGGACATATTGGAGTAAAACTGGCAGCCTTCACATCTATCGACTATATCTTTCGCCATTTCATTTGCTCGTGGCTAATAAAATCCAGCTCAGTATGCTTTAGCCACAATGGTCCTAGAGGACGCATGGTGGCCGCAGGTCCCCGAGTGGATGTCATTGAGGATCGCTAGACCTTCTTCCAGGGTTATGCATTTCTGGCTGACTCCGGTTACACTTTCCCTGAACAACTGTCCTCTTATCATAGTAAAGGCTTTGGATCGATGGACGATCTATCGAGCCTCTTCTTCATCCTCTGGGAGTTCCTTCCTAAGGATATACACAATGTACGGCACTGTCCAGTCGAGAGTAATAACCAAAATATCCATGATTAGGTAGACCACGGCTGGAATCTCGACTTCAATCGGATCGGTGGCACTCTTTGGCTATGGGGGCTCTTCAGTGAATTGATCTTCTTGAACTGAAGGTGCATGAATATGCTCTAGGAACACATTACTGGGAATGGCTTTTCTCATGGAGCCTATCTTTGCTAAATCATCGGCTGCTTGATTTTTCAGTCGGGGTATATGATGGAGCTCTAACCCCTCAAACTTTTTTTCCAACTTCCTCACCACGTTAAAGTAGCCAGTCATGGTTGGGCTTCTGACGTCCCACTCCTTCATCACTTGATTGAATACCAAATCTGAGTCGCCATAGACCATGAGGAAACGGGCGCCGAGTGAGATAGCCATACGTAACCCATACAAGAGTGCTTCATATTCTGCTTCGTTATTAGAGGAATCAAAGTGAATCTGGAGGACATATCTGAGCTTGTCTCCTCGAGGGGATACCAGTACCACCCCAGCACCGGAACCATTCAGCATCTTGGAACCATCAAAGAACATGGTCCAGTGCTCCGAGTGAACTTGAGTCGGCAGTTGCTGTTCGATCCACTCGGCGAGGAAATCCGCTATTGCTTGGGACTTGATAGATTTCTTTGCCTCGAACTTGATATCTAAGGGAAGGAGTTCAATCGCCCACTTTGCCATTCGACCAGTTGCATCTCTGTTGTTCAGAATCTCTGATAATGGAGCGTCACTGACGACTATAATGGAGTGGTTAGAGAAGTAATGTGCAACCTTCTTCATGGTCATATAATTCCCATAAACAAGCTTTTGAAAATGTGGATATCTTTGCTTTGATGGAGTCAAAACTTCAGAAACATAGTATACTGGGCAATTAACTTTGTACGCTTTTCCTTCTTCTTCCTGCTCGACCGTAAGTACTGTACTGACGACTTGTCCAGTGGCTACAATCTAAAGCAGTAAAGGCTCTTTGCTGATTGGAGCAGCAAGCACCGGCTAGGTGGAAAGCAGGGCTTTAAGCTCTGCAAATGCTGCATCAGCTTCAGGAGTCCACTCGAACTTATCTGACTTCTTCATCAGTCGGTAAAGAGGCAGTGCCTTTTCACCGAGGCGAGAAATGAATCGACTTAGGGCAGCCAAACAACCAGTAAGCTTCTGGACATCATGCACACGCACAAGGGTTTCATCTGGAGTATGGCACCCACTTTCTCTGGGTGAGCGTCGATCCCTCGTTCGGAAACGAGAAAACCAAGTAATTTTCCTCCTGGAACTCCAAACGTGCACTTTGATGGATTAAGCTTGATATCATACCTTCTGAGGTTGGCAAAGGTTTCAGCAAGGTCAGCCAGTAGGTCGGAAGCTTTATGTGACTTGACCACAATGTCATCCATGTATGCTTCCACATTCCGACTAATCTGAGTGAGTAAACACTTCTGAATCATCCGCATGAATGTGGCTCCAGCGTTCTTCAAGCCGAATGGCATAGTAACATAACAGAAGCACCCAAATGGGGTGATGAAAGCTGTTTTTATCTCATCGGGTCCATACAGATGGATCTGATGATAACTGGAATAAGCGTCCAAAAAGGACAAACGCTCACACCCCACAGTCGAGTCGACTATTTGGTTGATGCGAGGGAGAGGAAAGTGATCTTTCGGGCAGGCCCGATTGATATGTTTGAAGTCAATGCACATGCAAAGTGAGTCATCCTTCTTTGGGACCATGACAACATTATCTAACCACTCGGAGTGATAAATCTCTCAGATAAACTCAGCTGCTAGAAGCCGAGCCACTTCTTCACCGATTGCCTTTCTCTTCTGTACAGCGGACCATCGAAGATGTTCTTTGACTGGTTTCACTTTTGGGTATACTCACAAACGATGCTCAGCCAGTCCCCTGGGAACACCTGGCATGTCAGAAGGTTTCCATGCAAAGATGTCCCAGTTCTCACGGAGGAACTGGATGAGCGCTTCTTCCTATTTGGAGTCGAGTGTTGTTGAAATGTGAGTCGGAGCAGCATTGGGATCCGTTGGGTGAATATGAATCGGCTTCGTTTCACCAGATGACTGGAATGTTGAATCTGTGGCAGGCTTCTTAGCTCGCAACAGATCACTCGGATCTGCATTTTTTGATACTCCTACAATTCCACTACTTCCATCTGTGCATCGGCGATCTTTGAGCCCTTTTGGAAGCACTCTTCTGCCTTCTTTCGATTGCCAGTGATAGTGATCACCCCTTTAGGACCAAGCATCTTCAATTT
The DNA here is from genome assembly GCF_018294505.1 of Triticum aestivum. Lineage (NCBI taxonomy): Eukaryota > Viridiplantae > Streptophyta > Magnoliopsida > Poales > Poaceae > Triticum > Triticum aestivum. The sequence continues at coordinate 301,147,288 of NC_057797.1, forward strand.
GAGGTACACGTAACATGGTCGAGCCATAAAACATGATAAGTGCTTTGGAAATCCACAACTTCAAATGTCAACATTTCTTTGCGGTAATTCTTGGAATCACTAAAAACTACATCAAGGGCGATCTGGCCGAGTGACGCAGCCTTCTTGCCAGGAATAACTCCATGGAAACTCATATTGCTTTCACTGAGTCTGGGCATCGGAATGCCCATTCCTTTCAACATTTCTGCATACAGTATATTCAGACCACTGCCACCATCCATCAGAACCTTAGTCAATCGAGTGTCTTCGACTACTGGGTCGACCACCAGCGCTTGCCTCCCAGGGGTGGCTATGTGCGCTAGGTGATCGGACTGGTCGAATGTAATGGCAGTCTGAGACCACTTCAAATAACTGGGTGTCACCGGAGCGACCATGTTCACTTCTCTGTTGATGACTTTCAGTCGACTCTTACTCTCAACATCAGCGAAAATCATCAGAGTGGAGTTGACGTGGGGGTAACCATCATCGCCCTCTTCCTCATCCTCAACTTTGTCCGCTTCCTTCTCCTTTTCCTTGGGATGTTTCTCTTGGAATTGCTGGATTAGGAGTCGACACTGTCGAGTGGTATGCTTTGGGTAAATGAAATTACCCTCTTCATCTTTCTTGGTGTGAATGTGGCATGGTAAATCTAGCACATCATTTCCATCTTAATATTTTACTTTCTTGGGGTTCCACGGTCCTTTGGGTTTCCCTTTGAACTTTCCTTGAGTCACGGCTAAGGCTTCTCCAGGAGCAGCTGGCTCGGCTTTGCTCTTCTGCTTCCGACTGGAGTTCCCTCCTCCGGTTTCGTGGGTGACTGTTTTGTGCTTGCCACTCCGGAGTCGGTCTTCCTCTTCACCATTGGCGTATTTGGTGGCAATCTCCATCATCCCAGTCAGAGTCATATCTCCTGTCCGGCCGAATTTCAGATTCAATTCCCGATACTTAACGCTTTCTTTGAAGGAACAAATTGCTTGGTGATCTGACACATTCTCCACTATATGGTTTAATGTGGTCCATCTTTGCATATAATCTCTCAGAGTTTCATTCAATTTCTGAGCACAACACTGTAATTCTGTCAGCCCTGCTGGCCGTTTGCAAGTAACTTCAAATGTTCTGACAAATACTCGGGCAAGTTCTTCCCAAGTGTAAATACTACTAGGCGCTAACTGATTCAGCCACACTCTGGCCGAGCCCTCTAACATCAAAGGGAGATGCTTCATGGCAACTTCATCGTTGCCACCACCAATCTGTACAGCCACTCGGTAATCCTCAAGCCAAGTGTCAGGCTTAGACTCACCAGTGAACTTACTGACTCTAGTCACCATCCTGAAGCTGGGAGGAATCACCGCAGCCCTGATGGCTCTGCTGAAGCACTCTGGACCTGAGACATGCACTCTACTGCTGGTTGGAAAATCTCTATCGTGGCCTTCTCTATGAGCTCTGTTTGTGTCGATCAGACCCTGAACGAGAATAGATCTCGCATCAAAGCCCGGTTCCCTGGGGTCGACTGGAATCTTCGCCCACCACTGTGAGGACGTCTGTCATCATGTTGCCGAGGCACGTATGACCCACTCCTTGGGGGAGGCGTGGGCACTCGACGATGATTATCGTGATTGAGTCGGTGATCATACTGCTCGCGGTTTCTGTACTGATCTCGCCGGTCCCCACGCCCCTCATGCCTCGGGGGCGATCTTGGGCAGTGAGCCGACTAGACTGCGTCTGCAACCACGGATCTGCTATGGATCTTATTTCGCGACTAAGATACTAATGTATTCTGCTCTCCCACTGCTCGGAGCAAAGCCAGGATCTGCCCCAAACCTCGACCAGCTTCTGACTAGGAATGTTGAATTGACTCCGCTATTCGGGCCGCAGCTGCGAGATTCTGGATCGGAGTTCGATATACTTGAGTCGGAGGCGGAAAAAGTTGGCGTCGACTGGACTCGGGCATACGCTGCCGAGCACGCTCATCGACTGTGTGCTGGAGGTTCTCCAGTCGGGTGTGCTCAGCCAAGTTGGCCAGGCACGCCTCCTCCAAGGCCTGGGCCTCAGGGGTTTCTCCAACAATAGGAGTGTGAAGCGTATCCATGTTTCGGCGGGGAAGTTCTTCCCTTTGCTGCGAAGAGAGGGTTTCGGGATGGTACTCTTCGTGACCACACAACGGATCACCGCCCCCATCGCCTCCGTCTTCATGGGTGAAACTAGGAGGACTGCGTGGTCCATTGACCATCAAAACTTCTGCCGCGGGGTCGCTGTTGTTGCACTCGGATGCAGTCTCTACGGAGCCTGTCGAACAGGCCGTAGACAGTTTCATCAGGCTCGATTGCCGCGACTTGGGGGTGGCCGACTGGCGAGCCACCGCATGCCTCACCCACCGCTGAAGCCTCGATCGACCAGAACGTTTGCTCCGGCGGGCTGCAGGAAGGGAGGTCAACATAGGAGCCGACCGATACTGAGTCGACGGCTGCCGTAGGAGGACGCCACGGACGCACGCGCGAAAGTGCGTTGCCCCGCGGACGGGGAGCACCTCGACGTCGAGCGGCGCTTCTTGGAGCCAAGCGGAGTCGTCGACGACGAATACAAGCGCGCCAAGACGGATCTCGTGGCCCTCGGCCAAACCTCCGCTTGAAGCCATGTTGATGGGGATTGGAAAAATCACAACTTCTCCAACAAGTCGCTAAGACACCAGCCCCATGGTGGGCGCCAACTGTCATGGTTCTAAGTCTAATAGTAGAATGGGGGGTAGGAATGTAGAGGCAAGATCCTAGCTATGGAGGAGTTGTACACGCGAGTTTTACAAGGTCAGGCCCTTCTCGGAGGAAGTAACAACCCTACATCTCAGAGCCCGGAGGTGGTCGACTTGATTATATGCGTGTGAGTTACAGGGGGTGCGAACCCATGTCCTAGTGGAGGGGGTGGCTTATATAGAGTGTGCCAGGACCCCAGCTCCCCTCCGTTACACAGGGTTCAATGTTCATAAAGAGAGAGCGTTACAGGTAATGTCTGTAATAAAGTTCTACAAATGATCATTAAATATACGAGTAAATGCCCGACCGTTGCTGTGCAGAACGACTTTAGGTCTTCTTATACGTCGAGTGGTCTTTTACATAGTTGAGTGGTTGAATAGTTGAGTGACTCAAAGAAGAAGTAGTCTCCGAGTGAATGGTAGGTCGAGTGGATTGCGCTCGACGCCTTTATTGGGTCCACCTTGTTTACTCTTGAACTTCTTTGCTTCTAGGGCAAGGACCTTAGGTAGGACGTATAGGTCAGGCCTATTACTCTACCCCAGGTCTATGTCCTCATCGGGTAAGGAAAATCGTCTTTCCTATGCATCTTTAAAACTACATCATTATACTAACTATCTCATAAAAAATCTTTCTTAGTGGTCAAGCGAAGTCCAAGAAAGCTAAGGTTATTAAACCGGCAGAAGACCCAAGAAATCATGCACCTAAACCGGCAACATCAACTCCTCCCGCTCAATCTGAAGTGCCAGAAGATCTGGCTGTACATGCTCAATTGGATCCTCCTGAGCCGTCAGCGGATGAAACCATTGTTGATCCCTCCACCATCATACCATCTAGTTCAGCTAACCCGCCAGCGTCTTCTGACCATGACATTCTGATCACTGGCAGCAGATTTGTTGTGTCGGGTACTCCAACTGTGCTGGCCAAGCATTCTGCCAAACAGGAGGCCTTAGAAAGGCAGAAAGTACAGTTTGATATATCTCACTACACTCATATGAATGCTAGTGACATAATGTTCGGCTATCTTAGTCATGTGCATTCCAGCCATGAGTCGGAAATTGAGATGGTCAAGCAATTGCAACTGAAATATGAGGTATGTACTCCGGTTTATATATAGTCTGCCAGCCCCCAAGTCTTCCAATTATGATGAGCCTGAATGATTTGTAGACTTATGATATAGGTTGATACCTTGTCTTTCGATTTTTCCTAAGTCCAACGGATTAGTATAAAACTTTCATCTGTAGTCCCCAAGGGCCGCCTCAATTTATCATAAATGAACCGGTACTTAACTTCTTAATTGTCTTAACTCAGTCCAAATTAAAATGATCTAGCTCAACTTAAAAACTTTCTCAATGTCATGCATTAGACCCCAAATGCCAAGCATTGTTACTTTGTAAAACACATGGGACTTGAAACTTAGAATAGTCATGTTGCATAAAAATTGCTTTGGCAGACATTATCCCCCAAGTGCCAAGTGGTATTGCGTTTGCAAAGTACTTGGGACCTCAATCATTATAACCTTTAGTTAAATCTTGACACATGTGTGCATGCTTGTAGACCACCCTAACTGAATTGGGTTCTCAATTGATGGATGCAAAGACCCAGCTGGAGGATCAGGAAGTAGAGATAAAGACTGCTAATTCCAAGCTTCAATTGAGTCTCTCTGAGACTGAAAAACTGAAAACCAGTTTGACTGAGAAGAAGAAATATTGGGCCGATGAGAAGACTTTGCTGATACAACGTGCCGAGACAGCAGAGGCATCTCTTGAGGAGGTTACCACGGAGCTCACCGGCTTAAAAAACCGTGTGTCTCAAATAGTCTCCGCCATCTTCGGTAAGTCATTGGTATTAATCACTTATACTTTATTTTGACCAGGAATATGAGCCGCCCGCTGAGCCTTTGTTAAAACACTTCCCAGGTCCACGAAGCAAAAATTTGAGCCAGGACAGTGTGACAAAACTGAAGGCAGTGTATACTTAGGTGGAGCAATTGTATACTGGCGCTCAACGAGCACTTGCTACTATCTCCCCTGCCAATCAAGGACACAACCGGTCGAGTGACGTTTTGAAGAAATTATCAATCTTACCCACAAGGTTTCAAGAGGTCAAACAATCATGTGCCAGAGCCGGAGCCGTGACTGCCCTGAGCCGCTCCAAGGCTTGGGTGCCAGATCTAGACCCAGTCGATGTGGCTAAGGGGTACCCTACCATGAAGGAAGACGGGACTCCATTTGAGCAAGATTACTTCATTGCCTGTGTGAGGGGAGTTCGTCCTCAAGCTACCATTCTTGGAGAAGAGACCAACATCGACAAATATCAGCCGGGTTTTGATATGGAGAATAAGAAGATGGCGACTCCCTCTTATAATGTGACGGATCTTATCCCACCGATTCGTCAAAACACTTTTACCCCGGAAAATGACCCGGCCGGCCTAATTAACGATGAGGCTAAGTTCATTGCTCTGAACGGCTTTGACTGGTCTAATCCCAGCTTCCAACCAGTGGAGAGAGGTGAGCCGGCCAGGTGGGAGTCATAACCATCTAAACAATCCAGCTTTTAGCTTAGGACCTGCTTAGAAGAGAAAAAATAGTCAAACCTTTTGGGCTCTCAAAGCCTTGTAATAGGTTAGTTTAAAAACTGCATATTGTGCCTATGCCATCGTGCATAAGATGTTGCATATGACTCTTTACCCATGATGTCAATATATGCGTTACATCCGTGGTTACATCTGTAATGTTTTAACTTTGTTCCTATAAAAGATGAAAAAACTGCCCCGGCGGTTTAGCACCGGACGGGTCAAAAAACACCCGATATATGACTATGAAATAATGATAATGTTAAAAACAGAATCAGATGTAAGATAAACAAGGCTGAAAAAACCTTTGATTAACGATAAACACATAGAAACATGTTCATGAATGACACCATCATACCTGTGTTCTTTGAATCTGGACTGACGGTTTACATGACCTGGATGATGAGGTTGATAACCCAATCTTTTGTATAAATCAATACTTCTATGTCTTGATGATTGTTATGCCTTGGCAACTCACTACCAAATAACCGAGCCGGTTTAATTTGAATCCATACTGATAGTTAGATTTGAGATGATAAAAAACAGCAAGACAAAAACACTAGGCTTCAGACAATGTAAACCAAAATATTTAAATAAGAACTGGAGGCTTCTGATTCGAATACGATCAGTAAATCGGACCAAAGGGGTTAAGCTAAGATTCAAATACGATCATATAGCCCCCAGTGGCTTTGGCGTTACACCGATCAAAAGGGTACCGACAGCTATGTTCTCTTTCGTTCGAATATGACCTATGTTTGAACAAGAAGCCCCCAAATTACCTTGAGAGGTTTTTAACGACCCTGATTCAAATACGATCCAAGTCGGAGCCAAAAGGGGTTAAGCTATGATTCAGATACGATCAAGAAGCCCCCTAGTGAGTTTGGCTTTGAGCCGATCAAGAGGGTTATGACAGCTATGTTCTCTTTGGTTTGAATACGACCTATGTTTGAACAGGAAGCCCCCAAGTGACCATGAGGTTTATAGCTAGATTCGAATACGATCATGAGCCGGACCAAAAGGGTTAAGCTAGATTCGAATACGACCAGTCCCCTTTTGGTCATTTTAAATAATGAAAATAATAAAGATATATGATCATTAGAAAGGAAAAGGATAGAGGTCCTGCTTTATTACTTATCATAATATATACAATGTCAAACTATGTACATGACGAGAGCCAGTGGCTTAAGTATAGTAGGGCCGAAGCTGAGCAGTGTTCCACGGCCGGCGGGTCTCCTCCTCCGACTTACGTGAGTCTTGGTGCTCTGCAACGTCAATGAGGTAATATGACCCGTTGTTTAAGTTCTTGCTGACCACAAAGGGTCCTTCCCAAGGCGGGGATAGTTTGTGTGTATCAGACAAATCCTGGATGAGCCGGAGCACTAGGTCACCTTCTTGAAAGGTCCTGGACTTAACCCGGCGGCTATGATAACGGTGCAGGTCCTATAGATAAATTACTGATCAAGCCGCTGCCAAATATCTCTCCTCATCTAACAAGTCAAGTGCATCATGTCAGGCTTGTTCATTATCAACTTCAACGTAAGCCGCCACGCGAGGCGAATCATGACGAAAGTCACTAGGCAGCACTGCTTCTGCTCCATAAACCATAAAGAAGGGTGTATAACATGTAGACCTGTTAGGAGTGGTATTGATACTCCACAGTACCGAGGTTAATTCCTCTACCCAACAACCCGACGCCCGTTGTAAGGGAACCATGACCCGGGGCTTGAGACCTTTTAAGATTTCTTGATTTGCTCTCTCAGCTTGACCATTAGATTGGGGGTGAGCTACTGAAGAAACATCAAGCTGGATATGATCACGTTGACAAAAATCCTCCATAGTACCTTGGGACAAATTAGTGCCATTGTCAGTTATAATGCTGTGTGGAAAACCAAAGCGAAAAATCACCTTTTTCATGAACTGAACCACCGTGGCTGCATCACACTTGCTCACTGGCTCTACCTCAACCCATTTTGTGAATTTGTCAACTCCCACCAAAGGATGTGTCTTTTTATCTTTGGACCTTTTGAAAGGACCAACCATGTCAAGCCCCCAGACTGCAAACGGCCAAGTGCTTGGAATCATCCGCAACTCTTGAGCCGGCACGTGTGCTCGTCGTGCAAACTTTTGACATCCATCACACCTACTGACCAGCTCTTCTGCATCAACGTGAATTGTTAGCCAGTAAAAACCATGACGAAAAGCTTTGGCCACAAGAGACTTTGACCCGGCATGATGACCGCAGTCCCCTTCATGGATCTCACGAAGAATTTCTTGACCTTCTTCAGGAGAAACACAACGTTGAAACGCTCCAGTGACGCTGCGATGATACAACTCACCATCAGAAATTATCATTGACTTAGACCGCCGGGTTATCTGTCGGGCCAAGGTCTCGTCCTCTGGCAACTCGCCCCAGGTCATGTAAGCCAAGAATGGTACTGTTCAATCCAGAATGACATTAAGAGCCGCCACCAACCGTGCCTCCGGGTCAGGAATGACCAAATCTTCCTCTATAGGCAACTTAACAGACAGGCTATGCAAAATATCTAAAAAGCTGTTAGGTGGCATTGGCTTACGCTGAGATCCCAACCGGCTTAAGGCATCGGCCGCTTTGTTCTTTCTGCGGTCAATGTGTTCTACTTGATAACCCTTAAAATTCCCCGCAACAGCGTCGACCTCTCGGCGATAAGCCGCCATGAGAGGATCCTTGGAATCCCACTTGCCTGACACCTGCTGAGCCACCAAACCTGAATCGCCAAGGCACCATACCCGGCTCAGACTCATTTCTTTAGCCATTTGAAGACCATGGAGCAAGGCTTCATATTCTGTTGCATTGTTAGTACAAGGGAACATCAATCGCAACAGATACTAAAACATTTTGACCTCGAGGAGAAGTTAAAAAAACTCCAGCCCCCTAGCCTTCCAATTGTCTGGACCCATCAAAATGAACTGTCCAATATGTGTTGTCTGGTTTCTCCTCTGGCATCTGCAACTCTGTCCAGTCATTAATGAAGTCATCCAGCGCTTGAGATTTGATCGCAGTACGTGGCACATACTTCAAACCATGAGACCCAAGTTCAATAGCCCACTTGGCGACTCGTCATGTGGCTTCTCTATTTTGAATAATGTCTCCTAGAGGAGTAGAGCTAACCACAGTGATTGGGTGACCTTGAAAGTAATGCTTGAGCTTCCGGCTTGCCATGAACACCCCATAAACAAGCTTTTGCCAATGTGGATATCTTTGTTTAGATTCAATGAGCACCTCACTAATGTAGTAAATGGGCCGTTGGACCGGATGTTCCTTGCCAGCCTCCTTGCGCTCCATAACAATGGCCACACTGAGAGCACATGAGTTAGCAGCCACATACAACAACAACAGCTCTTTCTCAACCAGAGAAGCAAGAATCGGCGGCTCAGCGAGCTATTTCTTCAAATCCTCAAAAGTAGAGTTAGCGGCGTCACTCCAGACAAAGTTATCCGCCTTCTTCATCATTTGATACAAAGGCATCGCCTTCTCCCCTAACCGGCTTATGAACCGGCTTAAGACTGCGACGCAGCCCGCCAACCGCTGAACATCATTGATGCACGCCGGTTTAGCCAGAGATGTAATTGACTTAATTTTCTCCGGGTTAGCCTCAATACCTCTGTTAGGCACCGAAAAACCCAAGAGTTTGCCAGCTGGGACTCCAAAAACACACTTAGCCGGGTTAAGCATCATTTTATAGACCCGGAGGTTATCAAAAGTCTCCTTCAGATCAGTTACCAAGGCTTCCTTCTCTCTGGATTTAACCACTATATCAATTACATAAGCATGAACATTACGCCCAATCTGATTGTGAAGGCAATTCTGCACACATCGTTGATAAGTCGCCTGGGCATTCTTAAGCCCAAAAGGCATAGACACATATCAGAAGGCTCCAAACGGAGTGATGAAAGTTGTCTTCTCCTGGTCCTTAACTGCCATCTTGATCTGACGATAACCTGAATAGGCATCCAAAAAACTCAAACGCTCGCAACCCGCCGTAGCATCAATGATCTGATCAATACGAGGGAGAGCAAAAGGGTCAGCCAGACAAGCTTTGTTCAAATCTGTATAATCCACACACATGCGCCAGGTGTCGTTCTGTTTAAGCACAAGCACCGGGTTAGCCAACCATTCCGGGTGAAAAACTTCGACAATGAACACGGCTGCCAAGAGCCAGGCCACCTCTTCTCCAATAGCCTTGCGCCTTTCCTCATTAAACCGTGGAAAGAAACTGCATGACTGGTTTAAATTTTGGATCAATATTGCTTCCATGCAAAAATGTCCCGGTTCTCACGGATGAACTCGATGAGCGTGCTTTCCTATTTTGGATCCAAGTTAGCACTAATAATGAACTGCTTGGATGAGTCGCCGGGCACAAAATCAACCATCTAGGTGTCATCCGCTGATTGGAATTTCAACACCGATTCATGCTCCGTAGTTGGCATCTTCAAAGACGTCATGTCTGCCGGGTCAACATTATCTTTATAAAACTTTAACTCCTTTGTTGCACTAACAGAGTCAGCATAAGCAACGTCACCTTCTTCACATTCCAGGGCTATTTTCTGGCTTCCATGTACTGTGATGGTGCCTTTATAACCCGACATCTTGAGCTGCAGATACACATAACACGGCCGAGCCATGAACTTGGCGTAAGCCGGCCGTCCAAACAGGGCATGATATGGGCTTTTTATCTTAACCACTTCAAAAGTTAACTTGACAGCCCTAGAATCATATTCATCCCCAAAGGCCACTTCCATCTCAATCTTACCAACTGGGCATGCCGACTTACTAGGTACAACACCATGAAAAACAGTGTTGGATTGTCTAACACTCTTGTTAGTCAACCCCATGCGACGAAACGTCTCGTAATAGAGGATGTTGATGCTACTGCCTCCGTCCATGAGTACCTTAGTGAATTTATATCCACCAACCTGAGGCGCCACTACCAAAGCCAAGTGACCCAGATTATCAACCCGGGGAGGGTGATCCTCTCTACTCCACACAATAGGCTGTTCTGACCATTTCAAATAACATGGAACCGCCGGCTCAACAACGTTTACAGCCCTCTTGTGAAGTTTCTAGTCCCTCTTGCACAAACTAGTGGTAAATACGTGGTACTGCCCACCGTTCAGCTGTTTTGGGTTACTCTGATACCCGGACTGCTGCTGCTATTGGTGCTGATTACTTTGCCAGATTGCTGATTATAACCAACTTCGTTACCCGGATGGCCCTGGCCGTGAAACCCGCCTCCGCCTGAGCCAGCGCCCGGGCCATGAAAGTCGCCACCACCTGAACCGCCGCCCTGCCTGTGGTTACCATCAAACATGTTGGAATTTTTGAACGCCTTCATGACCGTACAGTCCTTCCACAGATGGATAGCTGGCTTCTCCCGGGTGTCGTGTCTTGGACAGGGTTCATTCAGTAGTTGCTCAAGGGTGGGACCTGACCCGCCTGACCAAGGAGGTGGCCTCCCCTTGCGCCGTTGGTTGTTGCCCTGTGTACTGCCGTTAGCCACAAACTCGTTAGCCTTACGTTTATTACCTCCTTGATTCGTCGGGTTATGCTGGTGACCCTTGCCATTGTCGTTCTTTTTTCCCTTCCCTGCCTTCTCTTCATCATACACGGGATCCTTGGTACTATCTGAATCAGCATATTTGACCAGAGCCGCCATCAACTAGCCCATGTCATGACAATCACGCTTGAGTTGCCCCAGCTTTTGCTTCAGAGGTTCAAAACGGCAATTTTTCTCCAACATTAAGACCGCAGAGCCGGCATCCATCTTATCAGATGAATGTATTATCTCTTTGACCCGGCGTACCCAATGGGTCGTGGACTCACCTTCCTCTTGCTTACAGTTAGTCAAGTCCAAGATTGACATAGGTTGCTTACATGTGTCCTTGAAGTTCTGAATGAACCGGGCTTTTAACTCTGCCCATGAGCCGATGGAGTTGGGTGGCAGCCCTTTCAACCAAGTGCGAGCTGTTCCATCCAACATCATAGTGAAATATTTAGCCATTGCTGCATCGCTGACCTCCAATAGCTCCATCGCCATCTCATAACTTTCAATCCATGCCCCAGGCTGCAAGTTGGCTGTGTAATTAGGCACTTTACGAGGCCCCTTAAAATCTTTTGGCAAGCGCTCATTACGTAGAGCCGGCACCAGGCAAGGGACACCTCCTGTCCTTGTAGCTACTCCTGCCTCAACAGAGGTTGCCGGATAAACCGGAAAAGCCTGATGAGCCGCCTGCTCAGCTGTCAGTTGAACCACCCGCTCAGCCTCCTGACGGATCCTCTCCTGATCCACCAAGTTAAAGGCTCCATCCTGCACCGGGTCATGCCTGCGCGGTTGGTTACGGCATTGGGCATTGCTTGACATAGCCGCTGAGTCCATATGTCTGCTATGCTTGGGCGAGGGGTTGAATGGATTCTGTCTCGACTATAAGGGTACGCATCCTGCTGTGCCAGGGCTGTCTAAAGAAGTTCTCTGACCCTTCGTGTTTCGATCGCCGTTGGAGAGTCGCCTTCCATTGGGAGAGCCACTAGACGGGCCGACGTAGCAATTAAATTCTCCAAAGGGTTAGAGAAGTGACCCGGTAGTACTGGCGTGTAATGAGGTGGAGCAGTATTCACACAGGGTGGTTCCATGGTCCTCGGCTGAACCGGTGCCCCGTCCCGGCTGTTGTGATCCGGTTTGCTTCCGGCGGGTTGCTAGGTCTGGCCCCGGGTGTGTGGAAAAGATTTCTAGGATCGTAAGTCAAAGGGATACGTGACTGAGTTTTCTGGTGTCTTCTCCTCATGACCTCGTTTGAAGCGTTCAGATCCACTGAAAGCCGGAAAGTCTCTGCTTGAAGCTTCTGAGCACGAGCATCCAAAGCCGCACGTTCTGCGGCCATCCTGTCATCTTCCGCTGCTAAATTTTCCTTGGCTTGTGCCACCTCTTCACATAGTCGTGCCACCTCCGCGTCATGTTGAGCCTTATCCGCCGGCTCAACCATAGCAGTCAGCAGAGCCGTCATCTTATGCATGAGATCCATTAATACCTGGGCCGGGGGGCGCGCGGGGTCTCCTGACCCGGCCACTACCGACCCGGTGGTTATTGCTGCCGCAGTCATAGAATTCTGCCCGGGTTGAGTGCCAGCCACGAAGACTCCGGTTCAATTTGGCGGCTCAGAGGGGTCCGGAATACTGCTGCCATTGGAACAACCCCCAAGCACGCCATCTTGTAGCTGATACAAAGAGTATGTCTCGCCTGTGGACGATGTACCGTTAGAGCAGACAGACGTCTCACCACCGTCTATCGATCCTTCAAAGAATTCCCCTCCATGGATGCAACCCACGAAGGCCCGCCGCACGGTGGGTTGAGCCCAAGCGGGTGTCGCGCGCTGAGCCGTCTCGATGAGGTTGGTGCAGGCGTCCGGCTCAGGGCCAGACTCGCCGATCTGGCCGATGAAGACATGGATTTCGCCGAAGGGGACCTGGTACCCATACTCAATCGAGCCAGCGTCAGGGCCCCAGCCTTCGTCATCAATGTAGAGCTTGTCGTGACGACTCTTGGTCATCCGGCTCACAGCGTATCCCTTGAGCCCTTCGAAGTTGCCCTTCAAGAACTCAAATCCACCGTGCGCTGGCCCCACGATGGGCGCCAACTGTCATGGAATTGTCACGGCAGATGTCCTAGCGAAAGGACTTAGTCGTAGGGCCATCGCAACTAGGAAGCTTAAAGGGGTTAATTGGGACAAGGACACAAGAAGGTTTATACAGGTTCGGCCCCTTACGATGAAGGTAAGACCTAGTCCAGTTGATGTTTTATTGCTAGGTTTCGATGACCAAGGAGCGAATCCACTAGCTTGGCTACCGAACTCTTGTTTCTTGTCCTAAGCCGCCGCTGGGTCATCCCCTTATATACACGGGTTGACGCCTGGCAGCCTACAGAGTCCCGACCGGCTCATAAAACTTGTTCCGCTCGGTGACTTCTTTTATATGGCTTTCTTTACAAGTCTTTCTTTACATATGGCAGTTTACAATATTGGGCCTTAAGCCGTCTCTGGGCTTAGGCCTTCTACAAGTCTTAATAAACTATCACCTTGAATATCACTGGGCTTCTTTTTGTAACCCGCCATTGGGGTTGACCCGGCCCCCTCTGGGCAGGTCATACCTGGTAGCTATATCCGCAACATCTTCGCTGGATATTATCTTGTGCAATATTTCACCTAAAGCCTTCCCTAAGGAATGTTGCTATTGTGGTGATTATCTATGATCCAAGTTTTCTCCTATCCGATCAGCGGAAGAAGTTTTTCATCTCCTCGTCGATCTGAAGCAAGCAATTATTTCCGTTTGTGGCAGGTTGTCACCTCATAATTTTGAGATGTATTCCATAAGCCCATATCAAGCTTATCCTTTCGTTGTTGATAATCCGACAACTTCGTTCTAGCATTTGTTGTAAGTGTGCTCTCTCAAGATCTTGTTTCCCTCCATTCATTCCATTCCACTCTTTCATTTCTTCCGGAGGCATAGCGATGTTGCTCCATTCTCTCATCATCTCGAGTTGAGAGTATCATGTACTTTTCATGCTTATCCATTTAATTAGAGTGTTTTTCAACTTTGTTCATCTTCGTTGTATTCTTTCTTTCAAGTTGTTCAACCTTTCAAGGTTCTATGGTTTCACTCGTTTATCAAAGAAGCAGCTTAGTTTTACCCCTTATCTTCCTCTTCTTTTTCCCTCCGGCGCCATCCTAGATCTCTGGACGAGATCCTCTCGTAGTGGTGGAGTGTTGTAACGCCCCAGATACAATTTTCCATATTGGTAACTCCGACTCTTGCCTTTTCCGGAGATGCGATACGATACTTCTTTCGTGGTTGGGTTTTGTCTTTGTTTTGCATTTTGTTCATGTCATGCAATTCATATCATGTCATCATGTGCATCTCTTTTGCATATGTGTTCATCTCATGCATCTGAGCATTTTCCCCGTTGTCCGTTTTGCAATCCGACACTCCCTTATGCACCCGGCGTCCCTTTTTGTCTCTTTTCGTGAGCGGGTGTTAAATGTTCTCGGAGTGGACCGAGATTTTCCAAGTGGCCTTGGTACACCACCGGTAGACCACCTGTCAAATTTCGTGCCATTTGGAGTCCGTTTCATGCTCCAACGGTTAACCGGGGAACCGTAAAGGCCTCGTGTGTGTTGCAGCCCAACACCCCTCCAAAACGGCCCAATAACCCATCCAAAGCTCTCCCATGTCCTCCGCCGTCAGAATACGATCGCGTGGGAGAAAACTACACCCCATTTGGACACTCCTACCTCCTCCTACCTATAAATATGTGCTCTCCCCGACCAAATCCGGGTCCAAACCCTAGCAAAACTTCATCGCCGCCACCGGACACGTCCGGCCACATCGGGCAAAGTCGCCGCCGCCGCCCGCACTAGTCGTTGCACGCCATATGTCCACCAGTGCCCACTTCGCCGCCGGGCCCGTGAAGCCCAGATCGGACCCGCCCCGGGCCGCGCCGGGCCCGAGGGAGCCCGCATCCTCGCCGCCCGCACCCGCCTTGCCAGATCTTTGCCGCCGCCTTCGTGCCATCGCCGGTGACCTGAGCACGCCGCCTCCCGTCCTCCACCTCGCCTACCTCGCCGTCCGCCGCCTGCACCAGGTCGCCGGCCACCGCGGCCGTCCCCATCTCGTTCTTCCTCCTCTGGCCCGATCTCTCCCGTCCTCATCTCTCTCTCTCTCTATCTTTCTATCTCTCTCTCTCTCTCTCGCTCTCTCTCTCTCTCTCTCTCTCTCTCTCTCTCTCCTGTTCGACAGGAACCGTGTCGCCGCCTCGATCCGCTTCCGCCACTGTTTGGAGTACCATCAAGCTTGGATCCGATGACCCCGCCTCTGGATCCGTCTATTCCCGCAGATCCCCACCGTGCCCGCATGCCGGAGTCGCCGCTACGCCGCCGTTTACCTCGGGCGTTGCCGTCCCGGTGTCCTGCTCATGCGCCAGGCACGAGGAGGACGATGCCTCACCCGCGTGGGCCACCTCCTCTCCACAGGCCCAGCAGCCTTTGGCCCAAACCACCTCCATCCTTCCTGGGCCAAAGCCCGTGTGGTGAGCCATCCCCTAAATCCTGCCCGAGCATCATTTAGTTTACCCGCGCTCATCTGTTTTTTTTCTAAGTCCCGAATCTGCAATGATTTCATGCCCAGTTCATTGCCTCGTATTTCGGTGACTGTAGCTCCGTTTCATGCATATACGCTACCAAAATGTTCATCATGATGTGATCTTTATTTGATTCCATTGTGGCATGTTTGTTTGAGTCCATCTGGATGCCCAAATAGCTGGTGCAAGAGTGCTATAAATTGTTAAGTTGTTGTTACTTAGCAAATTATGAGGATTTGCCATTTTTGTCACATTTGTTGTGTGCTGCATATGGGCATGAGCTCTACATGTGTTTTGATCTATTCCATGCCATCTTTACAGGGGTGCTTGCCATGTATTTTTGTGATCAATGTGGTTACTAGCACAAGCATGCAAAGTAGCCTTCGTGATATTGCTGATTTGAGGGACTTAGGATTTTGCTAAGTCCTTGCTTTGCTGTTATTTTTATGCCATGTAACCATGATGCTACAGTGATATCCATGCTTGTTTTGAGTTGCTTCAGTAAGGATTATTTGTACATATGGTTGAACTCTATCCATCCATGCCCCTATTTGCAATTATGGAGTGCCCTACCATGTCTTAATCTTGCTGTACTTTTGCTATAAAATGTTCCTGCTAGATAGTTTACGTGTTAATCAATTTTGCCATGGTTGTTGTAGTTGATCCATGCATGATATGAACTTGCTCTTGACATGGTTAGCTTAAATGAACTTCCTCTTGATATGGTTTCATCGGGCTCAATTTTGCCATGGTTGTTGTAGTTGATCCATCCATGATTTGAGCTCGCAAAGATGCCTTCATAATCCTGTTTATGCCATGCTCAGTTTTCTGCTAAGTCTGAAACTGTTAATAAAACTTGCTATGTTTACATGGGTGCCATCATATCTTCTGTGCCTTTTTGGCTCATGATCAGTAAGGGACTTTTGTTCTATGCTTCTAGTAGATTCATGTCATACCTTGTATTGCAATGATATGTTCATGTAGCATGTTGTTTGCTTGCTCTAAACATTGCTTGCTGATGTTATTCCTGGCATGTTAGTATTTTCACTAAGTCTGTGAAGCTGATAACTTTTTGCACTTTTGCCATGCTTTGTTGAACCTGCTCTTGTGTGATTTAGCCGTAGCTTAGTGTTCATGTTTTCTCACGAAGCTTGAGTAGATCACTGCCATATGCTTTGTTGCTATGTTGGAGTGCAGTAGCATAGTTTCTTGGTGCATTCTAGATGGCATCGTGATGTTAGAATTGTGCCATTCTTGTTTTGCTTGCCATTTGCAAACCGTGCATCCGATTCCGGTGACCTTTATATCGTTTTCGACCAAAATCATCTCATCTTTCTAGTGGCACACTTTGTTTTCCTTGTTGAAGCCTTGTTCAATCTTTTCCTTCTGGAGCATGCATATCATGCCATGTTTTGCATCATGTTGATTGTGCATTGCACCGTGTTTGATTGTTGGTCCTTTGCTTGTGTTCTTGCTTTGGGTAGAGCCGGGAGACGAGTACGTGATCAAGGAACCTATTGAGTATGCTAACGAAGATCAAGCTATCGTCAACTCTGAGAACTTTGCAGGCAAGATGACCATACCCATGAAATCACTTCTATCTTTGCTTGCTAGTTGCTCGCTCTATTGCTATGCCACGATACCTACCACTTGCTTTATCATGCCTCCCATATTTCCATGTCAAGCCTCTAACCCACCTTTCCTAGGAAACCGTTGTTTGGCTATGTTACCGCTTTGCTTATCCCCTCTTATAGCATTGCTAGTTGCAGGGGAAGATGAAGTTTGTTCCATGTTGGAACGTGGTTATTGTTGGGATATCATTATATCTCTAATTTACTTTAATGCATCTATATACTCGGTAAATGGTGGAAGGCTCGGCCTTATGCCTGGTGTTTTGTTCCACTCTTGCCTCCCTAGTTTCCGTCATACCGGTGTTATGTTCCTTGATGTTGGTTCCTTCCGCGGTTGGGTGTTATGGGAACCCCTTGACAGTTCGCGTTGAATAAAACTCCTCCAGCAAGGCCCAACCTTGGTTTTACCATTTTCCACCTAAGCCTTTTTCCCTTGGTTTTGCAGACTCAAGGGTCATCTTTATTTTAAACCCCCGGGCCAGTGCTCCTCTGAGTGTTGGTCCAACCTGTCAGCCGCCGGTGACCACCAGGGGCAACTATGGGTTGGCCTACCGGAATATTGGACAATCCAGTGTGCCCTGAGAACGAGATATGTGCAGCTCCTATCGGGATTTGTCGGCACATTCGGGTGGCTTTGTGTAAGTGCATCTAGTGCCCCTTAGTGATTTTGGTGTATTGAAGACTTATAGGTTAAGGGACTAATGCATTTGTGAGTGTACACAGGTCTATAAGTCGATGAGGAGTTTGATATTTACAGAGAAAGTCGACCCCTAAGAACGAAGTTCTTCGACTGAAGACTTTGGCTTTCTGAAGACTTTGAAAGTGAAGAAATTGGTGTGACCTTGAAGACTTGGTGTTCATTCGAGGAACATGAACCGTGAAGACTTTTGTTTTCGTAGTTTCATTTTCTCTTTCTTGAGCCATAGGATACACCGTACTGTTAAATGGGGTCGAGGAAATACTAAGGAAAAATTTCCATGTGATGCTCAACTCAAAATCCTACACCTACCAATCCCTTCGAGTGAAGCCATTGGAAATCTCATACAGTCCAGTCATATTCTTCAGTGACAGAGATGAAGCTCTTCTGGTCTCTGAGGAATTTGTTCTGACTGAGGAGTTAGGAATTCGCCAGTGCGGATTTCCTATACAGTGAGGAACATGATAGCCATGAGGATTTTGCTACTCAAAATTCCAACCATTGCTGTGCTATGCGCTAGCTGTCCCAAAATATCTATCCACCTAACGGTCATATCATTGAAGGGCATTTATGTCTTATCATGTCAGGCTGCTCCCTTGGCTATAAATAGCCGCCCCCTTCAACCACTAGCTGGTTGGCTGCTCCAAGAGAAATTGACACTTGTCATTTGAGAGCAACCCATCCTCCGAGGACTCTGAGCGAAAATCATCAAGTGTGGAAAAACCCAAACCCAAACACCTACAAACCCCAAGTGATTGAGCATCACTTAAGAGATTGATCCTGCGTGGATCCGACGCTTGTTACCTTTGAAGATTGTGCTTCTTCCAGACGGTTAGGCGTCATGGTCTAGAGCATCCAAGAGGAATTGTGGATCGCCGAGTGACCAAGTTTGTGAAGGTTCGGAAGTCACCTGAAGACTTACCACGAGTGATTGGGCAAGGTCTGTGTGACCTTAGCTCAAGGAGAATACGGTGAGGACTTGGTGTCCTGAGCTGCGTGTTCAGGACTTGGTGTCCTGAGCTGCGTGTCCTCGAGTTTAAATAGTCAGCCGCTCCAACCAGACGTACAACTGAGACAACAGTTGGAACTGGTCTACCAAATCATTGTCTTCACCAAGCTTACTGGTTCTATTCCCTCAACTCTTTCATTTCCTCATAATTGTGTTGTGTGTTTGTTCATATATGTGTTTGAAGACTTTGACTGAAGACTTTCTCAATTTCCTCAGTTCAATTTCTTCAGTCTGTTTGTCTTCATTCTATGTTATCATGTGCTTACGCTTCCCGTACTCTGTGCCTGTCTTCATTTCATCATGATGACTATGCTTGTATTCTATTATGTTTACTTTTGAGTACTTATTCCGATTCTAGTGAAGTAGGCCAAGCTCCAAGCCAAGTCGGCTAAGCAAGCTAGAGAAGTAGTGAGGAAATTCAATGAAGACTCTGTTGCTGCTGCTGCTGAGGCCTCTGATGTCAAGCCGAAGAAGGCTATGTCAAAGAAGCCTGCGCGTAAGCCAAGTGCTTCACCAACAGTGCCCTCAAGGCCAAGTTCCTCAGCAATGCCCTCATGGCCAGAATCCTCAAAGCCCTCACGGCCAATTCCTCATGCTGCTCCTGCTTCTTCAAAATCCTCAGCTCCTCCAAAGTCTTCGGTCGCTCCGACAAAGTCCTCTGCACCTGTGCATCTCGCCTCGTGCCAAAGGACTGTAGGCATCTCCATTGCCTCAGGAGCTTTAGCTAGTTCCTCAGATGCACCAAATTCCTCAACGGGACCCTCTCTACTAAAGACAAAGGCCACTCCTGGACGAGTTCCTCGCCCTAGTCCTCAGAAGAAGCAGGTCGCCTTCCAAGTGCCATCTGAAGAAGACGAAGCTGATGATGATGAACTTGCTAAAATCATCAGAGATAGGCAAGTCAGGGTCGCTAGAGCCAAAGGAAAAAATGTGCCACTGCTTTTGGATCCCAAGTTGATCCTCGAATACATTGACATTTGGCACAAGGACCCCAACACTCCCATGCCTGACTTCAAGCTGACTCCTGGCCAAAGTCACATACTGACCCACATCATACAAGAAGAAAAATGGAAATTTGAGAAGGCCGGGCAGATCAAGAAAGCGCAGTACAAGAAGGAGCGCTATCTAAAGAAAAACGTTGTCTCTATGACAACTGAAGAACTTGTCACTACTCAATCTGAGATCAAGAAACTCAGTGTTGAATTTGGCGCATATCATGCTAATTGGCTTGGAGCCAAAGTTCGTTTTGTGAGACTCGCTGATAACTTCACCTCAAATGTTGCAGCCCCAACGCAACAGGAAGTTCCTCAGGCTGAAGCGTCTGCTGAGTCGACTGAAGAACATGCCAGCACCGCTGATGAAAATTAGGCTGCTGAAGAAAATGTGAGTTCCAGGGCTGATGACTACATACTAGCTGCTGAAGAAATTGCTAGGGCATCCACTAGTGGTGCGCCTGAAGAATATGAAGAAATCAGGGCAATTGCATCAGTTGTGCCTGAAGAAAATCAACTAGATTCCTCTGCTCCTCCTGCGCCAACACCAACTCTGATCCTTCCATCTACATCAGATGTGAAGAAAACCAAGGTTGCAGAGCATGCGGTAGTGAAGAAAATGAAAGCATCAGCTACTTCAGATTCTTCAGCTCCGAAGAAGATGAAGCCTTTGACCAGTTAATTTGCTAATCCCATTGATGATGTTCCAATCTCAACCATGCCATCAAAGGACATTGTTCCTTTTGGTGAAGAATATGAGATCCCTAGCGGATCTGATGAAGAAAATCATTCTGCTGCTTCGTCAGAGCAGATTGATGAAGAAATTGAAGTGGATGCGATCCCTTCAACACATGTTATCTCCTCGCCTATGCCTCAGTTCATAGCTGAAGAGGCTGGCGTTGAAGAAATGGAAGATGAAGATGTGGACGTTGGCTGTTCCACACCAGTGATGAGTGATGAATTCTGGGAAAGTTAGCATCCAAACTCTACAATGTTCACACCGTTGCAGCAAATACCTCAGTCCCCCACACAAACTGTTCAAATGGGCTCTGAAGAAACTCACCCCACTTCATCTGTGCGTGAAGAAATTCCAGCCAGTAGTGCTGAAGAAACTGTTGATGCTGAACATGTGAAGACACAGACTACCACTGCAGAGGAACCAGAAATTCCTCAGCCTGAAGAACCTGAGATTGCGATTCCTGAGGTTGTGATGCAAATCACTGACACTCCTCTGCCTAAGCCAAAGGATCCATTCTCATGCAAGAAAAAGTTCAAAGCTGATGATTTCTTCGGCGAGCACGTATTCTTCGAAGACTACAACCCATATGACTCTGCTCGCATTAGGAAGAGGCATTTATGGACTGCTATTCAAGCCAATTTCTATTCCTCAGTGTTGTTCAACAAATAGAAAATCTTCTACCATGAGCACATTCCTCACGTGGATATGGAATCTCTGGCATGTTTCGTGCCAGTCCTCAGTGTTCTTCACGACGCTGGACTGTTAAATTTTTGCTCTGACATCTGTGATTGGAATGAAGAACTGATTCTTCAATTTTATGCAACGCTGCACATCACAGGAGATTCTGAAGATGTGAATTCATGGGTGTTGGATTCGATGTCTGAAAACACTCACTACACAGCACCAACGTCTGAATTGCTTCGTGCCTTACCACTCAGTCCTCCCCTTGAAGAAGCTCATTGCATCTACAGTGAACCTGAGCTTACAAATCACTACATACAGGTTCTGATGAAACCTTTGAAGCCAGGTCAGGCCCCACGAACCAAATTCCTCGTGAAGGGATTACTTTATGTTCCTAGAACTGTCTATCGTATTCTTAC
Source organism: Triticum aestivum (assembly GCF_018294505.1). Classification (NCBI taxonomy): domain Eukaryota; kingdom Viridiplantae; phylum Streptophyta; class Magnoliopsida; order Poales; family Poaceae; genus Triticum; species Triticum aestivum. Next base: position 301,168,956 of record NC_057797.1, read on the forward strand.
GAGGACAATGAGTCCTATCAAAGGCCACGACTCATCTGATGAGGAATTTTTGGCATCATGAAGAATCTGGTATTCAACATCGTTCATGGCATTCCTGTCAATTATCACGATTTCTTCATGAGGACTCTGGAAAATGTTTCACTGTCTCCATTTGAGCTGAAGCCTTATGCACCTTGGATTATGAGATTCCTCAGGACAAGGTCTTCACTCAACTACAAAGCTGATTTTCAGAATCACCTCAGCTACTTGCCCCCAATTGAAGTCCTCAAGCAGACCTATTCCTCACTTGATGAAAAGGGCAAGGCACCAGCTGTTATAGATGAAGGCATTCGTCCATTGGATGGTCAGTTTCGCAAAGCTGCCTCTTATTCCACCAATGATGATTCTGCCACACATGACTCTGCCAATGCACTCAAGTCTACTCCTCAAGCCACCGCTCCTCATGTGATGACTGATCGTGAGCTTCTGCTTAGTCTTCACCAGAAGGTGGATCGAAATCATAAATGGGTTAAGCGTTAGTTTGGTTCATTTATTCACAACATGACTGCTACACACAATGCAGTGAAGAAAAACAATTACTACCTCCATGAAATCTGTATGGTGAAGAAGATCTGAAGAAAATGGGTCTCAAAGAAGATTTTGACTAGTCTGCACCTCCATCGAAGAAATTCAAGATGCTCAAGGTTCCTTCCTTGGTGGCCAGCTCATATTCTTCATCGCGCGACACTGATGAGAATGAAGACTTGACGACACTGCGACAGGCCCTACTACGACAAACGACCCCAACAACGCTGGCCTCCTTCATCAACTTGATATTCTTCAGGGGCGTTAGTCCTCACATTCTATCCTTTTGGTCATTTGATGACAAAGGGGGAGAATTTTGAGTTAGTCTTCAAGCGGGTCTTTCTATATGGGCGTTTTTTTGTTAAGTTACAACTCTTGTTCTTCTGAGACTTTATTTGATCGAGTTGTAAACTTAAACCCGATGGTGCTCTGATACTTTTGATATGTTTTTCTGCATGCTTATTCCTCGTTAATATTATTGCATGCATGCTGAATTACATCAGTCACCATATGTCATCATGCATTTCAAATTCTTCACTGTTATATGTCAAATGTGTGTATGAATTACAAGATATAGGGGGGGATCTCCATGATTCAACTCTTCAAGTGTGCATTGCTTCAAAAGAAAATTCCTCACTATGCACATATTCAGGGGGAGTTCTTCTATATCTTTCAATCAAATTCCTCAATATCAGTATTTACACTTCATATGTTTATCCCCGTTGAAAACTTAACCTATATTGTCATCAATCACCAAAAAGGGGGAGATTGTAAGTGCATCTAGTGCCCCTTAGTGATTTTGGTGTATTGAAGACTTATAGGTTAAGGGACTAATGCATTTGTGAGTGTACATAGGTCTATAAGTCTATGAGGAGTTTGATATTTACAGAAAAAGTCGACCCCTAAAAATGAAGTTCTTCGACTGAAGACTTTGGCTTTCTGAAGACTTTCAAAGTGAAGAAATTGGTGTGACCTTGAAGACTTGGTGTTCATTTGAGGAACATGAAGCGTGAAGACTTTTGTTTTCGTAGTTTCATTTTCTCTTTCTTGAGTCATAGGAAACACCGTACTGTTAAAGGGGGTCGAGGAAATACTAAGGAAAAATTTCCATGTGATGCTCAACTCAAAATCCTACACCTACCAATCCCTTCGAGTGAAGCCATTGGAAATCTCATACAGTCCAGTCATATTCTTCAGTGATAGAGACGAAGCTCTTCTGGTCTCTGAGGAATTTGTTCTGACTGAGGAGTTAGGAATTCGCTAGTGCGGATTTCCTACACAGGGGGAACATGATAGCCCTGAGGATATTGCTACTCAAAATTCCGACCGTTGTTGTGCTATGCGCTAGCTGTCCCAAAATATCTATCCACCTAACGGTCATATCATTGAAGGGCATTTATGTATTATAATGTCAGGCTGCTCCCTAGGCTATAAATAGCCGCCCCCTTCAACCACTAGCTGGTTGGCTGCTCTGAGAGAAACTGACACTTGTCATTCGAGATCAACCCATCCTCCGAGGACATTGAGCGAAAATCATCAAGTGAGGAAAAACCCAAACCCAAACACCTACAAACCCCAAGTGATTGAGCATCATTGAAGAGATTGATCCTGCGTGGATCCGACGCTTGTTACCTTTGAAGACTATGCTTCTTCTAGACGGTTAGGCGTCATGGTCTAGAGCATCCAAGAGGATTTGTGGATCGCCGAGTGACCAAGTTTTTGAAGGTTCAGAAGTCACCTGAAGACTTACCACGAGTGATTGGGCGAGGTCTGTGTGACCTTAGCTCAAGGATAATACGGTGAGGACTTGGTGTCCTGAGCTGCGTGTTCAGGACTGGGTGTCCGGGACTGTGTGTCCTCGAGTTTAAATACTCAGCCGCTCCAAGTAGACGTACAACTAAGAAAGCAGTTGGAACTGGTCTACCAAATCATTGTCTTCACCAAGCTTACTGGTTCTATTCCCTCAACTCTTTCATTTCCTCATAATTGTGTTGTGTGTTTGTTCATATTTGTGTTTGAGGACTTTGACTGAAGACTTTCTCAATTTCCTCAGATCAATTACTTCAGTCTGTTTGTCATCATCTTGTGTTATCATGTGCTTACGCTTCCTGTACTCTGTTCCTGTCTTCATTTCATCATGATGACTATGCTTGTATTCTGTTATGTTTACTTTTGAGTACTTATTCCGCTGCTAGTAATTCTTCGCTAAGGAATTTCCTCACTGGCAAATTCCTCAGTGAAGAATTTCATAAAAATTGCCTATTCACCCCCCCCCCTCTAGTCGATATAACGCACTTTCACTTTGCTGGTCTTGTTTTAACATTGTCGAAATGTCTTGTAACCGGGATTCCGAGTCTGATCTGGTCTTCCTGGGAGAAGGAATATCCTTCGTTGATCGTGAGAGCTTGTGATGGGCTAAGTTGGGACACCCCTGCTGGGTTTTGAACTTTCGAAAGCTGTGCCCGCGGTTATGGGAAGATGGGAATTTGTTAATGTCCGATTGTAGATAACTTGACACTTAACTTAATTAAAATGCATCAACCGCGTGTATAGCCATGATGGTCTCTTTCCGGCGGAGTCCCGGGAGTGAACACAGTCTTGTGTTATGCTTGAACGTAAGTAGCTTTCAGGATCACTTCTTGATCATTATTAGCTTCTCGACTGTGCTTTGCTTCACTGCTCACCCTCTTTTGCGTAAGTTAGCCACCACATATGCTAGTGCTTGCTGTAGCTCCACCTCACTACCTTTTCCTACCTTTAAGCTTAAATAGTCTTGATCGCGAGGGTGTGAGATTGCTGACTCCCCGTGACTCACAGATACTTCCAAACAGTTGCAGGTGTCGATGATGCCAGTGCAGGGGACGCTACCGAACTCAAGTGGGAGTTCGACGAGGATTCGGGCTGTTACTATGTTTGTTTTCTGGATGATCAGTAGAGGAGCCCAGTTGGGTCGATCGGGGATCTAGCATTTGGGGTTGTCTTTCTTTATTTTGGTTTCGTAGTAGGACCTTGATTGTATTCTGGATGATGTATGATTTATTTATGTATTGTGTGAAGTGGCGATTGTAAGCCGACTCTTTATCCCTTTCTTATTCAGTACATGGGATGTGTAAACATTACCCCTCTTGCGACATGCCTACCATGCGGTTATGTACCTAAGTCGTGCCCCGACACGTGGGAGATATAGCCGCATCGTGGGTGTTACAAGTTAGTAAGCAGAGCCTTCCCCGACTTAGGAGCCCCCTGCTTGATCGAATTGCTAATGTTGTTGAGTCTAGAACAAAATGTTTTGAGTCTTAGGATTATATATATCGGAGAGTAGGATTCTTTTTACTTCTCAGTCCCTTCATCGCTCTGGTGAGCCATCCTGATGTAGAGTTTTGACTCTTCTCTCCTCAAATTTCACTAAAAAAATTTAGGATCACGCCGGTATCTTGGAATTGTTCTGATGGTTTTGTGACGAGAACATTGTTCTTGGTGCCTCCTGACATTTAGGGGTTGTGGCAGTGTCCCGGGGAGTTGAGCTCCGAGGTGTTGTCGTCACAAATTTATCATTGCAGTTCTAGAATACCTGAGTTCGCCAACATCGAAAATCTCCATTATGCAGTTGTTGGTGAGATAACCTCGATGACACCCAGTATTGGGGCGGGTGTTCGGGAGTATTGCCATAACTCGTATAACGGATGCTTTTCGAAGGTTGAGGTACATGATTTCCGAAGGTTTCTTGGTTATGTGTTGAAGGATGGATACAGCTGGATGTAGGATTTGTTAGTTTTGGGTGAGATATTATGCTTCCCCTGTATCCCCAATACCTGATTGCATAACCAGAAAGTTTCGGGTTTTTTATAAGTGCGAATCAAGTAGCTCCTAGAATATCTTTCCAACAGACACATGTTATGATGTATGATCTATCATATGTATGTTTCCGGCTTATTTTGCAAGCCAATCCTTTGTTTTTGTTTTCAGTTGTGGTATTCGAGTTGCTTCGAAGTCAAGTGTTGATTCCATACCTTTCCTAAGCTGTGTTCTCATACTTCTATGTGAATACCAATCCTTCTTGATAATCGTGATTGTCATGTCAATCCTTTTTCAACCGGTGTGCTTCTCTTCAAGTGGATCTGATCATTTCAACATCCACAAGATCAACTCAAAGTCTTCTCAACGTTGTTCGTTTCATCCGTTCCCAAGTTGTCTTTGTTTTCCCGTCCTCCCACCCTTTTTTCTTCAAGGACTCATATATCTTAATCAAGCATCCATTTTATTGATGTGAAGTCTCTTCATTATTTTTGCTTCAATGTTCTTATCCGGTGATTCTCAAGAAGATGCTAATAGAGCTTCAAGTTCATCATTCCTCGTTCTCTTTCTTCTCCGGTGGTTTCAATTCAAGCTTTGGTATTGAGCATAGTCCTTTCATTTGCGCAATGTCTTCTCTTGCCGGTGCACCTCTTAATCTTAAACTTCTCGCTATTCATTTGTTTCGGAGTGCTGAAGATATCTCAGAAGATTCGTGTTTTCATTCCTAACCCGTTCAAGATATCTCGAGGTTGTTATCTCATTGAAGGCATTTGATTCAACCGGTGCAATCTCTCTTCAAATCATTTCAACGGTGTTTCTATTGAGTGGGCCCTAACCCACATGTCTTTTCCCAGGATCTTACCTGACTCTTCTAATCTTCTAGGAGTTACTCTCAAATTATTTTTCCAAGTTTGATGTAAGAATGAATTATCATCAGTCATATGTATTTCTCCAAGATCGGTCAAGTTCTTTTCATTGTTGGCTCAACCTCTTCGCTTTTCATTCTCCCGAAGTATCTCAACAATTCATGGTGGTTCTTCTCATCGTCATTCTCGAATTTGGAAGACTGAAGAAGATTTTTCTCTCAATCTTGCTCCATTCTCTTCAAGATTCATGGTTCTAACTTGTTCCCATCCTCTCATAATTGTTTTCGATTGTGAGAATTATTTTCACCCATCCGGAGCAATTCAAGAGTCTTTTTAGTTTGATTCTCTGGAGCACATCATCTAAGAATTATTCATTCCAGCTTTCAGCTCTCGTTCTCCAAATCACACCAGTGCTTTGCTCAAGTATTCTCTAATCAGCTCATGATCTCTTCGTTCTCATGTATCTAAATTCTTTCTAGTATCTTCATTCGCTTTCTAATTCGTACGATGGTTCGTTCAAGATTTCTCTTCCTTCGTTATCATATCAATTCTTTCGTTATTCCCAAACCTACCGGTGGTTCGCAGAAGACCTTCTCAAGTTGGCACTATATCTATCTTAATCCTTTCTACAAGAATAAGTAGTATGCCAAATACGTTGCTTGTCATCAATCTAAATTGGTGAAGGATACGCATAACGTAAGTCTTATTATTGTTTCATCCAAGTGATCTAATTTCTTCTTTCCGGAGCCGTTCTTCATGTCACATTCTCGGTTTGAGATGTTTCATCTTTCCTTTCCGGAGTTCCAAGTTTTCTACTTTATCTCATCACAAAGCTCCATCCAATCATTTCAAGGCTTCAATCTTATTCTTTTCAACCTTCACTTCTTTTGATCATCCTTTTGTTTACCGGAGTTCTTCATGGAGGCTCTACATGGTGGTTCGTTAAGGATTTTTTTTTCCATTCTTCAATTGTTCTTCAGGATTTCTCTCGAAGTTAATTTCCGCCAAGCTATACTCTAAAATAAACATGGTGCTCAACACATGTCTTGTTTTGAGGAGTTCAAGCATTCTTCATCATGCGTTTTGAAGTGCAATTCTTTCTGTCTTATCTTTTGAGATGGTGTTATGTCATTTTGACAGTTTCCTTCATGTTTCAGGAATGAGGTATCTTGAATCTCTTCATTGGAGATTATCTTGTGCAATATTTCACCTAAAGCCTTCCCTAAGGAATGTTGCTATTGTGGTGATTATCTATGATCCAAGTTTTCTCCTATCCCATCAGCGGAAGAAGTTTTTCATCTCCTCGTTGATCTGAAGCAAGCAAATGTTTCTGCTTGTGGCAGGTTGTCACCTCATAATTTTGAGATGTATTCCATAAGCCCATATCAAGCTTATCCTTTCGTTGTTGATAATCCAACAACTCCGTTCTACAATTTGTTGTAAGCGTGCTCTCTCAAGATCTTGTTTCCCTCCGTTCGTTCCATTCCACTATTTCATTTCTTCCGGAGGCATAGTGATGTTGCTCCATTCTCTCATCATCTCGAGTTGAGAGGATCATGTTCTTTCCATGCTTATCCATTTAATCAGAGTGTTTTTCAACTTTGTTCATCTTCGTTGTATTCTTTCTTTCAGGTTGTTCAACCTTTCAAGGTCCTTTGGTTTCACTTGTTTGTCAAAGAAGCAACTTAGTTTTACCTCTTATGTTCCTCTTTTTACCTCCGGTGCCATCCTAGATCTCGGGACGAGTTCCTCTCGTAGTGGTGGAGTGTTGTAACGCCCCGGATACAATTTTCCATATTGGTAACTCCATCTCTTGCCTTTTCCGGAGATGCGATACGATATTTGTTTCGTGGTTGGGTTTTGTCATCGTTTTGCATTTTGTTCATGCCATGCATTCCATATCATGTCATCATGTGCATCTGTTTTGCATACGTGTTCGCCTCATGCATCCGAGCATTTTCCCCGTTGTCCGTTGTGCAATCCGACACTCCCTCACGCACCCGGCGTCCCCTTTTGTCTCTTTCCGTGAGCGGTTGCTAAACGTTCTCAGAGTGGACCGGGATTTTCCAAGTGGCCTTGGTACACCACCGGTAGACCGCCTGTCAAATTTCGTGCCATTTGGAGTCTGTTTGATGCTCCAACGGTTAACCGGGGAACCGTAAAGGCCTCGTGTGTGTTGCAGCCCAACACCCCTCCAAAACGGCCCAATAACCCAACCAAACCTCTCGTGTGTCCTCCGCCGTCGGATCACGATCGCGTGGGCGAAAACTACACCCCATTTGGACACTCCTACCGCCTCCTACCTATAAATCTGTGCTCTCCCCGTCCAAATCCAGGTCCAAACCCTAGCAAAAGTTCCCCGCCGCCACCGGACACGTCCGGCCACACCGGACAAAGTCGCCGCCGTCGCCCACACCAATCGTTGCGCGCCACGTTTCCACCCGCACCCACTTTGCCGCCAGGCCCGTGAAGCCCAGATCAGACCCACCCAGGGCCGCGCCGGGCCCGAGGGAGCTCGCAACCTCGCCGCCCGCACCCGCCTCGCCGGATCTTCGCTGCCGCCTTCACGCTGTCGCCGGCGACCGGAGCACGCCGCCGCCCGTCCTCTGCCTCGCCTGCCTCGTCGTCCGCTGCCTGCACCAGGTCGCAGGACACCGCGCTCGTACCCATCTCGTTCTTCCTCCTCTGGCCCGATCTCTCCCGTCCTCATCTCTCTCTCTCTCTATCTCTCTCTCTCTCTCTCTCTCTCTCTCTCTCTCTCTCCCATTCAACAGGAACCGTGCTGCCGCGTCGACCCACTTTCGCCACCGTTTGGAGTTCCATCAAGCTCGGATCCGGTGCCTCGCCTCTAGATCCGTCCATTCCCGCAGGTCCCCGCCGTGCCTGCCTGCTGGAGTCACCGCTGCGTCACTGTTGACCTCGGGCGCCGCCGTCCCGGTGTCCTGCTCGTGCGCTAGGCACGAGGAGGACGACGCCTCACCCGCGTGGGCCGCCTCCTCTCCACAGGCCCAATAGCCTTTGGCCCAAACCGCCTCCTTCCTTCCTGGGCCGAAGCCCGTGTGGTGAGCCATCCCCTAAATCCAACCGAGCGTCATCTAGTTTACCCGTGCTCGTCTGTTTTTTTCTAAGTCCTGAATCTGCAATGATTTCATGCCCAGTTCATTGCCTCGTATATCATTGACCGTAGCTCCGTTTCATGCATATAAGCTATGAAAATGTTCATCATGATGTGCTCTTTATTTCTTTCCATTGTGGCATGCTTGTTTGAGTCCACCTAGATGCCCAAATCATTGATGCAAGAGTGCTATAAATTGTTTAGTTGCTCCTACTTAGCAGATTATGAGGATTTGCCATTTTTGTCACACTTGTTGTGTGCCGCATATGGGCATGAGCTCTACATGTGTTTTGATCTATGCCATGCCATCTTTATAGGGGTGCTTGCCATGTATTTTTTTGATCAATGTGGTGACTAGCACAAGCATGCAAAGTAGCCTTTGTGATATTGCTGATTTCAGGCACAAGCATGCAAAGTCCTTGCTCTGTTGTTATTTTTATGCCATGTATCCATGATGCTACAATGAGATCCATGCTTGTTTTGAGTTGCTTAAGTAAGGATGATTTGGACATATGGTTGTGCTCTATCCATCCATGCCCCTGTTTGCAATTATGGAGTGCCCTAGCATGTCTTAATCTTGCTCTACTTTTGCTATAAAATGTTCCTGGCAGATTGTTTACGTGTTAATCAATTTTGCCACGGTTGTTGTAGTTGATCCATGCATGCTATGAACTTGATCTTGCCATTGTTAGCTTCATGAACATGTCTTCTTGATGTTTCTATGCCTAGTTTGTCATGAAATGCTTTGTGATGAGTGATTTGAGCTCGCATAGACGCCTTCATAATCCTGTTTATGCCATGCTCAGTTTTCTGCTAAATCTGAAACTGTTAATAAAACTTGCTATGTTTACATGGGTGCCATCATATCTTCTGTGCCTTTTCGGCTCATGATCAGTAAGGGACTTTTGTTCTATGCTTTTAGTAGATTCATGTCATGCCTTGTATTGCTATGATATGTTCCTGTAGCATGTTGTTTGCTTGCTCTAAACATTGCTTCCTGATGTTATTCTTGGCATCTTAGTATTTTCACCAAGTCTGTGAACCTGTTTACTTTTTGCACTTTTGCCATGCTTGGTTGAACCTGCTCTTGTGTGATTTAGCCATAGCTTAGTGTTCATGTTTTGTCAAGAATATTAAGTAGATCACTGCCATATGGTTTGTTCCTATGTTGGAGTGCAGTAGCTTAGTTTCTTGTTGCTTTCTAGATGGCATCGTGCTGTTAATCGCAGAATTGTGCCATTCTTGTTTTGCTTGCCATTTGCAAACTGTGCATCTGATTCCGGTGATCTTAATATCGTTTTTGGCCGAAATCATCTCATCTTTCCAGTGCCACACTTGGTTTGCCAAGTTGAAGCCTTGTTCAATCTTTTCCTTCCGGAGCATGCATATGCATTGCATATCACATCTCGCATATCATGCCATGTTTTGCATCATGTTGATTGTGCATTGCACCATGTTTGATTGTTGGTCCTTTGCTTGTGTTCTTGATTTGGGTAGAGCCGGGGGACGAGTACGTGATTGAGGAACCTGTTGAGTATGCTAACGAAGATCAAGCTTTCGTCAACTCTGAGAACTTTGCAGGCAAGATGACCATACCCTCGAAATAACTTCTATCTTTGCTTGCTAGTTGCTCGCTCTATTGCTATGTCGCGATACCAACCACTTGCTTTATCATGCCTCCCATATTTCCATGTCAAGCCTCTAATCCACCTTTCCTAGCAAACCGTTGTTTGGCTATGTTACCGCTTTGCTCAGCCCCTCTTATTGCATTGCTAGTTGCAGGTGAAGATGAAGTTTGTTCCATGTTGGAACATGGTTATTGTTGGGATATCATTATTATCTCTAATTTACTTTAATGTATCTATATAATTGGTAAAGGGTGGAAGTCTAGGCCTTATGCCTGGTGTTTTGTTTCACTCTTGCCGCCCTAGTTTCCGTCATACCGGTGTTATGTTCCTTGATGTTGCGTTCCTTACGCGGTTGGGCGTTATGGGAACCCCTTGACAGTTCGCTTTGAATAAAACTCCTCCAGCAAAGACCAACCTTGGTTTTACCATTTTCCACCTAAGCCTTTTTCCCTTGGGTCATCTTTATTTTAAACCCCCGGGCCAGTGCTCCTTTGAGTGTTGGTCCAACATGTCAGCCGCCGGTGACCACTAGGGGCAACTTTGGGTTGGCCTACCGGAATCTTGGACAATCCGGTGTGCCCTGAGAACGAGATATGTATAGCTCCTATTGGGATTTGTCGGCACATTCGGGCGGCTTTGCTGGTCTTGTTTCACCATTGTCGAAATGTCTTGTAACCGGGATTCCGAGTCTAATCGGGTCTTCCTGGGAGAAAGAATATCCTTCGTTGGCCGTGAGAGCTTGTGATGGGCTAAGTTGGGACACCCTTGCAGGGTTTTGAACTTTCAAAAGTCGTGCCCGCGGTTATGGGCATATGGGAATTTGTTAATGTCCGGTTGTAGGTAACTTGACACTTAACTTAATTAAAATGAGTCAACCACGTGTGTAGCTGTGATGGTCTCTTTCCGGTGGATTCCGGGAAGTGAACACGGTCTCGTGTTATGCTTGAATGTAAGTAGCTTTCAGTATCACTTCTTGATCATTATTAGCTTCTCGACCGTGCTTTGCTTCTCTTCTCGCTCTCTTTTGCGTAATTTAGCCAGCATATATGCTAGTGCTTGCTGCAGCTCCACCTCACTATCTTTTCCTACCTTTAAGCTTAAATAGTCTTGATCGCGAGGGTGTGAGATTGCTGAGTCCCCCTGACTCACAGATACCTCCAAACAGTTGCAGGTGCCGATGATGCTAGTGCAGGGGACGCTACCGAACTCAAGTGGGAGTTAGACGAGGATTCGGGCCATTACTATGTTTCTTTTCATGATGATCAGAGAGGAGCCCAGTTGGGTCGATCGGGGATCTAGCATTTGCGGTTGTCTTTCTTTATTTTGGTTCCATAGTCAGACCTTGATTTTATTGTGGATGATGTATGATTTATTTATGTATTGTGTGAAGTGGCGATTGTAAGCCGACTCTTTATCCCTTTCTTATTCAGTACATGGGATGTGTAAAGATTACCCCTCCTGCAGACTAAGGCATAGCCTAGTGGTTGGAAGGGGCTGATGCCTTCCCACCCACCCAGGTTCAAGGCATGGTACTTGCAATTTGGGGTTGTTGCACCAATTATACTATAGGGGGTTCCCTTATAGTCTTTCTGTCCAAAAAAAAGATTACCCCTCCTGCGACATGCCTACCATGCGGTTATGTCTCTAAGTCGTGCCCCGACACGTGGGAGATATAGCCACATCACGGGTGTTACAGTCCTGCTATCCTGCTGGTCTTGGTCTCGTTGCACCAATATCGAAACCTTTGCTTGATGCCTCAGTACTGTTCGTCTGCGCTTGCTCCCTTAGCACCAAAGCGGAAACAAGGACACTGTGAGTGCTGGAGCCCGGCTGGCACCCGCCTGGTCTCGATCGTCATGGCTCACATCATTGCAACCTCGCGAGGTTTGCTTGGCCTTGATCTCTCGGACCCTCACGAGCCAGCATGGCGAGGCTGCTCCTAAGGAGGTCTTGCATCGTCCGCCTCGTGTGGCTTGGCCCCTCGCGAGGGTCTTGAATGCTTGTCGGTGAAGATGGGTCGTATATATGGGCCCGCTCGCAGCGCCATGCCATGGGATGCAGGCAGGCAAGTCTGGGGACCCCTGTTCCCAGAACGCCGACAGCCGCTTCCTCCAACAATACCGCCGAACCAAGAAACAACCAGTGATGGCAATAAATATGTATATACCCACGCCCACACAACTCCTTTGTGTTCTACTCGTGCATATAACAACTACGCATAGACCTGGCTCGGATGCCACTGTTGGGGAATGCAGTATTGATACGTCCATTTTGCATCATGCTTTTATAACAATATTTATTGCATTATGGGTTGTTATTACACAATATGTCACAATACTTGTGCCTATTCTCTCTTATTTTACAAGGTTTACATGAAGAGGGAGAATGCCGACAGCTGGAATTCTGGGATGGAAGAGGACAAAATATTAGAGACCTATTCTGCACATCTCCAAAAGTCCTGAAACTTCACGTGAGAACATTTCAGAATATATAAAAAATATTGGGTGAAAGAAGTACCAGAGGGGGGACACCCACCATCCACGAGGGTGGGGGGCACGACCTAGCCCCCTGGGCGCGCTCCCTGCCTCGTGGGCCCCCTGGCAGCCCTCTGATGCCCATCTTCTGCTATATGAGGTCATTCGTCCTGGAAAAAATAATAAGCAAGCTCACGGGACAAAACTCCACCGCCACGAGGCGGAACCTTGGCGGAACCAATCTAGGGCTCCGGCAGAGCTGTTCTGCCGGGGAAACTTCCCTCCGGGAGGGGGAAATCATCACCATCGTCATCACCATTGATCCTCTCATCTGGAGGTGGTCAATCTCCATCAACATCTTCACCGGCACCATCTCATCTCAAACCCTAGTTCATCTCTTGTATCCAATGTTTGTCCCAAAGCCTCAGATTGGTACCTATGGGTTGCTAGTAATGTTGATTACTCCTTGTAGTTGATGTTAGTTGGTTTATTTGGTGGAAGATCGTATGTTTAGATCCTTTATGCATATTCGTACCCCTATGATTATGAATATGAATATTATTTGTGAGTAGTTACGTTTGTTCCTGAGGACATGGGAGAAGTCTTGCTATAAGTAGTCATGTGAATTTGGTATTCGTTCGATATTTTGATGAGATGTATGTTGTCTTTCCTCTAGTGGTGTCATGTGAATATTGACTACATGACACTGCATCATTGTTTGGGCCTAGAGGAAGTCATTGGGGAGTAATAAGTAGATGATGGGTTGTTAGAGTGACAGAAGCTTAAACCCTAGTTTGTACGTTGCTTCTTAAGGGGCTGATTTGGATCCATATGTTTCATGCTATGGTTAGGTTTACCTTAATACTTCTTTTGTAGTTGCGGATGCTTTCCATAGGGGTTAATCATAAGTGGGATGCTTGTCCAAGGAAGGGCAGTACCCAAGCACCGGTCCACCCACATATCAAATTATCAGAGTACCGAACGTGAATCATATGAACGTGATGAAAACAAGCTTGACGATAATTCCCATGTGTCCTCATGAGCGCTTTCCTTTATATAAGAGTTTGTCTAGGCTTCTACTTTGCTACAAAAATGATTGGGCCATCTTGCTGCAGCTTATTTACTTTCATTACTTGTGACCCGTTACAAATTATCTTAGCACAAAACTATCTGTTACCGACAATTTCAGTGCTTGTAGAGAATACCTTACTGAAAACTGCTTATCATTTCATTCTGCTCCTCACTGGGTTCGACACTCTTACTTATCGGAAGGACTATGATAGATCCCCTATACTTGTGGGTCATCAAGACTCTTTTCTGGCGCCGTTGCTGGGAGTGAAGCGCCTTTGGTAGGTGGAATTTGGTAAGGAAAAATTTATATAGTATGCTCAAATTTACTATCACTTGTTACTATGGAACATAATCCTTTGAGCGGCTTGTTTGGGGTATCTTCACCCTGACCAGCAGAGCAAAGAGTTGCTCCTCAACCTACTTAACCTACTAAAATGTTTATTTTGAAATTCCTTCGGGTATGATAGAGAAACTGCTAGCTAATCCTTTTGCAGGTGATGGAACATTACATCCCGATTTGCACTTAATCTATGTGGATGAAGTTTGTGGACTATTTAAGCTTGCAGGTATGCTCGAGGATGTTATCAAGAAGAAGGTATTCCCTTTATCTTTGAAGGGAAAGGTGATATGGAACCATGGAACTACAACCGATTGAAATTGGAATTTCCTCAGAAGTTTTATCCTATACATCTTTTTCATCGTGATCGTAATTATATATATAATTTTTGGCCTCGCGAAGGAGAAAGCATCGCTCAAGCTTGGGGAGGCTTAATTCAATGTTATATTCATGCCCCAATCATGAGCTCTCAAGAGAAATTATTATTCAAAAATTTTATGCTCGGCTTTCTCTCCATAATTGCTCCATGCTCGATACTTCTTGTACTGGCTCTTTTATGATGAAGACTATTGAATTCAAATGGGATTTATTAGAAAGAATTAAATGCAACTCTGAATATTGGGATCTCGATGAAGGTAAGGAGTCAGGTATAACACCTAAGTTTGATTGTGTTAAATCTTTTATGGATATCGAGGCTTTCCGTGAATTTAGCACTAAGTATGGACTTGACTCTGAGATAGTAACTTATTTTTGTGCATCCTTTGCTACTCATGTTGATCTCCCTCAGGAGAAGTCGTTTAAATATAATCGTCCCATTGAAGTAAAAGTAGTTGCACCTATTAAAGTTGAAGAAAATACTATCACTTATAATGATTTTGTTGTTCCTACTGCTTATATTGAGAAACCACCTTTCCCAATTAGAATAAAGGATCGCTACAGCTTCAACTGTGGTTCGTAAGAGTAATACTAGAACACCTACTCCCTCTGAGCAAATTAAAGTTGAACCTAGTGTTGCTATGGTGAAAGATCTCTTGGTCGATAATATTGATCGGCATGTTATTTACTTCTATGATGAAGCTGCTAGAATTGCTAGAACCGATACTAAAAATAAACATAGATTTGTTGTAGGCATGCTTGTTATTTTTCTTAAAATAGGAGATCATTGCTACCATGGCTTATGTGATATGGGTGCTAGTGCAAGTTCAATACCTCGTTCCTTAAATAAAGAAATTATGCATGATATTGCACCTGCTGAGATAGAGGAAATTGATGTTAAAATTAAGCTTGCCAATAGAGACACTATTTCACCAGTTGGAATTGTTAGGGATGTTGAAGTATTGTGTGGGAAAGTTAAATATCCTGCTAATTTTCTTGTTCTTGGTTCCCCACAAGATGACTTTTGTCCCATTATATTTGGTAGATCCTTCTTCAATACTGTTAATGCTAAGATAGACTGCAAAAAGGATGTTGTTACTCTTGGTTTGGGGGATATGTCTCATGAGTTTAATTTTGCTAAATTTGGTAGACAACCCCATGATACAGAATTTCCTAGTAAAGATGAAATTATTGGTCTTGCTTCTATTGCCGTGCCTCCTAGTGATCCTTTAGAACAATATTTGCTCGACCATGAAAATGATACGTTTATGAATGAAAGAAGGGAAATAGATGAAGTATACTTTAGACAGTGTCGTGGGTTTGTCACGGCAGATGTCCTTGTGAAAGGACTTAGTCGTGGAGCCATCGCAATGGGTTAGCTTAAAGGTGTTAAACCGTACAAGGGGACACGGGAGTTTATACTAGTTCGGCCCCTTTGATGAAGGTAAAAGCCTACGTCTAGTTGTGATTGGTATTGCTAGGGTTTCGAAGGCCAGGGAGTGAATCCGCTTTGTCTGGCTCTCGAGTTATTGTTGTCTGTCTCTAAACCGTGGCCGAGTTGTCCCTTTATATACATAGGTTGATGCCTACCGGGCTATAGAGTCCCGAAGCCGGATTATAAATGTTTCCGGTTCGGCCTCCCTCTTTCTATCTTACTATACAAGTTACATGACTAGGCCGGTTTACATTTATAGACTGTAACCCGCCTTTGGGCCCTCCATAAAGCGCCAGCATCTTTACATCTTCATGGGCTTCTAATCTTCAAAGAGTCAACCCAGCTACATAAGACCGGTTTACCTCCATTAGTAATATCCCCAACATTAGGCCCCAGATTGGTTTGAACTTGTTCATGTCAATCTTCCACACTTTAGAAAAAATCTTCTCTCTTATCTTCATTTTTGATCTTGTAAACTGCCATGACGTCATACTTTGAAATTACGATAAACCGCCCTGACGTCATCCATCCGTTGATGTCGGAGATTTCCTTCATTTAATATATATCCAGTCATCGAGGCGACACCTTTATTAACTTATCCATTTTTGGGGCTCCTCGATTCCCGTACTTGCCATTTTATCACTTCGCCTTATAAATAGAACTGAGGGGTCATTTTCACCGTTTCCCCCCGTGCCTCTTCGCGTCGTCTTCCTCGCGCCCGTCAGCCTCTGGAGCTCCGCCGCCACCATCGACCGTCGCCTCTGCTCCGACCTTGGCCGCTGCATCAGCCTGAACGCACCAGAATACTGCGGCGCCCTTCCGCTTCCTCACCAGCTCCGGTAAGTTCTCTGCTTTTTTAACCATAGATCTGTTCTAGGGTTTCGACATCCTTCGCAGTTCTTCCAAAGTTCATCAGTGCTATTCTTCCCTGTTCTTCCTTTAATAGATGGACACTTCATGCTTGATGCATCTCTTGCCGTAGCTTACCTACCATGGTCATCACAAATCCTTATGCGCAAAGAACTGATCTAGTCTATCAAAAATTGCTTCAGTTCTGCACCCCTTCAAGATCCAATTATTTTTGCTTTTCTGTCTTAGCTTTAGATCAAAAAGTTTTATACATCACTGTGAGATCTGTTTCTATGTTCCTGTGAGATCCGTTTCTCCTCGCAGCAATATAAGCGGTATAGCATTGTATAAATAGTCTATGCCATTAGCCCTCTGATAAACCGGAAGAGCATGTTACCTTCACAATTATGCTCCGGTTTAACAGTGTCTGATCAAACATGTGCTAGCATTACCTTTCTCTCTCATTATACTAGTCTACGGGTTGTACCATTTATCATATCAGCATGTTTCTTACTCCCTTGTCTCTTGTGTATAATCATGCATAATTTATAAACCGGCCTTTCATTTTCAGTTTGTTCGCTTAGCAATGGCCAAACAATTTACTGCCTACAACTGGGCTCGTTCCCGAGTTACTGAGGATCAATTGAATGAGATGGTTAGCATCGGCTCTCTGCCTAAGAAAAATAAGATCAAATGGCGAGTTCCAGGAACAGAGAATCCTCCAACCCCAAGACAAGGCGAGGTGGTAATCTTTGTTGACCATATAGGCCGCGGTTTCAAACCACCAGGGTCAAAATTTTATCGAGATGTACTTGCCAGCTTCCAACTGTATCCACAAGATATTGGTGCCAACTCAGTCTCCAACTTATGTAATTTCCAAGTCTTTTGTGAAGCCTATTTACAAGAAGAACCGACTGCAGAATTGTTCCGGGATTTCTTTCACTTAAACCGGCGCACAAAGTTTGTGAATGGCCCGAACACAGAGCTTGGTGGTTGAGGGAGTCCTGGATTAGGGGGTGTCCGGATAGCCGGACTATATCCTTTGGCCGGACTCCTGGACCATGAAGATACAAGATTGAAGACTTTGTCCCGTGTCCGGAAGGGACTTTCCTTGGTGTGGAAGGCAAGCTTGGCGATACAGATATGTGGATCTCCTACCATTGTAACCAACTTTGTGTAACCCTAACCCTCTCTAGTGTCTATATAAACCGGAGGGTTTTAGTCCGTAGGACAACATACAGAACAACAATCATACCATAGGCTAGCTTCTATGGTTTAGCCTCTCTGATCTCGTGGTAGATCTACTCTTGTACTACCCATATCATCAATATTAATCAAGCAGGACATAGGGTTTTACCTCCATCAAGAGGGCCCGAACCTAGGTAAAAATTCGTGTCCCTTGCCTCCTGTTACCATCCGGCCTAGACGAACAGTTCGGGACCCCCTACCCGAGATCCGCCGGTTTTAACACTGACATTGGTGCTTTCATTGAGAGTTCCTCTGTGTCGTTGCCATCAGGAAGGATGCCTCGCCCCGTCTTTAAAGACGGCACCGTTGCTAAGGGAGCTTTGGCTGTCGGCCAAACCCTCCGGCTAGGTGGTTTTCTTATGACCGCCTGTTCGGCTTCTGCACCGACGATGACCTCTCGAGCCATCGAAAACAATCTTCATGTCAGCACGGAACTCGCCGAGCAGTTAGATCCAATGGAGCTCTCCTCCATAAATGAGCTCTTGGATCGCATCGCCGCCCTGGGAGTCGCTACGGATTACGACCAGATTGGGCCTACACATGATCTGAGAGAGATTAACTCTCCCCAAGTCACCCATCACATTGCCGTGGTAGAGGGACAGTGCGGCGACCCTTCATCTATCTTAAGGACTAGCTACGTCCGGATTCCCGATCCCTCCAAGCCAGAAACCCGCGGAGGGGAGGATATCACTCAAGACCTGAACTTAGAGTCACGCGACGGGCTGGATTCATTGGACAACATCCAGGAATCCAAATTTTCGAGCTCAGAAATTCCTCGGCCTTTGAGCCTCAGATTGGGTGAGGCTTCGGATTTAATTCCACCCACCCACCCGAACATAAGCGATCTATCCCAAATCAGGCAAGAGCCCGAAGAAACAGTACATCATTACTGGGCCAGATTCCTCCTGGTTAGGAACAGGATAAGGGACTGCCACGAGGAAGACGCAATTTCAATCTTCTGCAATAATTGCATGGACAAGGGAATCCTCAACGCCATAAGTCACCGTGATATTACACTCTTCGCTGACTTGGCGTCCATTGTATGAAAGTATTGTGCGATGGAAAGCGCCTAGAAAACCAAAATAAAATTTTGGGCCGATCCGGCCCTGAATACAAACTCAGTCCGAAATAAAAGGGTGCATCATCGCCAGACACCCGGGTCAAACACCAAAAACCAAAAACCCTCTACAGGGCATGGAACCATACTGGAAGGATGGCTTAATGGACCATGTAAAATTCACAGTACAGAGGACGCCACACCAACTCACAGCCTTAGAGCAAGTTGGATACTCCGGTAGTTGGCCAAAATTGGCGAAGATCTCCTAATTCCGGAGGCCACAGAAAGCCACCCCAGAGACACCAATACGGTATTAACAGTCTTCGAGACTTTCACATCAAATAATATGCGAAAAAGGACATTTCGCAGCCTTTCCGAAGTCTACCAAGTAGCAACAATAAACCCATGGAGTGACACGGCTATTACCTTTAACGCCAGTGATGAACCTAAATTCCGAACAGCCCGAGCACCAGCCGCATTGGTCCTCAGTCCAATAGTGGACGGCTTTCGTCTTACCAACGTAATCATGGACGGCGGCAACGGATTGAACCTCATTTACGAGGAAACCCTTCAAAAATGGAAATAGACTGGAACCGCATTGAGCGAAGTAGCACAACCTTTAGAGGAATAATCCCCAGTCGGGAAGTGCGCTGTACAGGAAAAATCACACTAGATGTGGTGTTCGGCATGCCGGATAATTACAGGTCCGAAGAGGTCACGTTCCATGTGGCTCCGTTCAACAGCGGTTATCACGCTCTCCTAGGACGGGAAGCATTTACAATCTTCCAAGCAATACCCCATTACAGGTACATGAAGCTCAAGATGCCCGGGCCTAACGGGATCATCACTCTCGCTAGTGATCCGGACATAGCACTCCGCGCCGAAAACAAGACAGCCGCACTGGCCCTCGAGGCACTATCTGAAGCTCTAGCGGCTGAGGAACTGACTGCGCTGCGCTCCACGGTGAATAGGGACGATGTGGTACTCGACAAAAGATCCAAGTCCACCTCCTTTAAACCGGCGGACGAAATAGTAAAATTCCAGGTCCATCCAACGGACCCCAATAAAACAGCTTCCATCGGGGCACAGTTAAACCCTGATGTAGACGCCGCACTGGGAGAGTTCCTACGAGAGAACTGGGACATTTTCTCCTGGCACCCTTCAGACATGCCAGGAATCCCACGCAGGCTAGCCGAGCACAACTTAAATATCCTAAAAGGATTCAAACCTGTCAAACAAGCTCTTCGGCATTTTTCCGAACCTAAGAGACAGGCCATGGGAGAGGAGCTAGCAAAGCTATTGGAGGCCGGATTCATTAGAGATATAAAACATCCGGACTAGCTAGCAAACCTAGTGATGGTACCAAAGAAGGACAAATCCTGGCGCCTGTGCGTTGGTTTTAAAGACCTTAACAAGGCTTGCCAAAAGGATCCCTTCCCCCTCCCCCGCATCGAACAAATTATCGACGCTACCGCATGACACGATTCGTTGTGTTTTCTCGACACATATTTCGGCTACCATCAAATCAAGATGGCAGGATCAGACCAAGCCGCAACGGCATTTATCACACCATACGGCCCATTCTGCTTCAACACAATGCCCTTCGGGCTCAAAAACGTCTGCGCAACATATTAGCGCATGATTCAGACATGTCTGGCAAACCAGATCGGCAAAACAGTGGAGGCATATGTAGATGATGTGGTCGTCAAAACAAGACATGTCGAATCTCTAGTAGACGACTTGAGGCTCACATTTGATAGCCTCCGAACATACGACATCAAGCTCAACCCGGAAAAATGCGTTTTCGGCGTTCCAGCCGGAAAGCTCTTGGGCTTCATTGTATCCAGTAGAGGAATTGAAGCAAATCCAGCCAAGATCCGAGCTCTGTCACAATTGGATATCCCAACGGACCTCAAACAAATACAAAACTTAACCATATGCGTGGCGGCTCTAAGCCGCTTTATCTCCCGCTTGGGAGAAAAGGCCCTACCCCTTTACCGCCTCCTTCGGCGCACCGAACACTTCGAATGGACGGATGCAGCCACGGCCGGACTCGACGAAATAAAAGCAATATTGGCAACAAACCCAGTCCTGGCCGCGCCAAACATTGGCGAACCAATGCTATTGTACATTGCAGCAACACATCAGGTTATAAGCGCAGTGCTCGTCGTCGAATGAGAAACGGACGGACACAAATTCCCCCTTCAAAAGCCGGTCTATTATGTGTCCATTGTCCTCACTCCGTGCAAATCAAGGTACCCGCATTATCAAAAGATTGCGTATGCGGTATTCATGGCATCCCGGAAGCTACGACACTACTTTCAAGAGTGTTCAATAACAGTAGCCTCAGAAGTACCACTTAACGATATTATAAACAACTGTGATGCAACGGGCTGGATTGCAAAATGGGCCATTGAGCTCCTCCCGTTCGACATAACTTATAAGCCACGGTGAGCCATCAAGTTGCAAGTATTGGCCGACTTCGTCGCAGAATGGACGGAGGCCGAACTCCCTAAAGAGTACGGCACATATTCAAATTGGATCATGCATTTCGACGGCTCCAAGATGTTGGCCGGACTAGGGGCTGGCGTCGTTTTGACGTCCCCCATAGGAGACACAGTCCAATACGTACTCCAGATTATGTACATAGACTCCAACAATGCAGCCAAATATGAGGCCCTTTTACATGGTCTCCGGATGGCAGTATCCATGGGCATTCAACGCCTAGAGGTGCGCGGGGACTCGAACCTCGCAATATCCCAAATAAATGGAGACTTCGATGCCAAGGATCCAAAAATGACAGCTTACCGCAATGCCGTCCTAAAAATGCCAGCTCGGTTCGAAGGGCTTGAATTTCACCATATAGCCTGGGAAAATAATCAGGCGGCAGATGTCCTGGCACGCATCGGCGCAAAACGCGATGTAGTCCCCCCAACATCTTCTTGGAAAGGCTGTTTAAGACATCCGTAGTATGGTAAGGGGAGCCGAACAATAACATCCCGGACCCAACTGCACTGCCCAGCATCGAACATTCTGACACAATTGGAGGCTCTGCCAATGAAATAACACCTTCAGCCCACGTAATAATGGCCGTCATCGCCCCATGGACAGAACCATTCCTCGCCTACCTTACTAGGCAGGAACTCCCCGAGGACCAAAATGAGGCACGCTGCATAGTGCGGCAATCCAAAGCCTACAAAGTCCACGAGGGAGAGCTTTATAAGAAAAGCACTATCGGAGTCCTTTAAAGGTGCATCTCCGAAGAGGAAGGGCGGAACCTCCTGGCTGAAATTCACGCCGGATTCGGCGGTCATCCCGCGGCAGCTCGGTCCCTTGTAAGCAAGGCCTTCCGTACATGCTTTTATTGGCCGACGGCCCGGGCAGACGCTCAGGACTTAGTCCAATGATGCGTCGGTTGCCAGCTCTTTGCAAACCAAAGCCATATGCCACCCACTGCCCTCCAAACCATTCCCATCACTTGGCCATTCACGGTCTGGGGGCTTGACATGGTTGGACCACTTAAAGGCAGAACCCACAAGCAAAAATACTTACTGGTCATGGTGGATAAGTTCAACAAATGGATAGAAGCCAAGCCTGTTAAGACGACCGAATCCGGACCAGTGATAGACTTTATATCCGGAGTTGTACACCGTTACGGCGTCCCCCACGGCATCATCACTGATAACGGCACGAACTTTACGGCCGATGAGGTAAAACTCTGGTGCAAAAACATGGGCATCAAGCTCGATTATGCTGTCGTCTATCACCCACAAACTAATGGCCAGGTCGAAAGTGCAAATGGTCTTATCATGAGCGGCATCAAACCCAGATTAGTGCGGTCCCTCAAGGAATCTAACACGCACTGGGTAGAGGAGCTCGACTCCGTACTCTGGGGGCTGCAGACCACGCCGAATCGCACCACCGGATACACACCATTCTTTATGGTGTATGGCGCAGAGGCAGTTTTGCCTTGCGACATAATTCTTGACTCACCTCGAGTGCGCATGTATGAAGAAAGAGAAGCCGAGCTCGATCGGCAGGACAGTTTGGACGCATTGGAGGAGGAGCGTGATGTGGCAAAAGCCCGTTCCGCATTCTATCAACAGCAGGCTCGAAGATACCAAAGCAGAGAAGTACATGCCAAAAATTACAACGTTGGCGAATTAGTTCTATGCCTGCCGGACAAGAAAAAGGAAAAACTCAAGCCCAAGTGGGAAGGTCCCTTCATAATTGACCAAGTCCTGACTGGTGGAGCATACCGCCTGCGAGATGCATCGGATAACCGACTCGAGCCGAACCCATGGAACACAGCACGTCTCCGAAGATTCTATGCCTAGTGCTGGACTCTGTGTTTGTCTCCTTCCTCTGTCCATTTTTTATATACTGTGTGTCTTACATTTCTCTCCTTCTCCCCTCCTTTCTCTTATAGCCTTTAAAGGCTCATCAAATGACATGCTATTCGCACTCATTAAACCTGGGGGCTTCTTTTAACAGAAGCTTAGTTATACGGGCTTCATGCCCAACACATGTGTTACACTTCCGCATGTACCTTTTATTTCACCATTATATGCATTGATATGACTTAACTTTTGGCCAAGCTGGGTTGCCTGGCTCCTGTGCTTACCCCTACGTTCTCGATTATTCGGCTAGGCGGTAAAGGGAGCACCTCTGTGATTGTTACTACCGGATCAGCCGGATGTGTACCTCAGACTGGGTGAAGCCGAAAGCTAGCGTTCTTAAGGGAATATTCGGTCGGTGACCTAAAAGATGATCTTTTCACCTATTTATTTATGCGCCCCCAGATGCTTTTTCCCGCGTCTTTTTTGCAGAATGGGCATGCACTTTATGACATGCCTCCCAGGGAAAGGAACCCCTAATGGAACTATTCTCCCTGGAAGATGTTTCTTACTAACCATCTAATATAACATAACTAGTCGGACACTTGTCTGTTCATGCACTAATGACCCCTACGCCTGGTCTCCATGCATTCACCGGTTCTTATATAACCGCATGGGAATTCGGACACACTCCGGACCATCAGGTCCCGAGGCTGAAGCGAAAAGGTCGGCCATGACAAACGATCTACAGTCCGACTAGAAGGCATTATAAATGTCAATTAAATTACATAGTCATTCTGACTGATTGTATTCCTCTTCAATACCATCTAACAGGCTGTCAAATTTACAGTCCTGCTGGGAATAGTTTGCAGCCAATTCTACTTGGCCGTATACTAAGCTTACAGGGATCTCCTTCCCATCGGGCCCCACAGGACCGACCTCGGCCATGTGGTTGGGGTCAGCCTTTGTGTACCGCGTCTTCACCATGGCCCAGGCCTCCCTAGCGCCTTGACGGTAGGCCGATATCTTCCACAATCGGAATCGCCACCGTGATCCCTTCAGCTTCTCCGCAAGCTCTCCAAGACCTTCGGGCATGGAGATGGATGGCCACAAGGACTGGGTGACGCCTTGCATCGCCTACCGAACTCACTCGAGCAGTTGCGAGTGCTCGGGAAGAAGGTCACCCATAGAACTGGGCATCTCCTCTACAGGACGACCTGTTAGCACACCTACAGACAGTACTTTGTTAGTCGACTTCCCCGCTGAACTTTTTTTCCAAGGTTCGTTCAAGCACTTACTAAATATGCCGCGCTGAAGCCGCTGATTCTCCTTAACGGAGTCTGACAGCTGGGCACGAACATCTTTCAGGTCGACGCCCAGCTTGGTGTTGGCATCTTGGAGATCGTTCTTCTCCCGCCTCACCTTTGTCAGCACCTTCTCACCAGCCTTCAGCTGGCGTAGGAGTTGTTGCCTTTCCGGATTAAATCCGGCGCCATCTGCAATTTCATTTGTCAGATTCACACCCATGTCGTGCTTCGCAATATACTTATCTTTCGAAGTGTATATTACCAGAGGGGGTCTCCTTGGGCTCCCTTGCCGCGGCTAGTGCGGCCTCAAGTTGGGCTTTGCACTCTTCCAGCTCCTGGGATAGTAGGGAATTCTTTTCTGTAAGAACCTGCATAACAAATGATCCTTAAATCAGTTATTCTAACTGTTTCAAGTCTCGGGGGCTACTGATATATATATATATAATTACCAAACTTTTCTTACCCGTTTGTCTTTTACATATTGCTCCGTGGCTCTAGCTAGACCATTTTGAGCGGCACGGAGGTTCGCATCTCCCGAATTGAAGGCATCTAATGCCTCTTGGGAGAAACAAGCGTAGCGAAGAATTGTTCGGTGACGCCTGTGGTTCATGGCACTCTCCACCTCAGAGTTGGTGGCAGACAACCTGTCCACATCCTCCGTCGGAGGAGCGTCCGCTGCGCGCCTTGTGTTCGCCTCCGCCTCCGGACCAGGCTTTGGAGCCTGGCTGGTGGAGGCGCGATTGGCAGCCTCTCCGGATATAGTCCAGCGAGGTCTCTTTGTCCTGAAGAGAGCACGAGTGTTAATATGCCTTGAAGGTATAACACCTGGGATAAGGGGGCGCGCCATACCTTTGCGTTGACGCCTCGGTCTGGACTGCACCTCTTTTCTGCCCACGGGGCCCTGCGGCCCCTCGTTGGCTTGTCGCCGCAGGTTCGGCCTCCTGTCTCAAAAACCTCCCCTGCAAAGCTCGGTTGTAATCAGGAAACTGAAAACACGAGAGGGCGGACCCCTATTCGGGGTACTGGGACATCGATCTTAGTTACCTGCGAGGCCGGGATTAGCCCTGTGTAATCGGCCGTAATGGCCACCAAGGCATTGTCCTTGCTCAATTGATGGAACACTCCATCAATCAGCTCCACTGATACCACCGGATCCTCTTGAGAGGCCGGGTCAAGGGACCATCCTGGGTCCTCAAGTTGTGGAGGAGGGATGTTTATTTCTTTAACAGCCTGGCGCAGTTCCTGCGTTGAAGTTGCTAGACTGAATATTTAACAATGGGAATATAAAACGGATGGGCAAGTAAATGTGACCACTTA
Source organism: Triticum aestivum (assembly GCF_018294505.1). Taxonomy (NCBI): domain Eukaryota; kingdom Viridiplantae; phylum Streptophyta; class Magnoliopsida; order Poales; family Poaceae; genus Triticum; species Triticum aestivum. Next base: position 301,194,731 of record NC_057797.1, read on the forward strand.
CCCAGCTTGGGGGATTGTACATAGAAAATCCACCCTGTGGGTTGACACGGAGAAATTCCTCCTATTCTCCCTTGTACAAAGCGGACAAGGTCTTTGTTAGAGCCGCAGCCGAATCCGGTCCCTTACGGTCGTAGCGGGTGGCGTCCTCCTCCCCGTTGAAGTCCCACATGGGGTGGCCTCTATACTGTAGCAGCTGCACCCCTCGCATGATGCATGCGGCCATGACCGCGTTCATGGTCAGTCCGGAATAAGCTAACAATCTTATCCGGTCCATTAGGTAAAGGACGTCCTTGTCACTTTCCCTCTGAGGGCTCTGTGGACGCCAACTTAGGCGCTTCTTTAGTGGAGCACTCTCGAACTCAGGGAGGCCTATCCGGACAGGATCCGGCAGCGGGACGTCCTCTATGTAAAACCATTTTGAAGGCCAATCCTCGGACGCCTTCTTTGGGGTTCCGGATAGGTATCCGGTCCCGGCGATGTGCCACACTTCGGCTCCGCCCACTTGATATATTGACCCCTTCTGAGAACGGGGCACAAGGCAGAATAGCTCTTTCCACAGCCCGAAATGAGCCTCAACACCCAAAAATAGCTCGCAGAGGGCTACGAAGCCCGCGATATGCAATATGGAGGCAGGCGTAAGATTGTGTAGCTGGAGGCCATAGAACTCCAGGAGCCCCCGGAGAAATGGATGGATTGGAAATCCGAGCCCTCTTATTAAATAAGGGACAAGGCATACCCGCTCTCCTTTGGAGGGATTAGGGGCACTCTCCGCTTGCTCTCCACCATTTACAAGACCGGTTCGAACCGGGACCATATAGGCCGGGGGGAGAAATCCCTTGGTCTGGAGCGTCACTAGCTCGCTATGCGGGATGGAGCATCTCTCCCAATATCCAGGCTGAGGGCTGGAAGGGCGAAAGGAGGAGTTGCGACGGCTGGCCATGGTGGAATGGACCTTTGTTGGATGCGCTCTGATGAACACTCGCGAAGGGGAGAAGGTGTGGTTTGGATCTAAATCCTCATCCCCTTAAATGGGCGGCTCATTTACGCGGCTAGGGGTGTGGATGTAAAAACACTCAGACTTTTCAAATTCGTTTGACATGTGGGAGACGGCCATTATTGGGCGTAGAAGCCAAGGAGCACAACATTTACAAGAAACTGGACTTTATTCAACAGGTACACGGAATTCGGAGGAGAACCCGCCTTTCAATGTCGAAGACAATCTGCGCGCCAGACTCATCGTCATTGAAGCCTGGATCGGGGGCTACTGAGGGAGTCCTGGATTAGGGGGTGTCCGGACAGCCGGACTATATCCTTTGGCCGGACTCCTAGACCATGAAGATACAAGATTGAAGACTTCGTCCCGTGTCCGGAAGGGACTTTCCTTGGCGTGGAAGGCAAGCTTGGCGATACGGATATGTGGATCTCCTACCATTGTAACCGAGTTTGTGTAACCCTAACCCTCTCCGGTGTCTATATAAAACGGAGGGTTTTAGTCCGTAGGACAACATACAGAACAACAATCATACCATAGGCTAGCTTCTAGGGTTTAGCCTCTCCGATCTCGTGGTAGATCTACTCTTGTACTACCCATATCGTCAATATTAATCAAGCAGGACGTAGGGTTTTACCTCCATCAAGAGGGCCCGAACCTGGGTAAAACTTCGTGTCCCTTGCCTCCTGTTACCATCCGGCCTAGACGCACAGTTCGGGACCCCCTACCCGAGATCCGCCGGTTTTGTCACCGAGAGTGGTGTCTCGATTCAAAAGCGGAAAGAAGTGGAATCTCCTCATGCCAAACACCATAGCCACCCAAAGGAATGGAACCAAACATGGTTCTATTGCAGAGACACTTTGCCTGAGGATTAAAATCCCCTCCCCGGCTTTCGTGATCATAGATTATCCAATACTCAACCAATGCCACAACGCCTGAGCTCTTCAGAAAGGGCAAAATACGCTCCTCAAATCGCAAAGCTCCGGGCCTTTATGGCAAACAGTTTAACATGCGTGGATTTTGTGCGCTGTTGGATATCCTGGAGTATCTTGCCGCTAAGCCGGCGTCCCGGTTTAATGTGCGAATATACCGGTGAAGTTGACGATCCTCAACGCCACTGCAATATCCAATTGTCTGAGTAAGAAGTTACCGAAGGTGTAAAGAAAATTCTGAATGAATCGGAACTGGTCTGTAGTCAAACCGGTCTGAGTCCCTTCTATACCAAGAACAAACCGCCTGCTGTAAGCATTACACTTCCTCTTCATCTCTGATATCTTTAATTTATACAAGCTGTAACCCTTCTTCTTTATATATATATAGGGTGATGAACCTTTCTCGAAACGGAAATCCATAGAGAATGCGGCAAAGCCAACTGGAGACAAAGTGGTCAAACCAACCCGCCCGAAGACCAAAGCCGTAAAACGCACGTCAAAGCAGAAAACGGCTGACCGGATTAATATGGAACTTGATGATGATACTGATGACCCATAAGTTGAGGTAGAACTTGACTCACTTGGCTCTCTTTTTATGCATCTTGTTAACAATGATCTTCCTCAGGAGGAGGCAGAAGCTAGTCAGGCCGATGACGTAGAGGTAATTACCCTTTCCTCCGGTTCAGACTCTATGCCAACACAAAAAACTCGCCAAGCAATCCGGAAAGTAAGATTTTCTCATCCTCTTGCTCACTTGGATCCAACATTTATTTTGAAGACTCAACAGCATGAAGCTCGCCGGACAACCCGGCACAGTGGCCAGTAGGTCACCTCTACCGGTTTACCTGATACTCCGGTTCAGAAGTGCTGGTTTGAGGTCTCTCCTACTTCCGACCATTCTTACCCCAAGGCAGGTTATTTCAGACAGCCTCTTAATCCGTCCGATTCAAATTATCAGGTGACACCTCCTTCCTCTTCTGGTGAATCGACAGCAACTCAACTCCCCCTTTGAAAACTATGGCCGGGTAAGTTATGAAAAAACCTTTCCTTTCAATGCGCCTTACATCTTTTGAACAGGATGTTAATCCTTTTTTATTCTGTTTGCAGGGCCAAAGCCATACCCAGCAAGAAAGCTCGGGTCACCAATCCTCCAGAAGACCCTGTTGCTGAAGAAGAAGAACCAAGAGGTGAACCAGAGCAGATTGGTGAACCGGAGTAGATTGGTGAACCAGATGGCCTCCATCCTGAAACAACTTTTGGTGATCCGCCCCTTGACGGCCAACATATTGACGAACCAACAGATGTTGAACCTGCCGCCCCTGATACTGAACCAGCAGAACCAAACCGGGCTAATCCAATGAAAGACACTGAAATTCCATCATCATCCACCAAAAATCCTGAAGGCCAAGGTGATGACGTTATTATTACTAGAACAGGCCACAGCTCTCCTGGTCATCCCGTCATTTTGGCTTAGCATAGTGCCAAAGAAGAGCAAATTGCCAGGGATAAAGGTAAATGGAGCAGCGACTTATTAAACTATGCTCATCTTAATGCTGATGAGCTTTATTCCGGCTTCTTGAACCGTCTGCACTCAAACCGGGATTATGAAGCCGGTTTGGTGAATTTGATGAAAGAACGATATGAGGTAAATGCTTCTCCCTTGTACATTGATTTATAGCTGAAATACTATTCCAATTAGCCTCCAAGAGTCGTTTTATGATTGTTAATCATAAACCAGGTCTTTGTAACACTTCAAGCATCCCATCATTGATCCTTGCAAAGGCGTATCCTCAATCATAGATAAGACTCATATTTGAAAAAGAATTAGATAACATTCTGCAGCATAGCCCCCAAAGGACGGTTTAACTTGGCAAGTTAATCCGGTTTTTAATCCACACCGCCGGTTTAGAACAAACGTACATTAGCCCCCTAAGTGTCAAGGATAATGCTTGCATTGTTCTGGAGACTTGTATAGAGGGTAGTATTTGAGAGCAAATAGGCATTAGCCCCCAAGTGCCAAGGATAATGCTTGCATTGTTCTGGAGACTTGTATAGAGGGTAGTATTTGAGAGCAAATAGGCATTAGCCCCCAAGTATGAAGTGGATAACTTGTTATATGCTTTATACTTAGTGCATAAATATGTTGTTTTGTTGAATATACCTTCAATGCTGCAGGCTGAACTGAGAAGCAAAGATGCCCAAAACTCTGACTTGCAAGAAAATGTGAAGTCCCAACAAGCCGAAGCTGCAAAAGCCAAAGAGGAGCTGACGCAGGCCCTGGCCGGAATGGAAAAATTGAAAGAATCCTTCAACCGAGATCATGCTGAATGGGAAACCGAAAAAGCCGGTTTGACTAAAAGAGCTGTAGGTGCCGAGGAAGCCCTGAAACCGATGGTTGAAGACCTAGCTGGTTTGAAGCGACAAATCAACGCTATGACCCCTGCTATCTTTGGTAAGTGTCTGCTTATGTATGTTGCACCAGTCAATGAATCTTAAAACAGACCAAAATGTTGATAAAATCTTTGGCAGGAACTCGGATCACTCATCTTGGTGCAGATATGCGGATGAAGCTCAAAGCGGCATATACATTGGTTGAGCAGCTATACTCTGGATCTCAGTGAGCCATTAGTACAACATCTTATAACAAACCGGCGCCAACATTGATTAAGGAGACCCTTGAGAAGCTGGGCATGTTACCGGCGCATATTGTCGAGTTGAAAAGAGCCGCTGCAAGAGCAGGAGCATTAACCGCCCTTATTCGAGCCAAGGCCTGGATTCCAGACCTTGAAGAAGAGGATATCATTAAAGGATATCCAGGCATTAAAGAAGACGGTTCAAACTTTGACAATGATGATCTTCGGCGGCTGACCAAACAGATGCGGCCAGCGGCCAGCAAACTGGCCGAGGACACCGATTTGTCCCATTTCAACCGTTTTATGATGCAGAAGGGAAAAGACAGCCGGCCGATATCCATGAAGTCGAAGAAATTGTGCCTCTGATTCGTAAGCACACTTATGCCCCTCATATTAACCCTTCTAATCTTATCCATGAGGAGGCAGTGTTCCAAGCTTTAACCAAAATCGACTGGTCAACGTCTGATTTCCAACAGCTGGGGAGGGATGAACAAGTGCCAACACCAACTGATCCGCAACCGTCAAACCGTCGTGATGAAGAGTCCTGATCCGGTCGCCGGTTTATATGTCTACTGTGAAAAACAATGGCACTGTTTGAACCGCTTTGAAGCTTCATGTAATAGGATAGCTGAAACTTTGTTTATCTGCCATGCCATCGAGCATGTTTCATAACGCTTTGTGACAATCTGTGCCGCCCTTCGGGATATATTTTATGCATAGCCTATGATGACTTGCCTTCCTGGGTCCAAAAAACTTAAAAGTGTCTAGCGTTTTACCGCTAAACATGTCATAATATCCAAGAAGTATATAGTACTTTAGCTAAATAATCAAGTGTTTATACAAAAAATAATGTACAGAACATACATCATTGATTGACCAAACATGTATACAGCAAAGGTGTTTAACACCAACCCGATACATTTGGTAATTTCATCTTCATAATGCCGGTCTATCTATTAAACTGGACCGGTATAACTACCGGATTTTCTTTATAACACTGGTGATTTAGTCAAACCAGACCGGGTCAATGACCACCGGTTTATAATTGATCATGTGCCAACAACTGGTGGTTGGAAAGCAAGCCGGGTCAAGGACGCCGGTTTATCAAAAAATACTTATGATTGTCAACAAACAAAATTCAAATAGGAAAATATGCGAGGCTTTTTACGAGCTGCCAGGCTCCAAATCGAGGCTTTTCATGGGCTGCTAGGCCTCTGAGTTAAACCATTTAACAAAGCCTTTGAAGATGGGCCTCCAATTAACCAATCATCATTTTAACTGTGACAAGTTCAGGGTCTGTAAAAGATTGACTTGTCAAACGTTCGATGGGTCATGCCAGGATTACCTGGATAGGAGTGGCTTACTTGATGAAGGCAGGTTAACCCGGGGTTTTAGGTGAATACACCAGGCTTCCAAGTCGTGGCTTGATAGCCAATTACGAGGGTCCTTTCAAACTCTTTGTTGCTTTGCAAAAAAGAGCCCCCAAGTAACTTTGTGAGCGATGCTCAGCGTGTGCCTATGTTTGAGTTTGTACTGTGTACAATACCCTCTTTGGCTCCACAAATTTTTCCTTACGTGGCTGAAATGCCATCAAGAGGTGTAGCTGTGGTTCAAACATGACCAAGCCCCCTAGTGATTTTATTTATCTTTATGCAGCTGCTAAAGTCGGTTCAACAAACACTCCGCTTTGACCGTTAACTTGTAAAATCACACATATGATATAAGAAAGAACAGATACCCCGCTTATAACGGAGGCTCCGGTTTATTATATGGTATATACATTGTCTTAAATATGTATAGGTGAAGAGCCTATGGCTTCAATTATAGTAAGGCCGAAGGAGAGCTATGTTCCATGGCCGCTTTGTCTCCTCCTCCGATTGATGTGAGTCTTCATGCTCTCGAACATCAATGAGGTAGTAGGATCCGTTGTGCAGATTTTTGCTGACCACAAAGGGTCCTTCCCAAGGGGGGGATAACTTATGCATATCAGTCTGATCCTGGATGAGCCGGAGCACCAAATCACCTTCTTGAAAGGTTCTAGTTTTAACCCGGCGGCTGTGATAACGTCGAAGATCTTGTTGATAAATCTCCGAACGTGCTGCTGCAAGATCCTGCTCTTCATCCAACAGGTCAAGAGAATCCTGACGTGCCTTTTCATTATCAGCTTCAACATAACCTGACACAAGGGGCGAATCATGATGGATGTCACTAGGAAGAACCGCCTCCGCTCCATAAACCATGAAGAAAGGCATGTAACCCATAGACCTATTGGGTGTGGTGTTGATGCTCCATAACACAGAAGGTAGCTCCTCGACCCAACAACCCGGTGTCTGCTTTAAGGGAACTATAAGCCTTGGTTTGATACCCCGTAGAATTTCTAGATTTGCCCTTTCCGCTTGACCATTAGATTGGGGGTGAGCCACTGATGCTAGATCAAGTCGAATGTGCTCACGTTGACAGAATTCTTCCATCTCCCCTTTTGATAAGTTAGTACCATTGTCTGTTATAATGCTATGTGGAAAGCCAAACCGGAATATCACCTTTTTGATGAATTGAACCGCCGTGGCTGCATCACACTTGCTGACTGGCTCTGCCTCTACCCATTTAGTGAATTTATCAACTGCTACTAACAGATGGGTCTTCTTGTGCTTGGAGCGCTTGAAGGGTCCAACCATATCTAGCCCCCAAGTTGCAAACGGCCACGTAATTGGAATCATTCGCAACTCTTGAGCCGGAATGTGCGCATGGCGGGCTAACTTTTGACATCCATCACATCTTTTGACTAAATCCTCCGCATCAGCATGCGCCGTCAACCAGTAAAAACCGTGGAGAAAAGCTTTGGCAACCAACAACTTTGAACCAGCGTGGTGACCGCAATCCCCTTCATGAATTTCTCGCAAAATCTCACAACCTTCTTGAGGAGAAACGCATCGCTGAATTGCTCCAGAAACACTGTAACAATGTAACTCCCCGTTGAGTATGGTCATGGACTTGGACCGCCGGATTATCTGTCGAGCCAACATTTCCTCAGCTGGTAACTCGCCCCGGTTCATGTAATCCAGATATGGGATCGTCCAATCCGGTATGGTATGCAGAGTTGGCACCAACTGAGCCTTCGGATCAGGAATAGCCAAATCTTCTTCGATTGGTATTTTGACTGACGAATTGTGCAATACATGAAGAAAGACATTGGGCGGAACCGGTTTACATCGGGAACCAAGACAAATTAAAGCGTCCGCCGCTTCATTCTTCCGCCGGTCTATATGGTCCACCTGATAACCTTTAAAGTGACCAGCCATTGCATCCACCTCTCGTCGATATGCAGCCATGAGTGGGTCCTTAGAATCCCAAGTGCCAGACACTTGCTGAGCCACTAGATCTGAATCGCCGAAGCACCTAACCCGGCTCAAATTCATCTCTTTAGCCATCCTAAGACCGTGGAGTAAAGCCTCATATTCAGCTGCATTGTTAGTGCAAGGGAACATTAAACAGAGGACATAAAAAACTTGTCACCTCGTGGGGAAGTTTATACGACTCCAGCCCCCGAACCCTCTAACTGTCTGGATCCATCAAAATGAATAGTCCTATACGTATTATCTGGTTTCTCCTCAGGTGCCTGTAACTCCGTCCAATCATTGATGAAATCTACAAGTGCCTGGGACTTGATCGCCGTGCGGGGTATATATTTGAGCCCGTGAGGTCCAAGCTCAATGGCCCACTTAGCAATCCGGCCAGTTGACTCTCTGTTTTGAATGATGTCACCCAGAGTGGCTGAACTGACCACTGTGATAGTATGGCCCTGAAAATAGTGTTTGAGCTTCCGGCTTACCATAAACACCCCATACACCAGTTTCTGCCAATGTGGATACCTCTGCTTTGACTCAATGAGCACCTCACTGATATAATAAACTAGCCATTGAACCGGATACTCTTTTCCAGGCTCCTTGCACTCTACCACAATGGCTACGCTGACAGCCCGGGCATTAGCAGCCACATATAATAATAATGGCTCTTTATCGATCGGTGCTGCCAGCATGGGCGGTTCCACTAGCTGTCGCTTCAGATCTTCAAACGCCTTATCAGTTGCCTCACTCCAGACAAAGTTATCTGTTTTCTTGAGCATCTGATATAAGGGGATGGCCTTCTCTCCAAGGCAGTTGATAAACTGGCTCAAGGCTGTAATCCGGCCGGCCAGACGTTGCACATCATTAATACACGCCGGTTTAGCCAAGGACGTAATTGCTGCAATCTTTTCCGGATTAGCCTCAATGCCTCTGTTTGAAACGAGAAAGCCTAAGAGCTTGCCTGCCGGGACACCGAAAACACACTTCTCCGGATTGAGCATCATCTTGTAAACCTGGAGATTGTCAAAGGTTTCTCGTAGATCATCTATCAACGTCCCCTCCTTTCTGGATTTGACCACAATATCATCCACATACGCATGAACATTGCGCCCAATTTTCTTATGAAGGCAATTTTGAACACACCGCTGGTAAGTTGCCTGGGCACTCTTGAGTCCAAAGGGCATGGAAACATAGCAGAAGGCTCCAAAGGGAGTTATAAAGGTTGTCTTCTCCTGGTCCTTAACTGCCATTTTGATCTGATGATAACCAGAGTAAGCATCCAAAAAACACAAACAGTCACAACCTGTCGTAGCATCAATTATCTAATCAATGCGAGGGAGAGCAAAGGGGTCTGCAGGGCAAGCCTTGTTTAAATCTGTGTAGTCGACAGACATGCGCCAAGTGTCGTTTTTCTTAAGAACCAGCACCAGATTGGCTAACCACTCTGGATGAAAAACTTCCACAATAAACCCAGCAGCCAACAAACAGGCTACCACTTCACCTATAGCCTTGCGTCTTTCCTCATTGAAACGGCAGAGGAACTGTCGGACCGGTTTGAATTTAGGATCAATGTTGAGTGTGTGCTCAGCGAGTTCTCTCGGTACACCTGGCATGTCAGAAGGTTTCCATGCAAAGATGTCCCGATTCTCACGGATGAACTCGCTGAGTGCGCTTTCCTATTTGGGATCCAGGTTAGCGCTGATGCTGAACTGTTTGGATGAATCGCCCGGGACAAAGTCAACCATTTTAGTGTCTGTAGCTGATTTGAACTTCAATGCTGGATCATGTTCCGTAGTTGGCTTTTTTAAGGAGGTCATGTCTGCCGGATCAACTTGCTCCTTATAGAACTTTAACTCCTCCGTGGCACAAACCAACTCAGCATAAGCCGCATCGCCTTCTTCACACTCCAAAGCAATCTTTCTACTTCCATGTACTGTGATAGTCCCCATATAACCTGGCATTTCAAGCTGTAGGTAAAAATAACATGGCCTTGCCATAAACTTAGCATAAACCGCCCGCCCAAACAAGGCGTGCTACGGACTTTTGATCTTCACCACCTCAAATGTTAATGTTTCTGACCTTGAATCGTAGTCATCTCCAAAAGCTACCTCCAGAGCTATCTTACCAACAGGATATGCAGACTTACTAGGCACCACACCATGAAATACCGTATTCGATGGTTTAAGATCCTTATCTGTCAACCCCATACGGCGGAATGTATCATAATACAAAATATTGATACTACTTCCCCCATCCATGAGCACTTTAGTGAACTTGTATCCCCCAACTTGAGGGGCTACCACCAAGGCCAAATGACCTGGATTATCAATCCGGGGTGGGTGATCCTCTCTACTCCACAAAATAGGTTGCTCCGACCAGCGTAAATACTGAGGTACTGCCGGCTCAACAGAGTTGGCTGCCATTTTGTGAAGCTTCTGATCACGTTTGCACAAACTAGTAGTGAAGACATGATATTGCCCACTATTAAGCTATTTGGGATTGCTTTGATAACCCGACTACTGCTGCTGCTGACTCCCCTGATGGCTGTAACCTCCCTGGTTGCCTTGGTGTCCTTGATTGACGTATCCGGTTTGATTGCCTGGAAACCCTAAACCGGAACCACCACTTCCGTAACCCGGCCCGTGGAAACCTCCTCCTGAACCGCCGGGCAGGCCGCTGTCATATTGGAACATATTGGAATTCTTGAAATCCCGCATGATATAACAATCTTTCATGAGATGTGATGCCGGTTTATCCTTCGATCCGTGCTTTGGACAGGGCTGATTTAACAAACGCTCCAAACTGTTGCCTGGACCTCCACCCCTCTGGGGCTGCTTGCCTTTATGGCGCTGGCCATTCTCCTGCGCGTTGGTATTTGCGACAAAGTCTTGCGCTTACCAGCGTTTCCATGGCCTGCCGGATTATGTCGTTGGCCTTTGGCATTGCCGTTCTTCTTACCCTTCTCCGGTTTGTCCTCCTCTGAATCCGGATCCTTGGTATTATCTGAATCGGCGTATTTAACCAAAGCGGCCATGAGTGTTGACATGTCGTTGCAGTGACGTTTGAGCCTTCCCAACTTCTGTTTCAATGGTTTGAAACGGCAATTGCCCTCTAATGTTAACACTGTAGTGTCTGCATTGATACGATCTGATGAATGCAAAATCGCCGAGACCAGTTTAACCAAATGGGTCGTGGACTCCCCTTCCTCTTGGACACAAGCAGCCAGATCTACAATTGACATTGGCTGCTTACACGTATCCTTGAAGTTCTGGATAAACCGATGCTTCAGTTCGGCCCATGATCCAATAGAGTTGGTCGGCAAGCTCTTCAACCAAGTGCGAGTTGTTCCTTCCAACATCATGGTGAAATATTTAGCACACACTGCCTCATCCACATCTAACATCTCCATTGCCATCTCATAGCTCTCCACCCACGCCTCTGGCTGCAAATCAGCCGTGTAATTTGGTACCTTACGAGGTCCCTTGAAATCCTTGGGTAGTCGCACATTACGCAGAGCGGGAGTTAAACATGGTACCCCTAAGGAACTGAACATCGCCCCTGGCTCCACGGAGGTGGCGGAGTGAACCGGAGTATGCTGTCGTGCTCCGTCTCGAGCTGTCCACTCGGCCTCTCGACGTGCGCGGCCATGGTCCACAATATCTTGCGCATTAGCACCTCCCCCAGCCGGGTTGTTCCCTCGTGGAGAATTTCGGCGACGTGCACTACTGGACACAGCCGGTTCGTCCTCCACGTGTCTGCTATAACTCCGGCTTGGATGGGGAGTGGACTGAATCCTCTCATGGCTGTGTGAATATGCTTGCTATTGATTTAGTGCTGTCTGAAGGAGATGCCTGGCCCGACTTGCTTCCACTGCAACTGGTGACTCACCGTCGGTTGGGAGGGCCGCGAGGCATGAAGCGGCGGCCACAATGTTGTCCAACGGGTTGGAATAATGCCCGAGCGGCGTTGATGGCACAATGTTGTTCTGGCAAGGCAGGTCCGTCGTGCGCGACTGAACCGGCGCTCCTGCTCCCGGCGCCCCCGCCCGGTTTAGCGTGGGTTGGTTACCAGCTCCTGCACCTGGCGTGGTGAAAAGATTCTGCGGCTCATAAACCGATGGGAGACGTGATTGGTGCCTTCTTCTCATGACTTCCTCTAAAGCATGCTGATCCAGTCTAATCCGGTAAGCCTGTGCTTCCAACTCGGCCCGCTCCGTAGCCATCCTGGCATTCTCTGCTGCCAGGTCCGCTTTAGCCTGGGCTATCTGATCTTTCACTTTTACAATCTCCGCATTGTGCTGATCCCTGGCTGCTGCGTCTACCTCTGTGGACATAAATGTTGCCAGAGCGTCGAACAAATCAGACAAGACTTGGGCCGGAGGTGGCGCCGAGCTTCCTGCCCCTGCTGGTGTGGCCGTCGTTGAACCAAAGAGCATTGCTACGACGGTAGATGAATGAGGCACCGATTATGTGCCGGCCATGAAGATGGCGGCCCGGTTTGGTAGACCGGGGGAATCCGGAATACTATTGCCCTCGGATCCTCCCTCAATTCGGCCGTCCTGCAACTGGTAAAGCGATTCGGTTTCTCCAGAAGACTCGTCATCAGAGCAGACTACGGTTTCTCCATCGGACACCGGTCCATCCTCGTACGCCGATCCATGGACGACACCTATGAAAACATGCCTTGCCTCGAGCTGAACCGGCGAAGAACTTGCACGCCGAGCCATTTCGATGATGTCGGGGCAGATGTCCGGCTTGGGGGCCGGTTCGCCGATCTTGCCGATGAAGACGTGAATCCCACCAAAGGGGACCCGGTACCCGTATTCGATTGAATCGGCCTTGGGAACCCATCCTGCATTGTCGATGTAGAGCTTGCCGCGGCGACTCTTTGTCATTGGGCCCACAGCGTATCCCTTGAGTCCATCGAAGCTGCCCTTCAAGAACTCGAAACCATCGTGCGATAGCCCCACGGTGGGCGCCAACTGTCGTGGGTTTATCACGGCAGATGTCCTTGTGAAAGGACTTAGTCGTGGAGCCATCACAACAGGTTAGCTTAAAGGGGTTAAACCGGACAAGGGGACACGGGAGTTTATACTAGTTCGGCCCCTTCGATGAAGGTAAAAGCCTACGTCAAGTTGTGATTGGTATTGCTAAGGTTTCGAAGGCCAGGGAGAGAATCCGCTTTGTCTGGCTCTCGAGTTGTTGTTGTCTGTCTCTAAACCGCGGTGGGTCGTCCCTTTATATACATAGGTTGACGCCCGCCGGGCTACAGAGTCCCGAAGCCGGATTATAAACGTTTCCGGTTCGGCCTCTCTCTTTCTATCTTACTATACAAGTTACATGACTAGGTCGGTTTACATTTACAGACTATAACCCGCCTTTGGGCCCTCCGTAAAGCGCCAACATCTTTACATCTTCATGGGCTTCTAATCTTCAAAGAGTCAACCCGGCTACATAAGGCCGGTTTACCTCCAGTAGTAATATCCCCAACAAACAGGGACCTATTTTGAATCACAACTTGCCTATTGAAATTCTAGGGGATCCTCCTCCACCCAAGGGTGACCTCGTGTTTGAGCTTAAACCTTTACCTGATACTCTTAAATATGCTTATCTTGATGAGAAAGAGATATATCATGTTATTATTAGTGCTAACCTTTCAGGAAGAAAAGAAATTATTGAAAACTCTGAAGAAGCACCGTGCTGCTATTGGATATACTCTTGATGATCTTAAGGGCATTAGTCCCACTCTATGCCAACACATAATAAAATTGGAGAAAGACGCGAAACCGGTTGTTGATCACCAACCACGGTTAAATCCTATGATGAAAGAAGTGGTAAGAAAAGAAATGCTAAAGCTTCTGTAGGCAGGTATAATTTATCCCGTTGCTGATAGTCAGTGGGTAAGTCATGTCCATTGTGTCCCTAAGAAGGGAGGTATTTCTATTGTTGCTAATGATAAAGGTGAACTGATCCCACAAAGAACTGTTACAGGTTATAGAATGGTAATTGATTTCTGCAAATTAGATAAAGGTACTAAAAAAGATCATTACCCTTTACCTTTTATTGATCAAATGCTAGAAAGATTATCCAAACATACACATTTTTGCTTTCTAGATGGTTATTCTGGTTTCTCTCAAATACCTGTATCAAAAGAGGATCAAGAAAAGACAACTTTTACTTGCCCTTTCGGTACCTTTGCTTATAGATGTATGCCTTTTGGTTTATGCAATGCACCTGCTACCTTTCAAAGACGTATGACTGCTATATTCTCTGACTTTTGTAAAAAGATTGTTGAGGTATTCATGGATGATTTTTTTGTATATGAAACTTCTTTCGATGATTGCTTAAGAAACCTTGATCGAGTTTTGTAGAGATGTGAAGAAACTAATCTTGTCTTGAATTGGGAGAAGTGCCACTTTATGGTTAATGAAGGTATTCTCTTAGGGCATAAAATTTCTGAAAGATCTATCGAAGTTTATAAAGCTAAGGTTGATGCTATTAAAAAGATCCGTGTCCTAAGGACATTAAAGGTATAAGAAGTTTCCTTGGTCATGCTGGTTTATATAGGAGGTTCATTAAGGACTTCTCTAAAATTTCTATGCCTCTGACTAATCTCTTACAAAAGATGTTCCTTTCGTCTTTGATGATGATTCTATAGAAGCTTTGATTTCTGCACCTATTGTTCAGCATCCTGATTGGAATTTACCATTTGAAATTATGTGTGATGCTAGTGATTATGCTGTAGGGGCTATTCTAGGACAAAGAGTTGATAAGAAATTAAATGTTATCCAATATGCTAGTAAGACTCTGGATAGTGCCCAGAGAAATTATGCTACTACTGAACAAGAACTTTTAGCAGTTGTATTTGCCTGTGATAAGTTCAGACCTTATATAGTTGATTCTAAAGTAACTATTCACACTGATCATGTTGCTATCAAATATCTGATGGAAAAGAAAGATGCCAAACCTAGACTTATTAGATGGGTTCTCTTGCTACAAGAATTTGATTTGCATATTATTGATAGAAAGGGAGCTGAGAACCTCGTTGCAGACAACTTGTCTAGGTTAGAGAATGTTCTTGATGACCCACTACCTATTGATGATAGCTTTCCTGATGAACAATTAGCTATCATAAATGATTCTCGTACCGCTCCTTGGTATGCTGATTATGCTAATTATATTGTTGCTAAATTTGTACCACCTAGTTCTTCTATGACTTAAGACATTACTTTTGGGATGACCCACACCTTTATAAAGAAGGAGTAGATGGTGTTATTAGACGTTGTGTACCTGAGCATGAACAGGAATAGATCCTACGCAAGTGTCATTCCGAGGCTTATAGAGGACACCATGCTGGAGATAGAACTGCACATAAGGTATTGCAATCCGGTTTTTATTGGCCTACTCTCTTCAAAGATGCTCGTAAGTTTGTCTTGTCTTGTGATGAATGTCAAAGAATTAGTTACATTAGTAGACGTCAAGAAATGCCTACGAATTATTCACTTGTTATTGAACCATTTTATGTTTGGGGCTTTCATTATATGGTACCGTTTCCTACCTCTAATGGGTATACTCATATTCTCGTTGTTGTTGATTATGTTACTAAGTGGGTAGAAGCTATTCCAACTAGTAGTGATGATCATAACACCTATATTAAGATGCTTAAAGAAGTTATTTTTACAAGGTTTGGAGTCCCTAGATATTTAATGACTGATGGTGGTTCACACTTTATTCATGGTGCTTTCCGTAAAAGCCTTGCTAAGTATGACGTTAATCATAGAATTTCATCTCCGTATCACCCACAGTCTAGTGGTCAAAGTAGAACTAGGTAATAGAGAGCTTAAATTAATTTTGCAAAAGACTGTTAATAGATCTAGAAAGAATTCGTCCAAGAAGCTTGATGATGCATTATGGGCCTATAGAACTGCATACAAAAATCCTATGGGTACATCTTCGTCTAAAATGGTTTATGGTAAAGCATGTCACTTACCTCTTGAACTAGAACATAAGGCATATTAAGCCATTAAAGAGATCAATTATGAATGGAGAACCCTAGCCTATGAGAAGCCAAACTGTTTAAAGAAAAAGTTAAAAGATGGCATGACAAAAGGATACAAAAACATGGATTTAATGTAGGTGATTATGTATTGTTATACAACTCTCGTTTAATATTTTTTGCAGGAAAACTCCTCTCTAAATGGGAAGGTCCTTACGTCATCGAGGAGGTATATCGTTCTGGTGCTATAAAAATCAACAACTTCGAAGGCACAAATCCGAGGGTGGTGAACGGTCAAAGATTCAAACATTATATCTCAGGTAATCCCATAAATGTTGAAACTAATGTTATTGAAACCGTAATCCCGGAGGTATACATAAAGAACACTTTCCAGAATGTTTCAAACTCCAAAAAGGTATAGGTATGAGGTACGGTAAGTAAACCGACTCTAAAACAGTTCTAATAGCGATTTTTCTCTGTTTTTGAATATTTAAGAAAATAGGAAAATAAGAAGTAGTCCGCGAAGGACACGAGGGGTCCACGAGGGTGGAGGGTGTGCCCTACCCCCTGTGCGCTCCCCCTGTGTCGTGGGCACCTCGTGTGCTCTCCGGACTCCGTTTTCTTGCACGAACTTCTTTTGGTCGGCAAAAATTCATTATATAATCTCCCGAAGGTTTTGACCATTGTATCACGCAAATATCTTCTGTATTTGTTTCGACTTGTTTTTCTGACAGATCTATATCGCCATGGCGTCTTCAAGTGCCCCCAAGGACAAGTTCTTCGAGAAGGTCATCAACCCCTACCTCGCGGAGGTGCTGCAACACCCTCAAACCATTGAGATGCGTGAGGGATTGCTGCACATCCGCGATGTTGATTGACCAAGGAGGACCGGAAGCGTGGAGACAAGACTCGAAGCAATGGAGCAACAAGTTTTCAAGTGCCAGGAGATGGTGGAACATGGACTCAACACCAATCACATAATGATCACGGAGTTCACCAACACCACCAAGCAAGATGCCAGGAACATCGGGGAGACCAACTTCAAGCTTCATGAGAAAATCGAGCATCTCCAAGCCCAGATCTATGACCTGCAAAACCAAAACTATGAGTATGAATATAGATTCAAGAGGTCGAGTTTGGCTGCATATTTGAGGATCCCGGAGACTCGATCATCCTTCTATGATGGTGAGCCTATGCCTTGGAAGATGGACGACAAGCCTACATCATCAACAACTCCATCATCACTACCTCCGAGGAAGGAGACATAAACACATGAGTATGGACACTCCCCTTGGCAACTGCCAAGCTTGGGAGAGTGCCCCGGTATCGTATCGCCATCACACTTTTATCTTTACCATTTTTCTTAGTTCGATCCTTTTGGTAATATCTTGATCTAGTAGAATAAAGTTTTTGTATGATCTAGTTTTGAATTTTTGCTTTCTGATCCTTCTATGTAATCGAGTCTCTGAGCTATATATAATAAGATTAGTGTTGAGTCAAGGACTTGATTATCTTGCTATGATCTTGAGGGAATAAAATAAAAGAGAAAGAATAAAAAGAAATAAGGAGATCATATGGATCTTATGGATTGTAATGACTTCACATATAAAGGGTATGATGAATAAAAGTTGTTGAGAGTTGACAAACATAGTTTTAGCCATCGTTGCAATTAATAGGAAGTAATAAAGGAAGAGAGGTTAACACATATAAATATACCATCTTGGACATCTTTTATGATTGTGAGCACTCATTAAAATATGACATGCTAAAGAGTTGAAGTTGGACAAGGAAGACAACATAATGGGTTATGTTTTCTTACATCTGAAATGAATTATATTCTCATGGATCATCCAACATGTTGAGCTTGCCTTTCCCTCTCATGCTAGCCAAATTCTTTGGACCAAGTAGAGATACTACTTGTGCGTCCAAACATCCTTAAACCCAGTTTTGCCATGAGAGTCCACCATATCTACCTATGGATTGAGTAAGATCCTTCAAGTAAGTTTTCATTATTGCAAGCAATAAAAATTGCTCTCTAAATATATATGATTTATTAGTGTGGAGAAAATAAGCTTTATACGATCTTGTGATGTGGAAGAAATAAAAGCGACGGACTTTATAATAAAGGTCCATATCACAAGTGGCAATATAAAGTGACGTTCTTTCGCATTAAGATTTTGTGCATCCAACCATAAAATCACATGACAACCTCTGGTTCCCTTTGTGAAGGGCCTATCTTTTATTATTATCTTATACTTCATGCAAGAGTCACGGTGATCTTCACCTTTCCTTTTTACATTTTATCCTTTGGAAAGCATAATGTGTTGGAAAGATCCTGATATATATAGCTAATTGGATCTGAGTTTTCATGAACTATTATTGTTAACAATACCCTTGAGGTAAAAGGTTGGGAGGCAAAAACTATAAGCCCCTATCTTTCTGTGTGTCCGACTAAAACTTCATAACCATAAATATTGCGTGAGTGTTAGCAATTGTGAAAGACTAAATGATGGTTGAGTATGTGGACTTGCTGAAAAGCTCTTATATTGACTCTTTCTGATGTTATGATAAATTGCAATTGCTTCAATGACTGAGATTATAGTTTGTTAGTTTTCTATGAAGTTTATGATTCATACTTGAAACCGTGAATGAGTTGTTACTTTAGCATAAGAGATCGTATGATAATATATATATATATATATATATTGCTATTCTAATAATGATCATGATGCTCTCATGTCCGTATTTTATTTTATTGACACCTCTATCTCTAAACATGTGGTCATATTTTTTGATATCGACTTTCGTAGGACAAGCAAGGTCTAAGCTTGGGGGAGTTGATATGTCCATTTTGCATCATGCTTTTATATTGATATTTATTGCATTATGGTCTGTCATTACACAATATTTCACAATACTTATGTCTATTCTCTCTTATTTTACAAGGTTTACATGAAGAGGGAGAATGCCGGTAGCTGCAATTCTGGGCTGGAAGAGGAGAAAATATTAGAGACCTATTCTACACATCTCCAAAAGTCCTGACACTTCACGGGAGCACGTTTCAGAATATATAAAAAACATTGGGCGAAAGAAGTACCAGAGGGGGGCCACCCACCATCCACGAGGGTGGTGGTGCACCCTACCCCCTGGGCACGCCCCCTGCCTCGTCGGCCCCCTAGAAGCCCTCTGATGCCCCTCTTATACTATATGAGGTCTTTTGTCCTGGAAAAAATAATGAGCAAGCTCACGGGATGAAACTCCACCGCCATGAGGCGGAACTAATCTAGGGCTCCGACGGAGCTGTTCTGCCGGGGAAACTTCCCTCCGGGAGGGGGAAATCATCGCCATCATCATCACCATCTATCCTCGCATCAGGAGGGGGTCAATCTCCATCAACATCTTCACCAGCACCATCTCATCTCAAAACCTAGTTCATCTCTTGTATACGATCTTTGTCCCAAAGCCTCAGATTGGTACCTGTGGGTTGCTAGTAGTGTTCATTACTCCTTGTAGTTGATGCTAGTTGGTTTATTTGGTGGAAGATCATATGTTCAGATCCTTGATACATATTTATACCCCTCATATTATGAACATGAATATGATTTATGAGTAGTTACGTTTGTTCCTGAGGATATGGGAGAAGTCTCTGGTGATGACACCTTCTTGGGCTCCACAGTGACCTCCGTCCTGCCTTCCTGCTGGTCTTGGTCTTGTTAGACCGATATGGAAACTTTTGCTGGACACCTCGGGAGTCCGCGCCTGCGCTTGCCTCTTTAGCACCAAAGGGGAAACGAGGACACTGCGCACGCTGGCGCCCGCCTGACCCTGGTCGTCATGGCTTGTGTCACAGGAACCTGATGAGGTACCCCTTGCGTTGATCTCTACGCCCCTCGCGAGCCAACCTGGTGAGGCCGCCCCCGAGGTGGTCTTGCATCGTCCGCCTCGTGAGGCTTGGCCCCTCGCAAGGGTCTTGAGTGTTTGCTGGTGAAGATGGGCCGTACAGGGCCACTGGTGGAGCCACACCATGGGCCGCAGGCAGGCAAGTCCGGGGACCCCTGTTCCCAGGACACCGACAGCAGCCCCGGGGACCAAGGCACCCTCGGACTTGGCTTCGAGGTGAAGCCAAGGGGCTAGTGCGGAGCGCCGTGGGCCCCAACAGCCTACGCCCTGGTTTGGCGCGTGGCAGTTGATTGGATGTGGTCGTCTCCGCTTCCCGACGCTTCCTAGGCAATTGCCCGACTTGACGAGTCCTTGCTGCATGCAGAAAAAGATCATTACTACCTTAGACCGTGGAGGCCAGCGGTTGGCCTCCCCTTGGCTATGAATGGGAAGGGGGGAGGTGAGCCCCCGTCACCATCTCTTCCTTCGCTCCTCCTGCTCCTTCTTCTTCCTTGCTTCATCGTTTGCTGCATTGACCATGGTGCCGATACGGAGGTTCTCAGCCGCGGAGAAGGGAAAGACCCCCCTCGACGAGCCTGAGCCACTTCTGCCGATGAAGAGGTTGTCCCATCGTTGCAACATAGCCGTGAGGCCGGAGGTGTAGAGGCCCTGGTGTGAGCGGCCACCTCCTAGGTATCCGCTGCCCTTGTATGCCCGAGCCGAGGCCTCTGGAGGGAGAGGCGGCAAACGTCGCCGCCCACGTCATTGTCATGGTTGTCGTGCCGTGGTGACTCATGATGTCGCCCTAGAAGCCCATGCCGCAGACTCCTCACGAGAACTCGTGATGTGGGCGGCGATTCCTACACACACTTGGATTCGCTTCCCGCAGTTCTTCGCGGCCGAGATGCCGCTAAGGGGCCCCTTGAGCTTTGTAGGTAGCACACCAACTGCGACACCCCAGTGACTAGAGTGGAGGTCGAAGCCGTCTCCCCAGGGAACATCTTCATGACCCGTGGCTGGGGCGAGGTTGCTCGAGTCTGCTGTGCGGAAGGTGCCCTCGCAATCCATTTTGAGTACGATGATGCCTCCATGATGTTCGTCAAAGTCTTCGACAACGAAAGCCGCCGCTTGGAGTGCTGTCCTGAAGGGGGTCGTCAGGACGGCGCATCGGCCAACACCGACCCTGCCGCCGGCCTCACTTGTAGCTCCTCCAGCGGCAGCGGTGACTCCTGGTGGTCCAACGATTCTCCTGAGCCCGACGAGACTCCAGAGACAAGCGATGATATCTACGTGCCCCTAAGCTCTCGTCGCGCCCGGAGCAAGGCTGCAGCGTCCGGCCGCCACCGTCGCTGATCTGGATGGGGTTGGCGTTGGCCTCCCATGGCCCACTGTTGATGATGGCGTCGGCGGCGTTTGGCGCATGTAGATAGGGCCCCTAGAAACTCCCTTCTTTTGTTCCCTGTGAGGAATCAAGACGGACCCCGTGGGGGCGTGTAAAGGGTTTGTAATGTCTTTTGTCGATATTAACCTTATTATGAAAATTTGCGAACGCATGTCCTACTTCGGCTCGGTCTCCCCTTTCCAACCCCGCGACAGCTTGGTGCTCTACACCGACAGGTCCCGGTCCCCAGAAAAGGCTGCAGCCGTCGCTGGTATGCCAGGTCACGATGTCGTGGTCAAGGCCAGGAGGTGAGTGGCCCGAGGTCCAGTAAGAGCTCCTGAGGCGCGATGCTCAAGATATCCCCTTTAGCGCGCAAGTAGCTACCTAAAGGTGGGAAAGGGAGGCGACGCTGTGAGAGGTGGGAATCTTATGCCATAGCGCTTGGCCGACCCGGGTGCAAAACTTATCTTGGTAGTCCGGAGTTGTTTCTTTGGGCTGCGCCAGAATCGTGCGCCGACGGCCATAGTGTAGCCAGGTTAGGCATGTACAAGCCTTCCCCTGTTCTCCACACTCTTCTATGTGCTCTATGTCCTTAGGTCCTGGCCCTCGAGCGAGCTCAGCCACTACTGGTATGCTAGGTCACGATGTCGTGGTCAAGGCCAGGGGGTGAGGGCTGGAGAGCTAGTAAGAGCTCCTAAGTCATGATGCTCAAGAGCCCCCCTTTTAACGCGCAAGTGAATTTCATGGGAGAAGAGGGAGCCCGCAGTACCGCCCGCAGTTGTCCTGAGGAGGTTCCTACAGGTTAGCGTGAGGAAGGACACAAATTGCCACTATGATTGCCGGTCTGCCACTGGTCGCTCCGCAAGAATGTGAAGGCACTGAGGGTCTGGTAAGGTGACGTGCGTGGGTGTGCCGCGAACCAGAGCTTGACCGCTCAGATTTGTCAGCGTTACAGGGACGGACCCGAGCACAAGCGTCATGCCTGCATGACTGGCTCCCGTGGTGTGTGTTAATCAAGAAGGTAATGACCATAAATAACTCATGCATGGAAAGCAAACTAGCTTAGGTAAATGCAAGAACAATACATGCCACTGGGTCGGACCCGAGCAGCCTGGGGATGATGCAGCCCGAGGGGCGCCCCCAGCAGGGTAAGCTAAAGATGCAAGAGGATACATGATGTAGGGACAGGCCCATGCGACCTGGTTGTAATGCAGCTTGAGGGGCCCTCCCAACTGAATGAACTTGAAAAATGTCACCTGGTTTTGTTGTCGAAGGAGCATTGGGATAGCTGAAGGTGCGCGCTGAAGAAGCCACGCCTCACGAGTCATCGATACCCTGAGCCTCGGGAGGCTCTAGGGCCTCAGGTGGCCTCCTAAGGACAGTCTCCATCTTCGTCAGGTCCGCGTGATGCATGGCCTCCTGGGCTTCCATGATGCTCCACAGATTGCGCTGGAACACGGCTGCCATGCTCGAAAGGCCAAACAGCATGCGAACGTAGCTGTGAGGTGGACCCTCCCACTGGCCAGCACGCGAAGGCTAGAAGCGCTCCTGATATGCAGCCATGTTGAGGCCTGGGATGTCGATGCAGACGCGTAGCTTGCTACCCTCGCCTAGGTGTGGAGCTACACCTCGTGGGAGGCGGTCGCCACGTATAGCCCTTGCTTCTTGAAGCTCCTGAGTGGCCTTGATGATGAACTCCTGAGCGTCGAGCGCTCCTCGTCTGGTGCCCTCTTGAGGGAAAAGTGTCGCGAAGCACGCCTCCATTTGGTGCTCGAGCGCCTCCCTCGTGATGTTGGCCAAGTCTGAGGCCCTCCAAAAGAGAGCCCCCGAGTCCTGCCCAAGGAGGGCGCTGGACACGCCTTCCTATGCGAGGGAGGGAGGCACCCCAGGTGCAGGCAACGATCCTGAGGTGGCACCGCTAGAGGCGCTACTCCCCTGAGGCCCAGTGTGGAGTAGCTGCTTCTTCTTGTGGTTGGCCTCAAGAGGGTACTGCGCACCCGCGCTGTCAAGGTCTTCGATTGCTACGGCTTGGAAGGTGCGCTCGAGGGAGCACTCCGCATCTCTTTCTTTGCATGGGACTGTGATGATTCCACCGCCTTCCCGGCATCTTGAGGACGTTTTAGCCATGGTGGGTGACTGCCATGAATTTGGCTAATGCTGGGTACCCGAGGATGGCATTGTACGACAGACGGATGTGGGCGATGTCGAAGTCGACGAGCTTGGTGTGGTAGTTGTCGCACTGACCGAAGGTGACAGGGAGACGATCTTTCCCTATCGGGGTGGTGGAGCCGCCGGTCACTCCTGAGAAAGGCTTGGTGGGCTGAAGCTAATCGTATGGCACTTGAAGGCTGTCGAATGTCTCGACGGATAGGACGCTGAGCCCTGCGCCACCGTCGATGAGGGTCTTGGTGTCTTGGACATTCATGATGACGGGTGAACAGAGCATCGGGAGGATGCCGGCGGTCTCCGCGCATTTGAGCTGGTCCACCGAGCTGAAGGTGATGGCATACTTGGACCATTTGAGTGGGCGCGTGGCCTCGAACTTGGGGAGGGCTGCATTCACCTCGGGATAGAACTGTTTGAAGATGCGCTGGGAAGCCGGGGCCTCAGCACCACCCAAGATGAAAGCGATGGCGCGTGACTCCTGGAAGCCCCCAGGCCCCTCGTCCTGATGGTGGTCGTCATTCCTCCTTGGTGGTGGCGGAGTGGAGTGAGACCAGGATTGCCCTGAGGATGGTCCTCACGAGGCTGGTCCCTCCAGTCGCCCTCATGAGGCTGATCCTACCAGCGGTCCTCCCGAGGCTAGTAGCGCCACTCCTGGAGGGAGCTGCGGTCGTCCCAACGTCCTCCGCCTTGTCCTCCTCCTCGGCCGTAGCCCCAGTCGTTGCGCTCGGGGCATCGACCGAAGCGTCCATCTCGAATGTCCTTGAGCTCTTGACAGTCGTTGGTGTTGTGGCTGCGCACATTGTGGAAGGCGCAGAATGTACGGCCGCCCTTGGACGACTTGGGGAGGTCCCGACCGTGCTTTGTGTCTGGCTCTACCGCGAGTACGACCACTCCCTTGAGCTTCACGTCCTTGACCTTGGCCTTCTTCTCCTCTGGGTCTGCAGCAGGGAGCTCAAGGAGGGAGAGACGCCCGTCCTAAGCTCTCGCACACTTGGTTGATATGTTGAACAGCTCCAGGTTCATGCATAGCTCCTCGTGGACGGCGAGCTCCTCTCTCATCTTGATGTCGCGGACACCATCGGAAAATGCTGAGATGATGGCCTCGTCCGTCACCTTGGGGATCTTGAGATGCACGCTATTGAAGTGCTGGATGTACTTCTGCAGGGTCTCTCCCGACTGTTGCTTGATGCGGCGCAGGTCACCCACGGCCAGAGGTCGGCCACGAGTGCCCTGGAAGTTGGCGACAAAGTGGTCGCGCATCTCACCCTAGGAGGAGATCGAGCCTGGAGGCAGGTTCAGGAGCCACGAGCGAGAGCCATCCTTGAGAGCCATGGGAAACCAGTTCGCAATGACTTTTTCGTCGCCATTGGCTGCCTCGATGCTTAGCTCATAGAGCTGCAGGAACTCTGCGGGGTCAGGGGTGCCGTCGTAGCGAGGAGGCATATCCGGCTTGAACTTGCCTGGCCAGACGACGCTACGCAGCTTGGGAGCGAAGGAGCAGCAGCCTGCGGTGGCCACCGGGGCCCTTAGTAGGGGTGGAACCTGCCCTTTTTATGTAACGCCCGAGACTGATGTGCCAGGTGTCTTCCAGTTATTCGCTGTTGTTGCCTTGTCATTTTCTTGCATGTCATGCATTTCATATCATGTCATCATGTGTATCACATTTGCATACATGTTCGTCTCATGCATCCTAGCATTTTCCCCGTTGTCCGTTTTGCAATCCGGCGCTCCTATGTCCTCCGGCGTCCCCTTTTTCCTCTTTTCGTGTGTGGGTGTTAAACATTCTCGGATTGGACCGAGACTTGCCAAGCGGCCTTGGTATTCCACTGGTAGACCGCCTGTCAAGTTTCGCGCCATTTGGACTTCGCTTGATACTCCAACGGTTAACCGAGGAACCGTAAAGGCCTCGTGTCTGTTGCAGCCCAACACCCCTCCAAAGTGGCCCAAAACCCATCCAACCCCCCGCCCCATCTTCTCAGTTGTTCGATCACGATCGTGTGGCCGAAAACCACGCCTCATTTGGACTCTCCTAGTTCCCTCTACCTATAAATATGTGTCTCCCTCCGATTTTCTCGCACAGATCAAACCCTAGCACCGCTCCCCTCGCGCCGCCGGACGTTTCTTCCTCCGCGCCGGACATGTCCAACCACCACCTCACTCCATCCATTCATTAGCCGCCACGCCGCCCCACCGCTGCTCTCCTCCAACCACAGCTTGCCACCTGTCCTCGCAGGCTGCGCCGCCGCGCGGCCCGCCCAGGCCCATTCGGGACCCCCGCGCCCCGTTCCTCCACCGCCCGGGCACGAGCACCTCAGCCGCCGCCCGAACGCTCACCTCGCTCCACCGCCACCCCGCTGCCGTCCGCGCCGGCCGTCTCCGGCGACCGCGCCTCACCGGAGCACGCTGCACCGCCGCCTTCCTCCACCACCTACCTCACCGTATCTCGCCGCCCGAGCACGGAGCTCCTCGCCGCCCGCTCCGTAAGAGCCTCGTCGACCCCGCCGTCACCGGATCCGGCAGTTGGCCGGCCGGATCCGCCCGTTCCCGCCGTCGGCCGGCCGAACCCGCTGGCATGCCGTCGCTTACCTGCCGTCGCCGGTGCCGCCATGGCCTCGCTCGGCTCCTGTCGAGGAGACAACGAGCGCCCGCTCGTGGGCCGCGTCCCACTCGTGCTCGTGGGCCCCGTCTTGGGCCACCACAGCCGCCGTCCCAGTAGCGCCTCTCCCTCAGGCCCACCTCGCCTCTTCTCCTCTTGGGCCGAGCCCACTGGGTCAGCTGCCCATAAATCCCGCTCCGAGCACACTTTACTATTCTACGCTCAGTTCCAGACTTGGTGTTTTTCCACTAAGTCCCTGAATCCTGATATTTTCATGCCTACTTCATCATGTCATAACTTCGTGCTCGTTGCTCCGTTTTGCATGCACGATATATCAAATTGCTCATCAGGATGTCCTCTTCATTTGATTCCATTAAACCAAGCTTGTTTGAGTCCATCTTGATGCTTAAAATGTTGTTGCAAGAGTGCTATAAAATGTTAGTTTCTATATCTTAACAGATTATGGACATTTGTCATTTTTGACATGATTAATGTGTGCCACATATGAGCATGAGCTCTATATGTGTTTTGGGATATGCAATGTCATCTTTACAGGGGTGTATGCCATGTATTTTTGTGATCAATGTGGTTTTATGCCATGTATTCATGTTGCTACAGAGTGATCCATGCCTCTTTTGAGCATGTTCAGTAAGGATGATTTTGAGGTATGGTTATGCTCTATCCATCCATGTCTTTGTTTGCAATTATGGAGTACCCTAGCATGACTCAATCTTGCTCTACTTTTGCTATAAAATGTTCCTGTCAGATTGTTTACATGTTAATCAATTTTGCCGAGCTTGTTGTAGTTGATCCTTGCATGCTATGAGATTGTTCTTGCCATGTATAGCTTCTTGATCATGTCTTTTTCCTGGGTGTATGCTTAGCTTGTCATTCAATGCCTTGTGTTGAGTGCATCGAGCTCGCAAACATGCCTTCGTAATTCTGTTCATGCCATGTCCAGTTTTCTGCTAAGTCTGAATCTGTTAACGATACTTGCTATGTTTACAAGGGTGACATCATATTTTCTGATCCTTTTTGGCTTATGGTCAGTAAAGGACTTTTGTTATATGCTTTGAGTAGTTTCATTCCATGCTTGATTTGCCATGATATGTTCCGTTAGCATGTTGTTATCTTTCTCTAAACATTGCTTCCTGATGTTAAATCCTGACATGTTATTTTCACCAAGTCTGTGAACCTCATATCTTTTGCACTTTTGAAATGCTTGTTTGAACCTGCTATTGAGTGATTTAGTCGTATCTTAGTGTTCATCTTTTGTCAAGCATCTTGAGTGGATCACTGCCATGTGCTTTGTTGCTATGTTGGAGTGCAGTAGCTTAGTTTCTTGTTGCATTCTAGATGGCATCATGCTGTTAATCGCAAAATTGTGCCACTATTGTTTTGCTTGCCATTTGCAAACCGTGCATCCGATTCCGGTGATCTTTATATTGATTTCGACCGAAATCAACTCATCTTTCCGGCGGCACGCTTGGTTTGCGAAGTTGAGGCCTGGTTCAATCTTTTACTTCCGGAGCACGCATATGCATTGCATATCACATCCCGCATATCATGCCATGTTTTGCATCATGTTGCTTGCGTATTGCACCGTGTTTGATTGTGGTTTCCTTTGCTTGTGTGCTTGCCTTGGGTAGAGCCGAGAGACGAGTTCGTGATCGAGGAACCCGTTGAGTACGCTTATGAAGATCAAGCTTTTCGTCTTCTCGGAGAACTTTGTAGGCGAGACGACCATACCCTCGAAATCAGTTCTATCTTTGCTTGCTAGTTTCTCTCTCTATTGCTATGCCTATGCCGCGATACCTACCACTTGCTATATCATGCCTCCCATCTTGCCATGTCCAACCTCTAACTCACCTTGTCCTAGCAAACCGTTGTTTGGCCATGTTACCGCTTTGCTCAGCCCCTCTATAGCGTTGCTAGTTGCAGGTGAAGATTGGAGTTTGTTCCATGTTGGAACATGGATATTTCTTGGGATATCAAAATATCTCTTGTTTTAATTAATGCATCTATATACTTGGTAAAGGGTGGAAGGCTCGGCCTTATGCCTGGTGTTTTGTTCCAATCTTGCCGCCCTAGTTTCCGTCATACCGGTGTTATGTTCCTTGATTTTGCGTTCCTTACGCGGTTGGCTTATAATGGGAACCCCTTGATAGTTCGCCTTGAATAAAATTCCTCCAGCAAGGCCGAACCTTGGTTTTACATTTGCACTAACAACCTAGCCTTTTTCCCTTGGGTTTTCGGAGCCCGAGGGTCATCTTTATTTTAACCCCCCCCCGGGCCAGTGCTCCTCTGAGTGTTGGTCCAAACTAGAGTCCTTTGCAGCACCCCCTCGGGGAAACTCGAGGTTTGGTTTTAGCTGTATGGAGCGCTCATCCAGTGTGCCCTGAGAACGAGATATGTGCAGCTCCTATCGGGATTTGTCGGCACATCCGGGTGGCTTTGCTGGTCTTGTTTTACCATTGTCGAAATGTCTTGTAACCGGGATTCCGAGTCTGATCGGGCCATCCTAGGAGAAGGAATATCCTTTGTTGACCATGGGAGCTTGTGATGGGCTAAGTTGGGACACCCCTACAGGGTTTTGAACTTTCGAAAGCCGTGCCCGCGGTTATGGGCAGATGGGAAATTGTTACTGTCCGGTTGTAGAAAACTTGACACTTAACTTAATTAAAATGCATCAACCGCGTGTGTAGCCGTGATGGTCTCTTCTTGGCGGGGTCCGGGAAGTGAACACGGTGTTGGAGTTATGCTTGAACGTAAGTAGTTTCAGGATCAGTTCTTGATCATAGATTCTCGAACGTGCTTTGCCTTCTCTTCTCGCTCTCATTTGCGTATGTTAGCCACCATTTATGCTAGTACTTGTTGCAGCTCCACCACATACCTTTTACCTACCCATAAGCTAAAATAGTCTTGATCGCGAGGGTGTGAGATTGCTGAGTCCCCATGACTCACGGATTACTTTCAAAACCAGATGTAGGTGCCGATGATGCCATTCCAAGAGATGCGACTGAACTCAAGTGGGAGTTCGATGAGGACTCAGGACGATACTACGTTTCTTTTCCAGATGATCAGTAGTGGAGCCCAGTTGGGGCGATCAGGGATCTTATGCATTTGTGGTTGTCTTTATTTTGCTTCCATAGACGGACCTTGATTGTATCTGGATGATTGTAATGATATATTCATGTATTGTGTGAAGTGGCGATTGTAAGCCAACTCTGTACCTCTTTCTTATTCAGTACATGGGATGTGTAAAGATTACCCCTCTTGCGACATTGCCTACAATGCGGTTATGCCTCTAAGTCGTGCTCCGACACGTGGGAGATATAGCCGCATTTTGGGTGTTACAAGTTCGTAATCAGATCCTTCCACGACTTAGGAGCCCCCTGCTTGATCGAATCGCTGGCGTTGTTGTGTCTAGAAAAATGTTTTGAGTCTTTTAGGATTATATATATGAGAGAATAGGATTTTTTTACTCCTCAGTCCCTTCATCGCTCTGGTAAGGCATCCTGGCGTAGAGTTTTGACTCTTCTCTTCTCAAATTTCACTAAAAAAAATTCAGGATCATGCGGGTATCTTGGAATCGTTTCGATGGTTTTGTGACAAGAACATTGTTCTTGGTGCCTCCCGACATTTAGGTGTTGTGGCAGTGTCCCGGGGAATTGAGCTCCGAGGTGTTGTCGTCACAATTTTATCGTTGCAGTTCTGGAATACCTAAGTTTCGCCGACATCGAAAATCTCTGTTATGCAGTTGTTGGTGAGATAACCTCGACACCACCCAGTACTGGGCGGGAGTTCGGGAGTATTGCCATAACATGTATAACGGATGCTTTTCAAAGGTTGAGGTAAATGATTTCCGAAGGTTTCTTGGTTATGTGTTGAAGGATGGATACAGCTGGATGTAGGATTTGCTAGATTTGGGTGAGATATTATGCTTCCATGTATCCCCAACACCTGATTGCATAACCGGAAAGTTTCGGGAGTTTATAAGTGGGAATTCAAGTAGCTCCTAGGATATCTTTTCGACAAATGTATGATATGAGATTGGGGTTTGACGTCTAGTGGTCCGCCTATCCACGGTTGGTTTTACAGTGGTCTCATTGTGTCTTAAAGAGTCCTTGACTATGCTGACCCAGGGACGCTTCGTATGTCATGTGCACTGCCTTGTACATGATGGTGCTATACGATCGATCCTGTGTGGGTCCCAACGGTGATTTTATTTTGAGTGGGACCTAACCCACAGGTCTTTTTCCAGGATCTTACCTGACTCTTCTAATTTATCCGGAGTGATTCCCAAATACTTTTCAAAGTTTGACGTAAGAATGAATTATCATCAGTCATATGTGTTTCTCCAAGATCTTTCAAATTCTTTTCATCGTTGGCTCAACCTCTTCGCTTTTGATTCTTCCGGAGTGTCTAAATAATTCATGGTGGTGTTTCTCGTCGTCATTCCCAAATTTTGAAGACCGAAGAAGAGTGTTTCCTCCATATCTTATCCGTTCTCTCAGAGATGCGTGATTCTAGCTTGTTGCCATCCTCTCATAATTGTTTTCAATTGTGATAATTCTTTTCATCCTTCCGGAGAAATTCGGGAGTCTTTGCAGTTTGATTCTCCGGAGCCCATCATTCTCAGCTTTCAACTATCATTCTCCAAATCTTACGGGTGCATCATTCAAGTATTCTCTAATCAGCTCGTGATCTTTTCGTTCTCATGTATCTAAGTTCCCTTAAGTATCATCATTCATTTTCCAATTCTTCCCGGTGAATTGTGCCCTTGCTACTTCGATTTTAAATTCTTACGGTGGTTCTTCCAAGATTCTTCTTCCTTCTTGTATCATATCAATGCATTTGTCCTTTTCAAATTCTACCGGTGGTTCGTTGAAGACCTTCCCAAGTTGGCGCGATATCTATCGTAATCCATTCTACGAGAATAAGTAGTATGGCAAATCCGTTGATTGTCATCAATTTAAATTGATGAAGGATAAGCATAATGTAATTCTTATTCTTGTTTCATTGAGTAAACTGAATTCCTTATTCCGAAGGCTCATCAAATTCTCTATTTCACTTGATTCATCTTTCTTTTTCCGGAGTTTCCAGCTCTCTCAATTATATCACCATGGAGATTCATCCAAATCATTAAAAGGATTCACCTTGTGTTTTCAACTTCTCTTTCCTAAAGTTTGGTCACCCTTTTGTTATCGAGTTCTTCATGGAGGCTCTACATGTTGGTTCATCAAGGATTTAATTCCTTCTCAAAGCATTCATCAAGATTCTTTTTAGAGGAGCTCAAGTTTTCTTCACTTTGTAATCCGGAGTGCATTTGTTCTCTCTTATCTTTGGAGATGGTGTTATGTCATTCGTGATGATTTCCCTCCGTGGTTCATGATTCACAAGTTATCAAGAATGAGGTATTTTAAATCCATCAATTTTCTTCATTCGAGTTATCTTGGGTTATATTTCACCTAAAGCCTTCCCTAAGTATTGTTGCTATCTATGGTGCTTATAAATGATCCAAGTTCTTCATTTATCCTCCCAGTGGAATAAATTTCTCATTCCTTGTTGATATCACTCCAATCTATTGTTTTGTTAGTGGCAGAATTTCACCTTAAGAATTTGAGATGTTTCCATAAGTCCACAATAAGCTTACACTTTTCGTTGGTGGTTTTCCAACAACTTCGTTTGACCTTTCTCCTAAAGATGCTTTCAAGCTCATTTGAGGTAGAAGATATTGTTTTCTCCTCCGTTCATTCCATTCCATCCTCTCATTTCTTCTGGAGGCTTGTGATGTTGCTCTCTCCACCCATCATCCCATTTTTGTCAAAAGATCATGTTCCTTTCCTTGCTTATCCATTTAACCGGAGTGTATTGCCCTCTTATCAAGTTCTTCCCATTTTGCCTAGTTTTACCTCCCTTCTCAACCGGACTGTTGTGTCTTCTCTTCTAGTTCTTTTAATCTTATCTAGTTGCTTATCACTTTTTAACCGGAGTGCTGCCCGAATTTGTTATTCCTTGTTCCTCTTTCCTAACGGAGTGTTTTCAACTTCGCGAATCTCCATTATATTCTTTTCTCGAATTGGTTTAACCTCGCAAGGTTCCTTGGTTTCACTTGTTTGTCGAAGAAGCAACTTAGTTTTACCTCTCATCTTCCTCTTCTGTATACCCTCTGGTGCCATTCTAGATCTCGGGACGAGATCCTCTCATAGTGGTGGAGTGTTGTAACGCCCGAGACCGATGTGCCAGGTGTCTTCCAGTTATTCTCTGTTGTTGCCTTGTCATTTGCTTTCGTGTCATGCATTTCATATCATGTCATCATGTGCATCGCATTTGCATACATGTTTGTCTCATGCATCCGAGCATTTTCCCCGTTGTCCGTTTTGCAATCCGGCGCTCCTATGTCCTCCGGCATCCCCTTTTTCCTATTTTCGTGTGCGGGTGTTAAACGTCATTGGATTGGACCAAGACTTTCCAAGAGGCTTTGGTATACCACTGGTAGACAGCCTGTCAAGTTTCGTGCCATTTGGACTTCGTTTGATACTCCAACGGTTAACCGAGGAACCGTAAAGGCCTCGTGTGTGTTGCAGCCCAACACCCCTCCAAAGTGGCCCAAAACCCATCCAAACCCCCTACATCTTCTTGGTCGTTCGATCATGATCGTGTGGCCGAAAACCGCACCTCATTTGGACTCTCCTAACTCCCTCTACCTATAAATATGTGTCTCCCTCCGATTTTCTCGCGCACATCAAACCCTAGCACCGCTCCCCTCGCGTCGCCGGACGTTTCTTCCTCCGCGCCGGACATGTCCAGCCGCCACCTCACTCCATCCAATCAGAAGCCGCCACGTCGCCCCGCTGTCTCTCTCTTCCAACCACAGCTTGCCACCTGTCCTCGCCGGCTCCGCCGCCGCGCGGCCCGCCCAGGCCCATCCGGGACCCCCACAACCCGTTCCTCCACCACCCGGGCCCGAGCACGTCAGCCGCCGCCCGAGCGCTCGCCTCACTCCACCGCCGCCTCGCTTCCGTCCTCGGCGGCCGTCTCCGGCGACCGCACCTTGCCGGAGCACGCTGCACCGCCGCGTTGCTCCACCACCTACCTCGCCGGATCTCGTCGCCCGAGCACGGAGCTCCTTGCCGCCCGCGCCGTAAGAGCCTCGTCGACCCCACCATCACCGGATCCGGCAGTTAGCCAGCCGGATCCGCCCATTCCCGCCGTCGGCCGGCCGAACCCGCTGGCGTGCCGCCACTTACCTGTCGTCGCCAGTGCCGCCATGGCCTCTCACGGCTCCTGTCGAGGAGACGACGAGTGCCCGCTCATGGGCCGCCTCCCCCTCGCACCCGTGGGCCCCGTCTTGGGACACCTCAGCCGCCGGCACAGCAGCGCCTCTCCCTCAGGCCCACCTCGCCTCTTCTCATCTTGGGCCGAGCCCACTGGGTGAGCTGCCCATAAATCCCGCTCCGAGCACACTTTACTATTCTACGCTCAGTTCCAGACTTGGTGTTTTTCCACTAAGTCCCTGAATCCTCATATTTTTATGCCTACTTCATCATGCCATAACTTCATGCTTGTTGGTCCATTTTGCATGCATGATATATCAAATTGCTCATCAGGATGTCCTCTTCATTTCATTCCATTGCACCATGCTTGTTTGAGTCCATCTTGATGCTTTAAATGCTGTTGCAAAAGTGCTATAAAATGCTAGTTTCTGTATCTTAATAGATTATGGACATTTGTCATTTTTGCCATGTTTATTGTGTGCCTCATATGAGCATGAGCTCTACATGTGTTTTGGGCTATGCCATGCAATCTTTACAGGGTGTATGCCATGTATTTTTGTGATCAATATGGTGACTAGCACAAGCATGCAAAGTAGCTCTCGTGATGTTGCTGATTTCAGGGACTTAGAATTCTTCCAAGTCATTTCCCTAATGTTATTTTTATGCCATGTATTCATGTTGCTACAGAGTGATCCATGCCTCTTTTTAGCATGTTCAGTAAGGATGATTTTGAGATATGGTTATGATCTATCCATCCATGTCTTTGTTTGCAATTATGGAGTACCCTAGCATGACTCAATCTTGCTCTACTTTTGCTATAAAGTGTTCCTGGCAGATTGTTTACGTGTTAATCAATTTTGTCGAGCTTGTTGTAGTTGATCCTTGCATGATATGAGATTGTTCTTGCCATGTATAGCTTCTTGATCATGGCTTCTTGCTAGGTGTATGCCTATCTTGTCATGTAATGCCTTGTGTTGAGTGCATCGAGCTCGCAAACATGCCTTCGTAATTCTGTTCATGCCATGTCCAGTTTTCTGCTAAGTCTGAATCTGTTAACGAAACTTGCTCTGTTTACATGGGTGTCATCATATTTTTTGATCCTTTTTGGCTTATGGTCAGTAAAGGACTTTTGTTATATGCTTTGAGTAGTTTCATGCCATGCCTTGCTTGGCCATGATATGTTCCTGTAGCATGTTGTTATCTTGCTCAAAACATTGCTTCCTGATGTTAAATCCTGACATGTTATTTTCACCAAGTCTGTGAACCTCATATCTTTTGCACTTTTGAAATGCTTGTTTGAACCTGCCATTGAGTGATTTACCCGTATCTCAGTGTTCATCTTTTGTCAAGCATCTTGAGTGGATCACTGCCATGTGCTTTGTTACTATGTTGGAGTGCAGTAGCTTAGTTTCTTGTTGCATTCTAGATGGCATCGTGTTGTTAATCGCAAAATTGTGCCACTATTGTTTTGCTTGCCATTTGCAAACCGTGCATCCGATTCCGGTGATCTTTATATCAATTTCGACCAAA
Organism: Triticum aestivum; assembly: GCF_018294505.1. NCBI lineage: Eukaryota > Viridiplantae > Streptophyta > Magnoliopsida > Poales > Poaceae > Triticum > Triticum aestivum. The sequence goes on from NC_057797.1 coordinate 301,229,458, forward strand.
ATCAACTCATCTTTCCGGCGGCATGCTTGGTTTGCCAAGTTGAGGCCTGGTTCAATCTTTTCCTTCCGGAGCACGCATATGTATTGCATATCACATTCCGCATATCAAGCCATGTTTTGCATCATGTTGCTTGCGCATTGCACCATGTTTGATTGTGGTTTACTTTGCTTGTGTGCTTGCCTTGGGTAGGGTCGAGAGACGAGTTCATGATCGAGGAACCCGTTGAGTACGCTTACGAGGATCAAGCTTTTCATCTTCTCGGAGAACTTTGCAGGAAAGATGACCATACCCTCAAAATCACTTATATCTTTCCTTGCTAGTTGATCGCTCTATTGTTATGATTATGTTGCGATACCTAACACCTGCTATATCATGCCTCCCATATTGCCATGTCCAACCTCTAACCCACCTTGTCCTAGCAAACCGTTGTTTGGCTATGTTACCGCTTTGCTCAGCCCCTCTTATAGCGTTGCTAGTTGCAGGTGAAGATTGGAGTTTGTTCCATGTTGGAACATGGATATTTCTTGGGATATCAAAATATCTCTTGTTTTAATTGATGCATCTATATACTTGGTAAAGGGTGGAAGGCTCGGCCTTATGACTTGTGTTTTGTTCCACTCTTTCCGCCCAAGTTTCTGTCATACTGGTGTTATGTTCCTTGATTTTGCTTTCCTTACGCGGTTGGGTTATAATGGGAACCCCTTGATAGTTGGCTTGCATAAAACTCCTCCAGCAAGGCCCAACCTTAGTTTTACATTTGCACTAACAACCTAGCCTTTTTCCCTTGGGTTTCCGGAGCCCCAGGGTCATCTTCATTTTAACCCCCCCCTGGGCCAGTGCTCCTGGGAGTGTTGGTCCAAACTAGAGTCCTTTGCAGCACCCCCTCGGGGAAACTCGAGGTTTGGTTTTAGTTGTACGAAGCACTCATCTGGTGTGCCCTGAGAACGAGATATATGCAGCTCCTATCGGGATTTGTCGGCACATCCGGGAGGCTTTGCTGGTCTTGTTTTACCATTGTCGAAATGTCTTGTAACCGGGATTCCAAGTCTGATCGGGCCGTCCCGCGAGAAGGAATATCCTTCGTTGACCGTGAGAGCTTGTGATGGGCTAAGTTGGGACACCCCTGCAGGGTTTTGAACTTTCAAAAGCCGTGCCAGCGGTTATGGGCAGATGGGAATTTGTTAATGTCCGGTTGTAGAAAACTTGACACTTAACTTAATTAAAATGCATCAATCGCTTGTGTAGCCGTGATGGTCTCTTCTCGGCGGGGTCCGGGAAGTGAACACGGTGTTGGAGTTATGCTTGAACGTAAGTAGTTTCAGGATCACTTCTTGATCATAGATTCTCGAACATGCTTTGCCTTCTCTTCTCACTCTCATTTGCGTATGTGAGCCACCATTTATGCTAGTACTTGTTGCAGCTCCACCACATACCTTTTACCTACCCATAAGCTAAAATAGTCTTGATCGCGAGGGTGTGAGATTGCTGAGTCCCGATGACTCACAGATTACTTTCAAAACCAGATGCAGGTGCCGATGATGCCATTCCAGGATATGCGACTGAACTCAAGTGGGAGTTCGATGAGGACTCAGGATGATACTACGTTTCTTTTCCAGACGATCAGTAGTAGAGCCCAGTTGGGGCGATCGGGGATCTTATGCATTTGGCGTTGTCTTTATTTTGGTTCTGTAGTCGGACCTTGATGTATCTGGATGATTGTAATGCTATATTCATGTATTGTGTAAAGTGGCGATTGTGAGCCAACTCTGTGCCTCTTTCTTATTCAGTACATGGGATGTGTAAATATTACCCCTCTTGCGACACTGCCTACAATGCGGTTATGCCTCTAAGTCGTGCTCTGACACGTGGGAGATATAGCCGCATCGTGGGTGTTACATGTTGTCCATGCACCGCCGCCACAGGCTACACGCGGTCTTATCGTGGCACCGGGAGTGCTGGAGCATTTTCCTGTGGTCGGGGAACCTCTTGGTAGCTTCCTTCTTCGTGCGCGGGCACACGGCTTGGTGGATTACACTGCAGGACCGCGCGTCTTGGGTCGAGGACACCGTCTTGACGCGGAGGAGGTGGTGGCGCTCCGTGTGCTACGCATCTCGGCATGAGGGTGGCGTCTTGATGCGGAGGTGGCAGAGGCGCTCCGTGAGCTACATCACCCACGGCTGGAGGTGGGCGAGGCAGCGAGAGGGATGGTGCAGGAGAGCCTCCAGCAGCGCTGACAAGCTCGGCGATGCGGTCCAACTAGTCCTCGTAGAGGTCGGTGACCAGGCGGTAACGCGGGAGCTCATCTGCCATGAGCAGCGCAGCCTACGCGTCCGTGGGTGCGCCGCGGGCGTGAGAGGATGAGCCGGTCGGAGTCAGTGATGGTGTGGCGGTGTGGTCGTCCCGCCACACGGATGGGTGCAGTGAGGATGCTTGTTGCTCGTTTGCTTCCAGGCTGGTAGCGGCGTTAGCAACAGGAGACGAAGAACAAAGGGGAGGCCCGCCGACAGGGGCTGTCTGAGTGACACGGGCGGCAAGGGCAGCCTGGCGCTCGGGCGGGCTCGATGTGCATCCGACATGAATGCGGTGGAGCGATGGGACGCGGATCAGCGGAAGGAAAGCTTTAGCGCACCCCTACCTGGCGTGCCAAATGTCGGATTCCGGGTTCCGGCAAAACCCTTGTGGTTTGAACACTGGGGTGCGCACGAAGATCTCTCCTCCCTCTAACTCACGCCCTCACCGCAATCTCAAGGCTTAGCGCGTCGGACTCGCAGAACAAAGGGACACAAGATTTATACTGGTTCGGGCCACAGATGTGGTGTAATACCCTACTCCAGTGTTTTGTGGTGGATTGCCTCTTGGACTGAGTATGAACAGTTAAAAGGGAAGAACAGCCTCCTGAGGAGAGGTGTTCTTGTGCTTGGTGAGTTTATGCGGTAGTCTTGGTGGAGTGGATCGGGACCAAGTTCAGATCCTTTCGTATCTTGATGAGCCGATCCTTCCAGACCCGATTCCCGGCTACGATGGTGGCTAGCCCTATTTATAGAGGCCCGGGTCCTCTCCCCAAATAATAGGCGGGAAGCGATCCCACAACGGCCAGTTTGAAGGGGGACAACAAGTACAAGCTATCCTGACAAAAGATGGTCTTCGCCTGCCACTGTGACCTCTGTCCTGCTGTCCTGCTGGCCTTAGTCTTGTTACACCGATATGGAAACCTTTGCTTGACGCCTCGGGACTCCACGCCTGCGCTTGCCTCTTTAGCACCAAAGGGGAAACGAGGACACTGCACGCGCTAGCGCCCGCCTGGCCTTGGTCGTCACGGCTTGCGTCATAGGAACCTCGCGAGGTGCCCCTTGCCTTGATCTCTCCGCCCCTCATGAGCCAGCCTGGTGAGGCCGCCCCGAGGAGGTCTTGCATCGTCCACCTCGCGAGGCTTGGCCCCTCGCGAGGGTCTTGAGTGTTTGCTGGTGAAGATGGGCCGTACAGGGCCGCCGATGGAGCCACGCCATGGGCTGCAGGCAGGCAAGTCTGGGGACCCCCGTTCCTAGGACACCGACAAACAAGTCCAAGACCACAGGATCGTCAAGACGGAGGTCATCACCGAGCCCACCGCTACATCACAGCCAGAAGCTTTGTAGGCGAAGACCACCTTTCGTCGGGATTAGATGTACTACTTATCCCGTTTCAAATTGGTCGTTGTGGGATCCCTTCCCGCCTAAGTTTCGGGGGAAGGGGACCAAGGCCACTATAAATTTAGATCAGCCACCACGGTAGAGAGGGATCTGGATCCTACCCTTTCCACATTCACTAGAACATCCCTCACAAGGTTGTTCATCCTCTATACTAGTTCATCCTCAACCCCTCGTGAGGCCAATCCACCACAAAGCAGGAGTAGGGTTTTTACACCGTAAGGTGTCCTGGACCTGGGTAAACTGTTGTGTTCATCTTATTCCTTGTTCACACAAATCCGGTTAGGCTAGGTTGTGGGGAAATGGGCCCTAAGCTTGACTAGTTGAGATCTTCGCACACACCCCAGAGTTCGAACCTTCTTGGGTCTGCAGAGCCCTGAATCTGACAGAACAAAATGAGGCTGCAAGCTGCAGGCCTGGCAATCAAGACGCTGGATGGGGCCTTGCTTACCCTGCTCAAATGGATCCATGGGGACAGCCTCGAGGCCACCGCCCCTCTGTACACCCACGACCACAAGGAGGAGGTTGTCGCGGCTATGCCCACCTTTGATGAGTGGGGTCTTGAGCCGGGAGACCCTACCAATTCGCCCGTGGTGTTATGCTCCAGCGATAGTGGCAGTGATAAGGACTCGAAGGAGGATGACATCAAGAGTGCGTTGCTGCCATCACGCCGCAGATCCTCCTGGCCCTTGAGGACGATGATGACGCCAATGAGCCTCCACTTGGAACTTCCCATAACCTCGCCGGGGCATCCAGGAGGGCGGCGGCTCTATCTCACACATGAGCTATCACAACGCTAACCCTAGAAAGAGGGAGGCTAAGTATATATATATTATAGGTGGGAGAAGGGGTACGCGGGCCTCGGCCCTTTACTGTGCGTAGATAGGTGGAGCCGGACATCCGGGCGTCGGGCCGAATGTCCAGGCCTTCATGGGGAACCGTATGTCCGGGCTGGCTGGCCGAATGTCTGGGCTAGGGGCCGGATGTCTGGCAGCACGTGAAGAGTCGGATATCCGGGCCTTTGGCCAGATATCCGGGATGACGGGGTCCATCCTCAGGTGTGGTCTGTGATGGGCGCCGTATTTCCGGGCGGGGGCCGGATATCCGAGCTAGCGTCGGGCCGGATGTCCGGGGTTTTGGTCGGATGTCCATGCCTTTTAGCTTCTGTTGCTCAACTGATGTGGTAGATGTTCCAAGGGCCGGATGTCTGGGGTTGTGGCCGGATGTCCGGGCCCTGGGAGATGTTCTTGACTCCTTCTATTGGTTCTCTTTATGCATGAACTTGGGGACTTGTCCGTCTTCATGTGCATCTTTGGGAGGTCCTCTTGGTACCTAATCATACACAACATTCTGGACTTAGGTAGTAGCCATGTCTTGAGTGGATCATATGTGATATCGCTAAGGAAAGAAGCCACCTCGGTCTCGAGAGCTCTAGCTTGTGATCGTGTCATGGGTCGTCTTGGAACTTGGTGAGACGATGATAGGTCCATGGGGATGACCAAAGGATGCTACACATCATCTCCCCTCCCTTGAGAAAGATCTGACCTTGGATCGAAATCCTCATCACCATGGTACGGGGAGAGATCTTTGACGTGAAGATGTCGCTCATGGAGTACTTGTCGCGTGGAATGTCGATCTTGTAGGCGTTGTTGTTGTAGCGTTCAAGCACCTTGAAGGGTCCATCGGGTCATGGTATAAGTTTGGACTTGCGTTCATTGGGGAAGCGGTCCTTGCGAAGGTGTAGCCACACAAGATCTCCAATGTTGAATACCATGGGGTGCTTGTTGAAGTTGAGCTTGGTCGTGAGTCATTATACGTGGCGCTCGATGGTGTGCCTTGTATGTTCATGCATCATCTTGAGGTAGTTGAATCGGGCACTCGCATCCATGTTGGTGCGCTCTTGTAGTGGTAGAGGAAGAATTTCCAATGGTCACAATCGGTTGAAACTATAGATGACCTCGAAGGGGGACTTGCCAATAGTCAAGTGTCTTGCCTGGTTGTAGGCGTACTCGGCGATGGGTAGACACTCCTCCCACTCCTTGATGTCCTTCTTGATCAACACACGTAGGAGAGTGGAGAGCGTATGGTTGGTCACCTGCGTTTGGCCATCGGTTTGAGGATGGTATGCCAAAGAGAACAAGAGCTTGATTCTGACCTTGGCCCATAAGGTCTATCTTGTTGCATGGTATGAAATGTGCCATTTTAGAGAATCAGTCCACAACAACAAACACATAATCCTTTCCATTTCTAGTTCTAGGCAAACCAAGGACAAAATCCATGCTAATATCTTCCCATGGGTGATATGGGATTGGAAGGTGCATATAAAGACCATGGGATTGAGCTTCGGACTTAGCTTTGCAACATGTAGAGCATCGGTTGGTTTAGTGTGAGACGTCGCGGAACATCTTGGGCCAAAAGTAGTTCTTGGAGAGCATAGCGAATGTCCTGTCACGTCCAAAGTGTCCCATTAGTCCTCCTCCATGAGATTCTTGCAAAAGTAACAAATGAAGTGAAGATTCGGAATACATAGTTTGTTAGCTCTCATAAGATAATCATCTTTGATGTAATAGCGTTCCCAAGATGTATGCGTCAAACATTTGGCATATGGAATAACAAAAGTAGGATCATGCGCATACAAGTCTTTTATGTGCTCAAAGCCAATGACATTCAACTCAAGTTTGGTGACAAGCATGCATATGCTGGAAAGAGCATCCGCCACGACATTTTCCTTACCTTTGATATATTTGATGACATAAGGAAATGACTCAATGAACTCACTCCACTTAGCATGACGCTTGTTCAACTTAGTTTGACCCTTAAGGTATTTAAGCGTTTGATTGTCGGTATGAATGACAAATTCATGAGGGCGAAGATAATGTTCCAATTCATGCAAAACTCGGACTAAAGCATAAAGCTCTTTGTCATAGATGGGGTAATTAAGTTGCGCTCCGGAACGTTTTTCGCTAAAGTAAGCAATTAGGCGCTTCTCTTGCATTAACACACCTCCTATGCCATTACCGCTAGCATCGCAATGAATTTCAAAGGATTTGTCAAGGTCGGGTAATGCAAGCATGGGAGGATGAGTAAGTAAATTCTTAAGCTCATTAAATGCACTGTCTTGAGATGGTCCCCAAACAAAGGGTGCATTCTTCTTACTCAAAGCATGTAAAGGAGATGCAATGGTGCTAAAATCCTTCAAAAATCGATGACAGAAACTGGCTAAACCAAGGAAGCTACACACTTGTTGCAAGTTGGTTCATTGGGGACAAGTTTTAATAGCATTGATCTTAGATTCATCAACATGAACACCCTTAGTAGACACAACAAAACACAAGAAAACAATCTTATCAACACCAAAAAGGCATTTGTCCATATTAGCGTAAAGGTGCTCTTTCCTAAGGGTTTGTAACACGGTTCTAAGATGGGTGACATGATCTTTGAGCGATTTGCTAAACACGAGAATATCATCAAAATACACCACAACAAACACTGGTGCGCGTCGGTCCTAAACAAACAGTTTTTTACACCTTTCCACGACGGCATTTGGAACCGTCGGCAAGTGAGTGTGGGTGATAGGGGGGTCCTTCCCACATGACCTAGAAACCATCGGGGATAGGGAGCCTTGATGCATACATTTGTCCCTGTATAACTGTTTCTGATATCTCAAATATCCCAAACGCTTCATCCTGGTTACTCGTTTGTGCTCGCATTTCCATCGCAGTCGGAGTTTTGTGGTTCTGCCTAAAACTAGGCAGATTCTAGGCACGGAAGCTTTCCATGCAGATTCTAGGCAGATTCCAGGCACGAGAGATTTACGATGCCTGGCACATTACAAACAGTTGATGATTATAAACCGTGTACGATAGGTAGACAATCACACACATTTAGTTTTCCCGCACCGTATGTGATAGTGTCTGACATCACACACGCTTTGCAAATGGAAAATGTGTGCATGCTTGCACACGTTTCCTCTCTGTGAACCGTCTCGGATTATGGTGTATATCACAAACATTTTTGTTTTTACCAACCGTGTGTGCCGTAATGACCTGCACAACGTAATTTCGCCCTAATTTAATTGTTGCTATTTAAAATTGTACCTAATTTAAACTTGAAAGTAGGCTATAGCTTTATTCATATCCATCAGGTTCAAACAACCAATGCATTATTCGATTCATAGGTACATATGTTTAAGAATTACATAAGCACCAAATAAAGAATGATGTACCAGGGTTCTATACTTGTACTATTACAGATGGTAAAGAAAGAGGCGACAGACATTCCAGTTGCTGAACAAGGTGAAGTGGAATGGCCCTATTGTGCTCTCCTGGATGCAGAAGGCATGCAGGACTCTAGTCCAACCCCTTGTGATGGTCGGCCGCCAATCATGTATTATGAGAGCTAATCTTGAGTAAATTTCTTCAGGATCCACTACAAAAGAAAAAAGATTCAGATATTGTCATCTAACAAAACTCATTACGGGCAGTAAAAAGAAGGCTACAGGGTTCTTACTTACCATCCTGCAGTTCACTGTTGTGTTGCATAAAGTTTAAACAAATAGTTCAATTGACATCTTTTGACCCATTTTAGTAACAATCTTTATCAGTTTCCTCACTTGATGCTGGTTCATGAATATCTCATTGCCCCATGCGCAGAACGGGTCGAAGTGTGGATCTTTGGCAATGATAAAAGTACCTAAAAGCTCCAAGTTAATATTGGAAACTAAACAACAATTGAAAATGATGTAGTACAACATTCCATCCATCCCATTATATAAGATTTTATTACATGTATATCTAGAGATCATCATAACATTAAGGTCACACTCTTCCTTGTTGCTATGTAGCCTGGGATTGCATATTTAGTCATTCACTACAATGCATGTTGCTAAACAACAATTGAAAAATGAAAAGGCATGTTAACTTCAATCTCCTTAACAACAACCAAATATCATAAATCATAGTGGTATTGTTGAAACTGTTATTGATGAAATTGAACTGCACGGAAAATAGTTGCACATATAGAGCATCACATTGTGAAGAACTGAAATAAACAAGTCATAAGGACATCTCTAGGTGATCCTTAAAAAGTTAAAGGACTAAAACCCTTAGTGGATATATATATACTCCAGCAAATTTTGGCCTTTTCTAGTCGATCCCGTAAACGTAAGGTTGTAAACTTCAATTTGATCAAGTTCAAAGCAGGTTCAACCGAAAGTAGCATGCATTCAAACATAAACATAGATAGTTTTGCATAACTGAACATAAAACATAAATTTAAACTAAGCTAAACTACTTTCGGTCAAAGTAGAGGTCAAGCCAATCCTTCCTCGTCATGTACGGTGTGCCGTGAGCCGGGTCCGAGCCAGTACCGTCGCCGGGGTCGCTGGGGAAGGCACCCCTCCACTCGTCGACGTCGATCTCCTCGTCCTGGAGGGCCACCTCGACGCCCTCCGCATCGCTGTTGCTGGCGCCTTTGACCTCATCATCAGAGGAGAGCGCAATCACCTCGTCGCCCTTCACGCCGCCGTCCTTGCTGCCTTCGACCTCGTCATCGGAGGAGAGCGTGATAACCTCGCCGCCCTCCATGCCGGCAAAGATCGCCCGCTCTGCCTACATGAGCTCCGGGTGCTGCCGGCGGAGCTCTTGCATGTAGGCCTCGTCGGTGGCCTCGACCTCGAGACGCTCCAACGCCTCGCGGTCCTCCCGTGCCATAGCCGAGATCACCACCCTGGCTCCAGCAGAACAAGGTGGACCGTACATGTGCCGAAGAGGAAATTGAGCCTAGCCGCTGCGCCATGGTAGCAGACCTTCCAGCGGTCGTACTCCATGGCCGCGAGCTCAGCCGTGTGGAAGCTACCGAGCCACCGGCAGGTGTGGGTCTCTCGATCTGTAATCTCGGCGACCCACGTCCCCCACCGCCGCTGCTGGACCCCGAGGTAGGACTTCATCAGCTGCCGGGTCCTAGGAGAGGACGGGGAAGTCCTCGAACCGGCATAGGGGTGCGGCAGCAGGAGGATCGGGGGACCGGCGATGGCGGATCGGGCCTACGGAGGACAACGGGGACACCTCGGCGGCCACCTCGCCAGCGTCGGCCCAAAAGGCCGCAATAAACCTCTTTTTCGCCATTGGCTACTCGAGCTCCCCGGCACATAGGCAGAGGTTGAGGATGGAGGCACCGGTGATGGCAGCGACCTACCAATGGTTTCGAGGGTTGTTTGTGTCTGTGTGAGCAGAGGTTATGTTTGAGGAAATACTGCGGCAACTGAAAATTTTACTAGGCAGGAGTAACAGGGCGGGGCTACTGAAAATTTGGATCAAGGGCGAGTAGATATTTTTGAGATTGCGAGGGATGCAGAGGCGGAGTAAAATCCCGGGGCTACTGAAAATTTGAATCAAGGGACTGAAGCAGAGAGGGATGCAGAGGCAGGAGTTTTGGGGGAGCGAGCTAATGTGCTTGACACGCCGGCTGTGGACTATAGCTGACGCACCTTCTTGCGTAAGACATAAGCGTACTATACACCGACGGTGCTCCATGATATTTTGTACTACATCTCACACGGTTGGTGAGAATAAACTATGTGGGATCTACTTGATTTGAATTACAAAATGGGGTCACAGTGGCAATGGATGGTGTTTGAATTGCTAGACATTTGATCTGTAGTGAACATGCGACTGTATGTGTGTCGTAAAAGAATTGGAATTATTCAGGGTTCATTTGGACATTTCATACATTAAACTGGTTTTCTAGCCATTTCAGGTGCACAATTCAAAATTAAACTACATGCACATGCTCCGGTGCATACAAATTGGTTGAAAAATCAAATTTGTGTCCTTCAATGCATTCTTATGTCCCATGGAAGAAATGGGAATGAATTTTTTTGTGGTTCGTTTGGCCTTTTTATACATTAACTGGGTTTTCTAGGCATTTTATGTGCATAATTCAAATTTGAACTACAAGCACATGCTCCAATGCACTAAAGTTGGTTGAAAAATCACATGTGTGTCCTTGGGTGAATTTCTAGGTCCCATGCAAGAGATGGGAATGAATTTAAAACACCAGGGCACTGTTGATTACTGGCAAAACCTTGAGATACCTGGTATTTAAATTCTAGTAGATCCAAAACTCTTCTGAAATTCATGAAATTTGGCATGCTATCATGGAGCGGCATCAACGTGGTGTGGTGAAAATGTTGTCCCACTTGGGGCAGGTTTGGGTATAAGCTTCTCACAAACCAGAGCTTCTCACAACAAGCATGATGGTTTCGATAGGGAACGTACCTCCTTTGGGGTCGAGACGATATCCGTTGCCTCTTATTGCTTTCAAAAAATTTCTAGTGTCAACATAGAACAACAGGAGTATTGTGTTCAATCTTGGAATTTTTCGGGGTTTGTTTGGCCTTTTTTATACATTAACTGGGTTTTCTAGGCATTTCATGTGCGTAATTCAGATTTGAACTACAAGAACATGCTATAATGCACCAAAGTTGGTTGAAAAATAACATGTCTGTCCTTGCGTGAATTTCTAGGTCACATGCAAGAAATGGGAATGAAATTCAAACACCATGGCACTATTGATTGCCGGCAAAACGTTGAGATGTGTGGTTTATAAATTCTTGTAAATCGAAAACTTATCTGAAATTCATGAAACTTGGCATTCTATCATGGAGCGGCATCAACATGCCGTGGTGAAAATTTTGTCCCATTTGGGGCAGGTTCAGGTATAAGCTTCTCACAAACCAGAGCTTCTCACAACAAGCATGATGGTTTCAATAGGGAACGTACCACCTTTGGTGACGAGATGATATCCGTTGCCTCTTATTGCTTTCAAAAAATTTCTAGTGTCAATATAGAACAATAGGAGTGTTCTGTTCAATCTTGGAATTTTTCAGGTTCGTTTGGCCTTTTTATACATTAAGTGGGTTTTTTAGGCATTTTATGTAATTCACATTTGAACTACAAGCACATTCTCCAATGCACTAAAGTTGGTTGAAAAGTCACTTGTGTGTCCTTGGGTTAATTTCTTGGTCCCATGCAAGGGATGGGAATGAAATTCAAACACCAGGGCATAGTTGATTGCCGGCAAAACATTGAGATGCCTGGTTTTTAAATTCTAGTATATCCAAAAATCGTCTGAAATTCATGTAAATTGGCATGCTATCATGGAGCGGCATCAGCATGCCATGGTAAAAAAATTTGTCCCGTTTGGGGCAGGTTCGGATATAAGCTTCTCACAAACCAGAGCTTCTCACAACAAGCATGATGGTTTCGATAGGGAACGTCCCACCTTTGGGGATGAAACCATATCCATTTCCCCTTATTGCTTTCAAATATTTTCTAGTGTCAACATAGAACAACAGGAGTGTTGTGTTAATTTTTCTGATTTTCCGGGGTTCGTTAGGACATTTTTATGCATTAACTGGGTTTTCTAGGCATTCCATGTGCGTAATTCAAATTTGAACTACAAGCACATGCTCCAGTGCACTAAGGTTGGTTGAAAAATCTAATATGTGTCCTTGGGTGAATTTCTAGGTCCCATGCAAGAGATGGAATGAAATTCAAACACTAGGGCACTGTTGATTGCTGAAAAAACATTGATATGCCTGGTTTTTAAATTCTAGTAAATCCAAAACTCGTCTAAAATTCATGAAACTTGGCATGCTATCACGGAGCTGCATCAACATGCCATGTTAAAAAATTTGTCCCATTTGGGGCACGTTCGGGTATATGCTTCTCACAAACCAAAGCTTCTCACAACAAGCATGATGGTTTCGGTAGGGAACGCCCCACCTTTGGGGACGAAACGATATCCATCGCCTCTTCTTTCTTTCATAAAAAATCTCGTGTCAACATACAGCAACAGGAGTGTTATGTCAGTTTTGGGGATTTTTGGGGGTTCGTTTGGATAATTTTTATGCATTAACTGAGTTTTTCAATGCATTTATGTGCATAATTCAAATTTGAATTGCATGCACATGCTCCCATGCATATAATTTGGTTGAAAAATGAAGTATGTGTCCTTGGGTGCATGCTTAGGTCCAATGCAAGAAATGGGAACGAATTTCAAACACCAGGGCACCGTTGATTGCCGGCAAAACATTGAGATGCCTTGTTTTTAAAATTGAGTAAATCCAAAACTTGTCTGAAATTGATGAAACTTCGCATGCTTTCATGGAGCGGCATCAACATGTCGTGGTAAAATTTTTGTCCCATTTGGGGCAAGTTTGGGTATATGCTTCTCACAAACCAGAGCTTCTCACAACAAGCATCATGGTTTAGGAAGGGAACGTCCCACCTTTGGGGACTAAATGATATCCACTTCCTCTTATTGCTTCCAAAAAGTTTCTCGTGTCAACATAGAACAACAGGAGTGTTGTGTCAACTTTTGTGATTTTTCAGGGTTCTATTGGACATTTTATGCATTAGCTGAGTTTTCAATACATTTATTTGCATAATTCTAATTTGAACTACATGCACATGCTCCAGTGCATATAAATTGGTTGAAAAATAAAATCTGTGTCCTTGGGTGCATGCTTAGGTCCCATGCAATAAATAGGAATGAATTTCAAAAACTAGGGCACCGTTGATTGCCGACAAAAGATTGAGATGCCTGGTTTTTAAATTCAAGTAAATCCAAAACTCGTCGGAAATTCATGAAACCTGGCATGCTATCATGGAATGGCGCCCCACATGATGTGGTATTTCTCGTCTCCATTTTGAGAGAAGGTGCGCTCGAATAATGACAGCCAACAAAGGGATTATGAAAAAATAGCTGCCACTTAATATCTCAAACGTTTCTATAATTCAAAACGTGTGCATTCTGTTAACCATTCACGTGACGCCACATGTCTTGGTTTTAATGGCTGTAGGAGTTGTTGTGTGGACAGCTGCTTGACCTTGATTGAACGGGAGGCGTGCGAGCACAGTCCGGTGCGCAGGCTGACCGAGAGGCGTGCAAGCTGTCCTCCAATGCGCAGGCTCACTGGGAAGCGCGCGACCTTTACACTGTGCAGGCTCACTGGGAAGCGAGCCCTTTGACTTCCATGGCCGCCCGCCTTCCTCTCCATTAATGGCGCCCGAGTCGTTGTTTAATACGGATGGCCTTATTGTTCGCCTCCCATTCCCCTCCCCCCGCAGATCTCCACCGCCATGACGCAGAATGATCATCTGCCACTAGTCTTCAAGTTTGGTGAAGTCGACTCCGAGCCGGAGGAGATATAAAATAAGGAGGAATGGGGCCTCATGTACATGGCCAAAAACGAGCTGTCCGCGGTGGTTGCTGTCCCCGCTCCCGTTCCAGCTTCCATCCACGTGGCCATGCCAGCGACCATCCCCGTAGCATTGACGGGCTAGTCGCCGAGCACTATCGCAGAGCTGCAAGCCGCAGGCGTCAGCAAGCTCTCCGCGGACCCATGTGAGCTCGTGTACATGCCAGCGCCTGCGTCCGTGCCCATGCGCGCCCCTCCACCCATCGTGTCACTGGCCCCCGTGCGTTTGGTTGCATCCGTCGCGCCCGTGTGTGCCCTTCCACCCATCGCGGCGCCGGTCCCTGTGCATTTGGCTGCACCCGCCGCGCCCGTGCGCCCCCCCCCCCCTCGGCGGCATGGGACGTTGTCGTCGACCGCTACGTATCAGCGGCACCAATTGCCATCCTCCCTTGCCCCGCCCGTTGATCGCGCGATGACATGATGTTTGATTTACAAGTGAAGAACATTTTGTGCTTCCTTGAAGACTTCAAAAACGGCGTCCCGGAGGAGGACAACGACGGCGCGGCACGCCGCCTCCACCGCCACCGGAAATAGTTTTTTTGGGGTTTAATACTGTATCTCGAATTCTCGATCATATGAATATAAATTCGCAGTGTGACTGAATAAAGATATGGTTTGCACAAACTTGCATTTTTCTCTCTTAATGTACAGACTTATCAAACGATTTTATTTTGAAAAAAACATCAATGGTTTTTAAATATAAAACACTCATCGCAAACATTTTAGTTAGAACACCCGTATGCAAACCGACAGCTTCCCCAGGAAGCCAAGGGAAAATGTGCCGAGCAGGATTTCTGCATCCCTTCAACGCAAACGGTTGTTTTGCATGACCCGTGTGCAACCACGTACAAACAATTGGGTAAGATTTGCATATCTGTCATTTTGGGTATGTTGCCATTTCTCAAACTGGAAAGATTGACATTTGTTTATCTAGTAACATTGCCATTTGTCAACTAACACTGCAATTTGTCAAAATATGCAGCTACAAATCACTAGCACTATATAATTTTTGCAACTAAAATCACTAGCACTGTTCATGTGGACACCACTAGAAGGCGTGAGTTCATGGACGCATATGCAAAGTACCATTGATTACATACATGTCATCAACCCACAACGATAACGAGGATACACGTTGGATTATAGATCATTTCCAACAAAACATTCTAGTAAAGTTTTTATCACACAACAAATAACAAAGCGATGAAATGAACTTCAGCTCAACCAATCGTCGGCATTGGAAACACTTGCTTTGAACCAGAAGTGTTTCTCTGGGAAGGGACAGCTACTATCAATCTCGAGACCAACGCAGTACTGATCATCCAGGCTGAAGCGGCCTATTTCAATACCCATATTGGGACGGTATGGAAGCATAGTAATGTGCAAGGTATAAATACAGTTTCTTCTCATAAATGGTAGTAACGTTGTGTCAACTATAGCTGGATTGCCTTCCACCATCACTGGATAGTTTTGTCCAAGGAAGAGCGAGTTTCCTCCAAGACTTTCAATACTGAACCAGGGAGAAGGTGTTGGCGCTAGTACACCAGTATACATCCCGAATACCCTGCAACGGATGTTGGAATAGGTCCGGAGAGTGAGACCATACGAGACAACACCTGCCTCCTTAGTAACATCAGTAGTGCCCCGTATACAGACAAGAAGAGGTGATCCATCGGAATAAGTTGCGAGGCGCAACTGAGTATATGGGTCCTGCTCGTCCTCATGCTCGTGAATAAATTTTTCAAGTATAGGTGGTGGAATGTCCACAGGACCTTGGAAACACAAGAAGGTTAATTAGTAAAGGGAAACTAGCTAACCCGCATGCATGTGGATGAAACAATTATAATTACGGTGGAAGACAAACGTACCAAAATCCTGAGGATTCCATGCAAAAACAGTGCCACGAGTGGTGGTACCAACACAAGATCCTCGTAGTGAATTGCATCACAGTACTCATCCATGTATAGAAACTGATTTTTGAGCAATATCCATCGAGGCGTGGAAGTAAGGAAGGCAACAAGCTTGTCAAAGATAGCAACAACTTCATAGTTCGTGTAATCCCAAAAGCGGTTGGGAACTCGACAAATTGCTATCTTTCGTAGACGGCAGTTACCATGATCTTATTTGAACTCACGTAGACCATCTGTGTGCTCAACCTCTAGGTTGTCTGAGATTTTTGGAAGTGGAACCCGGTGACGAGTGTACACATTCACAAGTTCCCACTCGCAGTTGTACCCAATATAAACAACCCAATCTCCATTTGCGCCAGCCCAAGCCTTTCCCTCAAGCGATGGCATCTTAACATCATATGTATCATTATCAAGCGGCATCCACTTACACAAGGCGAGGCTTCCCTCGTCCCCGCGCCAGTCAGCAGGGTCATGGCAAAGAAGATAGGGGAGATCATACCGCTCCTGCACCCTTGGGTTCCTTGTAATGATGTTATTAGTTGAGTCGAGAATGGTCTTGAACGAACCTGCCATGCTAGCCGAGGTGATGACGTCGCACCGATTAGTGAGTTCCTCCACCGCGTCATCATTCAGATCGGGGAAGAATAACGGGGTCATTTCCGGATTGTTCCCTCCATGGAGAAGACGATCAAACAATGGCAGAAGGAATGGTGAAGGCAAATGGAGGAGGGGGGAAGAGCTAGCATGCGATAGCAGTTCCAAATCGTGAGGGAAAGGCGAAGAGTCGGTGGACGGTTGCCATGGTACATGAAGAGGCGCCTGGCGAGCGAACGGTTGCCACAGAGGTCACGCACTGACGACAAGGGCCGAGTGAACCGCATGCAATCCCATCGCACAAACACACACGTCTTGTTAAGTTGAACCGTTTCTGTAC
The DNA here is from genome assembly GCF_018294505.1 of Triticum aestivum. NCBI lineage: Eukaryota > Viridiplantae > Streptophyta > Magnoliopsida > Poales > Poaceae > Triticum > Triticum aestivum. The sequence continues at coordinate 301,246,252 of NC_057797.1, forward strand.
TCTTGTGTCAACGCAAACAGTTCATCCGAGTGAACCGCATGTCGTATATGCCACACACCTTGATCTGGTTGACCATTTCTTTTGTGTTGCCTAATCACAAATAGTTCATCCGAGTGAACTATATGATGTATATCGCACACACCTTCATCTGGCTGCCCATTTCTTTTGTGTTGCCTAATCACAAATAGTTCATCTGAGTCAACCGTATGCTATGTATCGCACATGCCTTCATCTGGCTGCCCGTTTCTTTTGTTCCTCCTCATTGCAAACAGTTAATTGAACTGAACTGTATGCCCTTCTGCAACTAAAACCTAAACCATGTTTGATGCATCCGTCATAGCAAACGTTTTATACATTTCTGACGGTTTTCATACAGCACCGTTTGCGATTATGGCATTGCGCATAGTTTCTCGAGGGGCCTCTGATCGAAGTGTCGCATTAGCAGCATCCTGCAATAGTGAAATACACCAATATAGGGTCGAAGAACAAAATGCATGACTCTCATGAAAGTACCGGGTGCTTCGGATAAACCCATTGGCATAACAATCCATTCATATAAGCCAAATTTGGTCTTAAATGCGGTTTTCCATTCATCACCTTCTTGGATGAATATTTGATAGTAGCCACAATTTTACAGAAAATGGTGGCTCTGCTAAGCTCATCTAGCATATCGTCTAGGCGTGGAATGGGCTAATGATAATGCATGGTAATAGCATTGATAGGATGACAATCGTAACACATGTGATATGTACCATCTATCTTGGGAACAAGGATTACCGATACAGCACAAGGACTCAAGATTTCTCGTACATGGTTGTTGTCGATGAGTTCTTGTACTTGCCATTGGATCTCATTTGTTTCCTCGGGGTTGATGTGGTAGGGGGCCTTGTTAGGAAGGGGTGCTACGGGGATGAGGTCGTTTTGGTGCTCGATGCCTCGTAGTGGAGGTAGACCCGGAGGTAGCTCGTCGGGGAATACATCTTGGAATTCCTGTAATAGAGAAGATAACACTAAAGGTAGATTGTGAGAGGTGTTAGCTTTTGGTGCATCTTCCTTGCACAAAAGTACATAGTGCCTGACACTTGATGGGTTCTCACACACTTCTCTCGTCTCACTTTTGGTGGCAAATATGACTAGATTTTTCTTGTCGCTCATCATGGAGGCACTCAATTTGGGCTTGTGGCACTCACTCTCTTTTGGGTGGTTCGCTCTCTCAGTATTCTCTCCACGATGGGTGACTTGCTTTTCGGTGATCACTTGGCTTGGAGATATAGGTTATAGCACGTAGTCCTTTCCTTTCATCTTGAATCTATAGTGATTTGTAAGCCCGTTGTGGATGACGCCTCGGTCAAATTGTCATGGCCGTCCAAGAAGGAGGTGGAAAACGTACATCGGAACGACATCGCACTTGAAAGTGTCTTCGTATGCTCCGATCTTGAAGGAAACTTGCACCATATGATCGAGTTGGATAGTGCCGGAGTCGCTAAGCCATTGGACCTTGTAGGGATGCGGGTGCTTCATCTTGACCAATTGGAGATTGGAGCATAGTTCTTCACTTGCCAAGTTATGGCAGCTCCCTCCATCGATGATGACCTTGAAGGACTTCCATTGATGTCGGCCTTGGTGTGGAAGATATGGCATCTTTGGTTTTTGTCTTGTTGATGTTGAAGTTTCAAGACCTTGGAGACAACTAGAGCGGGGCTCGAATCTTTGTCACAAAATACTTGATCATCTTCATCTTTGTTCATGCGTTGGTGCATGGCCACTTGCTCAAGGGCTTCCATTTCCTCTTCACACATGGAGTCATAGGTTCCATCGTCGTTGAGGATCATGGTGCACTTGTTTGTACACTTGAAGGACTTGTGGCCTCTTCTGCCGCATGTGAAGCCCTTGATTGTACTTGTCTTAACGGTCTCATCGTTTGGGGTTATAGATGACGAAGTTCTCGGCTTGAAGTTGCTTGTAGTAGGAGGATGACTTGAGGTTGTCGAAGTTTTCTTGTAGCTTGACTTGTCGTTGTTGCTTGGGATAGCTTTGGTTGAGGTAGAAGGTGTTGGAGTCGTTGAAGCTTGGTTGTTTGAGAAGTCGTAGCTCTTGGAAGAGTAGTTGGCGTACTTGAAGTCATGTTGCACTTGTTGTTACGCTTTGGTAGCTTGATGAACTAGCTCGATGAGGTTTGAGTAAGGTTGGAAGTCAGCGATCTTCTTTATAGGATGATTGAGTCCATTCAAGAAACGTGCCATAGTTTGCTCATCGTCATCTGTGACATTTGCTCGAATCATGGCGATCCCCATTTCCTTATAGTACTCTTCAATGCTCTTTGTTCCTTGTTTGAGTAGTTGGAGTTTCTTGAAGAGCTCGCGGTTGTAGTAGGTTGGCATGAAATGTGCTCTCATGACATCCTTCATTTGTGCCCATGTTGTGATGGGTGGTTGACCTCCTGCCTCTCGGCGCTCAATGATTTGCTCTCACCAAATGAGGACGTAAGCATGGAACAAGGGATGCCATAGCGATCTTCTTCTCTTCCTCATAGTTGTGCAAGCGGAATGAAAGGCACTCTTGAGGATCATTGCTTCCGGTGAACTTGGGAATGGTGAACTTGAGCTTGTCGTAGCATTGATCTTCATTGTGTTGGGGTCGGGGATGATGACGTCCTTGATGCGGAGGATTTTCTCCCTCAATTTTCTCTTGGTGTGGAGGATTTCCATTGTCTTCTTGCTCTTGGTGAACTTGAGGTTCTTGTCGAGCTTGTGGAGGAGCTTGTCAAGCTTGTCAAGGAACTTGACGATGCACGCGAGCTTGATATATTCTTTCTTGAACTTCCTCGCAAAGCGCTTCTTGTTGCTCACGATTTTGCTGGTTGCATCTAGCTACGGCTCGACTTGAATCTCAGAGGGCACGTTGCGCCTCAAGTACTTGAGCTGCACATCGTTGTTGTTCTTGCCGTTGGTGTTGCCATTCTTGTGCTTGTGCAAAGGTAGTTTGGTTTTGACAGTGTCGATGTTCTTGCGCACGAAGTTGCTCTTAAGAGTCGTTGTCATGTAGAGGATTGCAGTTTGCTTGACGGTCTTGGTGCACGGCTCGTTGATGAGTGTCTGATGTTGGGGTACTTGAACCGGAGATAGTGTCGTCGGAGTGTCGACTCAAGCGGCTCTGTCTTGAGTAGGACGAAGAAGTAGAAGAGCGGTTGACCAACAAGGCATGAATCTCGTCCATTCTTGCTTTGATCTCTTGCTTTTGTTCGTCGAGATTGTTGTCGAAGTAGTCTTTTGTACGTTGCCCGAAGAGTCGCAAGTCGGTGGTGAGGTTGTCGATGCGGTTTCTCATTGCTTGTTGTTCTTGATGCAAAGCTCGTTGTGTGCCAAATAGGTGGATCTTGGTGATGTAGTTGTTGGGGTCGTCATCTTGCTCGAGGAAGAGTGGATTGGTAGAAGAACTTGGCCTATCCATCATTCGAAGAAAATATGTGAGTGGGAGAAAGAGAAGAACTTATAGCGAAAGTACCTTGACCGATGTTGAAGATGGATCAATGGTCACTCAAATGTGTAACATGGAAATAGCACAATTGGTACCAATTCATGTCATTTTCTCACACCTACACAAGTAAAAGCTTATGGTGGAGCTTGGTTAGGATGGTGGCACAAAATTTGATGCAATTGTTAGTGAGCTTCAATAATGTTGGAAAAGATTCACAAATTTGCAAATGCAACAAGTAGACCAATAGCAAGATATGGTACACGGAAACACACACACGGATAGATAAGTGGCGTCGTGCAACCAAGGAATGAGCCAAAATGTGGAATCCGCGAAAATGCTCTTGTTGCACAACACTAAAGAGCCGCTACCACGATTACACAATAGGCGGATACGAAACTTGTGCACAACCTACTAAGCAACAATGCAACGACTTCTATCCCAAGTATGTTATATGTATGGTGTTCCTATGATATGATCCAAGATGATCAAGTATGACAATCTTAATCTTGTATGATGCTATGGTTCTTGCTTAAAAGCTCTTTGCTTATCTTTCCCTTTTGCTTAAAAGCTTGTTTGGCTCTTTCTCTTCGGAGCTTGATCTCGCTTGAAGCTACGTCAGTATTTCTCCAAAGAGGAAGAGATGATGCAGCACAGTGGCAGTAGGTATTTCTCTTAGATATGAAACCAAGGTTATCGAACCAGTAGGAGAACCAAGCAACACAATGTAAACATCACATGCACACAAAAAACAACTTCTTGCAACTCGGCGTATTAAAGGGGTTCTCAATCCCTTCCGGGGTACAGCGCCTCAAGATAGGCAAGCGGACGTGAGGTAAATTTGTAGTAGATTGATAGATCAAACGCCAAATAAAATAAATAAAGAAAAATTGCAGCAAGGTATTTTTGGGTTTTTGGATTAATAGATCTGAAAATAAATGCAAGAGAAAAGTAGACCGCAAAGGCAAATATATGAGAAAGAAGACCCGGGGGCCGTAGGTTTCATTAGTGGCTTCTCTCGAGAAAAATGGCAAACGGTGGGTAAACAAATTACTGTTGGGAAATTGATAGAACCTCAAATAATTATGATGATATCTTGGCAATGATCATTATATAGGCATCACGTCCAATATTAGTAGACCGACTCCTGCCCGCATCTACTACTATTACTCCACACATCAACCGCTATCCATCATGCATCTAGTGTATTAAGTTCATGGACAAAACAGAGTAATGTAATACGAATGATGACATGATGTAGACAAAATCTATCTATGTAGAGATAGAGCCCATCATTTTATCCTTAGTAGGAATGATACATACGTGTCATTTCCCTTTCTGTCACTGGGATCAAGCACCGTAAAGATCAAACCCACTACAAAACACCTCTTCCCATTGCTAGATAAATGGATCAAGTTGGCCAAACAAAACCCAAATAAATGAGAAGAAATATGAGGCTATCAGAAATCATGCATATAAGAGATCAAAGAAACTAAAATAACTTTCATGGATATAAAAAGATAGAAGTGATCATAAACTTGAAGTTCATCGATCCCAATAAACACACCGCAAAAGAGTTACATTATATGGATCTCCAAGAACCATTGTATTGAGAATCAAGAGAGAGGGAGAGATATGAAGCCATCTAGGTACTAACTACGGACCCGAAGGTCTACAAAGAACTACTCATGCATCATCGGAGAGGCACCAATGGAGGTGGTGAACCCCATCCTAGATGGTGTCTAGAATGGATCCAGTTGTTCTGGACTCTGCGGTGGCTGGATGAATATTTTGTCGACTCCCCTAGGGTTTTGGTATTTTTGGGGTATTTATAGAGAAAAGAGGCGGTCCGGGGGGGCACCCGAGGTGGGCACAACCCACCAGGGCGCGCCTGGGAGTCCTAGCGCACCCTGGTGGGTTGTCCCCTCCTCGGGACTCGCCCCAGGTGCAACCAGGGCCCAACATGTTCCTTCTGGTCCATAAAGGATCTCCATAAAGTTTCGTGGCATTTGGACTCCGTCTGATATTGATTTTCTGCGATGTAAAAGACACGAAAACAAAATAGGAACTCGCACTTGGCACTATGTCAATAGGATAGTACCAAAAATGATATAAAATGACTATAAAATGATTGTAAAACATCCAAGATTGATAATATAACAGCATGGAACAATCAAAACTATAGATACGTTGGAGACGTATGAGCATCCCTAAGCTTAACTCCTAGTCGTCCTCGAGTAGGTAAGTGATAAAAACAGAATTTTTGATGTGGAATGCTGCCTATCATGTCATATCATATTGTTTTCTTTATAGCATGGACAATTGTACTTTTAGTTGTTCAAAGCAATAGTTTAGTTTTGACATGATAATTTAGATACTCAAGCATATCAACAAGCAAACATGTCTTTCAAAATATCAATGCTAAAATAAGTTATCCCTAGCACATCATGCTCAAACATTGATTCATTCATGAAGCAAACTCGAATATTAGCTACACCCAATACTTAAGTACAATCATATTGCCTCCTAGTTGGTGCTTTTATAAGAGAAAATGAAGACTTAAAATAAAAATTGCATAAAGTAAAAGAAAAGCCCTTCACAGAGGGAAGTAGGGATTTGTAGAGGTGCTAGAGCTCAAAGCGAAAAACTTAGAGATAAAAACATTTTGAGAGGTGTATCCATCCCACCAACGAAAACGACTTAGAGTTCCCAATACTTTCCATGCATAGATATATCAGAGGCGGTTCCCAAATAGAAAATAAAGTTCATTACTTTTTCCACCATAACTTTCACTTTCCATGGCTAGCCGTATCCACGGTTGCCCTCCATACCAACACTTTCCAAGGAATTTATTATTTGACAACATAAAGTAAATTCAATTTTTTTTTGCATTTCGGGACTGGGCATCCCTAATACCTTTGCCTTACTCTCGTGCAATGACAAGTGAATAAACACTCATCTTGATAATAACACATCTAGCATGGAAAATATTAGCCACCCCTAACCGCTCCGCGAGCGAAAGAGACACACAAAAGAGAAGTTTAGTTTGAAAATTAGAGATGGCACATGCAAATTTGCTTAGAACAGCAAAAGAATACCGCATATAGGTAGATATAGTGGACTCATGTGGCAAAACTGGGTTAAAGGTTTTTGAATGCACAAGTAGTGATCATACTTACTGCAAAATGAAGGCTAGCAAAAGATTGGGAAGCAACCAACTAAGAAAGGAATAATCTCATAAGGAAGCATTAAGCATAAAAAACACCAAATGATGCACCACAAGTAGGATATAATCTCATTTCATGACTATTGACTTTCGTACTTGCATAGGGAATCACAAACCTTAACATCGATATCCTTACGAAAGCATAATTACTCATCAAGATGACTCACATACCACATAATCATATCTCAAAACTATTACTAAGAATCAAGTTTATTTTGTCCAATGATCTTCATGAAAGTTTTTATTATATCCTTCTTGGATATCTATCACTTTGGGACTAATTTTCATGTATTGCTTTTGACAAGCTCCAACAAATATAAGTGAAGATCATGATCATAATAATTTTTTCTTTCTCTCAAATTAATTTAAGTGAAGCAAGAGAGAATTTCTTGGAAATTTTATTAACTCTCAAATAAATCTAAGTGAAGCAAGAGAGCATTTCTTCAAAAATACTAAAGCACACCATTCTCAAAAAGATATAAGTGAAGTACTAGAGCAAATCCATTGCTCATAAAAATTTAAGTGAAGCATAGAGAGCAATTTTAACAAGTCATGACATAATTTTGGCTCTCTCAAATAGGTGTTTCCAGCAAGGATTGATAACTTAAAACACAAAATAAAACAAGAAAATACTCATATCATACAAGACGCTCCAACCAAAACACATATCATGTGACGAATAAAAATATAGTTTCGAGTAAAATACCGATGATCGTTGGAAGAAAGCAGGGATGCCACTCGGGGGTATCCCCAAGCTTAATTGGTTGCTCATTTTTGGATAATAGCTGGGATTCCGGGGCATCCCCAAGCTTAGGTTCTTCCATCCTTCCTTCATACATCGTAAGATAGCCCAAAACTTGAAAACTTCAATCACACAAAACTCAACAAAACCTTCATGAGATCCGTTAGTGTAAGAATAATAAATCACTACTATAAGTATTGTATCAAACCAATTCATATTTTCTTTTTGTATTATATCTACAGTGTTCCAAATTTTATATGGCAAAAACTCATCAAAGAAAACCATAGAGCCACCAAAATAAGCACACAACACAAAGAAAACAGAATCTGTCAAAACAGAATAGTCTGTAGAAATCTGACTATTTCGAATACTTCTGTAACTCCAAAAATTCTGAAAAATTAGGTAGCCTTGAGAAATTTATATACTAATCTACTTCAAGTGGAATGGGTATTTTATTTCTCTCTGGTAAAAAGTGAAAATTAATCTAGTGAGCCTAAAAGTTTCTGTTTTTCAGCAAGATCAAACAACTATCACCCAAGAAGATCCTAAAGCCTTTACTTGGCACAAAAACTAATTAAAACAAAAAAAACACAATAATAATAGTAGCATAATTGTGTTAACACACAAAAACAGGAAACAAAAAGCAAAAATAAAATTTATTCATTAGGTTGCCTCCCAACAACCGCTATAGTTTTATCCCCTTAGCTAGGCATAAAGCAAGGATCTAAGTTTTGTCATCTTTGGTTCGAGATCCATAAGATGCCCTCATGATTGATTCATAAGGTTGCTTAATTCTAGTTCTAGAAAAGTGTTCCGTACCCTTCCTTAACGGAAATTGGAACTTAATATTTCCTTCTTTCATATCAATCACGGCACCAATAGTGTGTAAAAACGGTCTACCAAGAATAATTGGACAAGACGGATTGCAATCAATATCAAGAACAATAAAATCTATGGGCACATAATTCCTATTTGCAAGAATAAGAACATCATTAATTCTTCCCATAGGATTTTTAATAGTAGAATCTGCCAAGTGCAAATTCAAAGAACACTCTTCAAGATTAGTAAGACCAAGCACATCACATAAAGATTTCAGAATTGTAGAAACACTAGCACCCAAGTCACACAAAGCAAAACACTCATAATTTTTAATCTTGACTTTGATAGTAGGTTCCCATTCATCATGCAATTTTCTAGGAATTGAAACTTCTAATTCCAATTTTTCTAAAAGATCTTTCATCATAGCATCAACAATATGTTTAGTAAAAGCTTTATTTTGTTCATAAGCATGGGGTGTTATCATGGATTGCAACAAAGAAATACAATCAATCAAAGAGCAACTATCATAATTAAAGTCTTCGTAATCCAAAAAAGTGGGCACATCACTAACTAATGTTTTGACCCCTCCAAACCCACTTCCATCAATTTTGTCAACAAGATTTTCACCCTCCGAAATATTGGGACACCTTCTACCTAAAGTTGACTCTTCTTCAGTCCCTTTTCATCAATATTGACTTTACTAAACAAGGAATCAATAGAAGAAACACCAATCATTTTAAGATCTTCATCACTTTTGCGAAAGAAATCACTAGAAAATGCTTTTTCTAAAAATTCTCTTTTAGCTCTAAGCATAGCGGTTCTTTTCTTACTTTCATCCATAGAAACATAAAGAGTTTTAATTGATTCATCAACCTTACGCACAAAAATTTTCATCTTGAGATTTTCCTCATGATGAGCAATTCTATCAACACTTGTAGACAAATCATCAATCTTACTCAACTTTTCTTCTATAGAAGTGTTGAAAACTTTTTGTGTATTGATAAATTATTTAATATTATTCCCAAGATCAGAGGTGTTCCTATTATTATTATAAGATTGATTTCCATAGGAATTACCATAATTATTAGAGGAATTACTAGGAAAAGGCCTAGGATTAAAATTACCTCTATAAGCATTGTTGTTGAAATTATTTTGAGAGATAAAATTCACATCTATGGCATTACTATTTTGCTCAATCAAAGTAGACAAAGGCATATCATTAAGATCAATATGAGCACTTCTACTAGCAACCAATTTCACAAGAGCATCAACTTTTTCACTCAAAGAAGAAATTTCTTCAACCGAATTAACTTTTTTTTACTAGTAGGAGCTCTTTCGGTATGCCATTGCGAATAATTTGCCATAATATTATCAAGCAATTTGGTGGCTTCAACCAAAGTAATTTCCATAAAAGTACCACCCGCAGCGGAATCTAAAAGATTACAAGAAGCAAAATTCAACCCCGCATAAAAATTGTGTATGATCATCCAAAGATTTAACCCATGAATTGGGCAATTCCTTAGCATCATTTTCATCCTTTCCCAAGATTGTGCAACATGCTCATGTTCAAGTTGCTTGAAATTCATGATCTGGGTTCTCAGGGAAATATTTTTTGCGGGAGGAAAATACTTAGTGATAAAAGCATCTTGGCACTTGTTCCAAGAATCGATACTATTGCGAGGCAAGGAAGAGAACCAAAATTTTGCAGAATCACACAAAGAAAACAGAAATAATTTCATCTTGACCACATCATTGTCCACATGTTTTTTCTTTTGCATATCACATAATTCCTGAAGGTATTAAGATGGGACGCGACATCCTCATTAGGAGTACCGGAAAATTGGTCTTTCATAACAAGATTCAACAAAGCTGTATTAGTATCACAAGACTCCGCACTAGCGGTGGGAGGAGCAAGCGGAGTGCTAATAAAATCAATGTTGTTGGTATTTGAGAAATCACATAACTTGGTGTTCTCTTGAGTCATGATGACTACACAACAAGATTGCACTCAAAAACAGATCCAGCAAGAAAACGACAAACGGAAAAAGAGAGGCGAATAAAACGACAAATTTTGTGAAGTGGGGGAGAGGAAAACGAGAGGCAAATGGAAAATGATGTAAATTGCAAGGAGATGATATTTGTGATTAGGAACCTGGTATATGTCGAAGATCCTCCCCGGAAATGGCGCCAGAAATTCCTTTTGATGTCGCTTTGAAGCTACGTCGGTATTTTCCCAAAGAGGAAGGGATGATGCAGCACAACGGCGGTAGGTATTTCCCTCAGATATGAAACCAAGGTTATCGAACCAGTAGGAGAACCAAGAAACACAATGTAAACAGCACCTGCACACAAATAACAACTTCTTGCAACCTGACATGTTGAAGGGGTTGTCAATCCCTTCCGGGGTACGGCGCCTCAAGATAGGCAAACAGACGTGAGGTAAATTTTTAGTAGATTGATAGATCGAACGGCAAATAAAATAAATAAAGAAAAATTGCAGCAAGGTATTTTTGGGTTTTTGGATCAATATATCTGAAAATAAATGAAGAGCAAAGTAGATCGCAAAGGCAAATATATGTGAAAGACGACTCGGGGACGTAGGTTTAACTTGTGGCTTCTCTCGAGAAAAAATAGCAAACGGTGGGTAAACAAATTACTGTTGGGAAATTGATAGAACCTCAAATAATTATGACGATATCCAGGCAATGATCACTATATAGCCATCACGTCCAAGATTAGTAGATCGACTCCTGCCTGCATCTACTACTATTACTCCGCACATCGAGCGCTATCCTGGATGCATCTAGTGTATTAAGTTCATGGAGAAACGGAGTAATGCAATAAGAATGATGGCATGATGTAGAAAAGATCTATCTATCTAGAGATAGACCCCCATCGCTTTATCCTTAGTAGCAACGATACATACGTGTCGTTTCCGTTTCTGTCACTAGGATCAAGCACCGTAAGATCGAACCCACTACAAAGCACCTATTCCCATTGCAAGATAAATAGATGAAGTTGGCCAAACAAAACCCAAATATTGGAGAATAAATACGAGGCTATAAGCAATCATGCATATAAGAGATCAAAGAAACTCAAATAACTTTCATGGATATAAAAAGATAGATCTGATCACAAACTCAAAGTTCATCGATCCCAACAAACACACCACAAAAGAGTTACATCATATAGATATCCAAGAGACCATTGTATTGAGAATCAAGAGAGAGAGAGAGAGAGAGAGAGATCAAGCCATCTATCTACTAACTACGGACCCGAAGGTCTACAAAGAACTACTCACACATCATCGGAGAGGCACCATTGGAGGTGGTGAACCCCATCAGAGATGGTTTCTAGATTGGATCCGGTGGTTCTGGACTCTGCGGTGGCTAGATGGATATTTCATCGACTCCCCTAGGGTTCTGGTATTTTTGGGGTATTTATAGAGAAAATAGGCGGTCTGGGGGCACCCAAGGTGGGCACAACCCACCAGGGCACGCCTGAGCCTCCTGGCGCGCCATGGTGGGTTGTCCCCTCCTTGGGACTCCCCCTAGGTGCAACAAGGGCCCAACATATTCCTTCTGGTCCATAAAAAATCTCCATAAAGTTTCGTGGCATTTGGACTCCATCTGATATTGATTTTCTGTGATGTAAAAAACATGGAAAAAACAGGAATTGGCACTTGGCACTATGTCAATAGGTTAGTACCAAAAAATGATATAAAATGATTATAAAACATCCAAGATTGATAATATAACAGTATGGAACAATCAAAAATTGTAGATACATTGGAGACGTATCAGAGCTCTTTTCTCATGTAAAACTTCACGAACCAAGATAGCAATTGTGTATGCGATGACAACTTTGTGAGACAAAAGATGATACCAAGGTATGTACCAGTATGATATGGTAAGTATGCAATGGGAAGTATGATGACTAATGTGCCCTAGTGATGTTGCCGGCAATACTCAAAGGCTAGTCTCGACAGGCAAGATACGTAAAATTGGGCTATGGTGGTTATCAATGTAATGGCAAGGGGGTAGACCAAGATGTCATCGAGATTATCATCCTTGCGTATATTTGAGGGTGTCAAAATTGTTGAGCGGGTGTTGTCGATAACGAGCCCGTGGTGATGATGAGCGGCGGTGATGTTGATGTCGAATCGTCCCTAAGTAGCCGAAACACATTAGGAAATGAAAACCGCAACTCAAATTCTCAAAGCAAGATGTGTCAAAAATTGTTGGAGTTGGTAGCGGTTAAGTGATGGTGGTGTTTGCGGAAGTGATGGTGGTATGCGGAAGTGAATGTGGGCACCGGGGCAAAATTTGGCAAGAGTTAGGAGGTAAACGGGGCAGTGGATGGACATGATGCTGTCAGGGGCCGGATGTCCAGGGGTCGGGCCGGATGTCTGGGCTCAGGATCCATGGACGAACTCGATGAACTTGGCGGTGAAAAGTGAAATTCGGGGCCAAATTTGGGAGATTTTGTGTATGGAAATGGGGGAAAAGGTGGTGGAAAGCTAGATCTACCTGCTACACACAAAATCCATGGATCAAATCCAACAAAACTTCATCACACCAACAAATCACAAAAAAAATTGGAGGGCTATTTTTGTGGGGAATTTTCGAATTTGGACAAAATCACCAAAATAAGGCTAGAAAACGAAGAGGGAAGCTCTGAAATCATGATCAGCGTGGCTCATGATACCAAGATGATGTAGGGTAAAACCTGTTGGATTTCGGGTTCCGGCAAAACCCTGAAGGTTCGAACACTGGGGTGCGCGCGAAGATCTCTCCCTCACTGATCACGCCCTCAAGCACTTCGCGATCTCAAAGGCTAGCTGGACGAACTCGCAACACAATGGACACAAGATTTATACTGGTTTGGGCCACCGTTGTGGTGTAATACCCTACTCCAGTGTGGTGTGGTGGATTGCCTCTTGGGCTGATGATGAACTGTACAAGGGGAAGAACAACCTCCTGAGGAGAGGTGTTCTTGTGCTTGGTGGGTGTGAGGCTAAGGATGGAATGGCTCCGATCCAAGATGAGGTCCCTCTCCTAGCTATGGTGGTGGCTAGTCCTATTTATAGAGGCCCTGGTCCTCTTCCCGAATATTGAGCGGGAAGGGAGCCAACAACGGCCAATTTGAAAGGGGACAGCTAGTACAAGTTATCCTAACAAAAGCAGTCTTCGCGTGCCAAAGGCTCTGGTGGTGACGCCGCCTTGGGCTCCATGGTGACCTCCGTCCTGCTGTCCTACTGGTCTTGGTCTCATTGCACTGATATGGAAACCTTTGCTTGACGCCTCATTACTCTTCATCTGCTCTTGCCTCCTTAGCACCAAAGAGGAAACAAGGACATTGTGCGCGCTGGTGCCTGCCTGGCGCCCTCCTGGTCTCGATCATCATGGCTCACATCATCGAAACCTCGCGAGATTTGCCTGGCCTTGATCCCTCCACCCCTGGTGAGCTAGCCTGGTGAGGAGGTCTTTTCTCATCCGCATCGCGAGGCTTGGCCCCTCGAGAGGGTATTGAATGCTTGTTGGTGAAGATGGGCCGTACGGGCCCGCTTGCAGAGCCATGCCGTGTGCCGCAAGCAGGCAAGTCTGGGGACCCCTGTTCCTAGAACACCGACAGTAGCCCTCGGGCCCAAGGCGCGCTCGGGCTTGGCTTCGAGGCGAAGCCAATGGGCAAGTGTGGAGCGCCGCGGGCCCGAATAGCCTGCGACCTTGGTCGATGTGTGGTGGTTGATTGGACATGGGCGTCTCCGCTTCCCCACGCAGCCTGGGCAACTGCCCGACTTGATGAGTCCCTCTTGCATGCAAGGAAAGACCATCATTATTACCTTAGATCATGGAGGCCGGTGGTTGGCCTCCTCTTGGCTTTAAATGGGAGGTGGGGGCGGAGCCCCATCACCCGTCTCTCCTCTGCCTCTCCCGCTTCTTCTCCTTCCTTGCTCCACTCCTTGCTGGTGTAGTCATGGCGCCGATTCGGTGGTTCTCGGCAGCGGAGAAGGGTATGGCTCCCCTCAACGAGCCCGAGCTGCTCCCACCGAAGAAGAGGAGGCCCCATCGTCGCGAGATGGTTTTGAGGCCGGTGGTCCGAAAGGCCGCCTCCTGGGTACTCGTTGCCCTTTTATGCTCACGCCGATGATTCCGAAGGGAGGGGTGATGAGCGTCACCACCCGCGCTAGGGCCGTGGCCGCCGTGCCGCGGAGGCGCACACCGTCGCCCTAGGGGTCCATGCTGTGGACTCCTCGCGCGAGTTCGTGCTGTGGGCGGCGATGCCCCCGAGCACTTGGATTCGTCTTCCACAGTTCTTCAGCGCCGAGATGCCGCGGAGGGGCCCTCTCGAGCTTTGGATGCAGCATGCCGATTATGATGCCCCGGTGACTAGAGCAGAAATTGAAGCCGCCGCCTCCGGGAGGATCTTCATGACCCGAGGCTAGGGCGAGATTGCCCGAGTCTGCCGCGCCGACAGCGCCCTTGCCATCCACTACGAGTATGATGGCGCCTCCATGCTGTTCTTCAAGGTCTTCGACGACGAAGGCCGCCGCTTGGAGTGCTGCCCTGAAGGAGGTCGCCAGGACGGCACAACAGCGAGCGTTGGGCCTGTCGTAGGCCTCGCCTGCAGCTCCTCCAGCGACAGCGATGACTCCTGGTGGTCCAGCAACTCTCTCGAGCTCGTGGAGTCTCCGGAGACGAGCGACGACGGCTATGTGACCTCGAGCTCCCGTCGGGCCTGAAGCAAGGTTTCCGCGTCTGGCCGCCGTCGCCATTGATCTGGATGGGGTTGGCGCCGGCCCTTCATGGCCCACTGTTGATGATGGCGTCGGCAATGTTCGGCATGTGTAGATAGAGCTCCTATGGATTCCTCTCCTTTTGTTCCCTGTGAGGAATTGAAACGGACCCGGCGGGGGCGTGTAAAGCATCTGTAATACCTTTTGTTAATATTATCCTTATTGTGAAAACTTGCGAGCACATGTCCTACTGAGGCTCAGTCTCCCCCTTTCCAATCTTGCAGCAGCTTGGTGCTCTACACTGACAGGTCCCGGTCCCTAGGCAGGTTGCAGCCGTCGCTGGTATGCCAGGTAGCGATGCCGTGGTCAAGGCCAGGAGGTAAGCGGCCCAAGGTCCAGTAAGAGCTCCTGAGGTGCGATGCTCATGAGGTCCCCTTTAGCGTGCAAGCAGCTTCCTGAGAATGGGAAAGGGAGGCGACGTTGCCGCAGCAGGGCAGCGAAAAGTCAAGAATCTTATGTCGTAGCGCTAGGTTGGTCCAGGTACGAGACTTATCTTGGCATTTCGGAGCTGGCTTCAGGTGCCACACCGGACTTGGGTGTTGGCCGCTGCTGGGTAGCTAGGTTGGGCCCGTGCGTGCCTCCCCCTCTTCTCCATGTTCTTCCTGGTGCTCTACGTCCTCTGGTCCCGGCCCTCGAGCGAGCTCAACCGCCGCTAGTATGCCAGGTCGCGATGCCGTGGTCAAGGCCAGGGGGTGAGGGCTGGAGAGCCAGTAAGAGCTCCTGAGTCGCGATGCTCAGGATCCCCCCTTTTAATGTGCAAGCTAATCGCATGGGATAAGAGAGAGAGTTCGCGGTACTGCTCGCTGTAGTCCTCAAGAAATTCCTACAAGTTAGCGCGAGGAAGGGCACAAATCGCAATGGTGATCGTTGGTCTGTCCCTGGCTTGTGGGAGGGGACTCCCTACTACGGAGAGCCCCCAGGGCATGTACAGCCCCACCCTAACACATGGCTTGCACAGAAGGGCTGGACGAGGTGTGTCCGGGCACTCGTGAGCCAGCGCGGGACTCACGAGGCCCTACCTCAAGGCGGATTGCGCATGGTCTTGATTCTTGTTCACTCTGGTGGTCCTGCGAGGTGGTCAGACAACCTGCGCCGAACGAATCTCCTGAGGTTATCGCGTGAGAAAGCCAAGCACCAACGACCCCAGGAGGGGATGTGAACGGGGCCGGCCCGCCAGACAGAGCTCAGCCGTTGGATTTATCGACGCTGCAGGGACGGGCCCGAGCACAGACGCCATGCCTAACCGTCTCACGCGAAGGGTCCTGAAGAAAGACGACTGGCGCACGACTCCTGCAGTGGGCGACAATTAAGCAGGTGATAGCCTAGATAGATTAAGCATGGAAGGCAAACTAGCTCAGGTAAATGCATGAACGATACGCGCCACTGGGTCCGGCCCGAGCGGCTTGGGGATGATGTAGCCCGAGGGGCGCCCCCAGCAAGGTAAGCTAAAGACATAAAAAAGAAGGGATACATGCCACAAGGACGGACCCACGCGTCCTGGGAGTGATGCAGCCCTGAGGGTGCTCCCAGCTAAACAAACTTGGAAAATGTCACCTGGTTCCGTTGATGAAGGGGTGTTGAGGCAGCTGAAGGTACGCGGCGAAGGGGTTGCTCCTCATGAGCCATCAGGGCCCTGAGCCTCGGGAGGCTCTGGGGGTCCAGGCGGTTCCTTGAGGACCATCGCCATCTCCGCCAGGGTTGCGTGGTGCCTGGCCTCCTGACCCGCCATGACGCTCCGCAGGTTGCGCTGGAAGGCAGCAGCCATGCTCGGCAGGCCGAATGGCATGCGAACATAGCTGTGAGGTGGACCTGCGCAGTGCCCAACACACGAAGGCCAGAAGCGCTCATGAGATGCGTCTCGGTTGAGCCCTGGTATGTCGATACAGATGCGCAGCTCGCCACCCTCGCCTGGATGGGGAGCAATGCTAGGTGGGCGGCAGTCACTGCGTATTGCTCTTGCTTCCTGAAGCTCCTGAGATACATTGGTGATGAACTCCTGAGCGCCCGGCTCTCCTTGTGCGGTGTCCTCCTGAGGGAGACGTGCCGCAAAGCACGCCTCCAAGTGGTGCCCGAGAGACTCTCTCGTAATGTTGGCAAGGTCTGAGGCCCTCCCGAAAAGAGCCACAGAGGGAGGTTCCCCAGGCGTGGGCGTTGATGCTGATGAGGTACCACTTGCGGCGCTGCCCTCCCGAGGTCCGACATGGAGTAGCTGCTTCTTCTTCTTGAGGACGACCTCAGGAGGGTACCAGGCTGCATTGTTGCCGGGGTCTTCGATTGACGCTGCTTGGAAGGCGCGCTCTAGGGAGCACTCCGCATCTCTTTCTTCGCAGGGGACTATGATGATCCCGCCGCTCCCTGGCATCTTTAGGACGTTGTAGCTGTGGTGCGTCACTTCCATGAACTTGGCCAGTGCTGGGTACCCGAGGATGGCATTGTACGACAGACGAATGTGGGCGACGTCGAAGTCGATGAGCTCGGTGCAGTATTTTTTGCGTTCTCCAAAGGTGACTGGGAGGCGGACCTGACCTATCGGCGTGGTGGAGTCGTCGGTCACTCCTGAGAAAGGCTTAGTGGGCTAAAGCTGATCGTATGGCACTTGAAGGTTGTCGAACGTCTCGACGGACAGGACGTTGAGCCCTGTGCCGCCGTTGATGAGGGTCTTGGTGACTTGCATGTTGCTGATGACGGGTGAACAAAGCATTGGGAGAGCACGGGCGGTGGCCGCGCACTTGAGCTGGTGTGCTGAGCTGAAGGTAATAGCACACTTGGACCACCTGAGCGGGCGTGTAACCTCGATCTTGGGAAGAACTGCGTTCACCTCGCGAGCAAACTGCTTGAAGATACACTGTGAGGCTGGGGCTTGAGCTCCTCCCAAGATGCAGGCGATAGCACGCGGCTCCTGGAAGCCCCTAGCCCCCTCGTCTTGGTGGTGGTTGTCGTTCCTTCTTGGTGGCGGCAGTGGAGGTAGCCCATCATTGCCTTGAGGACGGTCCTCGCGAGGCTGATCCCTCCAGGCACCTTCGCGAGGCTAATCCTGCCAGCGGTCCTCACGAGGCCGGTCGCGCCACTCCTGGCATGGGCCTCGGTCGTCCCAGCATCCTCCGCCGCATCCTCCTCCTCGATCGTAGCTTCGGTCGTTGCGCTCGGGGCGTCGACCGAAGCGTCCTTCCCGCATGGCTCTGAGGTCTTGGCAATCGTTGGTGTTGTGGCTATGTACATTGTGGAAGGTGTAGAACGGTCGACTGCCCGGATGACTCAGGCTGGTCCCTGCCGCGCTTCATGTCCGGCTCTGCCGCGAGCACGGCGACTCCCTTGTGCTTCATGTCCTTGGCCTTGTATTTCTTCTCCTTCGAATCGGTAGATGGGAGCTCGAGGAGGGAACGTCGCCCTTCCTCAGCCCTTGCGCACTTGGTCGGCAGGTTGAACAGCTCCAAGGATGTGCACAGCTCCTCGTTGATTGTGAGCTCCTACTTCATCTTGATGTCACGGACGCCATCGGAGAACGCCGAGATGATGACCTCGTCTGTCACCTTAGGGATCTTGAGACGAACGTTTGTTGAAGCACTGGATGTACTTCTGGAGGGTCTCCCCTAGTTGTTGCTTGATGCGGCACAGGTCACCCACGGCCGGGGGACGGTCGCGAGTGCCCTGGAAGTTGGTGATGATACGGTCGTGCATCTCGTCCTAGGAAGTGATGGAGCCAGGAGGCAGGTTCAGGAGCCAGGAGTGGGCACCTTCCTTGAGTGCCATGGGGAACCAGTTCGCCATGACTTTCTCGTCGCCGTTGGTTGCCTCGATGCTCAGCTCGTAGAGCTGCAAGAACTCTGCGGGGTTGGGGGTTCCGTCGTAGCACGGAGGCAGGTCTGGCTTGAACTTGCCTGGCCAGGCGACGCTACGCAACTCGGGGGTGAAGGCGGGCAGCCGGCCATGGTCACCGGGGCCCGCCTTGGAGGTGCGCCTGGTCGTGCTACCCCTGTGTCGCCGCGGCACGCGGTGCATGGCCCTATCGCAGCAAGCAATCCTGGCATGGTGGAGCTGGGAGCAGTGGAGCACTTCCTTGGGGACGGGGAATCTCTTAGTAGCTTCTTTCCTCGTGCACTAGCACGAGGCATGGTGGGTCGCGCCGCTGGACCATGCACCTTGGAGCGAGGACGCCGCCTTGGCGCAGGGGAGGCTGAGGTGCTCCCTGAGTCGCACACCTTGGTGCAAGGGCGCCATCTTGTTGTGGAGGAGGCGAAGGCGCTCCGTGAGCCACGTTGCCCATGGCTGGCGGAGGGCGAGGCAGCGAGAGGGACAGTGCAGGAGAGCCTCCCCCGGCGCTGACGAGCTTGCGATGCGGTCCAGCCAGTCCTCGTTGAGGTCGTTGACCAGACGGTAGCACAGGAGCTCCCGTGCCATGAGCAGCGCGGCCTGCGTGTCCGTGGGGGCGCGGCGAGCATGAGATGATGAGACGGCCGGAGTCAGCGACGGGGTGGCGGTGTGGCCGTCCCGGTGCATGGAGAGATGCAGCAAAGAGGCTTGCTAATCATTTGCCGCTGGACCGGTGATGGCGTTGGCGGCGGGTGACGGAGAACGACGGCGAGGCCCACTAACGGGAGTTGTCTGAGCAACGCGGGCGGCGAGGACGGCCCGGCGCTCAGCGCGAGCTCCGTGAGCGTCAGCCATGAGCTTGGTGGAGTGACGAAGCATGGGTCGACGAAGAAGAAGGCTTCGGCGCACCCCAACCAGGCGCACGAAATGTCAGATTTCGGGTTCCGGCAAAACCCTTAAGGTTCGAACACTAGGGTGCGCGCGAAGATCTCTCCCTTACCGATCACGCCCTCAAGCACTTCGCAATCTCAAAGGCTAGCTCGACGACCTCACAACACAAGGGACACAAGATTTATACTGGTTCGGGCCACCATGGTGGTGTAATACACTACTCCAGTGTGGTGTGGTGGATTGCCTCTTGGGCTGATGATGAACTATACAAGGGGAAGAACAGCCTCCTGAGGAGAGGTGTTCTTGTGCTTGGTGGGTGTGAGGCTAAGGATGGAATGGCTCCGATCCAAGATGAGGTCCCTCCCCTAGCTATGGTGGTGGCTAGTCCTATTTATAGAGGCCCTGGTCCTCTGCCCAAATATTGAGTGGGAAAGGAGAAAACAACGGCAAATTTGAAAGGGGACAACTAGTACAAGTTATCCTGACAAAAGCAGTCTTCGCCTGCCAAAGGCTCTGGTGGTGACGCTGCCTTGGGCTATATGGTGACCTCCGTCCTGCCATCCTGCTCGCCTTGGTCTCATTGCACCGATATGGAAACATTTGCTTAACGCCTCGTTACTCTTCGTCTGCGCTTGCCTCCTTAGCACCAAAGAGGAAACACGGACACTATGTGCGCTGGCGCCCGCCTGGTCTCAATCATCATGGCTCACGTCATCGGAACCTCGCGAGGTTTGCCTGGACTTGATCCCTCCACCCCTCGTGAGCCAGCCTAGTGAGGCCGCTCCTGAGGAGGTCTTGTGTCGTCCGCCTCGCGAGGCTTGGCCCCTCGCGATGGTGTTGAATGCTTCTGGTGAAGATGGGTCGTACAGGTCCGCTTGCAGAGCCACACCGTGGGCCGCAGACAGGCAAGTCTGGGGACCCCCGTTCCAAGAACACCGACAGCACCCTAGATGCCCGATCTTTCATGAAAGGAGTGGATCCCGCGATGAACACGAAGAACACGAGGGGAAAGCGCAAGCGGAAACACGAGAGAATCACTCAAACCAACAAGATTCGGTCACACATATGCTAGATCCTCGAAACACAAAAGAGATACAAGATCCACGATCAACAAGGGACGACACAAGTAGCACATTCTTCTCCGTGAGGTGATCTTGAAGGTCTTCTCGTTAAGGGTCTTGAACCCAAGATGGAACTTCTCCAAAGAGGCAACGGTCTCTCTCGGAGGAGTAGATCTGGATGGATGAGTGAGGCTCTATCTTACATATGATCTATCACAATGCTAACCCTAGAAAGAGGGACAAGGAGGAGTATATATAGTCTAGGTGGGTGAATGGGTACACGGGCCTCGGCCCTTTACTGTGCGCAGACAGGTGGAGCCGGACGTCTGGGCATCGGTCCGGATGTCTGGGCCTTCACGGTGAGCCGGATGTTCGGGCTGGTGGGCCGGGTGTCCGGGCTGATGGGGCTGGCTTCGGAGCTTCTCTGGATAGGCTTGTCCGGATGTCCGGGCTGGCGGCTGGATGTCCGGCGGCTTGGGAAGAGCCGGATATCTGGGCCTTTGGCCTGATGTCCGGGCTGACGGGGTCCAGCCTCGGGTGCGTTCTGTGATGGGCGCCGGATGTCCGAGCTGGCATCGGGCCGGATGTCTGGGCCCTATAGCTTCTGCTGGTCGGCTCCTGTGGTAGATGTTCCAGGGGCCGGATGTCCGGGGTTGTGGCCGGATGTCCGGGTCCTGGGAGCTGTTCTTGACTCCTTCTGTTGGTTTTCTTCATCCATGAACTTGGGGACTTATCCATCTTCACGTGCATCTTCGGGAGGGTCCTCTTGGTACCTAATCATGCACAACATTCCGGACTTAGGTAGTAGCTATGTCCCAAGTGGATCATATGTGATATCACTAAGGAAAGAAGTCACCTCGGTCTCGAGAGCTCTAGCTCGTGCTCGTGTCATGGGTCCTCTTGGCACTTGGTGAGACGATGATAGGTCCATGGGGATGACCAAAGGATGCTCTACATCACAATGTGTACATGGTGTATATGTATATGTCATCCATTTTTACATCTCTTGCTTTTTCCACGAATGACACATGTATACATGAGTAACTTTCATAGTTCATAAAATATAAAGCCAATATATTATCACAAGAACTAGAATGCATGAAACTATTACAACTCAGTTTGCACATATAAGTGAAGCTCTTATTCATATGAGAAGATTGATGATGTTCATCATTAAACCATCCCAACATTGGTGAATAAACCTTACTTGCATTAAATTTACATGCTACAACATGCTTAAATAAGGAAACGTGCAATAGGTCATTTGACACAGAATCATCAACAAGATTAGAGGTCATATCAAAATGATTAACCATTAGCACAATTATTTTCAAATGTATTTGATCCAAATATGATTTATTCCCTGATTCACATGGTTCTTTTGCATCAATGGTTAATTCAATGGGAGCACTCGACATTTTCGATATTGCATTTGTTTGATCACATGGCAAAGTCAAATCATCAACATAGTCCTCTAAAATAGGTGGTGTGATCAAAGTAGTGGGTAGGTCATCACATGGTGCACTAACATTGACAAGGTATTCATCATACTCATGTGGAGGTGGAAGATCAGTACCTTTGTCATTACCTTTTATGATCAACTCAGATGATGTAGGCACTCTCGGTGGTGATGTGTCACATGGTGGAGGTGATGTAGTCCTCACAACAATGGATGCGGTTGTCATAATATGCCTAGTAGTTGAAGGAACAATCATATCAACTCTTGGAATGTGCACCGTGCACTTGTTCTCCTCGTGGACAACATGTCGTTTTATTTCCTGTTCAACTTTGCAAGCAAGAAGAAACGAATGTTCCATAGGATAACACTCTTCATGAATTAGTATCTCTTGAATATCATGGTTTAATCCTCCCCAAAATCTATCCATAAAATCATCTTCCCTTTCTTCTAAAGAGGAATGCAACTAGGTAGTTTGTAAATCATCATAATATTTCATTACTGTGTCACTACCTTGTTTTAAATGTTGCAACTTTTTAATCATGTCATGAGTATAATAAGCAGAAACAAATGTATGCCGCATGGCAAGTTTCAAATTATCCCAAGTAGTAGGTGTATAATCAGGGTGTAACCGACAATATTCAGTACACCAAACCAAAGCATAACTAGTGAAAGAACCAACCGCAACCTTAAATTTTTTATGTTCATCAAAATTATGGGAAGCAAATATATTATTTATGTCAAACTCCCATTCAATATATAAAGCAGGTCTAAACTAGCCATTAAATGGTGGTATAGAAACATTAACCTGATCATGTGCATTTGGATGTTTGTGCACCTCTCGTGACGGTTGTAGTATTTGCAAAGGTGGTGGCACGTCTACGGCGATCGACAAAGCCCATGAATTAACTCTAGAACCTTTCATGATTAGTAGAAACAAGAAACAAAATCCAAAAATAATGTTCCTATGAACTACTTGGAAGTGGTGGTAAAACACTCATAGTATAGCAAATCTCAATATCTTACAAGTTCTTAGCATGCAGCAGGTGGTAATCGGCAACCAGCGGTGTTAAATAACTCCAAAGATTGAGTAAAGTAATTGCCAGAGGAACGTATGTATAAACGAAGTAGAAATATGTGGAGCTTGGAAGGCTTAAATATATGGTAGCAAAAGATTAGCAATAATCAATTCAGAGATGCAATGTTGAATAAACGCTCACCGATGGTATTGTGTTGGTCCTAGGCTCGATCGTACTAGAGACGTGAGCCTAGAACACTAATGAGGTCATGGCGTAGCACAACTAGCATCAACAAGTGACACGAAGTAGCTTTGAACAGCAAGATATAAGTGAAGATCACAATAGCAGTAAAGATAACGATGTGAAGCAACTGCCAAGCAGGATATACCAACAACTTTCTCTCCAACTTTCCTCTAGAAAAGTTTGTGCCAATTTTTTGCTAATTTTTCTCAAGAATGGCACTGACTTAAGCTTTCAAACACAAAAAGAATCATTCAATTCCAAGTTGATATGAGGAGTCAAAAAATTCTAAAACTTGCATGAAAACTGGAATAAGCTGTGTTTCATGAACTTCTAAGGGCAAAAAGACCTATTTAGAAGATGATTTTGAGGTGTCAAATATTGAACTTTCTTCTGCAACTATTTAGACGCAGCATGTCGCTAGCTTTAATTTGAGTACTCATGAAGCCAAAATGGACTTCGTATAAGGAAGATATGCCAGTTTTAATGAACAATGTACAAAACAGATTTCATTCCGAATTGACCTACGAGATTGAGTCTAGATAGATCTGAATTTTGGTTTTTTCTTCCCTCTTTTTTTCCTCACTCTTATTTTTCTTTTTCTAACTCTCCTTTTTTTTCTTTGACTTTTTTTAAAACTTTTTTCTCTCTTTTTTCTCTATCTTTTTTCTCCCTCTTTCCAAAAAAAACTAGATAAGATGCAGATTGGATCAAGCGAAGATGTGAACGACCTCAACTATGACTATGACAAATGAACGATGGGTAGCACATGGTGGAAATTGATGGATGGGATGGTGGACATCGAAAGGGATAATGATGCAGTGGGGACGTGACTAATGTGAACAGAACTCGAAACTCTAAAGGACTAGACGCTAAGACCAGCAACTAGACACGACGATGCAACCGCAAATTCAACAAAGCAAAACACTAAAAAGATTATGCGAAGGATCAAATTGGTTCGGATATGATGAACTAACCCTATTTTTTGGCTTTTACGTGGACTGTACGAGAACAAACTCGATCTAAACTATGAAAAACTATAAAATCTCACTGAGCAACCTCGAAATCTGATACCACTTGATAGAGGTGAGCGTGTCCCGAAGTTTCGATGAGATAGATATAGTTTTCTGTGGAAGTCGACCTTGATGATCCGACTATGAACATGCGAGACATCGCACCTTAGCAATCACTAAACCAACTTCTGAGGGGTTATTGACCATGCCGGAGCACGATCAACCTGACCACAAGGGTCTATTTCCTGTAAGCAAACAAAGAACAAGCAAGAACCTAAGATTGCAATCTGGATATTGCGAATATAAGATGAAAACTTTATTGATCAAGGTGGGGTTCTGTGAGGTCTTGGTCTGGTCACTGAACACAAATGAAGTGCGCGAAGTTGCAGCTATGGCAAACTTTTAATCTAAACAAAACCCAAGGAAAAAGCTACTATAGGAGCAAGGAGTGGCGGCCAAGGAGGTGGGATGGCGTCCCAAGGCAGCCTAAAACTAACCCTAGGTTGTACACGGCTCATGGGTCCAAGTGGAGGTGATGGAACACCTTTGGACTTGTAGTTTGACTCGGATTCTGTTGAAGTGTCACATTGTTTCATCTATAACTCAATGCTCCGGATGAATTTTAAAGTGAATCCAATTGGGTTGGAAATAGCACAAAATCTACTTTCCAAGAAAAAAGAATCACCCAATTCGAAGTCTGTATGAAAGAGTTATTGGCTTTTTGAGTCAGGTATGTCTGTGTGCAGTCCGAATCTAAATCCAGAACATGAGAGACTTGGACTCTATCTTCTCTTGGCCCAAAAGTGACGTGATAGGACTTTTTGAACAACACCTAAACTTCTCTTTTCCCTTATTTTCATACATGGATTGTACAAATGTCCCATACACCTGCAATTAGACGTGGCACAAAAGTGTGTGAAGTATTTTTGTCCTAGATGACATTAAGAAATTATTGCATAGTTAGAAATCACCTCACAAATATACATGTATGCAATATTTTTGGTTGTATCTAAGGTAGTCATGTCATCATCATAGCTCCATGGAGGACAAGAGGAAGTGGACCGTGTCGGACGAGCAAGTAACCTGACCTTGCCGTCCCATTATGCGCTCGTAGTTCATTTGCTCATGCAGTCTCCCTGTCGTGACAAACTAGAAGTGGTGGTACAGAGAAGAAGAAAGAAGACGGTTGTCGCTGGGAAGGTGCCCCTCATCTCGAAGGAGGCTTCAACACTTGGCCGCCACCTTGGCGGGCACGGGAGCGCACAGTGCCGAGCTAGCGCCACGCTCGGGCGCACGTGCAGCATCAAAATTGGGCACACGAGCGCCCCGGATCCTCCTAGCGCGTCATCTATGGTGCCGGGAGGGCCAATCATTGAGGTTGGGGTGGCTTAGCCTACGGCGCCGCTCACGAAGGCAGAGGAAGCTCTAGCCACGTCCGACGAGACGGCACCTCAGCCCCCGCAGCCCGTGCTCCCGCCTGTCGCCGGAAGCGATATAGGGCGCGCCACGTAGCGGCCTCAGGCAGTGCCCACCTCCGTGACTGAGCAGACTGAGGTGGCAGTCATCCTAGCCAAGTCGCAGGGGCTGAGCATGGAGAAGGTCCTGGATCCCCCTGGGCCTCAAGGGGAGAATACTGATGCCTCCTCGGTTGTGGTGCCACAAGTGCTGCTCCCTCGTTAGGCCCTCTCACTCGCGAACTGCGACACCTTGATCAGGCGCGGGGCTTTGGCTGATGCCCGGGCCGCGCTCGATCGGCTCGGGCGGACCTTTTGAATGTCGGCCAGCGCCTCGCCAGGAAGCGCTTGAAGCTCGCCTCGAGGTGGCACCAGCTTCAGGCGGCTTCGTAGGAGGCCCAAGACCAGGCCGGAAGTAAGCCATCGAAGCAAGGACAGCTCGTGACAATGCGCTCGCCGAGGAGGAGGCGGCCACGCAATGCCACGGTGAGATGGAATCCCGCTTGAAGGCGCTTGAAGAAGAATAGGCTGCATGCACGCGGAAGCTTCAGCAGCAGGAGGAGGTTCTCAAAGCTTGCGAGGCGGAGCTTGCAGATCACGACTCCAAGATGACGAAGGCGGCGGCCGAACAGGCTACGGAACACGGGCGCCTGCAAGTTCTGCAATGCGAGGTGGCCGAAGCCCGACTGGCCCATGCCAAGCATGTCACCAAGGCGGAGGCCAAGCTGGATGCCATTCAGAAGGAGATCCTTTCTGACGTTGATGTGTAGGCAGCGATAGACCGTGCCGCCTTCTCTTCCCTCGAGCTTAGGGCCTGCCAAGCGCTGTAGTCCATATGGTGGGAAGTATTCGAAGCTCCGCTCATGACCCCCGATGCCGGCTACACTGAACCCTCCTCAAAGCTCATTGTTGAGCTCGAAGGTGCTTCCCAAAAGGTGGACGACATCATCGAGGAGGAGTGGCGCGACCTCTTCTCCGTGGCAGTGACCCACGTCTTCAGCCATCTTCTCCTCTGTGACTCCCTCTTCGAGTTCAGTGAGGTGATAGGTCATGTCCCTCGTGAGTCCCGCAATGTCCCGGCAGAAGATGTGGAGGGCCATGTGGCCGCGCTTCTCGAGAAGTTCACCTGCGACATCGATAGCGGATCTGCTGACGTCAAGGCAGGCGGTGGCAATGGCGGTGATGGCCCTTCTTCCTGAAGCTTCCTCGTTATCCTGTAATAGATGATCGTGCCTCGTCGAGGCATAAGACTTTGTTTAAACATGGGATGCATTTGATGCCTGTAATAAATGTTTGAACTCTGGAGTTTCCTTTCTATGCTCCATTTCATTCTTGCTTGCCTTTGTGCTCTGCGTCGGCAGGGCCCAACCCCGCGTATACCTCGGCTGCCATTGGGATGTCACGTCATGATGCCTGGAGAAGGCCAAGGAGAGAGGGGCTACGAAACTAGTGAAGGATCTTGAGTCGCGATGCTCAGG
This sequence comes from Triticum aestivum, assembly GCF_018294505.1. Taxonomy (NCBI): domain Eukaryota; kingdom Viridiplantae; phylum Streptophyta; class Magnoliopsida; order Poales; family Poaceae; genus Triticum; species Triticum aestivum. The sequence goes on from NC_057797.1 coordinate 301,273,731, forward strand.
AGTCCCCCTTTGACGCACAAGCGGCATGCATGAAGGGAATATAAGAGTCTATGAGGTTAACCCGGGGTCTCACCTACCTTGCTCTCGTCGGTCAGCACATGGGTGCTATGCGAGGAGACTAGACACCAAAGACCTTGGTGGGGTGACATGCGCGGGAGCAGGCCCGCAAGCTAGAGCCTAGTTCCTGGGGTTTCCCAGTGCTGCTAGGACTGACCCAAGCATAGGCACATTGTCCAACCCCCCGCTCACGTGAGGCCCAGGGGAAGGCCATGAGCAGCATTGCTGAAGGGCCGAGCGGCCATCCTGAGGTTGATGCAACCCATTGTGATCCCTCAGTTGTTTATCCACCAGCGTGGAGCATGGGGCTTCCACTAGGCGTGGGTATGGCCATATTTCAGTCGTGTCCGCTAGCTCTGAGTATGGGACTTCCACTTGGCGTGGGTAGGAGCTCTGTCCTAGAGTCTCTGGGCGTGTACAGCCCTATTTCAGTCGTACACGTGGCTGGCACGTCATACTTGTGGAGGTGTTTTTAGACGCTCGTGAGCCAGGGCGGGGTTTAGGAGCTCTTACCGTAGGTGGGTTGCGCCTAGGTCTTAGCGCGGTCGCGCGCTTGTGTCACCTGGGTTTAATGACCGTTCAGAGGCCATCGCATAAGAAGGCCAAACACCAAGGACCCATAGGAGGTGACGTGTATGGGTCCGGCCCGCCAGACAAAGCTCGGTCACTTAGGTTTTATCAACGCTGCAGGAACGGGCCCGAGCACATGCGTTGTGCCAAGCCTTCTCATGCAACAACCAGAGGAAGAACACTCGACACACGGCTATCAAAGTGGCGAAACACCAATATTACAGTTGTACGAACCAGGCCGCACGCGCTTACTTACCTACTCACGATGAGCTCATGAGAGGACAAGGCACCAAGGATCCCAGGAGGTGACATGCATGGGAGTTGGCCCGTGAGACAGAGCTCGATCGCTTGGGTTTGACAACGCTGTAGGGACGGACCCGAGTATAGACATTGTACCGGCCCTTAGTCATGAGGCGGTGGAGAGCGGGTTTGCGAGGGTGCATCGACATACATAGTGATGAAGCACCATCCAGGCAAATCAATTCATCCAGGAAATTATGTCAAGACACAACAAGTTCTGATACACGAGCAAAACAACATGGCAGCAGGGGCAGAACCTGACCAGCCTGAGGATGTGTAGCCTGTAGGGTGCCCTCAATTGAACAAACAAAAAAGTCACCTGGCAATGTTGCTGCGGAAGCGTCAGGGTAGCCGAGGAAGTGTGCCGCGAAGATTCGCTCCTCACGAGCCAGACGTCCCCTGAGGCTCAGGAGGCTCGCGAGGGATCGAGGCCTCGTGAGGTGCCAGTGTCGAGTGCCTGGCCTCGTGAGACGCCAACGCTAGCTCTGCAAATCACTGGTAGAAGGCGCCAGCATTCTGCAATCTGAAGGGCATGCGGATGTACACTACTACAGGATGCTGCTAACGCGACACTAAGATCGAAGAATATTTGACAAAACTTTTGGTGATGCATTAATCGCAAACGGTGATGTAAAAAACTGTAAAAAATGATGCAAAATGTTTGCGATGGCGGATACTGTTGGGGAACGCAGTATTTCAAAAAAAATTCCTACGATCACGCAAGATCTATCTAGGAGATGCATAGCAACGAGAGGGGAGAGTGTGTCTACGTGCCCTCGTAGATCGAAAGCGGAAGAGTTTAGTAACGCGGTTGATGTAGTCGAATGTCTTCACGATCCAACCGATCCTAGCACCGAACATACGGCACCTCCGTGTGCAGCACACGTTCAGCACGATGACGTCCCTCGAGCTCTTGATCTAGTTGAGGATGAGGGAGAGTTCCGTCAGCACGACGGCGTGGCAACAATGATGATGAAGTTTCGGTGGAGGGCTTCGCCTAAGCACTACGACGATATGACCGAGGTGGTAAACTATGGAGGGGGCACGGCACACGGCTAAGAGAACAACTGATGTGCTTTGGGGTGCCCCCTGCCCCCGTATATAAACGAGGAGGGGAGGAGGCCAGCCACAGGGGCGTGCCAAGGAAAGGGGAGTCCTATTAGGACTATAGTCCTAGTAGGATTCGCCCCCCCCCCTTTTTTCCTTTCTACCGGAGGGGGAAAAGGGGAAGGAGAGGGAGTAGGAGAAGGAAAGAGGGGTGGCGCCCCCTTCCAGAGTCCAATTCGGCCTCCTCCCTTGTGGGGGGCGCACCAGCCCCTTGTGGGCTGGTTAGCCTCCCTCCTATGGCCCATATGTCCCATATCTTTCCCTGGGGGGGTTCTGGTAACCCCTCTGGTACTCAGGTATGTACCCGATAAACTCCGGAACCCTTCCGGTGTCCGAATACTACCTTCCAATATATCAATCTTTAAATCTCGACCATTTCGAGACTCCTCGTCATGTCCGTGATTTTACCCGGGACTCCGAACAAACTTCGGTCACCAAAATACATAAATCATAATACAAATCATCATCAAACATTAAGCGTACGGACCCTATGGGTTCGAGAACTATGTAGACATGACCGAGACATGTCTTCGGTCAATAACCAATAGCGGAACCTAGATGCTCATATTGGTTCCTACATATTCTACGAAGATCTTTATCATTCAAACCGCATAACAACATACGTCATTCCCTTTGTCATCGGTATGTTACTTGCCCGAGATTCGATCATCGGGATCATCATACCTAGTTCAATCGCGTTACCGGCAAGTCTCTTTACTCATTACGTATTGCATCATCCTGCAACTAACTCATTAGTCACATTGCTTGCAAGGCTTATCATGATGTGATTACCGAGAGGGCCCAGAGATACCTCTTCGATAGTCGGAATGACAAATCCTAATCTCGATCTATGTCAACCCAACAAACACCTTCGGAGACACCTGTAGAGCATCTTTATAATCACCAAGTTACGTTGTGACGCTTGATAGCACACAAAGTGTTCCTCTGGTATTCGGGAGTTTCAAAATCTCATAGTCAGAGGAATATGTATAAGTCATGAAGAAAGCAATAGCAATAAAACTAAATGATCATAATGCTAAGCTAACGGATGGTTTTGTCCATCACATCATTCTCTAATGATGTGATCATGTTCATCAAATGACAACACATGTCTATGGTCAGGAAACTTAACTATCTTTGATTAACGAGCTAGTCAAGTAGAGGCATACTAGGGACACTTTGTTTTGTCTATGTATTCACACATGTATCAAGTTTCCGGTTAATACAATTCTAGCATGAATAATAAACATTTATCATCATATAGGAAATATAAATAAAAACTTCATTATTGCCTCTAGGGTATATTTCCTTGAGTCTCCCACTTGCACTAGAGTCAATAATCTAGTTCAGATCGTCATGTGATTTAATACCAATAGTTCACATCTTTATGTGATTAACACCCAAAAAAGTACTAAGGTGGTATCATGTTTTGCTTGTGAGAGAAGTTTAGTCAACAGGTCTGCCACATTCAGATCCGTATGTATTTTGCAAATTTCTATGTCTACAATGCTCTGCACGGATCTACTCTAGCTAATTGCTTCCACTTTCAATATGTATCCAGATTGAGACTTAGAGTCATCCGGATCAGTATCAAAGCTTGCATCGATGTAACACTTTACGATAAACTTTTTGTCACCTCCATAACCGAGAAACATATCATTATTCCACTACGGATAATTTTGACCGCTGTCTAGTGATCCACTCCTGGCTCAGTATTGTACCCACTTGCCAAACTCATGGTGAGGTCCACAATAGGTATAGTACACAACATATCATACTTTATAGAACCTATGACTGAGGCATAGGCAATGAATTTTCATTATCTTTCTATTTTCTGCCATGGTCGGGTTTTGAGTCTTTACTCAACTTCACACCTTGCAACACAGGCAAGAACTCCTTCTTTGACTGTTCCATTTTGAACTACTTCAAAATCTTGTCAAGGTATGTACTCATTGAAAAAGTTTATCTAGTGTCTTGACATATCTCTATAGATTTTGATGCTCAATATGTAAGCAGCTTCGCCGAGGTCTTTCTTTGAAAAACTCCTTTCAAACACTCCTTTATGCTTTCCAAAAAATTCCGCATCACTTCGATCAACAATATGTCATTCACATATACTTATCAGAAAGGTTGTAGTGCTCCCACTCACTTTCTTGTAAATACAGACTTCTCCAAAAGTCTGTATAAAACCATATGTTTCGATCATACTATCAAAGCATATATTCCAACTCAGAGATGCTTGCACCAGTCTAAATGGATCGGTGGAGCTCGCAGACTTTGTTAGCACCCTTAGGATCGACCAAATCTTCTGGTTGCATCATATACAACTCTTCTTTAATAAATCCATTAAGGAATATAGTTTTAACATTCATTTGCCAGATTTGATAAAATGCGGCAATTGCTAACATGATTCAGACAGACTTTAAGCATCGATACGAGTGAGAAAATCTCATCGTAGTCAGCACCTTGAACTTGTCCAAAACCTTTTGCGACAAGTCGAGCTTTATAGATAGTAACACTACTATCAGTGTCTGTCTTCCTCTTGAAGATCCATTTATTCTCAATGGCTCACCGATTATCGGGCAAGTCAACCAAAGTCCACACTTTGTTCTTATACATGGATCCCATCTCAGATTTCATGGCATCAAGCCATTTCACGGAATCTGGGCTCATCAATGCTTCCTCATAGTTCGTAGGTTCATTATGGTCTAGTAACATGACTCCCAGAACAGGATTACTGTACCACTCTGGTGCGGACCTTACTTTCGTTGTCCTACGAGGTTCGATAGTAACTTGATCTGATGTTGCATGATCATCATCATTAACTTCCTCACTAATTGGTGTAGGCATCACTAGAACTGATTTCTGTGATGAACTAATTTCCAATCGAGAGAAGGTACAACTACCTCATCAAGTTATACTTTCCTCCCACTCACTTCTTCCGAGAGAAACTCCTTCTCTAGAAAGGATCCATTCTTAGCAACAAAGATCTTGCCTTCGGATCTGTGATAGAAGGTGTACCCAATAGTTTCTTTTGGGTATCCTATGAAGATGCACTTCTCATATTTGGGTTCGAGCTTATAAGGCTAAAGCTTTGTCACAACCCTAGAATTTGCTTGTTAATAGTTACATCAGAGAGCATCCATGCATCATTTTAAATTCAAGGAAATTGAATTGAGGGAATTTTCAAAGCCTTAGAATCCTTTTAAAAATGATCAACATTAAAATCTTTTCAAATGAGCCCAAGAAAATGTTTCTGTTAATCTCTGAAAATATTGGCAAGAGCTAAATTTCAAACCAATATTATTGGAATTTCAGAAATGATTAATTTGGGTCTTTTAATAAAGCCAATAATTATTTGAATTGGATTTATATTTACTATGTATAAAATATGAATCCAATAATCCTGAAAACATGTGAGTGGCTTTGAATATGTTGTATCAAGCCACATAAATATTTTCAGAAGCTAAAATGATTTGGTGTGTGAATCAAATCAAAACAGAATTGAAATATTAGAAAACAGAAACAGAAATATGAAAAAGAAGGAAACTAACCTGGCCCAGCTTACCTGCACTGTAGCTGGCTCAACCTAGCTGGCCCAAGATGCCAGTCATCTTCTACCCTGCCGACCGAAGCAACTGCGTGCTAGACGCGCGTGTGTGTCGACGCCTCCTCCTGCTTCGCGCTGGAGGCTCATCCTCCTCCCTGTCCCCGCGCCTGGAGACGCCCTTGACCCCCTCTGTCCTTCCCCCTTCCCTGGCCCTCTCCTCCCCTCCATCCCTCATCCTAGAGCTCGGGCGGGAGCAGCCATGGCCGTCACCCATCGTCCTCGCGGCCACCAGCCACCCCTCGCCGCCCAAACGTACCCCGAGCTTCGCCCCCATACCCATTTCTCCCCGCCGAAGCCCACGTTCTCGGAAGCACTGCAACATCGCCATCGGGCTTCTGCTCATCCTTGAATGCCGATGACCATCGCCAACAATTTGCTTTGTCCAGTGTGCCCCTGTCCTCGTTGTCGCCTCTGCTAGAACCGCCGTGAGCCACCGACCCTTCTCCCTCTCTCTTCCGCGCGAAACCGGCCTCTAGTGAAGTTCTCCCGCCGTGGCTATGCTTCGTCCACCTCCATAGCTTGCCGCCAGTGTTGTTTCCAGCCACCCCGCGGCCTCTCATCCGGTCCAATGGATGCGGGCGAGCAGGAGCTCCTTGCACATGCCCTAGACACATCCAGCCGGCGCCGCAGCGCCTTTCCGGCATGTCTCCCCCGCACCGGATGGTCGTCGGCGGCCTCTTCCCGGCTGTACTACGTGGCTGGCTTAATTAGCTACGAATCACTGCCCTGTGCCATTGGAAGTGGTCCCCGCATGTTAATTAAACTCGCACAATTTTAGTTTAAGTTTAGCTAATTGGTTTAGCCACTGTGTCCATGACATATGGGTCCAACACGTTAGGTTTGACTCTAGTCAACCCATTTGACTTGCTGACATAATGGTGATGCAATACTGACGCAATAAAGTTTTTTCTGGATTTAGTCTAACTTAAAATAGCCAGGAAATTCCAGAAAATACCAAGAACTTGTAAAAATCGTAGAAATTAATTTGTAACTCAGATGGAAAGAGATTTATATATGAAAAAAGATCAGAAAAATCCAATCTATCCACCTGTACCATTTACATGCATGTTGGAACAACTTATAGTTGCCAAATAGAGCAAATCAAATGTTTGCCATTTAAATAATCACATATGGAGTTTGAATTTGAATTTAGTGTTCATACCAACTCCATTTAAATCATTGCTAGCTGCATTAGCTCAAATCATAGCATATTGCTATGTCGCATTCATGCATCATATTGTTGCATTGCCTTGGTTGTGTTCCCTCTTGTTCGCCAGTGGTTCTCCCCTCTTAGTAGACGTAGTTTCGGCGATGAGTTTGATGACACCGATGAAGAACTATACTATCTTCAAAAGTGCCAGGCAAGCAAAACCCCCTTGTTCATTCCGATACAATCCCACTCTCTCGCTTCTGCTCTCTTTTACTGCATTAGGACAACAATGATTCAACTGTTACATGGTGCGGTAGTTGAACCCCTTTCCTCTGCCGGACCTGTCATTGCCACAGTGAATAGATGAAACCCACTAGCATGAGTAGGAGTTCTTTGAGCCCTGATGTGCCTACTCATCCATGCTTTTTGTCATGCTTGCTACTGCTTAGAGTTGAGTCAGGTCTGATTCATTGAGGATGAATTGGAATGTGGTGAACATGTCTTACTGTTGAGAGTTAAGTGTGTGAACACGATTTGGTAAAGGTAGCGGTGAGAGGCCATGTAGGAGTACATCATGGGTTGTCTTATTGAAACCGTCCTCAGGAACTGAGTGCTGTGTTTGTGATCCATGAACAGTTACTATCACACATTGGGTTCCAGTAACTCGACCCCTCTCGACTTATTAATCGCCTCGATCTTTGTCAAGGAGTTGCAACTAGTTTCTAGTGTTTGTAGGATATGTGTTGGGGGCCGTGCGTTGCGCTAACCCTAGGGGTGGGCTATGATACGGTAGAGACATGAGGCACGGTGTACCGGGATGCCCGTTTGGTGCCCCTGGAACCCTGCTCTCATCGTTTAGGGCCATGAGCGACACCCCGGCCGGATATCCTTGCAGATGGAACCCGAATAGGCAATAAACTTGGACTAGAGACTTGCGTGGTTAGTCAGGTTGTGGTCGAGTCCCTCGCCGGGCTTCTGCTTGAAGGTTGCCGAGATAAACGACGTGTACATGGTGGTAAGTGGCGAGAGTGTGTGTGAAGAAGTACACCCCTGCTAGGTTAACATGATCTATTCGAATAGCCGCGTCCGCGGTAATGGACTTCTGGGTTGCCTTTACAGTTCATAGACAAGTGAAAGTGGATACTCTAAAATGCGCAAGATAAGCACGAGTGCTATGGATGGCGTTCTCGTAGGGAGATGGGAGCGGATCCATAATGGTGTATTGATTGGTGAATATGTGGACTCGTGTGCGCCACCTCAAAAGAGTTACTAGCAGTCGTAGTACAAGATAGCCACTTAGTCAAAGCTGGTTTGCTGTAGTTAAACTCCACCACCCCTTTGTTTACACTAATGCATATGTAGCTAGTTCTGATGTAAGTCTTGCTGCGTACATTTGTACTCATGTTTGCTTATTTTTTGTTTTGCAGAGAGACTTCAGTCTCCCTAGTAGATTCGCGTGGACTTTGACATTTAGCTTGTTACCTCAGCTATGATCTTGTGCCCTCGGTAGGGTCTTGTAGATAGCCAGGCTTATCAGCCTTTTTCATTTGTAGTTGTCTGTACTCAGACAAGTTAAGCTTCCGCATGTGCTTATTGCTTGTATGACTTGAATGTTCGGTCATCAAACCCATGTTTGTAATATCTGGCTCCTCGGAGCCTAATAAATGAATACTTTGAGTCGTAGAGTTTTGTCGTGATGCCATGTTGTATTTGCACATATCGAGCATATTGTGTGTATGTTAATGAAATGCTTGGTATGTGTGGGATCCAACAACCTAGTTGATTATTCTTGGTAGCCTCTCTTACCGGGAAATGTCTCCTAGTGCTTCCACTAAGCCATGGTAGCTTGCTACTGCTCTGGAACACTTAGGCTGGCCGGCATGTGCCCTTCTTCATTCCTGTGTCTATCCCTTCGGGGAAATTTCACGCGTTGTTCGTTTAAGTCTTGTCGCTTGCTACGACTTGGGTTCATACGATGTTGATGACCGACACGTTCATTGCTAGGTCATGTACGCTTGTCCCTGTAAGTTAGTGCCACTTTGGGTTTACGACTAGTCCTGTCGGCCCGGGTTCTCTGTCATATGGATGCTAGCAACACTATCATATACGTGAGCCAAAAGGTGCAAACGGGCCCGGGCCAGGTAAGATGGCACCCATGGGAATACTGTGCGTGAGGCCGCAAAGTGATATGATGTGTTACATGCTAGATCGGTGTGACTTAGGATCGGGGTCCTGACAGCTTTGGAATAAGAGCTTGACTGCCTGTAGGATTACCATGCCAAACTGGTCGAAGTTGAGTATAGAAATTCTTTAGTTATGTAAGGGAATTGATTGTGGAAGGGAATGTAAGGCTCTTTTTACTCCTTTACCTTATGCCCTTCTGATCCGAGTCATCTTATCTTTCCTACGGGGTTAAGGAATTAGGCCTTCTATCCTTTCTATCAGGATCACGTGTTACTAATCCATAGACTTATAGGATTGATGGATTCAAGTCTCAGTTCAGTTTCTACTACTTCCGTATGTTCATAGCTGGCCTCAGAAACTTGATATTGTGATGTTGAGTGGATATGCCACCATTTTGTAGGATGTTTCCAAATCTTTTCGAGCATTTATAGCTGTTATGCTGTCTGAGTCATCCCAGGTTTCTAATTAGTCTGATACATTTGCAAATCCCTTCTGCCCGTTCCTGATGTTCCTTTGGGCCAGATTAAGCACACTAATCGGTGAGTTGAGGTACTTTATTGCCTCGACATATATGTTGGAGCTATTATTATGACCCTAGGTGTCTTAGAGGATCACCTAGTAATCTAGCCATGTTTTGTGTTCCCAGTGTGATGATTCTGGCCATCATTCTCCAAAGCATCCCGTGATGCCACTTACTTAGTAGGCATTCTATACCTGGGTTCTTGAACCCGAGATTCACCCTGCTTACTTCATGTTGATAGTTTTTGCTAGTTGTTTTAGGATATTAGTAACCTTTGCGATAGTCCTCGAGGTCTATGGTATTTCCTTCTTCCAAATACCATGAACTGCTTATGGCAGAAGTTCTTTGAACCAAAGGATCACAACAAGAGTACCCTCGACGAGTTCCACATTCTATATTGTGGCTTTGCCAGTCCTACCTCTTTGCATGGATTATCTGGAAGAAACCTGTTGAACTTGGTTCGACATACTAATCTATGCATCCACAACTCAAAAAGTTATATGTTCCTTGAGTTGACCCTCCTCAGCTGTATTTTGAACTTCGTCTATCAATTGATAGTTAAGAGTATGCGTGCATTCATTTATCGATGCCTATTTTTCTTGTGGTACGTCAAGCTATTCTATTCCGGAATCACTGGGAGAAACAAACTCTAGTACCTCGTCCATCTCTGGGATTTGGTAAAAGTAGTTGTATTCTATAGAACAAATGCCAATCTAGTTTTTGTTCTGTTCTACCCTGGAGTATTGCCCTCTTTATGTCAGGATTGTCATAGGAATTGCACCACCTCTTATGAATTCTTGACGTAGTGATACTTCTCACCATTATCATTCATTCCTCAGTCTCCGTGTTATTGTAACCAGAATGCCGAGAAGTGAACTATATGATGTGTGAAATTAGTACTCCCAGCAATCCCGTTGCTTGGTAGTTAATGGACGATAAATTCATTCATAGCGTGTTGGTTACTGAACCATCATTCTAAGATTGATCGTGCTACCTAGTCCTTAGTTTAGGTGCACTCTTCAATCAATGAGTTAGGATTGTATTAATTCCTTGCTCTTTTGATCCTATCGTCTTGCCTTGAAAAGCAAGATTGCTCTCGAGCTTAGTAACATATCGGTGGTTTGTGATTTTCCGAATATCTTCTCGGAAGTATCACCAGGTTGACCCCTGACCATTATGTTGAGCTCGTGATCAAGTTGGTTTGTTGTAAACCACCCATTCTCCAAGACTCTGTGTTGGATACCCTGAACTAGTTGGTTAAGCTAAACAACAACTTGGAGAGTTGGAAGATGGAAGCTTTTCCGACTTAGTTCATCACTAAGGGATATCTTTTTGTGTGTGTGTTGAAGAAAGATGATATCCTCGTTGATTGGTCCTTTTGATCAATTCTTGGACCTATTGTCTTATCCAATATTTGATTTGAGCATGGGCTATCGTCAAATCAAATCAGAACCAACGATGCTTGTAATGTTGTCTTGCTCGTGGTTGTTTCCTCGAGCATACACCATTATATCTTTTGGGTCTGACCAATGCTATCATCTTGTTCACATAGTTACGGAACTCCATTTGTATGGAAACCTAGATGAATTGTTGATGCGCCCATCGACAACATCCTTATCCTATCCATGATTTTGTTGAACATTAAGCTAGTGTTGGAAACTTTTAAAGGCATTTCTTCATGCTATCTCATGAAGCATATGTTCGGATGAAAGAAGTAACTTCCTCTAATTCATGTGCATTTGATGCAAGTTGCCACCGTGAAGTCGAGAAGGTTTGTTTTTGCCTCCTCTGGAATCATCCCAAGTCAGTCATGCAGGTGCGAAGTATATTATGGTTTGAGAGATTAGCTACCTCCATTCTATATGTGTTCCTAGCACACCAAGCGACTGATTGATTTGTTCAAGGAAAAGAAGTCTATGCTTGGGATCTAATCCATGGACTTGCGTAAAGACTTTGAAATCCTTGATGATGGTTCCCCACCTGAACTCGGTATTGTTTTGTTGTAAGACTACTATGTGGTCATGCTTGTCTTGGACAGCGTGTTCACATGTGTGTAGCAGAACTAGCTCATGTTTTGGAGCTTGCTGCCATAGTCCATTTCTCAAGAATCTCGCAACGTTATCTCGTCAATTTGTGTTGCAACTCTTCTTTTTAGACATGTTGAGTCTAAAGTATCCTGTTACTAACCAGATCTGAATCTCAGGCAGATATGATGGTTGGAACATTACCAACATTTGCATTTTGTTCCCAGCTTGCACCGCCATTGTGCCAATTTCCCATGGGTCGCCCTTCTCAGTAATTGTTGTTCGGGATCATCTTCAAAAGTGGTCCTACCATGGGTCCCATCCATTTGTGATGATAAGCAAAAATCACTCATTGCGTTGTCTTCAACAAGGTAGTCCAAATCATCCATTCTAGTCCGAGTATGTCGTTCTCTCGAACTCAGTCAAACAAATGTTTGTAAATTGCCTTAGGATGGAATGAAGAGTTCCAATGATCTATGGATCAAAAGCATTTCATTTTGTCAATTAAGGGAATAATTCTATGATTCACCTCCTCTGAGGTGCCCCATTGTGGAATCATGGCAATTAAGTCCTCGCTACTTTGACCTTGTTCACCATCTTCTTTAAGCATGGAATTGTTGCTTACCAAATTAAACTTTCGTCATCTGTTATTTCCCATCTCTATCGATGTGTGTTTCGACTCTCAACTCAAGAGGTGTTCTTATGTCTCATTCCGTGAGTTGATCGTGAGTTGTTCGATCTCCAAGAAGATCGATTCTTGGAAAGTTTCCTTTTGCCGCCATAGTGTTGGCATGAATGTCTTGAAAGCAAAGATGTCAAGAACAAGATGTTGCAAGGCATCAACATCTTCGAGTAGTGCAATCTGGATCATGAAGTTTGTGTTTGCCTTGTGTCCCCTCTCTCTTCTTACCTCACGTCCTGAATCTCGGGACGAGATTCTTGTTGGGGGGGGGGGGGAGTTGTCGCAACCCTAGAATTTTCTTGTTAATAGTTGCATCAGAGAGCATCCATGCATCATTTTAAACTCAACGAAATTGAATTGAGGGAATTTTCAAAGCCTCAGAATCCTTTTAAAAATGATCAACAATAAAATCTTTTCAAATGAGCCCAACAAAATGTTCCTTTTAATCTCTGGAAATATTGGCAAGAGCTAAAATTCAAACCAATAATTTTGGAATTTCGGAAATGATTAATTTGGGACTTTGAATCAAGCCAATAATTATTTGAATTTGATTTATATTTACTATGTATAAAATATGAATCGAATAATCCTGAAAACCTGTGAGTGGCTTTGAATATGTTGTCTCAAGCCACATAAATATTTTCAGAAGGTAAAATGATTTGGTCTATGAATCAAATCAAAACAGAATTGAAATATTAGAAAACAGAAACAGAAATAGGAAAAATAGGAAACTAACCTGGCTAGCTTACCTGCATTGTAGCTGGCTCAGCCCAGCTGGCCCAAGATGCCAGTCATCTTCGACCCCGCCGACCGAAGCAGCTGCGTGCTAGATGCGCGCGCGCGTCGACGCCACCTCCTGCTTCGCGTTGGACGCTCATCCTCCTCCCTGTCCCCGCGCCTGGAGACGCCCTCGACCCCCTCTGTCCTCCCCCTTCCCTGGCCCTCTCCTCCCCTCCATCGCTCGTCCTTGAGCTCGGCCGGGAGCAGCCATGGCGGCCACCCGTCGTCCTCGCAGCCACCAGCCACCCCCGAGCTTCGCCCCAAGCCCATTTCTCCATGCCGAGGCTCACGTCCTCGGAAGTGCTGCAACATCACCATCGGGCTCCTCCTCATCCTCGGATGCCGACGACCACCGCCGTCGAGTTGCTTCGTCCAGCGCGCCCCCGTCCTCGCCATCGCCTCTGCTGGAACCACCGTGAGCCACCACCCCTTCTCCCTCTCTCTTCCACATGAAACCGCCCTCTAGTGAAGTTCTCTCGCCGTGGCTATGCTTCGGCCGCCGCCGTATCTCATCGCCGGTGTTGTTCCCGGCCACCCCGCGGCCTCTCGTCCGGTCCAATGGATGCGGGCGAGCAGGAGCTCCTTGCACACGCCCACGGCACATCCAGTCGACGATGTAGCGCCATTCCGGCATGCCTCCGCCGCACCGGGTGGTCGTCGGCAGCCTGTTCCCAGTTGTACTGACGTGGATGGCTTAATTAGCCGTGAATAACTGATCCGTGCCACTGGCAGTGGGCCCCACATGTTAATTAAGCTCGGACAGTTTTAGTTTAAGTTTAGCTAATTGGTTTAGCCACTATGTCCATGACATATGGATCCCACATGTTAAGTTTGACTCCAGTCAACCCGTTTGACCTGCTGACATCACGATGACGCAATACTGACGCAATAAAGTATTTTCTAGATTTAATCTAATTTAAAATAGCCAGGGAATTCCAGAAAATACCTAAAACTTGTAAAAATCATAGAAATTATTCTATAACTCAGATGGAAAAGATTTATATATGAAAAATGATCAGAAAAATCCAATCTATCCACCTGTACCATTTCCATGCCTATTGAAACAACTTATAGTTGCTTAATAGAGCAAGTCAAATGTTTTGCATTTAAATAATCACATATGGACTTTGAATTTGAATTTAGTGTTCATACCAACTGCATTTAAATCATTGCTAGCTGCATTAGCTCAAATCATAGCATATTGCTATGTCACATTCAGGCATCATATTGTTGCATTGCATTGATTGTGTTCCCTCTTATTTGCCAGTGGTTGTCCCCTCTTAGTAGACGTGGTTCCAACGATGAGTTTGATGACATCAATGAAGAACTATACTACCTTCAGAAGTGTCAGGCAAGCAAAACCCCCTTCTTCATTCTGATACAATCCCACTCTCTCGCTTCTGCTCTCTTTTACTGCATTAGGACAACAACGATTCAACTGTTACATGTTGTAGTAGTTGAACCCCTTTCCTCTGCATGACCTGTCATTGCCACAGTAAATAGATGAAACCCACTAGCATGAGTAGGAGATGTTTGAGCCCTGATGTGCCTACTCATTCATGCCTGTTGTCATGCTTTCTACTTCTTAGAGTTGAGTCAGGTTTGATTCATTGGGGATGAATTGGAATGCGGTGAACATGTCTTACTGTTGAGAGCTAAGTGTGTGAACATGATTTGGTAAAGGTTGCGGTTAGAGGCCATGTAGGAGTACAATGTGGGTTGTCTTATTGAAACTGTCCTCAGAAACTGAGTTCTGTGTTTGTGATCCATGAACAGTTACTACCACACATTGGGTTCTGGTAACTCGACCCCTCTCGACTTATTAACCGCCTTGATCTCTGTCCAGGAGTTGCAACTAGTTTCTAGTGTTTGTAGGATATGTGTTGGGGGCCGTGCATAGCACCGACCCTAGGGGTGGGCTATGATGTGGTAGAGACACGAGGCACGGTGTACCGAGATGCCCGTTGGATGCCCAGGGAACTCTGCTCTCATCGTTTGGGGCCGTGAGCGACACCCCGGCCAGATATCCTTGCGGATGGAACACAAATATGCGATAAACCAGGACTAGAGACTTGCATGGTTAGTCAAGTCATGGCCGACTCCCTCGCCAGGCTTCTGCTTGAAGGTTGCCGAGATACACGATGTGTACATGGTGGTAAGTGGCGAGAGCGTGTGTGAAGAAGTACACCCCTGCAGGGTTAACATGATCTATTCGAATAGCCGCGTCCGCGGTAATGGACTTCTGGGTTGCTTTACAGTTCATAGACAGGTGAAAGTGGATACTCTAAAATGCGCAAGATAAGCATGAGTGCTATGGATGGCGTTCTCGTAGGGAGACGGGAGCGGATCCATAGTGGTGTATTGATTGGTGAATATGTGGACTCGTGTGCGCCACCTCAAAAGAGTTACCAGCAGTCATTGTACAGGATAGCCACTGAGTCAAAGCTGGCTTGCTGCAGTTAAACTCCACCACCCCTTTGTTGAAACTGATGCATATGTAGCTAGTTCTGATGTAAGTCTTGTTGCATACATTTGTACTCACGTTTGCTTATTTTTTGTTTTGCAGAGAGACTTCAGTCTCACTAGTAGATTCGTGTGGACTTCGACGTTTAGCTTGTTACCTCAGCTACGATCTTGTGCCCTCTATAGGGTCTTGTAGATAGTCAGGCTTCTTAGCCTTTTCATTTGTAGTTGTCTGTACTCAGACAAGTTAAGCCTCCGAATGTGCTTATTGCTTGTATGACTTGAATGTTGGGTCATCAGACCCATGTTTGTAATATCTAGCTCCTCGGAGCCTAATGAATAAATACTTTGAGTCGTAGAGTTTTGTTGTGATGCCATGTTGTATTTTCACATATCGAGCATATTGTGTGTATGTTAATGAAATGCTTGGTATGTGTGGGATCCAACAACCTTGTTGTTAGCCTCTCTTACCGGGAAATATCTCCTAGTGCTTCCACTGAGCCATGGTAGCTTGCTAATGCTCCGGAACGCTTAGGCTGGCCGGCATGTGTCCTTCTTCGTTCATGTGTCTGTCCCTTCGGGGAAATGTCACGCGTTGTTCATTTAAGTCCTTGTAGCTTGCTTCGACTTGGGTTCATATGTTGATAACCAACACATTCGTTGTTGGGTCATGTATGTCCGTCCCTGTAAGTTAGTGCCGCTTTGGGTTTACGACTAGTCATGTAGGCCCGGGTTCTCCTTCATTTGGATGCTAGCGACACTATCATATACGTGAGGCAAATGGTGCAAACGGTCCCGGGCCAGGTATGGTGGCACCCGTTGGAATACAGTGCGTGAGGCCGCAAAGTGATATGATGCGTTACATGCTAGATCGGTGTGACTTAGGATCGGGGTCCTGACAAGCTTTTTCACATAAGCATCGCAACCCCAAACTTTATGAAATGACAACTTAGGTTTCTTGCCAAACCATAGTTCATATGGTGTCGTCTCAAGAGATTTGGATGGTACCCTATTTAACGTGAATGCAGCTGTCTCTAATGCATAACCCCAAAAGAGACATCATAGACCGCACCATATCCAATAAAGTACGAATACGATGTTCGGACACACCTTTACGTTGTGGTGTTCTAGGTGGCGTGAGTTATGAAACTATTCCACATTGTTTTAAGGGACAATTCCATTTCTGCCCCTAACTGGAACCCACTACTCAAATTTGCCCCTAATTTCAATGTGTGCTCAAATTTGCCCCTCTGCCGTTAGTTGCCGTTATAGAAATGCCCTTCTACGTCGTTACCGTCCGGTCATACAACTTTGACCATCTCAAAAAATATATTAAAAAAACCAAAAAAATCTGAAATTTTGTGGGATTGAAGCTACTCATGTGCGCAAAGTGCATGCAAATTTTCATGCTATTTAGACATACCAGGAGCTCGTGGCAAAGGAAAACAATAAATCTGTACATCTTTGAATAGTAAATTCAAAAAATAGCAAGAAAATTCAAAAACATATGAATTTTTTTGGCATCCAAGATGCTCGGGTGCACAAGGCGTGCGCAAAATTTTGTTATCAAATGACATGCGAGGAGCTCTCGCAAAAAAAAACCAAAATAGTGTATTTTTTACAAGTTTTTTCTGAGACAAATTTTGTTTTTTTCTCCACGAGCTCCTACAATGTCCAAACACAAAAAAATTTCACACACCTTCCACACCTAAGTGTCTTGGATGCCAAAAGAATTCATATTTTTTTGATTTTTTTGCTATGTTTTTGAATTTACGGTTCACACACGTACATATTTACTGTTTTTCCTTCGCCACGAGCTCCTAGAATGTGCAAACAACATGAAAATTTGCATGCACCTTGCGAACCTGAGTACCTTCGATCCCACAAAATTTCAGATTTTTTGACTTTTTTTGCTATTTTTCGAGATGGTCAAAGCTGTTTGATCAGACAGTAACGGCGCAGAAGGGCATTTCTATAAGGGCAACTAACGACAGAGGGGAAAATTTGAGCACACATTGAAATTAGGTGCAAATTTAAATAGTGGGTTCCAGTTAGAGGCAGAAATGGAATTGTCCCGTGTTTTAAATGATGGAAAAACTCATAACTCAAATATTCGCCTCCCGATCAGATCGTAGAAACTTTATTTCCTTGTTACGATGATTCTCCACTTCACTCTAAACTTTTAAAATGTTTCAGACTTGTGTTTCATTAAGTAGATATACCCGTATCTACTCAAATCATCTGTGAAGGTGAGAAAACAATGGTACCCACCGTGAGCCTCAACACTCATCAGACCGCATACATCGGTATGTATTATTTACAATAAGTCAGTGGCTCGCTCCATTGTTCTGAAGAACGGAGTCTTAGTCATCTTTCCCATGAGGCATGGTTTGCAAGCATCAAATGATTCATAATCAAGTGATTCCAAAAATCCATCCTCATGGACTTTCTTCATGCGCTTTACACCAATATGACCTAAACAGCAGTGCCACAAATATGTTGCACTATCATTATCAACTTTGCATCTTTTGGCGTCAATATTATGAATATGTGTATCACTAAGATCGAGATTCGATAAACCATTTACATTGGGTGTATGACCATAGAAGGTTTTGTTCATGTAAACAGAACAACAATTTTTCTCTGACTTAAATGAATAATTGTACTGTAATAAACATGATCCAATCATATTCATGCTTAACGCAAACACCAAATAACATTTATTTTAAATTCAATCCCAAAGGTAAAGGGAGTGTGTGATGGTGATCTTATCAACCTTGGAATCACTTCCAACACACATGGTCACCTCATCCTTAACTAGTCTTTGTTCATTCTACAACTCCTGTTTTGAGTTACTAATCTTAGCAACTGAACCAGTATCGAATACCCATGGGTTGCTATGAACACTTGTAAAGTACAAATGAATAACATGTATATCAAATATACCTTTGCTCACTTTGCCATCCTTCTTATCTGACAAGTATCTGGGATAGTTTCGCTTTTAGTGACCATTCCCTTTGTAGTAGAAGCACTTAGTTTCAGGCTTAGGTCTAGCTTTGGGTTTGTTCATGGGAGTGGCAACTTTCTTGCCATCTTTTCTTGAAGTTCCCTTTCTTTTCCTTTGCCCCTTTTCTTGAAACTAGTGGTCTTGTTAACCATCAACACTTGATGCTCTTTCTTGATTTCTACCTTCACCGATTTTAGCATCGCGAAGAGCTCGTGAATCGTTTTTGTCATCCCTTGCATATTATAGTTCATCATGAAGTTCCAGTAACTTGGTGATAGTGACTAGAGAACTCTGTCAATCACTATCTTATCTGGAAGATTAACTCCCATTGATTCAAGCGATTGTAGTACTCACACATTCTGAGTACATGCTCACTGGTTGAGATATTCTCCTCCATCTTGTAGGCAAAGTACTTGTCAGAGGTCTCATGCCTCTCGACGGGCATGAGTCTAAAATACCAATTTCAACTATTGGAACATCTTATATGCTCTGTGGCATTGAAAATGTTTTGAAAGTCCCGGGTCTAATCCATAAAGCATGGCGCACTAAACTATCAAGTAGTCATCATACTGAGCTTGTCAAATGTTCATAACGTCTGTATCTGCTCCTGCAATAGGTCTGTCACCTAGCGGTGCTTCAAGGACGTAATTCTTCTGTGCAGCAATGAGGATAATCCTTAGATCACGGACCCAGTCCGCATCATTGTTACTATCATCTTTCAACTTATTTTTCTCTAGGAACAAATAGACGGGGAACTACATCGCAAGCTATTGATCTACAACATAGATATGCAAATACTATCAGGACTAAGTTCATGATAAATTGAAGTTCAATTAATCATATTACTTAATAACTCTCACTTAGATAGACATCCCTCTTGTCATCTAAATGATCATGTGATCCATATCAACTAAACCATGTCTGATCATCACGTGAGATGGAGTAGTTTTCAATGGTGAACATCTCTATGTTGATCATAACTATATGATTCACGTTCGACCTTTCGGTCTCAATGTTCCAAGGCCATATCTGCATATGCTAGGCTCGTCAGGTTTAACCCGAGTATTCTGCATATGCAAAACTGGCTTGCACACATTGTATGCGAATGTAGAGCTTACCATACCCGATCATCATGTGGTGTCTCCGCATGATGAACTGTAGCAACGGTGCATACTCAGGTAGAACACTTGTACCTTGACATTTAGTGAGAAGTCATCTTACAATGCTACCAACGTAGCAAAATAAGATGCATAAAAGATAAACATCACATGCAATCAAAATATGTGACATGATATGGCCATCATCGTCTTGTTCCTTTATCTCCATCTCCAAAGCACTGTCATGATCTCCATCATCACCGGCTTGACACCTTGATCTCCATTGTAGTATCATTACTCGCCAACTATTGCTTCTATGACTATCTCTACCGCTTAGTGATAAAGTAAAGCAATTACATGGCAATTGCATTTCATACAATAAAGCAACAACCATAAGGGTCCTGTCGGTTGCCGATAACTTCTACAAAACATGATCATCTCATACAACAAGTTATATCTCATCACGTCTTGACCATATCACATCACAACATGCCCTGCAAAAACAAGTTAGACGTCCTCTACTTTGTTGTTGCATGTTTTACGTGGCTGCTACGGGCTTCTAGCAAGAATAGTTCTTACCTACGCATCAAAACCACAATGATTTTTCGTCAAGTGTGATGTTTTAACCTTCAACAAGGACTGGTCGTAATCAAAGTCGATTCAACAAAAGTTTGAGAAACAGACACCCGCTAGCCACCTATGTGCGAAGCATGTCGGTAGAACCAGTCCCATGAATGCGGTCATGTAATGCTGGTCCGGGCCGCTTCATCCAACAATACCGCTGAATCAAAGTAAGAAGTTGGTGGTAGGTAGTATGACAATTATCGCCCACAACTCATTGTGTTCTACTCGTGCATATCATCTACGCATAGACTTGGATCAGATGCCATTGTTGTGGAACATAGTATTTCCAAAAAATTCCAACGATCACACAAGATATATCTAGGAGATGCATAGCAACAAGAGGGGTGAGTGTGTCTATGTACCCTCGTAGACCGAAAGCGGAAGCATTTAGTAGCGCGGTTGATGTAGTCGAACGTCTTCACGATCCAACCGATCCTAGCACCGAGCGTACGGCACCTCCGTGTTTAGCACACGTTCATCACAATGATGTCCCTCGAGCTCTTGATCCAGTTGAGGACGAGGGAGAGTTCCATCATCACGACGGCGTGGCAACGGTGATGATGAAGTTACCGGCACAGGGCTTCGCCTAAGCACTATGACGATATGATCGAGGTGGTAATCTGTGGACGGGGGCACCGCACACGGCTAAGAGAACAACGGATGTGCTTTGGGGTGCCCCCTGCCCCCATATATAAAGGAGGAGGGGAGGAGGTCGGCCACCAGGGGCGCGCCAAGGAGAGGGGAGTCCTACTAGGACTCTAGTCCTAGTAGGATTTGGCCCCCCTTTTTTTCCTTTCTACTTGAGGGGGAAAAGGGGAAGGAGAGGGAGTAGGAGAAGGAAAGGGGGTGGCGCCCCCTTCCCAAGTCCAATTCGGCCTCTTCCCTTGTGGGGGGCGCACCAGCCCCTTGTGGGCTGGTTAGCCTCCCTCCTATGGCCCATATGGCCCATATCTTTCCCCCGGGGGTTCCGGTACTCCGGTATGTACCAGATACACTCTGGAACCCTTCCGGTGTCCGAATACTACCTTCCAATATATCAATCTTTACATCTCGACCATTTTGAGACTCCTCGTCATGTCTATGATCTTATCTAGGAATCCGAATGTCAGGACCCCGATCCTAAGTCACACCGATCTACCATGTAACACATCATATCACTTTGCGGCCTCACACACGGTATTCCCATGGGTGCCACCTTACCTGGCCCGGGACCGTTTGAGCCTTTTGGAACATGTATATGATAGTGTCGCTAGCATCCATATGACAAAGAACCCCGACCGACTTGACTAATTGTAAACCAAAGTGGTAATAACTTACAGGAACAGGCATACATTACCCAGCAACGAACGTGTCGGTCATCAGCGAGTGAATCCGGGCTGTAGCAGCTGGGCTAACAGGACTCCGATAGACACCGTGTGACATTTCCTCGAAGGGACAAACACATGAATGACGAAGGACTCATGCCGGCCAGCCTAAGTGTTCCTGTGCAGTAGCAAGCTACCATGGCTAAGTGGAAGCACTTGCAGACATTTCCCGGTAAGAGAGGCTACCAAGGATAATCAACTAGGTTGTCGGATCCCACACATACCAAGCATTTCAAATCATACACACAATTTGCTCGATATGTGCAAATCCAACATGGCATCACAAAAAAACTCTACAACTCAAAGTATTTATTCATTAGGCTCTGAGGAGCCAAGTATTACAAACATGGGTCTCATAAACCAACATACAGAGCATACAAGCAACAAGCGGAAGCATGAACATGTCTGAGTACAGACAACTACAAATGAAAAAGGCTGAGAAGCCTGACTATCTACAAGACCCTCCCATGGGTACAAGATCGTAGCTGAGGTAACAAGCTAAACATCGAAGTCCACGAGGAACTACTAGTGAGACTAAAGTCTCTCTCCAAAACATAAATTAAGCAAACGTGAGTACAAATGTACCCAGCAAGACCTACATCAGAACTAGCTACATATGCATCAGTATCAACAAAGGGAGTGGTGGAGTTTAACTGCAGAAAGCCAGCTTTGACTCAGTGGCTATCCTGAACTACGTCTACAAGTAAATCTTTTGAGGTGGCGCACACAAGTCCACATATTCACCAATCAATACACCACTATGGATCCGCTCCCGTCTCCCTACGAGAATGCCATCCATAGCACTCACTCTTATCTTGCGCATTTTAGAGTATCCACTTTCACTTGTCTAAGAACTGCATAGGCAACCCAGAGGTCATTTACCATGGACGCGGCTATTCGAATAGATCATGTTAACCTTGCAGGGGTGTACTTCTTCACACACGCTCTCACCACTTATCGCCGTTTACATGACATGTACACGACAACCTTCAAGCGGAAGCCCGGCGAGGGTGTCGGCCACTACCTGACTAACCACACAAGTCCCTAGTCCAGGTTTATCGCCTATTCAGGTTCCATCCGCAGGGAGTCCGGCCGAGGTTTCCACATACAGGGTTCCCGGGTCACTAAACAGGCGACTCGGTACACCGGGCCATGTGCCTACCGCATCACACCCCACCCCTCAGGTCAGTGCTACGCATGGCCTCCATCATACTACAAACACCAGAAACTACTTGCAACTCCCGGATAGAGGACAGGGGAGGTTAATAAGTTGAGAGGGTCCATTGGTTTTGGGCCCAACGCGTGGTAGTAGCTATTCATGGAGCACAAACACAAAACACAGTTCCTGAGGACGGTTTCAATGGGACAACCCACCATGTACTCGTAGATGGCCTCTCACCGCTACCTCCACCAAATCGTGTTCACACACTTAGCTCACACACAGTAGGACATGTTGATCACCATTCCAATTCATCCTCGATGAATTAGACCTGACTCAACTCCAAGCAGTAGCAGACATGACAAACAAGCATGAATGAGTAGGCACATCAGGGCTCAAACAACTCCTACTCATTCTAGTGGGTTTCAGCTATTTACTGTGGCAATGTCAGGTCATGCAGAGCAAAAGGGGTTCAACTACAACATGTAACAGTTGAATCATTATTGTCCTAATTCAGTAAAAGAGAGCAGAAGAGAGAGAGTGGGATTGTATCAGAATTAACTAGGGGTTTTGCTTGCCTGGCACTTCTGAAGATGATATAGCTCTTCATCGGTGTCATCGAACTAATCGTCGGAACCACGTCTACTAAGAGGGGACAAATACTAACAAACAAGGAAGAACACAATCAATGCAATGCACAATATGATGCATGATCATGACATGTCAATATGCTGTGATTTGAGCTAATGCAATTAGCAACAGGTTAAATGAAGTTGGTTTGAATACAAGATTCCAATTCAAACTCCATATGTGGATATTCAAATGCCATTTATATGATTTGTCCTAAACAGCAGCTATAACTTGTTCTATCACGCATGAAAAAGGTACAGATGGATAGATTGGATTTTTCTGATCATTTTTCATATATAAATCTTTTCAATCTGAGTTCTAGATTATTTTCTATGATTTTTAGAAGTTTTAACTATTTTCTGGAATTTCCTGGATTATTTTTAATCCATAAAATGGTTAACCGTGTCAGCACTGCGTAACTATGACGTCATTAGGTCAATAGACCGATCCGGGTCAAACCTGACCTGTGGGGACCACTGGTCAGTGACACAGTCAGTTAACAGGGTGTTTAGCGTTAGAACTAATCCTAATCTAGAGATAATCAGGACGGTCCCACATGTCAGTGTCTGGACTAATTAATAGAGTTAATTAGCAGTAATTTAATCCTAAATCTAGATTAATTAGGGGCATGGGAGTCAAACCCCCGGTCAACTGGGGTCAAACCCACCGGCGACTGGTCGCCAGCGAGGTCATACACGGCGGTGGTGCTTGGGATTGCTTCTCCGGCGACCAAACCGACGGCGGAGCCCATCCACGAGTAGCTGGAGCTCACGTGCGTCGGGTGGTGCCCTCAGCTTCGCCGGAGGTGGCCTAAAACGACAGAAACGATGGCAAGTGCGGCGGCCGACGTTCGGGCGTCGAGCGAATCGACGTTGCAAGGAATGGTAGGAGCCGCGGGTGGTCGCGGTCGACTCTTGGGAACGTGTCGAGCGGCTCTAGGTGACAGTGGCTGTGAGCTTCGACTTCGGTCGGAACGGTGGCTACGGTGATCGAGAGGCATGGGGAGGAGGGGCAAATGACGGCGGCTCACAGCGGTTGCAGCACGCGTCTCAGCGGGCTCGTAGGAGGTCGGACGACGTCGGGGCGTTTCCGGTGATCTGAGGAGCCGAGGGTTGAAGATGATGGTGTCGACAGCGTTCGGGGGCGCCCAGCGTTACTTATATCATCGAGGAGGTTGAGGACGACACGTAGAAGCTCGAAGACTCGTCGGTGAGGCGTGTGGTTGCCGGTGGCTGCTGTAACGGTGAGTGGCGGCAACGTCGTGTTCGGTGGGGCTGCGGAGAGGGGGCTAGAGGAGAGGGAGAGAGCTACAGAGTGGGGGGAGAGGCAGAGGGGGTCGAGGCCGTTCCTGTGGCGCGGAGGCAGGCCGAGGGAAAAGCAGGAGGTGGAGCTCGGGCGCGTGCGTTGACACGCCTCTGCCTACCGGCGGAGGTTGAAGATGGTGGGGCTCCTGGTGGGCTGGCCAACAGTGCCAAGCTAGGTGGGCTGGGCCAAGTAAGCTACAGGTAACTTCCTATTATATTTTATTTCTCTTTTCTATTTCTCTGTATTTTAGTTTTGATTTGATTTAAAACATCAAATCATTTTTCAAACTTTTTGTAAATTGTTATGTGAGCTCAGAAACTAGTCCAAGGTCACAGGGAACTTACAAAAATATTTGAACTTTATTTCTTATATAACAGAAATAAATCCAACTCAAATATGTCATTGATTTAATTCAAAGGCCCAAAATAAATTTTCTGTGATTCCAAAAATATTGGTTTGAATTTTACCTCTTACCAATATTTTCACAGAGTAACAGGAACATTTCGTTGGACTCATTTGATGAGAATTAAATGTTGATTATTTTTGAACTGATTCTGAGGGTTTCAACAAACCTCAATTCAACTTTCAGAAATTTTAGACATGATGCATGAGTGCAGATACAACTATTTCACTCAGGTATTCTAGGGTTGTGACAACTCACCCCCACTAAGCAAGAATCTCATCCCAAGATTCAAGACGTGAGGTAAGAAGACAGAGGGAACACAAGCTAACACGATCTGCATGATCCAATTTGCCTTCTCGAAGATGTTGATTCATTGCTCCAATTGATCTTGACGTCTTTGCTTTCAGGATCTTCATCCAACATGATGACGACAGAAAGAAGCTCTACATGAATCGATCTCCTCAAAGATCGGGCGCTCAAGATCAATTCATGGAGTGAGATTTTGAAACATCTCTTGAGTTGAAACACAAAACACACATCAAGAGGGATCGAAGAAACAAATGACGAAGTTCAATTTGGTAGGCAACAATTCCATGCTGAAGAAGATGGTGGATGGGGTCTAAGTAATGAGGAGTTAGTTGACATGACTCCATAATGGGACACCTTGGGGGAGGTGACTCATAGAACTATTTCCTTGAGTGGAAAATGAATTACTTTTGGTATGGAAATCATTGAAACTCTCTAAACCATCCCAAGGAAAATCACAAATGATCGTTTGAAGAAGTTCGGAGAAATGGCATACTCAGTTTGGAAGAAAAGAACTAGACTTATAAGAAAACTCAGCAAATGGAAAGCACACTCCAGATGATGCCGAGGATATAACCCAATGACTGAGCGTGCTCTCAAGAAATTGAGCATCTCCTTACTCATCAAGGTCTTACCAGCATCCATAGCGAGGATCCTGGCAACACATCATACTACAATGATCAAGAGTGATGGATGTTGCAGATACAAAGGAAGACAACACTTTCTTAGATTTTACCTTAGCGATGCCAAGGAAATGAAATCTGGATGATCGACCAAGAGACATTTAGCACTCCGCTTCTAATGTTCTCCTTGATACGCGTTCATCTCCGTCGTATTCTTTTCTCGAAATGGCTTAACCTCTTCAAGGTTCGTGGTTTCACTCGTTTGTCAAAGAAGCAACTTTAGTTTTACCTCTTCTCTTTCTGTTCCATTGTCCCTTCGGTGCCATTCTAGATCTCGGGACGAGATCCTCTCATAGTGGTGGAGTGTTGTAACGCCCCGAGACCGATGTGTCAGGTGTCCTCCAGTTATTCGCTGTTGTTGGTTTGTCATTGCTTGCATGTCATGCATTTCATGTCATGTTATCATGTGCATTTCATTTGCATACATGTTCGTCTCATGCATCCGAGCATTTTCCACGTTGCCCGTTTTGCATTCAGGCGCTCCTATCTCCTCCGGTGGTCCTCTCTACCTTCCTTTCGTGTGTGGGGGCTAAACATTTCCGGATTGGACCGAGACTTGCCAAGTGGCCTTGGTTTACTACCGGTAGACCGCCTGTCAAGTTTCGTACCATTTGGACTTCGTTTGATACTCCAACAGTTAACCGAGGGACCGAGAAGGCCTTGTGTGTGTTGCAGCCCAACACCCTTTCATTTTTGGCCCAAAACCCACCGAAACCCTCTCCATCATCTCGTTCGTTCGATCATGACCGCGTGGCCAAAAACCGCACCTCATTTGGACTCTCCTAGCTCCCTCTACCAATAAATATGTGGCTCTCCCCGATTTTTTGAGCAGTCCAAACCCTTGTCTTCTTCATCCTCGCGCCGACGGACACGTCCGCGCCGAGCCGGACAATGTCCGCCGCCGCCACATCACTCCGCCCAATCGCATCGCGACACGTCACCCGCCGCCGCCTCCTGCACCAACCAGACGCCACCACCTCAGCCGGTCGCCTCCCTCTCTCTCCATCGCGCCTGTCGCCGGCCTGCGGGGCCCGAGGCCGGCCCGCCCGAGCCGCGATCGGGCCCGAGCCCCCGTGCGTCGCCCGCCTCCCTGTCGTGCCTCGCCTTCGCCGCTGTATGCCTCGCCGCAGCCGCCATTCTCAGCCCCGCGCCACCATCGGAGCTCGCCCCGCGCCACCACCGAAGTTCGCCCCGCCGCCTCATCCTTTGAACCGCCGCCCGCCGACAGCCTCCCTCCGCCACCCCGCGCCGGGATCCGGCCAGATCCGGCGAGATCCGGCCCGGCTCCGCCATCTCCAGCGAGTTCCATCTCTCTTCCCGCAATCTCCGGCGAGAACCGCGTCGGCGAACCTCAGATTTCGTGTCGTCGACTTTTATCTCGAGGGTATATTTTTCTGTGTCCCCGAGATTTCCAGATTCAAATGACCACGTTCATCATGCAGTAACTTTACATCTGTAGCTCCGATTCATGCGTGTAGCATATCAAAATGTTTGTCTCAGAGAGCACATCATTTCATCTCATTAAATAATTTTCACTTGAGCTCATCTTGATGCCCGAAATGCTGTTGGAAGAGAGCTATTTGAGATAATTGTCAGATCTGCTCCACGAAATAGCTATTTGTCATCTTCGCCATGATTATTGTGTGCATGATATGCTCCTGAGCTCTACATGAGTTTTGTTATATGCTATGTCATCTTTACAGAGGTGCTATTCATGTATTTTTGTGATGTGTGTGGTGACTAGCACAAGCTTGCAAAGTAGTGCATTCGTTAATGCTGATTTCAGGGACTTAGTTTTTCTCTAAGCCCTTGATCTGTTTTTATCAATATGCCATATGTTCATGTTGTTTCCTAGTGATCCATACCTCTTTTGAGGATGATCAGTAAGGATGATTTGTTAATATTGTAGTGCTATATCCATCCATGTCTTTGTTTGCATTTATGGAGCACCCTAGCATGAGTCAACCGAGCTCTACTTTTGCTATTTCGCGAATCTGGGCAGATTGTCTACTTGTTAGCGATTTTGCCGAGGATCTTGTTGTTGATCCGTGCATGCTATGTTGTTGTTCTTACCATGTCTAGCTTATACAATGTGTGTTCTTGGTGGGTGTATGCTTAGATTGTCATGCCTTGCTCTTTAGTGAGTGCATCGAGCTCGTGAACATGCCTACTCGTTAACAGATTTGCATGCTCAAGTTTTTCACTAAGTCTGTAATCTGATTATGTTTTTGCCATGTTGACATGCTTGCAATTGTATTTTCTGATCCCTTTTGGCTCAAGGTCACTAAGGGACTTTTGTTAAGCTCTTTGAGTAGCTCCATGTCATGCTTTATTTTGCCATGTTAAGTTCCTGTAGCATATAGTTTTCTTGCTCCAAAGTGTGCTACCTGATCTGAAATTCCAGGCTTGTGTTAATTTCACTAAGTCTGAAACCTGTTTATTAATTGCACATTTTCCATGCTTGTTTGAACCTGTTAATTGATGAATTAGCCGTAGCTCAGTGTTCATCTTTTGTCAAGCATCTTGAGTGTATCCCTGCCATGTATTTTGTTGTCATGTTTGAGTGATGTAGCATAATTGTCTTGTTGCATTTAGATGGCTACTTGATGTTTATCACAGACCGGTGCCATATTTGTTTTGCTTGCCATTTCCAAACCGTGTCTCCGGTTCCGGTGTTCTTTATATCGATTTCAACTGAAATCACCTCACCTTTCCAGTGGAACACTTGGATTTCCAAGTTGAGGCCAGGTTCAATCATTCCTTGTCAAATCATGCATATGCATCGCATACCGCATCCCACATATTCATACCATGTTCATGTGTTAGTTGTTTATTATGTTGTGTGCTTCTTTCCGGTGTTTGCTTCTTCGGGTTGGTTCCGGTAACGTCGTGTTGTGAGGATTCGTTCGACAATGTCCGTTTGTCTTCTTCATGGACTCGTTCTTCTTCGTTGCGGGATTTCAGGCAAGATGATCATACCCTCGAAATCACTTCTATCTTTGCTTTGCTAGATGCTCGCTCTTTTGCTATGCCTATGCTACGATGCCTACCACTTGCTTATCATGCCTCCCAAATTTCCATGTTAAACCTCTAACCCACCATGTCCTAGCAAACCGTTGATTGGCTATGTTACCGCTTTGCTCAGCCCCTCTTATATCGTTGCTAGTTGCAGGTGAAGATTGGAGACAGTTCCTTGTTGGAACATTATTTTCTTGTTGGGATATCATTATATTATCCCATTATCTTAATGCATCTATATACTTGGTAAAGGGTGGAAGGCTCGGCCTTTTGCCTAGTGTTTTGTTCCACTCTTGCCGCCCTAGTTTCCGTCATATCGGTGTTATGTTCCCGGATTTTGCGTTCCTTACGCGGTTGGGTAATAATGGGAACCCCTTGACAGTTCGCCTTGAATAAAACTCCTCTAGCAATACCCAACATTGGTTTTACCATTCGCCACCTAGCCTTTTCTTTCCCTTGGGTTCTGCAGACTCAAGGGTCATCATTATTTTAACCCCCCCGGGCCAGTGCTCCTCTGAGTGTTGGTCCAAACTGTCAGCCGCCGGTGGCCACCAGGGGCAACTCTGGGCTGGCCTACCGGAAGTTTGGACAATCTGAGTGTGCCCTGAGAACGAGATATGTGCAGCTCCTATCGGGATTTGTCGGCACATTCCAGCGGTGTTGCTTGATTTGTTTTAACTTGTCGAAGTTGTCTTGTAGAACCGGGATACCGAGTCTGATCGGAATGTCTCGGGAGAAGGTATATCCTTCGTTGACCGCGAGAGCTTGTCATGGGCTAAGTTGGGACACCCCTGCAGGGATTGAACTTTCGAAAGCCGTGCCCGCGATTATGGGCAGATGGGTATTTGTTAACGTTCGGTTGTAGAAAACCTGAAGTTGACCTTAATTAAAATACATCAACCATGTGTGTAACCGTGATGGTCTCTTTCCTGCGGAGTCCGGGAAGTGAACACGGTGTTGGAGTTATGCTTGACGTAGGTTGTTCTAGGATCACTTCTTGATCATTGTTTCTCGATCGTGCTTTGCCTTCTCTTCTCGCTCTCATTTTCGAATGTTAGCCACCATATATTCTAGTCGCTTGCTGCAGCTCCACCTCATACCTTTACCTTACCCATAAGCTTAAACAGTCTTGATCGCGAGGGTGTGAGATTGCTGAGTCCCCGTGACTCACAGATACTTCCAAAACCAGCTTGCAGGTGCCGATGAGTCCGTGCAGATGACGCAACCAAGCTCAAGGAGGAGCTCGATGAAGATCTTGTCCTTTGGTGTTATTTCGTTCTAGTTGATCAGTAGTGGAGCCCAGTTGGGGTCGATCGGGGATCTGTGTAGCATTTGGGGTAGTCTTCTTTTATTTTGGGATCCGTAGTCGGACCTCGTTTGTATCTGGTTGATGTAATGCTTTATTCATGTAATTGTGTGAAGTGGCAATTATAAGCCAACTATGTATCTCTTTCCCTTATGTATTACATGGGTTGTGTGAAGATTACCTCACTTGCGACATTGCTTTCAATGCGGTTATGCCTCTAAGTCGTGCTTCGACATGTGGGAGATATTGCCGCATCGAGGGTGTTACAATGTACCAGCTTAACCCAATACCATTCGGTATCTAGAACATCAAGTAAAGGTCTGACTTCGGGAGAACAAAGGATCCATAAGGAACAACTTCTAAAATAAGTCGCACAACATCCTTATGGAGAGGATGGTCAAATTGCTTAGTTAAGATGCTACAATAATAGGTCTTCGGCTAGGTGTGTTGGACAACATCAACCTTGTCGGGACCTACATCATAAATCCTGGAAAAGTTCCAACCATCATATCTGCCTAAGATTCAGATTTGGTTGGTAACAGGACATTTCAGATGGCATGTCTGGAAAGGAAGGTTGCAACACAAATCGATGAGATGAGGTTGCGAGATTCTCGGGAAATGGACTATGGTAGTAAGCTGCAAAACATGAGCTGGTTCTGCTACACACATGTGAACACGCTGTCCCAGACAAGCATGACCACGTAGTAGTCTTACAACAAAACACTATCGAGTTCTGGCTGGGAACCATCAACAAGGATATCGAAGTCCTTTCATAAGTCCGGATTAGCTCTTATGAAGGAACTCCTTCCCCTTGAACAAATCAGTCAGTGGCTTGGTGTACTAGGAGATACATATGGAGTGGAGGTAGCGAGCCTGTCAAACAATAGCATACTTCACACATGCATGACTGACTTGGGATGGTACCGGAGGAAACAAAAACAATCTTTCTCTAACTCTTGGTGGCAACTTGCACCAAATGCACGTGAATCAAAGAAAGTCACTTCTTTCATCCAACATATGCTTCACGAACGGAACATGAAGATAACGCTTTTAGAAGTTTCCAACACTAGCTCGATGTTCAACACGAATCATGGAGGAGATAAAAATGTTGCTGATGGGCTCAACAAGTCATCAAGATTCCAATGAAGATGGAATTCCACAACTATGTGAACAAGGCGATAGCATTGGTCAGAACAAAAGATATAACGGGGTATGCTCGAGGAAAAACCAAGAGTAAGACAACATTACGAACATCGTTGGTTCCGATTTGATTTGAGGATAGCCCACACTCAAATCAAAGTTTTGATAAGACAATAGGTCCAACAACTGATCATAGGGACCAATCGATGAAGATATCATCTTTCTAGAACACACACAAATATATCCCTTGAAATGAACTAAGCTAGGCAAGCTTTTATCTTCCAACTCTCCAAGTTGTTGTTTAGCTTAACCAACTAGCTCAGGGGTATCCAACACAGATTCTTAGAGAAGGGGTGGTTTACAAGAAACCAACTTGATCACGAGCTCAACATAATAGTCAGGGGACAACCTGGTGATACTTTCGAGAAGATGATCAGAAATTCACAAACCACTGATATGTTATGAAGCTCGAGAACAATCTTGTACTTCAGGGCAAGACGATGT
This sequence comes from Triticum aestivum, assembly GCF_018294505.1. NCBI lineage: Eukaryota > Viridiplantae > Streptophyta > Magnoliopsida > Poales > Poaceae > Triticum > Triticum aestivum. Next base: position 301,305,724 of record NC_057797.1, read on the forward strand.
GATCAAGAGAGTGATGGATTGACACAATCCTATCTCATTGATTGAGTAGTGCACCAGGGAAATGGACAAGGTAGCACAATCTATCCTAGAATGATTCAATGACCAACACACTAAGAATGAAATTATTGTCCTTTAACTATCAAGCAACACAGTTGCTAGGGGTATTGATTTCACACATCATAGTTCACTTGCTGGCATTCTGATTGCGACAACAGGAGACCGAGGAATGAATAATGACGGTGAGAAGTACCACTGCAAAAAGAATTCATAAGAGTTGGTGCAATTCTCATGATATTCCTGACATAAAAAACCCGACACTCCAAGGTAGAATAGAGCAAAAGCTGGATTGGCATTTTGATCTGTGGAGTACAAGTACTTTGACCCAATCATGGATATGGATGAGGTACTGGAGTTTCTTTCACCACGTCATTCTGAATAGGATGGCTGGATGGACCACAAGAATAATAGGCATCGATGAGCGATTGCACGCATACTCTTGACTATCAATTGATAGACGAAGGTCAAAAAACAACTAAAGAGGGACAACTCAAAGGAACATACAATTTTCTGAGTTGTGGGTGCATGGATTAGCATGTCAAACGAGTTCAACATATTTCTTCCAGATAACCCATGCAGAAAGGTAGAACTGGTAGAGTCACAACATAGAATCCAGAACTCATCAAGAGCACTTTGGTTGTGATCTTCTGGTTCAACAAGGAACTTCTTCCATAAGTAATTCATGGTATTTGTAAGAGAATAATACCACGGACCTCGAGGACTATCACAAGGTTACTAATATCCTAAAGGAATTAGAAAACACTATCACCATGAAGTAAGTAGGGTGAACCTCGGGTTCAAGAACCCAGGAATAGAATGCCTACTAACTAAGTGGCATCACGGGGTGCTTTCGAGAATGATGGCCAGAATCATCACACAGGGAACACAAGACATGGCTAGATTACTAGGTGATCCTCTAAGACACCTAGGGTCGTAATAATAACTCCAACATATATGTCGAGGCAACAGAGTACCTCAACTCACCGATTAGTGTAGTTAAACTGGCCCAAAGGAACATTGGGAATAGAAAGAAGGGATTTGCAAATACATCAGACTATTTAAAAACCTGGGATGACTTGGACAGCATAACGGTTGTAAATGCTCAAAAAGATTTGAGGCAGCCTGCAAAATAGGGGCATAACCACTCAACATCACAATATCAAGGTTCTAAGATCGAGTGTCATCACACGGAGGTAGTAGAAACTAAACTGGGACTTAAAACTATCAATCCTATAAGTCTACAGATTAGTAACACGTGATCCTGATAGAAGATGAGAAGCCTACTTCTTAACCCCGTAGAAGAGAAGAGGATGACTCGGATCAGAAGGGCATAAGGTAAAGGAGTGAAAAGACCCTTACATTCCCTTCCACAATCAATTCCCTTATATAACTAAAGCATTTCTAGACTCGACTTCGACTAGTTTGGCTTGGTAATCCTACAGGCAGACAGGCTCTGAGACCAAAGCTGTCAGGACTCCGATCCTAAGTCACACTGATCTAGCATGTAACACATCATATCACTTTGCAGCCTCACGCACGGTATTCCCACGGGTGCCACCTTACCTGGCCCGGGACCGTTTGTGCCTTTTGGCACACGTATATGATAGTGTTGCTAGCATCCATATGACAAAGAACCCGGGCCGACATGACTAGTCGTAAACTCAAAGTGGCACTAACTTCCAGGGACAGACATACATGACCCAGCAACGAACATGTCGGTCATCAGCGAGTGAATCCGGGCTGTAGCAGCTGGGCTAAGAGGACTCCGGTAGACACCGCGTGACATTTCCTCGAAGGGACAGACACAGGAACAAAGAAGGACACATGTCGGCCAACCTATGTGTTCCGGAGCAGTAGCAAGCTACCATGGCTCAGTGGAAGCACTTGGAGACATTTCTCGGTAAGAGTGGATACCAAGGATAATCAACTAGGTTGTCGGATCCCACACATACCAAGCATTTCAAATCATACACACAATATGCTCGATATGTGCAAATACAACATGGCATCACAACAAAACTCTACAACTCAAAGTAATTATTCATTAGGCTCCGAGGAGCCAAGTATTACAAACATGGGTCTCATGACCCAGCATACAGAGCATACAAGCAACAAGCGGAAGCATGAACATGTCTGAGTACAGGCAACTACAAATGAAAAACGATGAGAAGCCTGACTATCTACAAGACCCGCCCAAGCACTACTAGGAAAAGGCCTACTAATGGCGCACCTAATTTGGCCATTAATGGCGCATTAGTGGTGCGCCATTAGTGCCACGCCATTCGTATATTTTACTAATGGTGCACCACGGGTGCGCCCTTAGTATCTGGTATACTAATGGCGCACCTCTGATGCGCCATTAGTATATACAACAGTGCGCCATTAGTATGCCTCCCAGGGGGCCATGTATACCCAGGTGCTTTGGCATACTAATGGCGCACAACAACAAGATGCGCCATTAGTAACTTCGGCATACTAATGGCGCACTGTTTAATGATGCGCCATTAGTATCCTTTGGCATACTAATGGCGCACTGTGATGTGATGCGCCATTAGTATGAATATTAGGTTTTTTTATTTTTTAATTTTTTGTTTTTTGCACAGGTTACAAAATGTATAATTGGACAAAATATAGACAGCACACATCAACAACAGATTCATCGAATACAATAGAAGATTAGTCTCTTAATACAATTCATTATATTAGTCTCCGAATACAATTCATCATATTAGTCTCTGAATTGAAAAGACCGAAGAAAGATAGAACATTATATTACAAGTCTCGAGACCGCGAGTAGCGAGTTTGTCTTCACATTACAAGTCGATATCGATCATCTAAACTACCATCACATAGAAGAGAGCTGCGGTCATCACGATGAAACTCGTCTTCATTCGGTTCCTCCAGCGCTCCCTCCCCTCTCCCGCTAGATAGCGGGCGTATCTAGATTCGGCCTCGGCCCTAGTGGTGTACCCTTTGTAATTGTTACCGTTGAATCGGTGAACCTGTCTCCGACACTCCTCCCAGTCGTCGTAGACTCCGGGAACCTTACCCTTGTACACGACATACGACGGCATCGCTATGCAGTAACCAAACGAAACGTTAGTATCAATTCACAGACAATACATAAGCAATATATAAGTATGCAACAGAACGATCGGAAGAGAAAAGCAAGACATTAATAGCATCGATTACATCTAAGTTGAACGACTCTCGAAACCAAAGAGACATACTACAAGTTCATTAAAGTTTAATTACAACATGAGCCAATCGATGTTTCAGAACTAGACACAGCATCACTGCTTTCGACTCGACTCAAGGGACCGGAGCATGGATGAAGCTGCCGTCTATCGTGGGAGTCATGAAATAACGGTCGTTGTTAGCCTGCATTTGTAGCATTGTGTCGATGTCACTGTTGGACGGTTGAATTCTGAGGTAGAACTGCCCCGAGGTACGAAGGACATATTGATGGATGATTTCCGCAAACTCCGACTGGATGCGAAAGAATTCTTGTCTGATGTCCGCGTCCTGGATTGCCGACACGCTCGCGGCCCAATCTTTGAGTTTACTCGGTAGCAGAAGTTGATGATGGTCCCGTACGATCGCCCGCATGTGATGGATGGCGTAGTTGGCACCCTTCTGACCGCCAAGCGGCTGTTTGACGCAGCAGAATGTCATATTGTGGGAGAACACGTGCTTGCCGTACTTACGAATAGGCCTGGTGAAGGTGCCTCCAGATTTGACGTAGCCGGGGAGAACATCATCAAGAACCTTCTTGACATTTGAGTAGTCTACGTTCGACTGACGGTCCGGGTCGAAATACGTGGCCATGGAATATTCGGGGCTTAGGAGGATGAGCGTGCAATGTGTGTCACTGCAGAATGTTAAAAGAAAAACGATCGAAATCTAAGAATTCATATGTTACGGGGCGGTTGAGGGGAGGACTTACTCGGGAAAGTAAGGCACGAGGAAGTTATCCTTATCTTGGTTTGCCAGAATGACGCCTTCGAGGTAAGAAGTCACGACTTGCCGGTCCCCAGCGCTGCCCAAGATCTTGGCACGCATGTAGGAGGGGTCGACTATCACGATGTCCGGGGTCTTGTCGCGAATGATCCGCATCTCCATACTCAGCAAAAATAGCCGAACGAAGGTGTAGTTCAGCGGATGAAGGTTCAACATAGCGTGGATGTCATCAAACCGCAGGACGATCGTACCCCCGATGGAGTTATCCACAAAGCCCTTGCCCTCTGGCACCTTGGCCGCGAAAACTGGGTATGTCGCATCCTTCTCTCCAAGACGCCGCTTCTCCAAAGAAAGAACACTGTAATGCAGACTCCGCATAGCACCGGTTGCAGCATCGAGCATATTTCTCGGTAGCATCGGCCTACCCGCCACATGCACCCTCCTCGAGATATCCTCAGGTGAAGGTGGCCCGTCCTGAGCACGGATCGTACTCGGTGCTGGCTGGCCCGCACCCTTGTTAGTCTTTCTTTTGCGTGCCTTCTTCTTCTCCTGTAATGGGACCGAGTTCTGCTCACAGACCGCCTTCTTGAGTGTGTTGGGGCTGATAATATTTCGCACCTCGCCTATCTGAGGCTCGGTGAAGTCGGCAGCTGGAGGCGTCTCCTGAGAGCTGAACGGTAGAGGATGCCTGTTGCAACTTGGCTTCTCCGCGGTACCAGCTAGATCGCGCACGTCTTTTGTTGGGTTGGGTTCTTGAGAAGGAGGCCCCATGAAGTCGCCACCGTACCCATGATCGAAAGTACTGATCGACGTTGGCAAATGTATCGTCGTCGTCGTTGTTCTGATCCTGTGCCATATGCATATTTGGATCCAGTGGCATGGGGATGTCCGGCACCGTTGCGGCGGTCTTGCCATGGGGCCGACTTGGCGCAGGCACGACTGGCGGTGTTGTCTTTGGGGTGGTGTCCCCCGCCCCCAAATGATTCTGGCTCTTCGGGCAAAGCAGGGGCCAGCTCAGGCAGGCATTGAGGGTCATCATGTCATCATCGTCGGCCCCGACGGGTCGAATCAGAGGTGACAACTCGTCGCAGCCTGGCAGCACCCGAACCAGTTGAACCCTAAACAAGTTGGGTGGCATCTGGGTACCGTGGAACAATTGGTTGCCCGGTTGAACGATTTTGCCCTTGGCGACATTGACCAACTCGTTGTTCACGAAGTGCAGGAGAGTGCACGGAACGTCGGCGGCGCCCTGCGAAAACATGTAGGGCGTCAGGGATGCCCAGTCAAAGGCAAGGAGATGAAGTCCTCAGCCGAGAGAGGCTTAATTAGTTACCGTGATGATGGCGTCGAGCTCGGCTAATGTCGAGGCACCGCCAACAGCGGGCGTGCAGTTGACGGAGGGGCCGCTTGCTGCAGAGGTGTCGGCCGGCGTACACCCGGGTGCATTAAGCTCCCGTGCCGGCGTCGGAGACACCAATGCCGCCTCCGCCGGAGACACCAAAGGCCCCGCCATCGCGTTCTACGAGTTGCTGGCCGTGAAGCTAGGAATCGGGGGCGGCCCCTGTTGGCCACCCGCAATCCACGCACTAATCCCCTGGATCAAGGTAGGCACAATGGCGGTGATCGTCGCTCCGAGTTGTTGTTGCACTTGCTCTTGGACAATCTCTGGAATCCGCGCCACCTGTGCCTTGAGTTCTTGAACCTCGCGCGCCTGGCTTTCCGAGCTGGTCTTTTTCTCCTTTCGCCCACCGGTGTTATAGTATGACGACCATTTTGTCGACAAGCCTTTACCGGCCACACGACCAGCTGACGTCGGCTTACTGAGCTTATCCTTGTTCTTCATTACATTCAAGACCCTATTTAGAGTGGTGTCCCAAGGGTTGCTCTTAGTCGACCCCGCGCTACTTCTTTCAGTCGCCTGCGGAAGGAATGTGAACCATTTAGAAATTTGGCTTCATTAACTAGAATGCAACCATATGGAGCTAATTACGCGGGGGTGTATTCCTTACCAGAACAAGCTCAAGCGCCCTGGTCTTCGGATCCGTGGTAAGCTCCTTTGTTTTCGGGTCCTTCTTGTACCGGGCCCTGACAAAGTTCCTGGTCTGCTTGTCACTGTATTTATCGAAGAGGAGCGATAGGCCTTGCTCGGCACGGTCTGCCTCCTCCTTGTCCCATATAGGCTCCGCCACTCTGTAACCGCCGGGACCGAGTGTGTGTTTCCCTAAGTTCAGCTCCCGCATTTCTTTCTCCCACTTACTTGATTCGGAGTTTGCGGTGCTCGAGCAATTGATCTTGAAGTCATTGTAGTCATCTTCGGTGATCGAAGGATTTTTCTCGTTGATCTTCTCATAACTCTCACCTTTCTCGATCATTCTCTTCACATTGCTTTTCCAAGTAGACAGGGCCTTGCTCATCTTCGTGAGGGTAGCATTGTTCACTTTATTCCCTTTGAGGCTTGTGTTTTCAAATTCAGCGGGGAACTTGTATCGTTCGTGCAGCTTCGTGAAGAGGAGGTTGCGCAAATTCCCTCTGTCAGGATGCCTCAGGTTCTCGGTGTTGATCGAGGCGGTGCTCCGGAGAATGCACCCGAGCTGAAGCGAGTACCCCTTGACTATTCGTTCGGGCGCCGTTGGATTCCCGTCAGAGTCCACTTCAGTAACTTCCTCCTTGAGGGTGCGGAGCACGGTCGGGAGATGGTCCTTCCATTGCCTCTTCGGTTGGCTGCCATATGTGCGTGCGCTGCCATCATCAGTGGTGGCATCCTCGGCGGCACCATCAGTGGTGGCATCAGTGGGGTCATCCTCAGCGGTACCATCAGTGGTCTCAGGATCGGTGGGGAAGGCGGCGTCCTCATACAAGTGAGGTTGTTCCTCCATCGTTACCCCGGAGTTCTGATAACCATCGCTCTTCATGTCCTTGGCCTCGGTGTAGAATGTGTAGCGTTGATATCCTACACCTCATAGGTCATCAGGTTGTGCTCGTCGCCCTGTGACAAGGCGAATATGAGTTGTTCTTCCGCAGAAGAATCCTCATGTAAAGGGTACGACGGAAGCTTCTGCTTGAACCAACGCGTGAAACATGAGTTGTGCTCTTTGAGTATATCTCCGTCCGTCCTCTATTGGCCTCGGTCATTGTACGTCTTCTTAATAAAGGTTTTGTGCTCTACCACCCAAGGATCGACCACGTCTATGTGTTGTAGCGCGACTTGGTTTGCTCTTTCAAAGTTGGCGAGTCGACCCTCGAAGTCGACATGCATTTCGCGGAGACCCTCACGGTGACCCCATCCAGCGAGCCTGCCGAGGTGCCTGTTGACGGGCAGACCAACGGGGTTCTCGATGCCTAGATAATTCGTGCAGTAGGAGATGCACTCTTCGGTCAGAAAGCCCCTGGCTATGCTTACCTCTGGACGTGACATGTTGCGAACGTATCCTTTGATGACACCATTCATCCTTTCGAACGGCATCATGCTGTGCAGGAACGTCGGCCCGAGTTGGATGATATCGTCCATGATATGGACCAGCAGATGCACCATAACGTCGAAGAATGAGGGCGGGAAGTACATCTCAAGCTCGCATAGTATCACCACGATCTCTTCCTGTAGCCTTCGGAGTTGCCTCACGCCAACAGACTTCCGAGAGATGACGTCGAAAAAGTTGCATAGGCCAAATAGTGTTTCACGGACGTGCGCGTCCATGATCCCACGGATTGCAACTGAAAGTATCTACGTCATCAGCACGTGACAGTCGTGAGACTTCATCCCGCTGAACTTCTGCTTCGCTGGGTCTAGGTATCTACTTATCTTCCCGCGTAACCGTAAGGAAGTTTTACTCCTAGGAGGCAGGTGAAAAACTGCTCGATCTCCTCCTGACTTAGAGTGAAGCACGCGGGAGGGTAGTCATTTCCGGTCTTCTTGGCCTTTTTGCCTTTGCGACGACTTTCCGTGTCCTGCTTCGCCTCATCGTCATCATCATCATCATCATCATCATCATATATAGCGTGAAGCTCCTGCCTGATGCCCATTGATTTCAAGTCTGCCCTTGCTTTCGGCCCATCTTTGGTCCTCTCTGGCATGTTGAGCAGGGTACCAAGCAGACTCTCGCACACGTTCTTCGTGATATGCATTACATCAAGGCTGTGAGGCACACGGTGGATCTTCCAGTACGGCAAGTCCCAGAAAACAGACCTCGTTTTCCATACCTTCACCAACGGCTCTGGCGCCTTTCGCTTCTTTCCCGGCTCTGGCGCCTTTTGCTTCTTTCCCGGCAGTGGGCAATCTTTCCAATTTTTCAACAGCTCGTCTATTTCCTCGCCGCTCCTCGTACGCGGGCGTCCTCGGGGTTCGGTTTCACCATCGAAGAGATCCTTGCGTTTTCTCCACGGGTCAACATCGCGAAGCCACCTTCGATGTCCCATGAACACGGTTTTCGAAGACCCGGGATCTCTATCTAGCTGGCGATACGTTGTGTCATCCATGCACCTGACGCATCCAGAAAATCTGTGGACAACCTGCCCCGCGACATATCCGTAACCGAGATAGTCGTGCACCGTCATGAGCAGCGCGGCTCTCATAGGGAAATATTCTTTCTCTGCGGCGTCCCACGTATTGGCTGGCGTTTTCCACAGCGTGTCAAGCTCCTCTTTCAGCAGCCCCAGATACAGATTGATGTCGTTCCCTGGTTGTTTTGGTCCTTCAATTAGCATACTCATGTGAATGTACTTCCTCTTCATGCACAACCAGGGGGGAAGGTTGTACATCCACACAAATACAGGCCAGGTGCTATGTGTACTTCTCTGGCTGCCAAACGGATTGACTCCATTGGTGCTCGCGCCCAGCACGATGTTCCTTGGATCATTCCCAAATTCTAGGTCTTCGAAGTTCAACGCTTGCCACTGGCTCGCATCCTTAGGGTGACTCAGCATCTTGTCTTTTTTATCTATCTCCGGATCATTTGCGTCATCTTCTCGCTTCTTCTCCTCCCTATCCGCGTGCCAACGCAGGAGCTTTGCTACCTTAGGGTCCGCGAAATACCGCTGTAGACGAGGAGTGATCAGAAAGTACCACACCACTTTTCGAGGAGCTTTCTTCCTCTTCTTGTATCGAGTGACGCCGCACACCGGACATATGGTAGACTCCGCGTGCTCGTCCCGATAAATGATGCAATTGTTCATGCACACATGGTATTTCACGTGCGGTAAATCCAGAGGACACACGATTTTCTTCGCCTCCTCCAAACTGGTCGGGCACTTGTTCCCCTTGGGAAGACGTTCGTGCCAGAATGACATGTTGTCGTCGAAGCATGCGTCGGTCATTTTGTGTTTTACCTTCATCTCCAGAGCCATGAGCGTTACTTTCAGGCGGGTATCCTCGGGCCTGCATCCTTCATACAATGGAGTAACCGCGTCTAACTCAAGTTGATCCATCTTGGCTTTCTCTCGGGCGGTAGCTCTTGCGTTATCCGTCTGCTTAAGAAGCAGCTCTTGAATATGAGGGTCCTGCACCTAGCCCATCGATGGTCCAGCGTCGTCTGCTCCGCCGGCATCATCATCTTCATGATCATGCCCGTCGTCTGCTCCGACATCTTCCTCATCATCATGTCCTGCATCTTCTACATGATGACTGTGTACAGCATCACCATCGTGATCATCTCCTGGGGATTCTTCGTCTTCTCGCCCGCCCGAGCCGCGGTGGTTGTCTTGCTGCCCTTCCTCATTTCTTGCCCGGCCCCCATGGATGACTTCGTAGTCATCTTCATCACCTTGCCACCGATAGCCATCCATGAAACCACACAAGAGTAGGTGGTCGCGCACCTGCCCGGATTCCGGGTCCGCAATAAGGCTCTTCAGCTTGCATCTTCGACATGGACATCTTATCTCCGTCTCGTTCTTTTGAAGCATCTCGGCCTTCGGACCTCAAAAACCTATTCATGAGGCCTTCGGTCATCGTGCGGACCATGGTCGCCTGCGGGGTAGAGCAAAACAATATTTTAGAACCAAGAAAAAATTTGGCATGACTTTCCCTAAAAATAGGACCAAAAAGAATGCTTAATGCCAAAATTCTCACCGAAACGGAAATGAATCAACATTCCGGCAAAATATTGGCAAGTATCGCATTTCAAATACCGGTACACCTCCAAACACAAACACATATGCAACACCACAAACATATGCAACACCACGAACATACATAGATCTAGCTAGGCCATAAAAAGTGCATGTGCACATTGTTGTAGGGAGAACAACATAAATATAGCTTCCCCCCTTACTTACCTATCAAAACAAGGTAATTTAACCACTTAAATTGAATGAATCTATGGTGGAAATGAGGTGAAAAAGAGGAGGCACCCGAGACAAGGAGGAGGTGGAGAGAATGAAGTGGGGAGAAAGTGAGTGTGGGTAGGAGAGGCTGTCCAAAATATCTTGTTGCTACCCACTTACTAATGGCGCACCAACTCTAAATGTGCCATTAGTAATCCAGGTTACTAATGGCGCACCTTCTGTTGGTGCGCCATTAGTGGTTTTGCAAAAAAAAACATACTAATGGCGCACTGTTCCACAGTGCGCCATTACTAGTTTAAACTAGTAATGGCGCACGGTGGAACAGTGCGCCATTAGTAGTTTTGCAAAAAATGGAAAAAAAATATAATAAAAAAACAACATTAGTGGCGCACTTTCCGACAGGTGCGCCATTACTAGTTACAACAAGTAATGGCACACTGTGTCTGGATGCGCCATTAGTATGTTTGGACAGGCGCACTAGTCCAAAAAAAATTGATACTAAAGGCGCACCCTGAGTCAGGTGCGCCATTAGTAGTTTCAGCTCTAATGGCGTATCAGAAGGTGGTGCGCCATTAGTATATACTAATGGCGCACAGCTTGTCTGCTGCGCCATTAGTGTCAATCCCATCTATAGCCCTTTTTCTAGTAGTGAAGGGTACAAGATCGTAGCTGAGGTAACAAGCTAAACATTGAAGTCCACGCGGAACTACTAGTGAGACTGAAGTCTCTCTGCAAAACATAAATTAAGCAAATGTGAGTACAAATGTACCCAGCAAGACTTACATCAGAAGTACCTACATATGCATCAATATCAACAAAGGGGGTGGTGGTGTTTAACTGCAGCAAGCCAGCTTTGACTCAGTGGCTATCCTGAACTACGTCTGCAAGTAACTCTTTTGAGGTGGCGCACACGAGTCCACATATTCACCAATCAAGACACCACTATGGATCCGCTCCCGTATCCCTACGAGAACACCATCATAGCACTCACGCTTATCTTGCGCATTTTAGAGTATCCACTTTCACTTGTCTACGAAGTGTATAGGCAACCCAGAGGTCGTTTACCGCGGACACGGCTATTCGAATAGATCATGTTAACCTTGCAGGGGTGTACTTCTTCACACACGCTCACACCACTTATCTTCGTTTACACGACATGTACTCGGCAACCTTCAAGCGGAAGCCCAGCGAGTGTGTCGGCCACGACCTGACTAACCACACAAGTCCCTAGTCCAGGTTTATCGCCTATTCAGGGAGTCCGGCCGAGGTTTCCACATATGGCCCCGAACGATGTGTACAGGGTTCCCGGGTCACCAAACGGGCGACTCGGTACACCGGGCCACGTGCCTACCCCATCACAGCCCACACCTCGGGTCAGCGCTGTGCACGGCCTCCACCATACTACAAACCCAAAAACTACTTGCAACTGTTGGACAGAGGACAGGGGCAGTTAATAAGTCGAGAGGGTCCATTGGTTTTGGGCCCATCGCGTGGTAGTAGATGTTCATGGATCACAAACACGAAACACAGTTCCTGAGAACGGTTTCAATGAGACAACCCACCATGTACTCCTACATGGCTCTCACCACTACCTTTACCAAATCGTGTTCACACACTTAGCTCACACACAGTAGGACATGTTGATCACCATTCCAATTCATCCCTGATGAATCAGACCTGACTCAACTCTAAGTAGTAGCAAGCATGACAAAAAGCATGGATGAGTAGGCATATCAGGGCTCAAAGAACTCCTACTCATGCTAGTGGGTTTCATCTATTCACTATGGCAATGACAGGTCATGCAGAGGAAAAGGGGTTCAACTACTGCAACATGTAACAGTTGAATCGTTGTTGTCCTAGTGCAGTAAAAGGGAGCAGAAGCGAGAGAATGGGATTTATCGGAATGAACAAGGGGGTTTTGCTTGCCAGGATCTTCTGAAGATGATATAGCTCTTCATCGGTGTCATCGAACTCATCGTTGGAACCATGTCTACTAAGAGGGGACAAATACCGGCAAACAAGGAAGAACACAATCAACGCAATGCACAATATGATGCATGATCATGACATGTCAGTATGCTGTGATTTGAGCTAATGCAACTAGCAACAGATTAAATGAAGTTGGTTTGAATACAAGATTCAAATTCAAACTCCATATGTGGAAATTCAAATGCCATTTATATGGTTTGTCCTAAACAGCAGCTATAAGTTGTTCTAGCATGCATGAAAAAGGTACAGATGGATAGATTGGATTTTTCTGATCATTTTTCATATATAAATCTTTTCAAACTGAGTTATAGATTATTTTCTATGATTTTTAGAAGTTTTAACTTTTTTTTGGAATTTCTTGGATTATTTTTAATCCAGAAAATGGTTAACTGCGTCAGCACTACGTCACTATGATGTCATCAGGTCTACAGACCGATCCGAGTCAAACCTGACCTATGGGGACCACTGGTCAATGACATAGCCAGTTAACAGGGTGTTACGGTTAGAACTAATCCTAATCTGGAGATAATTAGGGCGATCCCACATGTCAGTGTCTGGATTAATTAATAGAGTTAGTTAGCACTAACTTAATCCTAAATCTAGATTAATTAGGGGCCTAGGCCCATACATTAGTGAGTCATGAGAGTCAAACCCCCGGTCAACTAGGGTCAAACCCACCAGCGACTGGTCGCCGGCGAGGTCATACGCGGCTGTGGTGCTCGGGATTGCTTCTCCGGCGACCAAACCAACGGTGGAGCCCATCCACGAGTAGCTAGAGCTCGCGCGTGTCGGGTGATGCCCTCAGCTTCGCCGAATCTGGACTAAAATGACGGCAGCGATAGCAAGTGCGGCGGCCAGCGTTCGGGCGGCGAGCGAATCAACGTTGCAGGGAACGGCAGGAGCCGCGGGTGGTCGCGGTCGACTCCTAGGAACGTGCTGACCACGGTGGCATGCTCGGTTGCGGCTCTAGGTGACGGTGGCCACGGCAGCGACATGGCTGGGAGGCGGTGAGCTTCGGCTTCAGTCGGAACGATCGAGTTTCTCTGGATTAGGAGGTTTTACATACAAAGCCGACAACACGGTAACATTACGCTTCTCTTTCTTATTCTTATTATTATTTACATAATTTGTGCTACTTTCACATGAAGTGAAAGGGACGCTGTTCGGAAGAGTCTTCCTACATTTGCGCCCTGCTAAAAGTTGTCGCACCACATGGTGCAGAGACACTCGACAAAAGACGAGCAACAGCCCTTGGCAGCCCCCATGGTTGTTGCCTCTGCGCCATCTTGCACTCGATCCTCCAGCCTTCTGCCTGGATCCAAGGATGACGGAACCTGGGGCGGGTTCAAAATGGTAGGGACTTCAACTAGTGGCTATAGTGATCGAGTGGCATGGGGAGGAGGGGCAAACGACAACGGCTCACAGCGGTTGCAGCACGCGTCTGAGCAGGCTCGTAGGAGGTCGTACGACGTCGGGGCGTTGTTGGGGATCTAGGGAGCCGAAGGTTGAAGACGACAGCGCCGACAGCATTCGGGGGCGCCCCGTGTTGCCATATCTCATCGAGGAGGTCGAGGACGACACATAGAAGCTCAAAGACACGTATGTGAGGGTGTGGTTGCCGGTGGCCGCGGTAACGGTGAGTGGCGGCGATGGCGTGTTCGGTGGGGCTGCGGAGAGGGAGCTAGAGGAGAGGGAGAGAGCTACAAAGTGAGGGGGAGGCAGAGGGGGTCAAGGCCGTTCCTATGGTGCGGAGGAAGGGCGAGGGAAAAGCAGGTGGTGGAAGCAGGAGGTGGAGCTCAGGCACGCACGCGTCGACACGCCTCTGCCTACTGACAGAGGTTGAAGATGGTGGGGCTCCTGGAGGGCTGGCCAACAGTGCCAGGCCAGGTGGGCTAGGCCAGGTATGCTACAGGTAACTTCATGTTATATTTTATTTGTCTTTTCTATTTCTCTGTATTTTCATTTTGTTTTGATTTTATTTAAAATATCAAATCATTTTTTAAACTTTCTGTAAATTGTTATGTGAGCTCAGAAACTAGTCCAAGGTCACCGGCAACTTACAAAAATATTTGAACTTTATTTCTTATATAATAGAAATAAATCCAACTCGAATATGTCATTGATTTAATTCAAAGGCCCAAAATAAATATTTCTATGATTCCAAAAATATTGGTTTGAATTTTACCTCTTACCAATATTTTCATAGAGTAACATGAACATTTCATTGGTCTCAATTGATGAGAATTAAATGTTGATTATTTTTGAACTGATTCTGAGGGTTTCAACAAACCTCAATTCAACTTTCAGAAATTTTAGACATGATGCATGAGTGCAGATGCAACTATATCACTCAGGTATTCTAGGGCTGTGACACCAAACAAACTTCGGTCACCAAAATACATAACTGATAATTCAAATCGTCATCGAATGTTAAGTGTGCGGACCCTACGGGTTTGAGAACTATATAGACATGACCGAGACACGTCTCTGTTCAATAACCAATAGCAGAACCTGGATGCTCATATTGGCTCCTACATATTCTACGAAGATCTTTATTGCTCGAACCGTTATGACAACATACGTAATTCCCTTTGTCCATCGGTATGTTAGTTGCCCAAGATTCGACCGTCGGTATAATCATACTTAGTTCAATATCATTACTAGCAAGTATCTTTACTCGTTTTGTAATGCATCATCCCGCAACTAACTCATTAGTCACATTGCTTGCAAGGCTTATCATGATGTGCATTACCGAGAGGGCCCAGAGATACCTCTCCGATACTCGGAGTGACAAATCCTAATCTCGATCTATGCCAACCCAACAAACACCTTCAGAAACACATTTAGAGCATCTTTATAATCACCCAATTATGTTTTGACGTTTGATTGCACAAAAAGTGTTCCTATGGTATTCGGGAGTTGCATAATCTCATAGTCATAGGAATATGTATAAGTCATGAAGAAAGCAATAGCAATAAAACTAAACGATCATAATGCTAAGCTAATGGATGGGTCGTGTCCATCACATCATTCTCTAATGATGTGATCCCGTTCATCAAATGACAACACATGTCTATGGTCAGGAAACTTAACCATCTTTGATTAACGAGCTAGTCAAGTAGAGGCATAGTAGGGACACTTTGTTTTGTCTATGTATTCACACATGTATCAAGTTTCTGGTTAATACAATTCTAGCATGAATAATAAACATTTATCGTGATATAAGGAAATATAAATAACAACTTTATTATTGCCTCTAGGGCTTATTTCCTTCAGATACATCAAACATGGTTCAAATTTTAGTTGCATGTGCGATGCAAGGTATACGGTTGATCCATACGAACTGTTTGCGATGAGATATAACAACATAAACGGGCAACCATATCTAGGTGTGTGCGATATACGGCATACAGTTCACTCCGATGAACTGTTTGCTATTAGGGAATGCAACCGAAAATCAAGGTGTGTATGATATACGACATATGGTTCACTCGGACGAACTATTTTCGATTAGGGGACACAACATAAACAGTTCAACTTAACAAGATGTGTGTGATATGCGGCATACAGTTCACATAGATGAACTGTTTGCGATGGGCCAAAAGAACACAAATGAATCAATTCATGTAAACAAGATGTGTGTGATACGCAGCAAATAGCCCACTCGGATGAACTGTTTGCGATCAGAAAATATAACACAGATGGTTACTAAAGTTCATTCGTGTGCGATTCTATGTGTACAAAAAACTTTGAAAAATGTAAACTAGTTGCTTGTGGTGGCTAGGAGTATCGCACACGATGCGTCTATGAGTACTCGTGCGCGATGATTAGTTCGTTACACATACGTTTCCTTATGTTAACACGTGTGTAATAGATAACACGTGACACCGCATATGGCAGTCGGGTTGTGTGCTCCACTTAGTCTTCCTGCGATCCACATGGGTGAATTGTAAAATCCCTGCCTCTTCCCTCATCGGTTTCCCGCCACCAGCTAATGGCTTGCTGCATATGACCTAGGCGGCAACGCACCATCGCGACACTATGCGTAGATCTAGTCCTCACCCATGTACCATTAGTTAGTCAAAGCATGCTAGGCAATGACCAAAGCTTCGACATCAACCCTACCAACATTAAATCTTTGGCAAGGAGAACAAGCCGAAGCAGGTCGAGGAGCAAGAGCTTCATCGGCCGGTGCAGGCACCATGGCCCATTGGCAGTGATATCACCGTGACAGTCCTTGGGAAAATAATCAACATATTGCAGAGGAAGTGTGATGAGTAGTTTTCCATCCACCATGCAGAAGATCTAGAGCTGCTAGGCAACGTGATCGATGAACCACCCGAAGAGCCGCCATCACCAGTGCTCATCAAGAGCCTGATGCCCCGCCAGAAATGGGCATAGGACCTCTACAGTTCGATTATGAGACAGCTAGTCTGCAGCTTCATAATTGCTGGCGGTGGCCGTGTCAACCTCGATCCCGATCATGTGGTGGCTAGGCTCAAGGGTGCTATTGATTCGGAGCATCCCAAGGTCATCCCCATGGACCTATCATCGTCTGACCAAGTTCCTAGTGGACCCATGACACGAGCACGTGCAAGAGCTCTCGGAACCTAGGTGACATCTCTCCTCTCACAATTCCACTTCGATGCACATGACACATGGCTACTACCTCAAATGGAGACATTATGCATACTCAGGTACCAAGGAGTTAGCCATCAAGAAGCTAAGGAGCAAGGAGGATCGAATAAGGAAGACATGTGCGAAGACGAAGAAGAAATTAGCCAAGTCCCAAGCTGGCCAGACTATCCGGATGGAGACCGGATGATCCGGACCCCGGCCCGGACGATCCGGCTAATCCACCCTAGAGCACCCGAAGCTACATCCCGAAGCCGGACCATCTGGACATGTGCCGGATTATCCGGACCCCAGCCGGACGTCTGGACCCCGTCCGGACTTCCGGGTCACCGTCGGTGTCGCCTGCCTCTTCGCCTCGTTCGGACCATCTCCCGGACCATCCGGGTCCCTGAAGCCCGGATCATCCGTCTACCCATCCAGATCATCTGGACCACCACCTGCGAGTGTGTTTCGGGCTGAAGCCCACGTACCCCTTCATCCCCTTTGCCTATATAAACGACTCCTCCTTCACTTTTCGAGGGTTAGAAAAGGTTTAGCTCATTTAGGTGATAGAGCTTTGCTCATCCACTTGTTTACTTCTCCATTGGAGTCCACGGCGTCTTCAGAGAAGATCCCCCAAGCGGATTCACGACCCCTCACGGGAAGAACCTCAAGAACACCTCACAGAGAAGAACTCGCTACTTGTATCGTCCTTGGTTGAGCGTGGAACGTGTATGTCTTTGTGTTTCGAGGATCTAGCACATGTGTAATCGAATCTTGTCGGTTTGAGTGATTCTCTCGTGTTTCCCCCTCGTGTTCTTCGTGTTCTTTGTGGGATTCGCTCCATGTTGGGTTCTACGGTAGGGTGCGTCGACTGCAAATTAAAATTTCCTACACGCAGAACAACCAAGAACATGCTACGGGAGATGGATCACAGATCATTACCATTATACACGTAGTGTCGTGTAGCGGAAGAAGAGTTGGGGCAGCGCATCTCCTCCTTGTCCGATCTCCTTTGAACAGTCGATCGTCGGTTCCCACATACAGGTTCCCCGGAGCGGCGCAAGTGCACCGCCTCTAACGGTATCCACACGTGCAGGAGGAACACCGTGCGGCGGACTGCTTGGTCCGATACACAGTCGGTGGTCGAGTCGACGTGGCTATTCGCAACACATGCAAACCCTAGTGACAGTGCCGAAGCGATCAATCTCATGAGTGTGCTGCAACCCCACTTTATATAGGCCTCCGTCGTAGGCTCAACACTTGGGCCTCGCACAGACCCTAAAGCCCAAAATCTGTTCGGCCTAGATCTGAGTCCGAGTAGGATCACTTCTCACTCGTGGAGTCAGACCGGGCCTCACAGGTTCCTTCCCTTAAGCGCACGACCCCTTAGGTTCTCGTTCACTTGGTCGCGACTCATATCACATCCGACTCAGCTGGTCGGTAGTGGCCTCTAGCAAAGTGTGCCGACTCCAAGTGTTCGATGAAGCTGGTTAAGAGAACCCGTAAATCACTCATCTGTTCCGTTTACCACACGATATATATTGTTGGGCTGAAGGCGAGTCTATCATCCTTGTGCTAGCCCGACCACTTTCTCGTTCCAGTGATGTCGACCACAAACCGGATTATCTCATAATCTGAATCACTTGGTCATGCTTATCTTGGTCAGATCACATGAGGGGCCCAGAGTATATCTCTCCTGATCGGCATGGCAAATCCCATCTTGCTCGACCATGTATCGCAACATGGGTCTGGACAAGCCCGAAACCTACCTTTGTAACTACCTAGTAGTGGAGTAGCGTTTGGTTGGCCCAAAGCAAGTCTATCAGCATCCCAAGTACGTGCGCCAGCTCAGGTCTTAGGACATAGAACGTATGTTGTACTAGAGACTCACAAATGACATATCATTGCATCTCATAGTTGGGTCTGTCCGACTCAGACCTTATCTCAACTCGAATCTGACTACGTCGAATCCGACCAGATCCTTCTGAGTCCATATTATCCGGTTAGCATCAAATGCTCCATGGCTAGTGAGACCAAGGCCTCGATTATTTCAGATGCTAGTCTAGTCGGATGCGCGTCCACACAGCCCTTTTGACTAGGGACCTTTTAGGACAGTCATCATACAGTGCATAGTCCCACAAACAAGTCACGTACTTGCTGATACACATCATTGATAAATGTCCGAGGACTATCTTTATTCATAAACACATAGGAAATATCATCATACATGATTGCCTCTAGGGCATATCTCCAACAGTCTCCCACTTGCACTAGAGTCAATCAAATAGACATCGAATGACCATAGCTCTAACAAGTCCCTCATGCTTGGATTGTGGAAGTGGTTTAGTCAACGGATCTGCAACATTTGCATCCATGTGAATTTTGCATAAATCAACATCACCATTCTTTACGATCTTTCATATTAGGTGATATTTCCGATCTATGTACCTGGTCTTGTGGTGATCGCTCGGCTCCTTGGTTTGTTTGATGGCACCAGAATTATCACAATAAAGGTCCAACGGTTTTACCGAGGCTGGGAAAATACCAAGATCATCCACAAAGTTCCGGATCCAAACACCTTCCTTTGAAGCTTCACAAGCCGTAATCTATTGGGCTTCTATGGTAGAATCATCCACCGTATCTTGCTTGGAACTCATCCAGCTCAATGCTCCTCCGTTCATGACATACACGAATCCAGACTGTGATCGACAATCATCTCTGTCGGTTTGGAAACTAGCATCGGCGTAACCCCTTACAACGAGCTTTTCCTCACCTCCATAAACTAGGAACATCTCTTTAGTCCTTTTCAGGTACTTCAAAATAGTCTTTACCGCTGCCTTGTGTCTCTCACCTGGGTTGGCCTGGTATCTACTTGTTAGGCTTATTGCAAAAGCAACATCAGGCCGTGTACATATCATGGCATACATGATGGATCAAATTGCCGAGGCATACAGAATCTGACTGATCCTGCTTTTCTCATCAGATGTTGAAGGACTCTGAGTCTCACTTAGCCTTATACCATGTGAGACAGGCAAGAACCCTTTCTTGGCCTCACTCATGTTGAACCGCTTCAACACTTTATCAATATACGTGCTTTGGCTCAAGCCGAGCAGCCTCCTCGATCTATCTCTATAGATCTTGATGCCTAAAATGTAAATTGCCTCACTAAGGTCCTTCATTGAAAACTTGCCATTTAATGATTCCTTGACCGGGTTCAGCATCGAAACATCATTTTCGATCAGTAGTATGTCATCCACATACAAGATCAAAAACACAATCGAGCTCCCACTTAACTTCTTGTATAAACAAGTGTCCCCATCGCTTTTGATGAAACCGAGACTAGTGGCGACCTCATCAAAATGAATGTTCCAACTCTGAGATGCTTGCCTCAACCCATAAATGGATCTCTTGAGCTTGCATGCTTTACTAGTGCTAGTCGGATCGAAAAAAACTTTGGGATGTATCATATACATGTCCTCGGTTAAATTTCCGTGAAGGAAAGCCCTTTTGACATCCATCTGCCATATCTCGTAATCGAAATATGCAGCTATAGCTAGTACGATCCTCACCGACTTCACCTTCACTACCGGCGAGTAAGTCTCATCGTAGTCAATTCCTTGAACTTGTCCATAACCTTTAGCGACAAGCCGAGCTTTGTGGATCTGAACATTTCCATCCACATCGGTTTTCTTCTTAAAGACCCATTTGCAGCCAATGGCCTTTACGCCAGGCGGCGGATCAACCAAGTCCCAGACTTGATTTTCATCCATTGAATTTAACTCGGATCTCATGGCCTCCAGCCATGCCTCGGAATCCGGGCTCACCATCGCTTCCGCATACGTGGTCGGCTCGTCACTTCCTAGCAACATTACATCACACACTCTGCGCAATCTTTCTGACCTCCATGGCTCCGGTGCTGCTTCCACTATGGGTTCCCTGACTGACTCCGTTATGATCTCATCACTCGCCGAGCTATCCACAAGTGGTACTCGAATTTCTTCGAGTCGGACCGTCCTCCCACTGGCCTCCCGACTGAGAAACTCTTTCTCAAGGAAAACCCCGTTCCGAGCAACAAACACTTTGTTCTCTTCCCGGTTGTAGAAGCTATATCCCAAGGTTTCCCTCGGATATCCCACGAATATGCATTTATCCGACTTGGGTGTAAGCTTGCCTGACATAAGTCGCTTGACAAATGCTTCACAACCCCAAATCTTTAGAAAATACAAACTGGGACTCTTCCCGGTCCACATCTCATGTGGTGTCCTATCTATGGATTTTGATGGTACCCTGTTAAGTGTGAAAGCTATAGTTTCTAGAGTGTATCCCCAGAATGACAACGGTAAATCCGATTTGCTCATCATTGACCGGACCATGTCCAACAAGGTCCTACTCCTACGTTCTAACATGCCGTTTCTTTGTGGTGTACCCGGAGGTGTGAGCAGAGGTACTATACCTTGGCTTTTCAGATAATCATCAAACTCCTAGCTTATGTACTCACCTCCACGATCTGATCATAAAAGTTTCATAGTCTTGCCGAGCTGATTCTCAACCTCGTTCTAAAACTCTTTGAACTTTTCAAAAGTTTCCAACTTGTGCCTCATCAAATAGATATATCCATATCTACTCAAGTCGTCGGTAAAAGTCATGAAGTACTGATAGCCACCTCTGGCAGTTGTGCTCATTGGACCACACACATCACAATGTATAAGTTCCAATAGCTCGGACGCCCTCTCGCAACTCTTTGCAAATGGAGACTTAGTCATTTTGCCTAGCAAGCATGATTCTCATGTCTCGAATGACTCAAAGTCGGACAAAGTTAGGAGCCCATCATCATGGAGCTTCTTCATGCATTTCAGACTATTGTGTCCAAGACGGCAATGCCAGAATTATGTCGGATTTATCTCATTAGGCTTATACCTCTTGGCATTCACGTTATAGACCGGTTGCTATTCTAGATTCAATAGAAATAGCCCATTAACAATGGGTGCATAGCCGTGGAACATACCATTCAAATAAAATGAACAACCATTGTCCTTTAAATTGAACTCATAACCCTGACTCATCAAGCATGAGGCAGAAATAATGTTCCGACTAAGTGCAGGAATGTAATAACAATTATTCAATTCCAAAATAAATCCAGAAGGAAGCTGGAGCTGCATCATGCCAAACTCCAATGCAGCAACTCTTGCTTTGTTGCCGACCCTCATGTCAATCTCCCCTTGCGCCACACGCCTAGTTCTTACCAGCCCCTGCATCGAGTTGCAAATATGAACAACCGATCCGGTATCAAATACCCAAGAGCTGCTAGGTATGTCAGCAAGGTAAATGTCTATAACATATGCAACAAGTGTACTTTTGCCTGAAGACGCATTTCCGGCCTTCTTGCCATGCTCTGCAAGACACTTGGTACAGTTCCTCTTCCAGTGACCGGTCTCCTTCAGCTTGTAATCCATCAAGGATCGCTAGACGTTGAACCTTTCAGTCCTAGCCTATATCTAAAACATGCTCTTGAGACTTTCGATCATATCGTAAGCCTCAACATTTTCGAAATGTTGTTGCAAATCGGGCTCCATACAAGCCAGCATCAGACAGCTGATCTCCGTTGATTCATCAACGAGTTTCTGGTAGGCATTCTTAGTGTTGGGGAACGTAGTAATTTCAAAAAAATTCCTATGCACACGCAAGATCATGGTGATGCATAGCAACAAGAGGGGAGAGTGTTGTCTACATACCCTTGTAGACCGGCAATGGAAGCATTGACAAAACATAGAGGAAGTAGTCGTACGTCTTCCCGATCCGACCGATCCAAGTACCGAACGTACGGCACCTCCGAGTTCTGCACACGTTCAACTCGGTGACGTCCCTCGAGCTCCGATCCAGCCGAGTGTTGAGGGAGAGTTTCGTCAGCACGACGGCGTGATGATGGTGATGACGTTCTACTGACACAGGGCTTCGCCTAAGCACCGCTACGATATGACTGAGGTGGAATATGGTGGAAGGGGGCACCGCACACGGCTAAGGAACGATCACGAAGAACAACTTGTGTGTCATGGGGTGCCCCCTTGCCCCCGTATATAAAGGAGGGAGGGGGGAGGTGCGGCCGGCCCCTAGGGGTGCGCCTGGAGGAGTCCTACTCCCACCGGGAGTAGGACTCCCCCCTCTTGCCTTGTTGGAGAAGGAAAGGGGAAGGGGGAAAGAGGAAAGGGGGGCGCCGCCCCCCCTTCCTTGTCCTATTCGGACTAGGGGGGAGGGGGCGCGCGGCCTGCCCTAGCCGGCCCTCCTCTTCTCCCTTAGGGCCCATGTAGGCCCATTAACCCCCGGGGGGTTCCGGTAACCCCCCGGTACTCCGGTAAAATCCCGATTTCACCCGGAACGATTCTGATATCCAAATATATGCTTCCAATATATCAATCTTTATGTATCGATCATTTCGAGACTCCTCGTCATGTCCGTGATCACATCCGGGACTCCGAACAACCTTCAGTACATCAAAACACAAAAACCCTAATTATGATCGTCATCAAACTTTAAGCGTGCGGACCCTATGGGTTCGAGAACTATGTAGACATGACCGAGACACGTCTCCGGTCAATAACCAATAGCGGAACCTGGATGCTCATATTGGTTCCTACATATTCTATGAAGATCTTTATCGGTCAAACCGCATAACAACATATGTTGTTCCCTTTGTCATCGGTATGTTACTTGCCCGAGATTCGATCGTCGGTATTCCAATACCTAGTTCAGTCTCGTTACCGCTAAGTCTCTTTACTCGTTCCGTAATACATCATTCTACAACTAACTCATTAGTTGCAATGCTTGCAAGGCTTAAGTGATGTGCATTACCGAGTGGGCCCAGAGATACCTCTCCGACAATCGGAGTGACAAATCCTAATCTCGAAATATGCCAACCCAACAAGTACCTTCGGAGACACCTATAGAGCACCTTTATAATCACCCAGTTACGTTGTGACGTTTGGTAGCACACAAAGTGTTCCGCCGGTAAACGGGAGTTGCATAATCTCATAGTCATAGGAACATGTATAAGTTATGAAGAAAGCAATAGCAACAAACTAAACGATCAAGTGCTAAGCTAACGGAATGGGTCAAGTCAATCACATCATTCTTCTAATGATGTGATCTCGTTAGTCAAATGACAACTCATGTCTATGGTTAGGAAACATAACCATCTTCGATCAACGAGCTAGTCAAGTAGAGGCATAATAGTGACACTCTGTTTGTCTATGTATTCACACATGTATTATGTTTCCGGTTAATACAATTCTAGCATGAATAATAAACATTCATCATGATATAAGGAAATAAATAATAACTTTATTATTGCCTCTAGGGCATATTTCCTTCACTTAGATGTGGTATTAGCATTATCGGCAGGTTCCTCTGGAAATGGATCCTCTAGAACATGTTCCTTTGTATCATGCTTGAGAACAATTCTTGGATTTCTATACCAGGTGGTAAAGTTTGTTCCATTCAGTTTATCCTTTTCCAGAATTGATTTCAATGCAAAGTTGGGTTGATCAGGTGGTGCCATTGATCTACAACAGAAAATATCCAATCACTAAGCAATGTGTTTATGTATAGTAATTCAAGCCTTAAATATAAATACTCCCACTGAAGTTGGCACCCCTCTGCAAACTCTTAGTGATTCGGGATCCGACTAGCACACACGACTAGTGAGCTTTTGCATCACTTCTAGACAACATGCCTATCTGGTAAGAAACTCCTTGCTAATCTTATATCTATATGAATCCTGTCGGTCGGGAAGGTATCTCATACCCCGGCCCCCAACCTTCTTTGCCACAAGGCCCAAAACCGTTTTGATAGCCTTGTCAAGTTAACCTGATGCAGTGCATGTCCGTGTCAGACACGAACCCTTCAGTTCAAGGACACCTAGCAGCACCCCAATTTTATGAGCCCGCTACTAGACGTACTTGACGTGCCAAGGTGAAACATCGGGGATGGCAAATTGCTTGATATTAACGAGGGATCTTTCTACCATTCTAACATGCATAGAAAACAAGAAGCATAACAATCACAAATAAACATATATTGTGAAATAGTATGGCTCCTTCATGGATATTCTTCCAGGTAGGCTCCGACTATGATGACCATCTAGGAACTCCATCTTGTTTTTCACGTCGGGATACCAAGCCACCAACCTGATCTCTATTATCCAACTACTTCAACTAGTAATGAATTTTACATGGAGTCACAAGTCGACACGCAGGTCGTTATAAAATATCATGACAGCACTTTGGCTCCTGCGTAACGCCTCGGACACACCCGCCGGTGGTCGTTACTCCTGGCGGGATCTAGACTGGCCCCACAGATCAATACTAGTCTTTTCTGCGCACTTTGTCCTCACTTGTGTGCACCCGGGAGAAACTTCCTGGTCGGTCACCCATCCTGAAATTACTCCAAGCTGAGCACGCTTAACTTTGGAGTTCTGTCCGAATGGACTTCCGGAAAAGAAGGAATTCCTTATTGATATGAGTAGTCTATCATCCCTATTAAGCCAAGCTATCACATACACCCCCACTCAGACGAACCGACGTCCTCGTCGGGCCACAGGAACGTTCCCTCTTGGTACAACCGTCTGTGCATCCAGTCCGGTACATGTACCATGCCATGTGCCATGACGGGTCACAAACGTCATGAACAACATGACCGCGCACCTGTCCGCAAACATCTGTGTAACCACGAGGGTCGGCTCTGATACCAACTTGTAACGCCCCGGACACACCCGCCGGTGGTCATTACTCCTGGCGGGATCTAGACTGGCCCCACAGATCAATACTAGTCTTTTCTGTGCACCTTGTCCTCACTCGTGCGCACCCGGGAGCAACTTCCCGATTGGTCACCCATCCTGAAATTACTCCAAGCTGAGCACGCTTAACTTTGGAGTTCTGTCCGAATGGGCTTCCGGAAAAGAAGGAATTCCTTATTGATATGAGTAGTCTATCATCCCTATTAAGCTAGGCTATCACATCCTGCCGGCTGACAAACATGACACGCAGGCCATGTATAATTTACAAACATGCATCACATACACATGAGCCATACTATTCACATCAAACCTGCAAAAAAAAGTTACGCATAGAATTGCATTCTACCAGTTTGAGTAATCGTGTACAAAATACAAGTCGCTACACACACGGCGGTCCCACGAGCCGATTAGCAGGCGGCGTTCAAAGGGGTAGCTCCCCTCGTGGGTGCGAGCAGCACCCGACGTTTTCGGAAATCATAGATCACATTTGAGCTCCGATCATGCCGAATTTTCCGATCTGACCGATCTTATCGATCATCGCGAGTCCGATTCAGATTTACATTTCACTATTAACCCCGATGGCCAATACCGACCGGTACGGGTAGGTTGTGTTATGACCTCAACGACTCCGATCATCAGAAAACATAGCCACATCGATCCCCATGTGCAACTGATCTCATCAACCATCCACACAGCCAATCTCATCAACGACAACAGAGCTCATCTATTGCCTCCGCATATCTAATATGCATACGATCCGAATTCAAATCTTATAGCAGAGGCTCTGATACCACTGTTGGGTTCTACGGTAGGGTGCGTCGACTGCAAATCAAAGTTTCCTATGCGCAGAACAACCAAGAACATGCTACGGGAGATGGATCACAAATCGTTACCACTAGACGCGTAGTGCCGTGTAGCGGAAGAAGAGTTGGGCCAGCGCGTCTCCTCCTTGTCCGATCTCCCTTGAACAGCCGGTCGTCGATTCTCACGTACAAGTTTGCCAGAGCGGCGCAAGTGCACCACCTCTAACAGTATTCGCACGTGCAGGAGGAACACCATGCGGCGGACTGCTAGGTCAGATCACACAGTCGGCGGTCGAGTGGAGGTGGCTATTCACAACACATGTAAACCCTAGTGACAACGCCGAAGCTATTAATATCATGAGTGTGCCGCACCTGCACTTTATACAGGCGTCCTTCGCGGGCTCAACACTTGGGCCACGAACGGACCCTAAAGCCCAAAATCTATTCGGCCTGGATCACTTCTGACTCGTGGAGTCGGACCGGGCCTCACAGGATCCTTCCCTTAAGCGTGCGACCCCTTAGGTTCGTTCACTTGGTCGCAAGTCATATCACATCCGACTCAGCTGGTCGGTAGCGGCCTCTAGCAAAGTGTGCCGACTCCAAGTGTCCGATGAAGCTGGTTAGACGAACCCGTACATCACACATATGTTCCCTTTGCCACACGATATATATTGTCGGGATCAAGGCGAGTCTGTCATCCTTGTGCTACCCCAACCTCTTTCTCGTTCCAGTGATGTCGACCACAAACCAGATTATCTCATAATCCTAATCGCATGGCCATGCTTATCTTGGTCGGATCACACAAGGGGCCCAGAGTATATCTCTCCTGATCGGAGGGGCAAATCCCATATTGCTCGGCCATGTCTCACAGCATGTGCCTGGACAAGCCGGAAAACTACCTTTGTAACTACCGAGTCATGGAGTAGTGTTTGGTTGGCCCAAAGCAAGTATGTCACCATCCCGAGTACATGCACCAGCTCAGGTCTTAGGACGTAGAACGTATGATGTACTAAAGACTCACAGATGACATATTGCTGCATCTCATAGTTGGTGTCGGCGTTATGGGAACGGGGGTCCCCAGACTTGCCTGCATGCGGCCCGCGGCATGGCTAAGCTAGCAGGCCGTACAACCCACCTTCATCAAGGCATCCAAGACCCTCGCGAGGGGCCAAGCCTCACGAGGCGGATGACACAAGACCTCCTCTGGAGCGGCCTAGTCAGGCAGGCTCACGAGGAGCAGAAATATCAAGGCGAAGCGAACCTCACGAGGCTCTCATGATGTGAGCCATGACGATCAACACCAGGCCAGCGCCAGCGCGCATAGTGTCCCTGTTTCCTCTCTGGTGCTATGGAAACCAGTGCAGGCGAGGAGTACCGAGGCATCAGGCAAAGGTTGCCATTTTGGTGCAACAAGACCAAGACCAGAAGTACGGCAAGACGAAGGTCATTGTGGAGCCCAAGATGGCATGACCACCAGAGCCTTCGGCAGGCAAAGACCACTTTTGTCAGGATAGCTTGTACTAGCTGTCCCCCCTTCAAATTTGCCTGCCATTGTTGGCTCCCTTCCCGCTCAAGATTTGGGAGGAGGACCAGGGCCTCTATAAGTAGGACTAGCCACCACCATAGGCAAGGGACGACATCTTAGATCACTCTCACCCACACAAGTTAGCAAAGCACAAGAACACCTCAACCTCGAGAGGTTGTTCTTCCCATTGTATTTTTCATCATCAGCCCAAGAGGCAATCCACCACCACCACACTCAAGTAGGATATTACACCACAATGGTGGCCCAAACCAGTATAAATCTTGTGTCTTTCCGTGTTGGGAGTTTGTCGAGTTCGTCCGCGAGATCTTAGCGAGTTAGGGCGTAGATCGGTGGGAGGAAAAGACTTCGCCCGCACCCCAGTGTTTGAACCTTAAGTGTTTGCCGGAACCCCACATCCGACATTTGGCGTGCCAGGTAGGGGTGCGTCGTAGCTTTCCTTCCATCAGTTCGTCGCTCTGTCGCTCCATCGTCTCCATGGCGGATGCTCGCCATGCTCGAGCTGAGCTTGGGGTGCCCTCACCGCCCGCGTCGCTCAGACGGCTCCCATCGGCGGGCCACCATGTCGTTCTCCGTCTCCCGCCGCCAACGCTGCCACCGGCCCGGTGGGGAACGAGCAGCAAGCGTCTTCGCTGCATCCTTCGCTATGGCAGGATGGCCGCACCGCCACTCCATCGCTGGCCCCAGCCGGCTCTTCGTCTCATGCACACCGCGCTCCCATGGAGGCGCGGGCCGCACTCATCACCGCAAACGAGCTCCTGCGCTACCACCCAGTCGACGACCTCTACAAGGAGTGGCTTGACCGCATCGCCGAGCTCGTCCGTGCTGCAGGGGGCTCCCCGGCGCCGTCCCTGTCTCAGCCTCACCCTCAGCCAGCCATGGGAGGCCCGAGGCACGCCTCCACCATCCCAGCCCAAAGACGGCGCCTTGGCACCAAGGCGTGCGGCCCCGCGGTGCGATCCGCCACGACCGGTGCCCGCGCGCGAAGAGAGAAGCTGCCAAGAAATCCCAAGGCCGTGTGAAGCTGCACCCGCACTTCCCACGCCGCCTCGTCAGGACCGTGCACCGCCGCCGCGTGGACCTCGACGACCAAGCTCCACCTCCAAGGCGGGCCCCAGTAACCATGGCCAGCTGCCGCTCCTTCACCCCCGAGCTGCGCAGCGTCGCCTGGCCAGGCAAGTTCAAGCCGGATCTGCCACCTCGCTACGACGGCACCGCCGACCCCGCAGAGTTCCTACAGCTCTACGAGTTGAGAATTGAAGTAGCCAACGGCGACGAGAAAGTCATGGCGAACTGGTTTCCCATGGATCTCAAGGATGGAGCCTGCACCTTGCTCCTGAACCTGCAGCACGGCTCGATCTCCTCCTAGGACAAGATGCACGACCGCTTCGTCGCCAACTTCCAGGGCACTCGCGACCGCCCGCCGGCCATGACCGACCTGCGCCGCATCAAGCAACAATTAGAGGAGACCCTCCAGAAGTACATCCAGTGCTTCAACAGCACCCGCCTCAAGATCCCCAAGGTCACAGATGATGTCATCATCTCCGCATTCTCCGATGGCGTCTGTGACGTCAAGATGAAGGTAGAGGTCGCCATCCACGAGGAGCTCTGCACGTCTCAGGAGCTGTTCAACCTAGCGACGAAGTGTGTGAGAGCTGAGGAGGGGCGCCTTTCCTTCCTTGAGTTGCCAGCCGCAGGCACAGAGGAGAAGAAAGCCAAGGCCAAGGACGTGAAGCGCAAGGAAGCGGTAGTGCTAGCCGCGGAGCCCGACACCAAACAGGGCAGAGATCAGCCCGAGTCATCCAAGAACAGCCGACCGTTATGCGCCTTCCACAACCTGAAGACCCACAACACCAGCGACTGCCAAGAACTCCGAGCCCAACGTGAAGGACGCTACGGTCGAGGCCCCGAGCACAGCAACCGGGGCTACGGCCCTGGAGGAGGATGGGGAGGCGGACGCTGGGACGACCGTGGCACGCACCAGGAGTGGAGCGACAGGCCTCGTGAGGACCGCTGGCAGGACCATCCTCGCGAGGGGCCCTGGAGGGACCAGCCTCGTGAGGATGACCCCCAAGGCAACGCCGGTCTTCCTCCGCTGCTGCCAAGAAGGAATGACGACCATCATCAGGACAAGGGGGCTGGGGGCTTCCAGGAGCCGCATGCAATCGCCTGCATCTTGGGCGGCGCCCAGGCCCCAGCCTCTCAGCGCATCTTCAAATGGTTCACTCGCGAGGAGAACGCGGGGATCCCCAAGCTTGAGGCCACGCGCCCGCTCAAGTGGTCCCAGTGTGCCATCATTTTCGACTCGGCAGATCAGCTTAAGTGCGCGGCCACCGCTGGCGTCCTCCCGATGTTGTGTTCCCCTGTCATGAGCAATGTGTAGGTTACCAAGACCCTCATTGACGGCGGTGCAGGGCTCAACGTCCTGTCCGTCGACACCTTCGACAACCTCCAAGTGCCATATGAGCAGCTCCAGCCTACTAAACCTTTCTCAAGAGTGACCGACGGCTCCACCACACCGATAGGACAGGTCCGCCTGCCTGTCACCTTCGGCACACGCAACAACTATCGCACCGAGCTTACCGACTACGACGTCGCGCACATCCGCATGTTGTACAACGCCATCCTCGGGTATCCGGCCATGGGAAAGTTCATGGCGGTCACCCACCACAGCTACAACGTCCTCAAGATGCCTGGAAGTGGCAGGGTCATCACGGTCCCTTGTGAAGAAAGGGATGCCGTGTGCTCCCTCGAGCGCGCCTTCCAAGCTACAACAATCAACGACTCTGACAGCAGAAGTGAGGGCCCTCCGGAGGCCATCCCCAAGAAGAAGTAGTTGCACCGTGCAGGACCTCAGGAGGATGGCGTCGCGGTGGGAGCCTTGTCGGGATCAGCGTCCGTCCCAGGGGCGCCTCCCTCCATCGTATAGCAAGGCGCGCCCAGCGCCCTCCTCAGGCAGGGCTCGAGGGCTCTCTTTTGGAGGACCTCGGGCCTTGCCAACCTCACGAGGGAGGTGCTTGGGGGCCACTTGGAGGCGTCCCATGCGGCACGTTTTCCTCAGGAGGACGCAGGGCAAGGGGTGCCCACCGCTTAGGAGTTCATCGCCAAGACCACACAGGAACTGCAAGACACAAGAGCCATGCGGGGTGACAACCGCTCACAGGGCATAGCTCACCACCCAGGAGAGGGTGCTGAGCTGCGTGTTTGCATCGACGTCCCAGGGCTTAGTAGGGCCGTGTCCCAGGAGCGCTTCTGGCCTTCGCGTGTGGGCCGTTGCAAGGTCCCGCCAAACAGCTACGTTCGCATGCCCCTCGGCTTGCCGAGCGTGGCGTCGGCCTATCAGCGTGGCATGCAGCGTGACCTGGTGGCTCAAGAGGCCAGGCACCGCGTCATCCTGGAGGAAATGGAGACGGTCTTCGCGAAGCCTCCTGAGCCCCCAGAGCCTCCTGAGGCTCAGGGCTCCGGTGGCTCATGAGGAGGCCTTTCTCCGACGCACGCCTTCAGCTGCACCAACTCTGCTTCGTATACAGAACCAGGTGACATCTTCCAAGCTCATTAAGCTGAGAGCAGCCCTTGGGCTGCATTATTCCCAGGCTGTGTGGGTCCATCCCTACGGCATGTATCCCGTTTGCTTATGTCTTTAGCTTACCTTGTTGGGGGCACCCCTCGGGCTGTATCATCCCCAAGCCGCTCGGGCCGGACCTAGTGGCATGTATCTTCCTACATTTACCCAAGCTGATTTGCCTTCCCTGCTTAACCTGCCTACCGTTATCACCTGCTCGATCATCACCTCCCACAGGGCCTCCTCACAAGCAAGGCGCTAGTGCATGGGTCCGTCCCTGCCACATCGACAAATCTGAGTGGTCGAGCTCTAGCTCGCGGCATGCCCGCGCATGTCACCTCACCAGGCCCTTAGTGCCTTCACTTCATCCGGACCAACCAGCGGCAGGGTGACGGCTGTAACGGCAAACCATGTTCTTCTTGTGCCTGTTCACAGGGACCCCGCGGGGAGGATGGCAGGCGGCACCGCGAGTCTCCTTTTCTCTCATGCAATTCACTTGCGTGTTAAAAGGGGGGCTCCTGAGCATCGCGACTCGGGAGCTCTTACTGGCTCTCCAGCCCTCACCCCCTGGCCTTGACCATGGCATCGCGACCTGGCATACCAGCGGTGGCTGAGCTCGCTCGAGGGCCGGGACCTGAGGACGCAGAGCACTAAGGAGATCATGGGAGGAGGGAAACTTGTATGGGCCGGCCTGGCTATGCCGCACGAGTTGGCACGCAGCCCCAGCGCAACATCAGGAATCGCCATGAAGTTCACAAGATAAGTCTTGCCCTCGGATCGGCTAAATGTCTGGGCCTTATGGATACTCACGCCTTGCCGCAATCCTGTTGCAGCCACGTTAACTCCCTTTCTTCCCTTACCATGGCCGCTTGAGCGCTAAGGGGGACCTCCTGAGCATCGCGCCTCAGGGGCTCTTACTAGACCTCAGGTCGCACACCTCCTGGCCTTGACCACAGCACGCGACCTGGCATAACAGCGTTGACTGTAGCCTGCCTGGGGACCGGGACCTGTTGGCGTAGAGCAACAAGGTATCGCAAGGAAAGAAAGGGGAGACCGAGACTTAACGGGATGCGCATTCATCAAATCTTCATAACAGGGAAGATAAGCACAAAAGACATTACAGACCCTTACATGCCCCCACGGGGCGCTTCATGATTCTTCGCAGGAAACAAAAGCTAAAAATAAGGAGGATCCTACCTACACCCCCCCCCGTGGCAGACGCCATCATCAATAGTGGGCCACGGGAGGCCGAAGCCAACCCCATCCAGATCAGCGGCGGCGACGGCCAAACACGGCAGCACTGCCCCGAGCGCGGTGAGAGCTCGGGGGCACGTAGCTGTCGTCGCTCGTCTCCGTAGTCTCGTAGAGCTCAGGAGAGCTGCTGGACTCCCAAGGGCTGCTGCTGCTGGAGTGGTTGGGAGCAGAGCGCGCATCAGCCTCGCGCTCCTCTCCTGAGCAGCATTCCAGGCGGCGGCCCTCGGCATCAAAGACCTTGAAGAAGAGCGTGGAGATGTTGTCGTATTCAAGATCGATCGCTAGGGCGCCCCTCGCGCGGTAGACCTGCGTGATCTTGCCCCAGCTACGAGTCATGAAGATCTTGTCAGTGGGGACCGCTTCGATCTCCGCTCCCGTTGCCGGAGCACCGTAGTCGGCGTGCTGCAACCAGAGCTCGAGAGGCTCCCTCGGCGGCATCACGTCGGAGAAGAACCATGGGAAGCGGATCCAATAGCTTGGGGGCATCGGCGCCCACATCACCAGCTTGCGCGAGGAGTCCGCGACGTGGATTCCTGGGGCGGCGGCGCATGTCACCGTGGCGCGGCGACCCCAGGCGCGGTGCCAGCGGTGCTGCTCATCGCTCCGCCTTCCTGAGTCCTCGGCTCGGGCATACAGGGGTAGCGGATACCCTGGGGGAGGCCGCTCGCACGAAGGCCTCATCACCACTTGCATCGCCGCTTCTTCACGGCGATGGATCGACCTCTTCTTCGGCGGAAATTGCTCCAAGATATCTCGGGGGGCCTTCCCCTTTTCTTTGGTGGAGAACCTTCTAATAGGCGCCATTGGTGCTAGCAACGAAGCAGGGAAAAGAAGCTAGCAGTGGAGCGAGGAGGAAGAAGCAAGCGAGCAAGGAAGAGATGGGCAATGGGGGCTCCCCCCCCCATTTATAGCAAGAGAAGGCCAACCGACACCTCCTACGATCGCAGGTAATGATGGTTTTCCTTGCATGTCGCAGGGACTCGTCAAGTCATGAAGTTGCCAAGGCAGCATGGGGAAGCGGAGACGTCCACGTCCAATTAAACTGCCATGCGTCAACCAAGGCCGCAGGCTTTTGGGGCTCGCGGTGCTCTGTCCTTGACCCTTGGCCTCGCTGCAAAGCCAAGCCCGAGCGCACCTTTGGCCCGGGGGCTACTGTCAGCATTCTGGGAACGGGGGTCCCCAGACTTGCCTGCCTGCGGCCCGCGGCGTGGCTAAGCTAGCAGGCCGTACGGCCCACCTTGATCAACTAGGCATCCAAGACCCTCACGAGGGGCCAAGCCTCGCGAGGCAGACGACACAAGACCTCCTCTAGAGCGGCCTAGTCAGGCAGGCTTGTGAGGAGCGGAGATATCAAGGCGAGGCGAACCTCACGAGGCTCTCGTGACGTGAGCCATGACGATCGACACCAGGCGGGCGCCTGCGCGCACAGCGTGCCTGTTTCCTATTTGGTGCTAAGGAAACCAGCGCAGGAGAGGAGTACCGAGGCATCAGGCAAAGGTTGCCATTTTGGTGCAACAAGACCAAGACCAGAAGGACGGCAAGACGGAGGTCATCATGGAGCCCAAGACGGCGTCACCACCAGAGCCTTTGGCAGGCGAAGACCACTTTTGTCAGGATAGCTTGTACTAGCTGTCCCCCCTTCAAATTTGCCCGCCATTGTTGGCTCCCTTCCCGCTCAAGATTTGGGAGGAGGACTAGGGCCTCTATAAGGAGGACTAGCCACCACCATAGGCAAGGGACGAGATCTTAGATCACTCTCACCCACACAAGTTAGCCAAGCACAAGAACACCTCAACCTCAGGAGGTTGTTCTTCTCATTGTATTGTTCATCATCAGCCCAAGAGGCAATCCACCACCATCACACTGGAGTAGGGTATTACACCACAATGGTGGCTCGAACCAGTATAAAACTTGTGTCTTTCCGTGTTGCGAGTTCGTCGAGTTCGTCCGCGAGATCTTAGAGAGTTAGGGCATAGATCGGTGGGAGGAAAAGACTTCGCGCGCACCCCAGTGTTCGAACCTTAAGGGTTTGCTGGAACCCCACATCCGACAGTTGGGTCTGTCCGACTTAGACCTTATCTCAACTCGGATCTGACTATGTCGAATCCGACCAGACCCGACTACGTTGAATCCGACCAGATCCTTCCGAGTCCATATTATCCGATTAGCATCCAATGCTCCATCGATAGTGAGCTAAGCCATCGACCGTGTCATATGCTAGTCTAGTTGGATGCGCGTCCACACAGCCTTTTCATCTAGGGGCCTCTTAGGACAGTCATCATACAAACAAGTCACGTACTTGCTGATACACATCATTGATGATGTCCAAGGACATTCTTTATTCATAAACACATAGGAAATATCATCATACATGATTGCCTGTAGGGCATATCTCCAACACTCCAATCATGAAAGATCGTCCACCTAGGTTTCTAACCTACATCATCTTGGATCAGAGCAAGGTTGATCATCAATTTGGAGCCCCTACCCCTTTGTTTTCTAGCCTAATTTTGTTGATTTTGTTCCAATTTCGAAAATTCCCCACCAAAAATAGGCCCAAAGTTTTTTGTGATTTGTTGGTATGATGAAGTTTTGTTGATTTTGATATGTGAATTTGTTGTGTTGCAAGTGGATCTTACCTTTCCCCACCATCTCCACTTCGAAATCCATCCGAAATCCACGAAATCCTCGAATTTGTCCCGTTTTTCGAGTTCATCCCGAGCCATCCCCGTGCGCAGTTGACCTGCCCGGATTATCCGGACCTTGACCTGGATCATCTGGACGCGCCCGGATCATCCGGCTCCTGGCCCGGATCATCCGGCTATCTCTGCCGAAACTGCATTTTCTACAGTTTTTGACCACTGCCACCTACGCCTCCGCATACCCACTCCGACCACCACCTCCTAACTTTCGCAAACCCTTTCAATACACCAATCCTACCACCACTCAATCGCTACCAACCCTAACAAATTTTGACACATTTGGTTTTGAGAATTTGAGTTGTGGTTCATCGTTTCCTAGGGCATTTCGGCTAACTAGGAATGGTTCGACATCGACATCACCGCCGCTCATCTTCGCCATGGAGTCATCATCGACCACAACTGCTCAACAATTTTGACCATCAACCGTAAACAAGGACGGTAACCTCGACGACACCTCGTGTACTCCTTGCCTTTGCATTGATAACCACATAGCCCATTTTGCATACCTTTCCTATCGAGACTAGCGATTTTAGTATTGCTGGCAACGTTACTTGTGCACATTAGTGATCACTGCATATATCATAATTTTGGTATCATCTCTCGTGTCACAAGGTTTTCATAGCATATACACAATTTCTAGCTTGGTTCATGAAGTTTCGCATAAGTGGCCAAAGAAAGAGCTCAAAAGAGAAAGAGCCAAACAAGCTTTGAAGCAAAAAGATAAAGATAAGCAAAGATCTTTTAAGCAAGAACAGTAGCATCATACTACATTAAGATTGTCATACTCGATCATCCTTGACCATATCATCAGAACAACATACACATAGCGTACTTGGGATATAAGTCATTGTGTTTTTGCTTAGTAGGTTGTGCACAAGTTCCGTACCCGCCTATTATGCAATCGTGCTAGCATCTCTCTAGTGTTGTGCAACAAGAGCATTTTCCGTGGAGTTCACATTTTGAGCTCATTTTTCGTTTGCACAACCCCATCTATCTATTTGTGTGTGTGTTTCCGTGTACCCCTACTTGCTATTGGTCTACTTGTTGAATTTGCGAATTTGCGAATCTTTTTCAACATTATTGAATCTTACTAGCATTGCATCAAATTTTGTGCCACCATCCTCACCAAGCTCCACCATAAGCTTTTACTTGTGTACGTGCGATAACCGACAAGAATTGATACCAATGGTGCTATTTCCTTGTTACACTATTTAGTGCTCATTGATCCATCTTCAACTTCGTTCAAGGTACATTTGGTATAGTTTTCTCTTTCTCCCACTCACATATTAGCTAGAATGATGGATAGGCCAAGTTCTCCTACCAACCCACTCTTCATCGAGCAAGACGACGACATAACCTCCCACGTCACAAAGAGCCACCTCTTTGGTGCACAACGAGCTTTGCATCAAGAACAACAAGCATTGAGCGACCGCATCGACCATCTCGCCACAGACTTGCGACTCTCTGAGCAATGTACAAGAGACTACTTCGATAACAAGCTCGACGAACAAAAACACGAGAGCAATGCAAGAATGGAAGAGATTCGTGCCTTGTTAGCCAACTGCTCTTCTACCACTTCGTCCTACTCAAGACAGGACCGCTCGAGTTGACACTCTGACGACACCATCTCCGGTTCAATTACTCCAACATTAGACACTCATCGACGAGCCGCGTGCCAAGACCATCAAGCAAACCGCAATCCTCTAAACAAAAATCCTACACAAGAGGAATTCAACGACCAAGCACATCGGCATCGCCAAAACCAAGCTACCCTTGCGCGAGCACAAGAACGACAGCGTCTACGTCCATAAGCAGAAGAACGAGCACGCCAAGATCAAGAGGAGCAAGATGCCGAGGCACAACATCAAGAACAACTATGGCGATAAGCTCAAGCACTTGAGGTGCAACGTGCCCTCCACGACACAAGTCGCGCCGTTGCCGCAAGCAACCGCCATAGACGTGAGCAAGAAGAAGCGCTTCGCGAAGAAGTTCAAGAGAGGAACTATCAAGCTCGAGTGTATCATCAAGTCCCGCAAGCTCCTCGACAAGAACCCCAAGTTTGCCAAGAGTAAAATGAGGTTGACAACCCTCCACGCCAAGAGCAACATGAGGTTGACAATCCTCCACGTCAAGGGCATCATCATCCCCAACCCCAACACAATGAAGAGCAACGCTATGGCAAGCTAAAGTTCACCATGCCCAAGTTTTCCGGAAGCAATGATCCCGAAGAGTACCTTTCATGGGCATTGAAGGTTGACAAGATGTTCCACTTGGACAACTATGATGAAGAGAAGAAGATATCTATGGCATTCCTTGAATTCCAAGATTACATCATCATTTGGTGGGAACAAGTCACTGAGCGTCGAGAGGCAAGAGGTGAACCACCCATCACAACTTGGGCGCAAATGAAAGATGTCTCGAGAGAACGTTTTGTGCACACCTACTACAACCGTGATCTCTTTAAGAAACTCCAACTCCTCAAGCAAGGAACAAAGAGCGTTGAAGAGTACTACAAGGAAATAGAGATAGACATGATAAGAGCCAATGTCACGGAACATGACGAACAAACTATGGCACGTTTATTGAATGGACTCAATCAAAGATCGTTGACTTCCAACTTTACTCCAACCTCATCGAGCTAGTGCATCAAGCTACCAAGGCAGAACGTCAAGTGCAAGATGAATTCAAGTATGCAAAGTACTCTTTGAAGAGCTACGGCTTCTCCAACACCTTCTACCTCAACCAAGCCATCTACAAGCAATGCCGACAAGTCAAGTTACAAGAAAACTTTGACAACCTCAAGTCATCCTCCTACTACAAGCAACTTCAATCCGACAGCTTCATCATCATCTACTCGTACCAATGAGACCATCAAGACAACTTCCTTCAAATGCTTCACATGCGGCGGCCGAGGCCACAAGTCCTTTGAGTGTACCAACAAGTGCACCATGATCCTCAACGACGACGGAACCAATGACTCCATGAGTGAAGAGGAAATGGAAGCCCTTGAGCAAGTTGCTATGCACCGACAAGTGAACGAAGATGAAGATAATCAACTCTTTTGTGACGAAGATTTGAGCCCCGCTCTTGTTGTCTCCAAGGTATTGACACTTCAACATCAAAAAGATGAAGACCAAAGATGCCATATCTTGCACACCAAGGCCAGCATCAATGGAAGGTCCGTGGAGGTCATCATCTATGGAGGGAGTTGCCATAACTTAGTGAGTGAAGAACTATGCTCCAAGCTCCAATTGGTCAAGATGAAGCACCCACATCCCTACAAGGTTCAATGGCTAGGTGACTTTGGCACTATCCAAGTCGAGCATATGGTACAAGTTTCCTTCAAGATCGGAGCTTACAAAGACACTTTGGAGTGTGATGTCGTTTCGATGTCCGTTTGCCACCTCCTTCTTGGACGGCCATGGCAATTTGACTGAGGTGTCATCCACAACGGGCGAACAAATCACTATAGCTTCAAGATAAAGGGAAAGGAGTACCTGCTACGACCTATGTATCCTAGCCAAGTGATCGCCGACAAGCAAGCCACCCATCGTGGAGAGAAAAGTGAGAGAGCGAACCACCCAAAAGAGAGTTAGCGCCACAAGCCCAAATTGAGTGCCTCCACGATGAGCGACAAGAAGAACTTAGTGCTATTTGCCATCAAAAGTGAGATGAGGGAAGTGTGTGAGAACCCATCAAGTGTCATGCACTATGTCCTTTTGTGTAAGGGCGAGGCACCCAAAACTAACAACTCTCACAATCGACCTTTAGTGTTGTCTTCTCTATTGCAGGAATTCCAAGATGTATTTCCCGGTGAGCTACCTCTAGGTCTACCTCCACTATGAGGCATCGAACACCGAATCGACCTCATCCCTGAAGCACCTCTTCCTAACAAGGCTCCCTATCGCGTCAACCCCGAGGAAACAAAGGATATCCAATGGTAAGTACAACAACTCATAGGCAATGGACATGTACAAGAAAGCTTGAGCCCTTATGCCATCCCGGTAATCCTTGTTCCCAAGAAAGATGGTAAATTTGCATGTATTCCGATTGTCATCCTATCAATGCTATTACTGTGCGTTATCGTTACCCCATTCCACGCCTAGAAGATATGCTAGATGAGCTTAGCGGAGCCGTAATTTTCTCTAAAATTGATCTTAAAAGTGGCTACTATCAAATACGCATCCAAGAAGGTGACGAATGGAAAACCGCATTTAAGACCAAATTTGGCTTATATGAATGGCATGTTATGCCAATGGGTTTATCCGAAGCACCAGGTACTTTCATGCGAGTCAGGCATTTTGTTCATTGCCCCTACATTGGAGTATTTGTTGTGGTCTATTTTGATGATATTCTTGTGTTTAGCAAATCTCTCAAAGATCATGCCACCAATCTTAGAACCGTGTTGCAAACTCTTATAAAAGAGTGATTTTATGCTAATATGGAC
The DNA here is from genome assembly GCF_018294505.1 of Triticum aestivum. Classification (NCBI taxonomy): domain Eukaryota; kingdom Viridiplantae; phylum Streptophyta; class Magnoliopsida; order Poales; family Poaceae; genus Triticum; species Triticum aestivum. The sequence continues at coordinate 301,345,722 of NC_057797.1, forward strand.
AAATACCTTTTTGGTGTTGATAAGCTTGTTTTCTTGGGTTTCGTTGTGTCTTCTAAGGGTGTTCATGTAGATGAATCTAAAATCAATGCTATTAAAACTCGGCCCCAACAAACCAACTTGCAACAAGTGCGAAGTTTTCTTGCTCTAGCCGGCTTTTATCATAGATTCGTGAAGGATTTTAGCACCATTGCTTCACCTTTGCTTGCTTTGAGTAAGAAAAATGCGCCATTTGTTTGGGGACCATCCCAAGATACTGCATTTAATGAACTTAAGAATTTCCTTACTCATGCTCCTGTGCTTGAATTACTGTGGCACCCTGGCTCAGAACGACCGGTTTACCATACATTGCCAGCCCAGAGACCATGCCTTCTGGCAACGCACAACATCTTGGTACAGAATGACAACCACTTTATTAATGCTAGCGGAACAGGGTTACATTACAACAGCTATTGAGGCCAAGCGGCACACTTGATGCGGCTGAACAATATGTACATTATTTAGTGAACATAAATGGGCCTCGATCTGAACAACTACGTGGCAGCGGAATAACGTCGGGGCGGAAGCTCCATATCACAGGGACACCGATGTGGACACGATCTAGACTCGGACAGCGCTCTTCTCCAATGATACTTTCCTGAAATCTGGCATGACACGCCAGCTCAGTACATTGAATGTACTTGCAAGCTCACAACAGGCATCATCATAATGTCAAACAATATCATGATATTTAATCAATTATTAAAAATGTAACACTATATGCCAATATGATGTGATCATGCTCGATCGTCCCTCGGGACAGCTTACCAACCGTGATCATCTCTGGATCACAACACACCACCAAAGTGGTCAGCAAACACACCACCAAAGTGGTCACACCGCCAAAGTGGTCAGATCACAAACACACCACCAAAGTGGTCTTTCTCAAGAATAACTCATGATCCTTACGGCGATCACAACCACGACCATCATTTGGTCCCAATTGCCTCGATCGCCTTTCTGCCATCCATCATTGCTTAGTGTGCAATTTTTATTAAACGTTGACTCATGGTGGGACCTACTACGAGGTGTCCATAACCGTGGACTCGGCTATCGATAGATTACACACTCTGTAGAGGTAGCACACTGTACCCACACCATGGAACCCATGGCCTCGCACTCCCATTCAGGTGGACCAACGGCATTCCGACAAAAACCCTCGATTGCCACAGCACTCTACCAGCCACTTCGACCAAATCCCCCAACGGGCTGGTCCTGGGTGGCCTCGTGTCTACCAAAGACACCCCGACCACCGTCATGGTCAAAACACTCCCACTCGGGGACACTCCCACTCGGGGACTCAGTACCATAATCTCATCAACGAGCACACAAGATTATGTCTGCTGACCGGGCCAGGGCAAGCACGACATAACCTTCCCTAGATGGAGGTACCGACCTGAGGTCGTGTCAATGGACCGAATCAAGGCCTTCCTACAAAGGCAAATGTGGTTGCACTAGAAAGAAACTCGATTCAGCGGCACCATGACTTAGTCAACGATATGTTCAAGTTGAGTTATATTCAGGTTTAACTTTAAACTAAAAAAATGACCGGTGTCATAGCATGCCATGAAATGCAAAATAACACATGCATCACATAATGACCGATGCCATCCTTATACACACCAAGCATAACGTCAACAACTCAATTCACTTTACTTGCTCAAATGACTCACAACTTAACCAAAATATATTACCACAGGTTTATTAACTTCTTACACAAGAAAGTAACTATGATAAATTTCTCATATGCTTGCCAAAAAGATTTCATTATCAACAACTCTTAATTTCTTTATCACTAAGTTGGGTTCAAACATTCTGTAAGACAAATAATATGATTAAACAAGTATTTAACAGAACATTTTCTAACAACTTTTTATCAATCTAAGAGGGCAAAAACATAGCTTTAAATAATTGCTAACATACATAACAAAATTATTTCTAACATCACCTCAAATAAATCTTAACTTGCTTTATCCACTAAACTAGTTTCAACCATTATGTAACTCAAGCATAAAAACTAACCAATATTTAGCAGAATATAAATAACTCCATAATCATTTAAATGCATGGGTTAATCCTTTCATTCAAGTAAGAAAATCACAAATATTGAAATGGCACCATGAAAATGCTGTTGTTACTTGCCTTAGTGCAGATGAGGTTCACAAGCCTCCTGGTGATCCTCAAGACAAGCTTCACCTTCTGAAAATAGTTTTAAACACAAAAAGAAAATATCAAGAACACTTCTGAAAATCACCAGAAATTCTAGACATGTCACATCCCTAGCTTATGGTATTGCACTAGGATAGCTTCATGTGTGCATCATGTTTAAATTTTTCTTAAACTTGAAATGGGGATGTTCAAACCCTAGCACTAAATCTACTCAACTAGGGTGGATTAAAATCTTTTTCAATAAACCCAAAAAAGTTCCTAAGAAAAGTTCATGATTTCTCGTTAAGGTGGAAACCTCTGCCAAAAATGATGAATATATTCTTAGATCATTTTTGGATTTTTGAACTAAATCATATTGTATTTGACTTTGGGCATTTAAACACTATAAATAATTTAAATGCTCAAATAATGTTGGAATTACATGTGGGACACTGAAATAATTCAGAAAGTGCTCATGAATATTTTCAGGATTTTTAATAATGCTCTGGCATTTTTAATAAAGCCAAAACAATTGTAGAAATATAGAAAAACAAGCTAAATGAAAAGAGAGAGAGAGAGAGAGAGAGAGTAAGGCCACAGGCCACTTACCTGGCCGGGCCGGCCCACCTGGCCCGTGCCAATCATCACCTACCTCTGCCAGAAGGCAGAGGAGGGAGACAGCGCACGCGCGCCCACGGCGCCACGCACCTCCCTGCCTGCCTGCGTCACTGAGGCCACCATGACGCCTCGCGCCTTCTCCTCGGCGCCGCCTCGACCCCCTGGAACCCTCCCGCTCACTCCCTCCGTCCCTATCCCCTCTGCTCCCTCTCCCTCCCGCGACCGAACGGAGCTCGTCGCCGCCGCTCGCCGTAGCCACGCCTACCGGCCACCCCACGCCTCACCGACGCCCTAGGAAGCTCCGCCTCGCCTCCCTCTTCATCCTCACCCAGACGAAAGGCACCGGAAGCCCCTGGATGCCGCTAGCTCCGCCGTTCCCCTCCTCGGCCACCGAGGACCGCCGCCGTCGATTTGCCGCCGTCGCCGCCTCCCCGAGCTCGCCGTCTGCTCCAACCGACCCCCCGTGAGCTCCTCCACCGTTTCCCCCTCTTCCCCGCTTCATTTGATCGCCGTAGCCGTCGTCCCCTTTATGGCCGAAACGCGCCGCCGCCTGAGCTCAACGTCGGCGTTGCTCCGGTGACCATCTGGTCACCCTGGCGTGCCTAACTCGCTCCCCGCATCGCGTAGCGCTCTGCTAGCCCTTCACCTCGCTCGTTTGCACACCGTAGCACTAACCCGCCCCAACCCCGAGCTCCGGCCGCCGCCTCGGGCTCAACTCCGGCGAACCCCGGCCACCCCCGCACCTCCCGTTGGTCCCCCTAGATGCGCACGGGCACGGGCTATCCTCTGGTGCCCCTGGCGCGTCGATCCGTCGACTCTGGCGAGTTCCGAGCGAACTCCGCCGCGGTTCGAGGTCACCGCCGGCGAAACTCCGGCGGGAGCTGACGTGGCTCCGTCATTAGGAGCTAATCCAACTAGCTAAACCACCTACAGCCACTGACAGTAGGCCCCACCCCTGGTCAAACCCCAGTCAGCGCTGGGTTTGACCGGGATTAGTTCCTGTGTCACTGACGTGTGGACCCCGCACGTCAGGTTTGACCTGGACCTGGCCGTTGACTCGCTGACGTCATGCTGGCGTCAGGCTGACGCAATTAAATTATTTATGGATTTATTATTATTCAGGAAATTTCAGAAAATGTCCTAAACTTCTAAAATTCATAGAAAATTAACCGTAACTCCAAACTAAATAAATTATATATGAAAAATTATCAGAAAAATTCAAGGAATCCATCTATACCATTTTCATGCATGTTTGAACAATGTTTGTCCTCTGTTTTGGACAAAACAAATAAAGGACATTTAAATAATCACATATGGAGTTTGAGTTTGAATCTTGGATTCAAACCAACTTCATTTAACCTGGTCTAGGTGCATTAGCCCAAAACACACTCATATTGCCATGTCATGAGCATGCATCATATTGTGCATTGCATTGATTGTATTTCTTCTTTGTTGCCGGTATCTGTCCCCTCTCGGTAGACGATGTTCCGACGATGTGATCGTTGACACTGATGAAGACTCAATGCTATCTTCAGAAGTGCCAGGCAAGCAAAACCCCCTTGTTCATTCCGATACAATCCCACTCTCTCGCTCCTGCTCTCTTTTACTGCATTAGGACAACAACGACATATTTGTTACTTGCTGCGGTAGCTGAACCCCTTTATCCTTTGCATGACCTGTCATTGCCACAGTAAATAGATGAAACCCACTAGCATGAGTAGGAGTTGTTTGAGCCCTGATGTGCCTACTCATTCATGCTTGTTTGTCATGCCTGCTACTGCTTAGAGTTGAGTCAGGTCTGATTCATCGGGGATGAATCAGAGGCGTGTGAACATGTCCTACTGTGTGTGAGCTAAGTGTGTGAACACGATTTGGTAAAGGTAGCGGTGAGAGGCCATGTAGGAGTACATGGTGGGTTGTCTCATTGCAGCCGTCCTCAGGAACTGAGTTCTGTGTTTGTGATCCATGACCAGTTACTACCACACATTGGGTTCCGGTAACTCGACCCCTCTCGACTTATTAATCAACATGATCTCTGTCCAGGAGTTGCAACTAGTTTCTGGTGTTTGTAGGTAGTGTTAGTAGTCTACCAAGTGGCACCCGGTACAGGTGGGCTTGGGACAGACTAGGCACAGTGGCACGGTGTACCAAGTGGCACCCGGATGGTGGGCTTGGGAACCCTGCTCACATCGTTTGGGGCCGTGAGCGACACCCCGGCCGGATCTCCTTGCGGATGGAACCCGAATAGGCGATAAACCTGGACTAGAGACTTGTTCGGTTAGTCAGGTCGTGGCCGACTCCCTCGCCCGGCTTCCGCTTGAAGGTTGCCGAGATACATGACGTGTACAGGGCGATAAGTGGTGAAAGCGTGTGTGAAGAAGTACACCCCTGCAGGGTTAACATCATCTATTCGAATAGCCGGATTCCTCGGATATGGAAACTTGGACCCCTTGCATAGTTCATAGACAAGTGAAAGTGGATACTCTAAAATACGCAAGATAAGCGTGAGTGCTATGGATGGCGTTCTCGTAGGGAGACGGGAGCGGATCCATAGTGGTGTATTGATATGGTGAATATGTGGACTCGTGTGCGCCACCTCAAAAGAGTTACTTGCAGTCGTAGTTCAGGTTAGCCACCGAGTCAAAGCTGGCTTGCTGCAGTTAAACTCCACCACCCCCTTTGTTGATAATGATGCATATGTAGTTAGATCTGATGTAAGTCTTGCTGGGTACATTTGTACTCACGTTGCTTAATTTATGTTTTTGCAGAGAGACTTCAGTCTCACTAGTAGTTCCGCGTGGACTTCGACGTTTAGCTTGTTACCTCAGCTACGATCTTGTGCCCTCGGCAGGATCTGGTAGATAGTCAGGCTTCTTAGCCTTTTTCATTTATAGATGTCTGTACTCAGACATGATAGCTTCCGCTTGTGCTTTGACTTGTATGCTCTGAGTGTTGGGTCATGAGACCCATGATTGTAATATCTCGCTCCTCGGAGCCTATTGAATAAAAACTACTGAGTCGTAGAGTCATTTTGTGATGCCATGTTGTATTGCACATATCGAGCATATTGTGTGTATGTTATTGAAATGCTTGGTATGTGTGGGATCTGACTATCTAGTTGTTTATCTTTAGTAGCCTCTCTTACCGGGAAATGTCTCCTAGTGTTTCCACCGAGCCATGGTAGCTTGCTACTGCTCCGGAACACTTAGGCTGGCCGGCATGTGTCCTTCTTCGTTCCTGTGTCTGTCCCTTCGGGGAAATGTCACGCGATGAATACCGGAGTCCTGTTAGCCCGCTACAGCCCGGTTCACCGGAGTCCTGCTAGCCCAGTGCTACAGCCTGGATTCACTCGCTGATGACCGACACGTTCGATGCTGGGTCATGGATGCCTGTCCCTGTAAGTTTGTGCCACTTTGGGTTTACGACTAGCCATGTCAGCCCGGGCTCCTTATCATATAGATGCTAGCGACACTGTCATATACGTGTGCCAAAAGGCGCAAACGGTCCCGGGTAAAGGTAAGGCGACACCCGTGGGAATACCGTGCGTGAGGCCGCAAAGTGATATGAGGTGTTACATGCTAGATCGATGTGGCATTGAGTCGGGGTCCTGACAGCGTTGGTATCAGAGCTTGACTGCCTGTAGGATTACCAAGCCAAACTGGTCGAAGTTGAGTCTAGAAATGCTTTAGTTATATAAGGGAATTGATTGTGGGATGGAACGTAAGGCTCTTTTTACTCCTTATACCTCATGGCCTTCTGATCTGAGTCAACCTCTTCTCTTCTACGGGGATTAAGAACTAGGCTGCTCATCTATCTACTAGGATGACGAGTTACTATGTTAGAGACTTATAGGATTGATAGTTTCAAGCCTCAATTCAGTTTCTACCTCTGTATGCTAACTATTGATCTCGGAACCTTGATATTGTGCCTCTGAGTGGCTATGCCACCATTTTTGTAGCATGTCTCCAATCTTTCGAGCATTTACAGTCGTTATGCTGCCCGAGTCATCCCAGGTTTCTAAATAGTCTGATGCATTTGCAAATCCCTTCCTCCTGTTTCCGATGTGCCTTTTGGTCAGATTAATCACACAAATCAGTGAGTTGAGGTACTTTACTGCCTCGACCTTTATGTTGGAGTTATTACTATGACCCTAGGTGTCTCAGGGGATTATCTAGTAGTTTAGCCATGTTTTGTGTTCCCAGTGTGAAGATTCTGGCCTTTATTCTCGAAAGCATTCCGTGATGCCACTTAGTAGTAGGTATTCTACTCCTGGGTTTTGAACCCGAGATTCACTCTACTTACTTCATGTTGATAGTGTTTGCTAGTTCCTTTAGGATATTAGTAACCTTTGCGTTAGTCCTCGAGGTTCGTGGTACATCTTTCTTCCAATTACCATGAACCATTCTTGGCAGGAGTTCTTCTGAACCAAAAGATGACAACAAGAGTGCTCTCGATGAGTTCTCCATGCTATATTGTGACCCTGCCAGCTCAACCTTTCTGCATGGGTTATCCGGAAGAATTATGTTGAACCTGGTTCGACAAACTAATCTATGCATCCACAACTCAGAAAATTTATATGTTCCTTTGAGTTGTTCTCTTTAGTTGCATTATGACCCTCGTCTATCAATTGATAGTCAAGATTATGTGTGCATGCGTTCATCGATGCCTATTACTCTTGTGGTCTGTCAAGCCATTATATTCCGGAATGATTAGGAGAAACAAACTCCAGTACCTCTTCCATATCCAAGATTGGGTCAAAGAAGTTGTGCTCCGCAGATCAAATTGCTAATCCAGCTTTTGCTCTGCTCTACCTTGGAGTATTACCATCTTTATATCGGGATTGTTATAGGAATGGCACACCATCCTATGAACTCTTGGTACAGTGATACTTCTTGCCATCATTGTTCATTCCTTGGTTCCTGTGTTATTGTAACCGGAATGCCGACAAGTGAATCGTGGTGTGTGAAATCAATACTGCTAGCAACTCCGTTGCTTGGTAGTTAAATGGACAACAACCTCATTCTTAGCGTGCTGATTATCGAGTCATCATTCTAAGATTGATCGTGCTACCTAGTCCTTACTCCTAGTGCATTTTTCAATTGATGAGTTAGGATTTTGTCAAGTCCTCACTCATTTGATCATATCATCTTGCCCTGAAAAGAAAGATTGCTCTCGAGCTTAGTAACATACCGGTGGTTCGTGATTTTCCGAATATCTTCTCGGAAGTATTACCAGGTTGTCACCTGACTGTTATGTTGAGCTCGTGATCAAGTTGGTTTCTTGTGAACCACCCCTTCTCCAAGAATCTGTGTGGGATACCCTGAGCTAGTTGGTCAAGCTAAACAACAACTTGGAGAGTTGGAAGATAAAAGCTTGTCCAACTTAGTTCATGTTAAGGGATATCTTTTTGTGTGTGTGTGCTGAAGAAAGATGATATCTTCATCAATTGGTCCTTGTGAACATTTGTTGGATCTATTATCTTACCCAAACCTTTGATTGAGTATGGGCTATCGTCAAATCAAATCAGAACCAACGATGTTCGTAATGATGTCTTACTCGTGGTTGATCCCTCGAGCATACACCATTATATCTTTTGGTTCTGACCAATGCTATCACTTGTTCACTTAACTACGGAATTCCTTTTAAAAGGGAACCTGGATGAATTGTTGTTGAGCCCATCGACAACATCCTTATCTTCTCCATGATTCTGTTGGACATTAAGCTAGTGTTGGAAACTTTGTAAACAATGCCTTCGAGTTCCGTCTCTGAGGTATATGTTTGGATGAAAGAAGTGACTTCCTTTGATTCACGTGCATTTGATGTAAGTTGCCGCCGTGAATTCGAGAAAGCATGTTTTTACCTCCTCTGGAACCATCCCAAGTCAGTTATGCACGTGCGAAGTATTCTGTGGTTTGATAGACTGATCATCTTCATTCCATATGTGTATCCTAGCACACCAAGCCACTGACTGATTTGTTCTAGGAGAAGGAGTTCTTTTTAAGAGCTAACCCGGGCTTAATCAAGAACTTTGATATCCTCGATGATGGTTCCCAACCAGAACTCGGTAGTGTTTTATTATAAGACTACCATGTGGTCATGCTTGTCTGGGACAACATGTTCACATGTTTGTAGCAGAACCAGCTCATGTTTTGGAGCTTGCTATCGTAGTTCATTTCCCGAGAATCTCGCAACGTCATCTCGTCGATTTGTGTTGCAAACTTTCATTTTTCTTCCTAGACTCGATGAGTCTGGAATATCCTGACACCAACCAGATCTAAATCTCAGGCAGATATGATGGTTGGAACATTTCCCAAGAACTATAATATTGGTCCCTCGATAACCGGTAAAGTGGATGTCGTGGCCAACACACCTAGCCGGAAAACCTATTATTGTAGTATCTTGTTTGAGGAAGTTGGCCACCTCCCCATAAGGATTTCGTAGGATTTACCTCCGTAACTGTTCCTTATGGATTCTATTGCTCCCGAAGTCCGACCTTTACTTGATGTTCTAGTTATCAAACCATATCTATGAATGGGATACACTAGCACATCAAGGAGAACATTAGAAGCGGAGTGCTAAATGTCTCTCGGTCGATCATTCAGATTTTGTTTCTTTGGCTTCGCTAAGGTGTAATCTGAGAAGGTGTTATCTTCCTTTGCGTCTGCATCATCCATCATTAGCCATCATGGTAGTATGTTGTGTTGTCAGCACCCTTGACACGGATGTTGATAAAACCTTGATGATTGTGGAAATGCTCAAGTTCTTGAGAGCACGCACAAGTGCTAGGTTTGATCGTCGGCATTAACTGTATAGTGCTCTCAGTTTCCTCGGTAATGCTATGACCTTTTCAAACAGTGAATTCACTCTCTATTGTTGGGTTCTTCCCTAGTTACCAGAATCATTCCCAGCATTTGCATTTTGTTCCCAGCTTGCACCGCCAATGTGCCATTCTACCATGGGTATCTTCCATTTCCGGTGATAAGCAAATTCATTCATTACGTTGTCTTCAACAAGGTAATCCACATCATCCAAGTCCGAGTATGCCATTCTACCGAACCCCTCCAAACGATCGCTCGAGATTTTCCTTAGGCTGGTATAAAGAGTTTCAATGATCTCTGAATCAAAGGTAATTCTTTTTGCCACTTAAGGGGATATTTCCATAAGTCACCTTCCCTAAGGTGCCCCGTTATGGTATTGTGGCAACTCAATTCCTCGCTACGTTGACAATCGTTTACCACCTTCTTAGGGTGGAATTGTTGTCTACCTAGTGAGCTCTCGTCATCTGTCTCACTCCATTTCTTCAGATGTATGCTTCGTGTCTCAGCTCAAGAGATGTTGCTATGACTCACTTGGTGAGCTGATCCCAAGTTGATTGATCCTCGAGAAGATCGATTCTTTCGGAGTTGTCCTTTTCCTCTTGCTGTCATGCTATCTGGAGTTCTCAGAGCAAGACGACGGGACAAAGATGGTGATCGAATCAACGTTCATTTGAAGTGCAACCTGGATCGTGAAGATTATACTAGTTTGCGTTTCCCCTTCATCTTACCCTACGCTTGAATCTCGAGACGAGATTCTTGTTTAGTGGGGGTGAGTTGTCACATCCCTAGCTTATGGTATTGCACTAGGATAGCTTCATGTGTGCATCATGTTTAAATTTTTCTTAAACTTGAAATGGGGATGTTCAAACCCTAGCACTAAATCTACTCAACTAGGGTGGATTAAAATCTTTTTCAATAAACCCAAAAAAGTTCCTAAGAAAAGTTCATGATTTCTGGTTAAGGTGGAAACCTCTGCCAAAAATGATGAATATATTCTTAGATCATTTTTGGATTTTTGAACTAAATCATATTGTATTTGACTTTGGGCATTTAAACACTATAAATAATTTAAATGCTCAAATAATGTTGGAATTACTTGTGGGACACTGAAATAATTCAGAAAGTGCTCATGAATATTTTCAGGATTTTTAATAATGCTCTGGCATTTTTAATAAAGCCAAAACAATTGCAGAAATATAGAAAAACAAGCTAAATGAAAGAGAGAGAGAGAGAGAGAGAGAGAGAGTAAGGCCACAGGCCACTTACCTGGCCGGGCCGGCCCACCTGGCCCGTGCCAGTCATCACCTACCTCTGCCAGAAGGCAGAGGAGGGAGACAGCGCACGCGCGCCCGCGGCGCCACGCACCTCCCTGCCTGCCTGCGTCACTGAGGCCACCATGACGCCTCGCGCCTTCTCCTCGGCGCCGCCTCGACCCCCTGGAACCCTCCCGCTCACTCCCTCCGTCCCTATCCCCTCTGCTCCCTCTCCCTCCCGCGACCGAACGGAGCTCGTCGCCGCCGCTCGCCGTAGCCACGCCTACCGGCCACCCCACGCCTCACCGACGCCCCAGGAAGCTCCGCCTCGCCTCCCTCTTCATCCTCACCCAGACGAAAGGCACCGGAAGCCCCTAGATGCCGCTAGCTCTGTCGTTCCCCTCCTCGGCCACCAAGGACCGCCGCCGCCTCCCCGAGCTCGCCGTCTGCTCCAACCGACCCCCCGTGAGCTCCTCCACCGTTTCCCCCTCTCCCCGCTTCATTTGATCGCCGTAGCCGTCGTCCCCTTTATGGCCGAAACGCGCTGCCGCCTGAGCTCAACGTCGGCGTTGCTCCGGTGACCATCTGGTCACCCTGGCGTGCCTAACTCGCTCCCCGCATCGCGTAGCGCTCTGCTAGCCCTTCACCTCGCTCGTTTGCACACCGTAGCACTAACCCGCCCCAACCCCGAGCTCCGGCTGCCGCCTCGGGCTCAACTCCGGCGAACCCCGGCCACCCCCGCACCTCCCATTGGTCCCCCTAGATGCGCACGGGCACGGGCTATCCTCTGGTGCCCCTGGCGCGTTGATCCGTCGACTCTGGCGAGTTCCGAGCGAACTCCGCCGCGGTTCGAGGTCACCGCCGGCGAAACTCCGGCGGGAGCTGACGTGGCTCCGTCATTAGGAGCTAATCCAACTAACTAAACCACCTACAGCCACTGACAATAGGCCCCACCCCTGGTCAAACCCCAGTCAGCGCTGGGTTTGACCGGGATTAGTTCCTGTGTCACTGACGTGTGGACCCCGCACGTCAGGTTTGACCTGGACCTGGCCGTTGACTCGCTGACGTCATGCTGGCGTTAGGCTAACGCAATTAAATTATTTACTGGATTTATTATTATTCAGGAAATTTCAGAAAATGTCCTAAACTTCTAAAATTCATAGAAAATTAACCGTAACTCCAAATTAAATAAATTATATATGAAAAATTATCAGAAAAATTCAAGGAATCCATCTGTACCATTTTCATGCATGTTTGAACAATGTTTGTCCTCTGTTTTGGACAAAACAAATAAAGGACATTTAAATAATCACATATGGAGTTTGAGTTTGAATCTTGGATTCAAACCAACTTCATTTAACCTGGTCTAGGTGCATTAGCCCAAAACACACTCATATTGCCATGTCATGAGCATGCATCATATTGTGCATTGCATTGATTGTATTTCTTCTTTGTTGCCGGTATCTGTCCCCTCTCGGTAGATGATGTTCCGACGATGTGATCGTTGACACTGATGAAGACTCAATGCTATCTTCAGAAGTGCCAGGCAAGCAAAACCCCTTGTTCATTCCGATAAAATCCCACTCTCTCGCTCCTGCTCTCTTTTACTGCATTAGGACAACAACGATCATTTGTTACTTGCTGCGGTAGCTGAACCCCTTTATCCTTTGCATGACCTGTCATTGCCACAGTAAATAGATGAAACCCACTAGCATGAGTAGGAGTTGTTTGAGCCCTGATGTGCCTACTCATTCATGCTTGTTTGTCATGCCTGCTACTGCTTAGAGTTGAGTCAGGTCTGATTCATCGGGGATGAATCAGAGGCGTGTGAACATGTCCTACTGTGTGTGAGCTAAGTGTGTGAACACGATTTGGTAAAGGTAGCGGTGAGAGGCCATGTAGGAGTACATGGTGGGTTGTCTCATTGCAGCCGTCCTCAGGAACTGAGTTCTGTGTTTGTGATCCATGACCAGTTACTACCACACATTGGGTTCCGGTAACTCGACCCCTCTCGACTTATTAATCAACATGATCTCTGTCCAGGAGTTGCAACTAGTTTCTGGTGTTTGTAGGTAGTGTTAGTAGTCTACCAAGTGGCACCCGGTACAGGTGGGCTTGGGACAGACTAGGCACAGTGGCACGGTGTACCAAGTGGCACCCGGATGGTGGGCTTGGGAACCCTGCTCACATCGTTTGGGGCCGTGAGCGACACCCCGGCCGGATCTCCTTGCGGATGGAACCCGAATAGGCGATAAACCTGGACTAGAGACTTGTTCGGTTAGTCAGGTCGTGGCCGACTCCCTCGCCCGGCTTCCGCTTGAAGGTTGCCGAGATACATGACGTGTACAGGGCGATAAGTGGCGAAAGCCTGTGTGAAGAAGTACACCCCTGCAGGGTTAACATCATCTATTCGAATAGCCGGATTCCTCGGATATGGAAACTTGGACCCCTTGCATAGTTCATAGACAAGTGAAAGTGGATACTCTAAAATACGCAAGATAAGCGTGAGTGCTATGGATGGCGTTCTCGTAGGGAGACGGGAGCGGATCCATAGTGGTGTATTGATATGGTGAATATGTGGACTCGTGTGCGCCACCTCAAAAGAGTTACTTGCAGTCGTAGTTCAGGTTAGCCACCGAGTCAAAGCTGGCTTGCTGCAGTTAAACTCCACCACCCCCTTTGTTGATAATGATGCATATGTAGTTAGATCTGATGTAAGTCTTGCTGGGTACATTTGTACTCACGTTGCTTAATTTATGTTTTTGCAGAGAGACTTCAGTCTCACTAGTAGTTCCGCGTGGACTTCGACGTTTAGCTTGTTACCTCAGCTACGATCTTGTGCCCTCGGCAGGATCTGGTAGATAGTCAGGCTTCTTAGCCTTTTTCATTTATAGATGTCTGTACTCAGACATGATAGCTTCCGCTTGTGCTTTGACTTGTATGCTCTGAGTGTTGGGTCATGAGACCCATGATTGTAATATCTCGCTCCTCGGAGCCTATTGAATAAAAACTACTGAGTCGTAGAGTCATTTTGTGATGCCATGTTGTATTGCACATATCGAGCATATTGTGTGTATGTTATTGAAATGCTTGGTATGTGTGGGATCTGACTATCTAGTTGTTTATCTTTAGTAGCCTCTCTTACCGGGAAATGTCTCCTAGTGTTTCCACCGAGCCATGGTAGCTTGCTACTGCTCCGGAACACTTAGGCTGGCCGGCATGTGTCCTTCTTCGTTCCTATGTCTGTCCCTTCGGGGAAATGTCACGCGATGAATACCGGAGTCCTGTTAGCCCGCTACAGCCCGGTTCACCGGAGTCCTGCTAGCCCAGTGCTACAGCCTGGATTCACTCGCTGATGACCGACACGTTCGATGCTGGGTCATGGATGCCTGTACCTGTAAGTTTGTGCCACTTTGGGTTTACGACTAGCCATGTCAGCCCGGGCTCCTTATCATATAGATGCTAGCGACACTGTCATATACGTGTGCCAAAAGGCGCAAACGGTCTCGGGTAAAGGTAAGGCGACACCCGTGGGAATACCGTGCGTGAGGCCGCAAAGTGATATGAGGTGTTACATGCTAGATCGATGTGGCATTGAGTCGGGGTCCTGACAAGACAGCTCAGAAAAATCTCATCTATGGTGAGATGCTAGATTTCTAAACAAAGAACACACTGCAAAAAGAATCAATTCATTTGGACTTATGGTTGAAGAGTTATGACTGTTTGAAGTGTTCTGTAAATTCAAATGAATTTGAAATAGACTGGGGGGTGACATCGAAGGCGTAAAGCGCAGGGGCGCCACCACACGTACCGCTTCACGCGCGTACTGAGTGGCTGACTAGCGGGCCCCGCTAGTTAGGTGGGGAAAGAGGGAGAGGGAAACAGAAGGGGCCGCGGCTTCGCTGGAGCTCTTGCTGGCGACGAGGGCTCCTTAGCCCAAACAAGAGGGAGGGATGGCAAGAGGGGGTTGAGACGCACCTGCCCGTACCCGTAGCGTAGCTAGGGGAGGTCGGACGGTGTCGGAATCAACCTCGCAAGCAGAGGCAGAACGTGGAGGTTGCCGGAGTTGAGGAAGATGGCAAGCAGAGGCCACTCCTGGGGCTCCAAGCGGGCGAGACGGCCTCACCGGAGAGAGGCAGAGGCCCTGGAGGGGTCGCCCAGGCTTGGGAAGGGAGGGAGCTACCGCCGCGACCAGAGGGGATCGCCGGCGAGCTCGATCTCGGGGACAACGGCCCGAGGCCTGCCCGGCCGGGCTTCGGCTTCCTACTCGAACGTGGGGTGTGTGTGAGTGTTGGCTGGTGCTCGAGGAGGCTGGGGAGAGCTCTATATATAGGCGAGCGGTGAGGGTGCTACGGGCTCCGCCGGTGGACACATGTCCACGGCGCCCGGTGACGAGCGGCCTCAGTGAGAGGGGGAGAAGGCGACGGAGGTCACGCGGCCACTGTGCGCGGGCGGAGATGAGCACAGGATCAACAGGATGGCGACGAGCACAGTGCACTCCGCACTGTTGGGCTGGCCGGACCTTTCCCGTGCTCACTGCGGCGAGCTCCGGCATCGGCGAGCGCCAGGGAGGAATTAAGAGCATTGAGATGATGATAGTGGCAAAGTTTGGCATGGTTGGGCAGATGGGGAAGCGAGCATGCGAGCAACAAAGGCTCGGGCATGTTGCGGAGCGCGTCGGCTGCATGCCAGCACGCTTGGACGAACGCGATCACCACATGAACTAGGACATCAGGTTGATCTAAGCAAAAACCCAATGTCTGGCATGTTGTTCGTGGTAGTTTTGAGCGTTACCACGGTGTGGTTTGGATCCAGGTGCAGTAGAGAAGTTTTCACACATCAAGTAAGTTTCTGGTCAGTAACTTGGTGATGTTACTGTCGTCAAATGGCTTGGAGTTTGAAGTTGTGCTTTGGAGGCTAGTGATAAGTTACTAAGGTAAAGATGCACAAGAAATTTCAGGTCAAATGGAGCAAGTAAAATGGTAGTTGCTGTAGAAACCACCATTTCTGCCCAGAATAGAAAAGATTTTCTGTAGAAAAAATATTCCAAAAAATGATGAAATATTTTTGCTCAGGAAGGTGCACTAGGGTTCACAGAATATTTCTGAATTATCTCAGATTTTTCTGAGCCATAAAAATTGGGTTGCTTTGAAGCAAACAGATCTGGCTTAGGGTTTTAGAGAGAAAATGAATATTTTTCTTTTAAGAAAAATATTCCAAAGATAATTTTGGGTAGGTCAGAAGTAAAATGATGATTTAGGAGGGAAGTGAAGCACTTGGGTGAAAGCCAAGGATGCCCAAGTGTTGAAGTCCACATGAAAAGATTCAGAAACCTCATGTTTCAAAAAAATTCTATACCTACTAATAAAGCAAGGTGCGTTTCTCCAATTTTTTCATCCGTTCACCATTGAAAAGTTTTTTCTATTCGAGGTGGTACTAATTTTTTGTTCGTTCTCTATTAGAAAAGGAAAAAATCCCGAATTTCATACATGGGCTGCCAATAGTGTGGCCCAGCAAAGCCAGCCCATTTATTTTCGTGCCCACGTAAGTAGCAAAACTCTATATATTGCAGTGAGCGTCAAATAGCAGGAAATTCGCACATGGCCACCATGCTGGGCTGACCTGTTTTCTTTTTCTTTGTTATATTGCAGGGAGCATCAAATAGCAGCAAACTCTATTAATTTTGTGCCCATGCAGCTGGAAAACTCCTATTAATCGCATTGAGCGTCAAATATTTACAAATTCGCGCAGGGCCCCCTAGCTGGGCTGAACTGTTTTTTCTGGTTCTGTGTTATGTTTCTATTTTTCTTTTTCCATTTCTTTCTTTTTTTTCTTTCCCGTTTCTTTTATCTTATTTCCTTTCAAGTTTTTTTTCTTTCTCCCTTATTCATAAATTCAAAAAAAATCGGAACAGTTCATATTATTAGAAAAAAATGATTTTTGAAAAAGATCCAAAGTTTTAAAATATTTTTTTTGAAAAATGTTCAGAATATTAGAATTTTGTTCTCATTCCAAAATTGGTACAGATGTTTTTTAATGTTCCATTTTTCTTTGTCTTTCCAAAGTTTTTCGGGTTTTCCATAAAAAAAGCATTTAAAAATGTTCCAAATACGAACAATATTCTCTATTTGGTGAAATATTCACAAATTCAGAATAATGTCCGAGGTTAAAGAAAAACATTTTAAAAAAAATTCTGAGTGTTCAAATTGTTTTTCCTTTTTCAAAAGCAATCACAAATTCGAAAAATGTTCTTGTTATTTTAAAAGGTTCATGTTTTTAAATTAAATTGTGAATTTTGAACGATTCAAATTTTGTTGTGTATTTCTGAAAAAATGTAAAGAATGTCAACAAAATGTTTGGGATTTCAAAAATTATTCATGTTTCCTAGAATATTCAAGAAATTATATATATTTAAAAACTTTTTTCCGTTTCTATATCTTTTTCTTTCCTGTTTCTTTTCTCTTTCTTTCTTTCAAGCTTATTTTTCATTCTCCCTTTTTTTGTAAATTTAAAAATTTCAAAAAAGTTCATAATACCAGAAAATTTTGAATTTTGAAATATATTCTGGTTTGAAAATTCTGAAATATATTTCATTTTGACAAAAATTCAGAACATTAAATCTTTGCTCTCATTCTAAAATAGTCAAAAATCCGCATAGGGCGCCCAAGCTTGCGTGAACCGTTTTCTTCCTTTTGGTCTGTGTTATGTTTGTATTTTTCTTTTTTTACCGTTTCTTTTGTCTTTTTCCTTTCAAATTTATTTTTCTTTCTCCTTTTCTCATAAATTCAAAATTTTCAAAAAAGTTCAGATTAATAGGAAAATTGGAATTTTTTTTAAAAATGTCGAAAATTTGAAAATATATTATGTTTTGAAAAATGTTTGAAATACAAAAAATGTTCTCATTCCAAAATTGGTATATATTTTTATATATGTTCCATTTTTTTCTTGTGTTTTCCAAAGTTATTTGAGATTTTCCAAAAAAATCATTTTAGAAATGTTTGAAATATGAAAAATATTCTTGTTTTGGTGCAATGTTCGCAAATTCTGAATAATGACCGAGTTTAAATAAACACATTTAAAAAAATCTAAATGTTCAAAATGTGTTTCCTTTTTAAAAACCAATCACAAATTCAAAAAGTGTTCAAGTTATTTTAAAAGGTTCATGTTTTCACATAGAAGGGACATTGGTGTCTGGTGATGTGCTAAATATGCTAATGAAACATGATTTATGCGCTACAATTAGTAATTCATCCTGTTACGCAATCATAAGAGAGAATGGTCGAAACTACCGTGCCCCGAAGGTCGCCGCGTAGCTACCAAATGAGGAGGTAGACTCAACCCCGACACAGAGGCGGGCCCGAAGAAAAAATGCACAAGTTAGATGGTTGCCGGCACGCCGACTAATCCCACCACTATCAAGATCTCACAGGACAAACATGACCCGCGAGAAGTCCACAACACCTCTCTATATCACATCGCTATGCTGATCGTTTTTCTTTGACATGTTATGGTGATCTTTTTGGTGGACACATCAATTATCTTTCCCATTGCTTCCGGCAAAGAAATATATCTCCCGTGGCAACGCACGGGCATATGTGCTAGTTCAAATAAAAAAATCAAGCAAAAAGAAGGGGCGAAACCCAGGCTGTCACAAATCTCCCCCACTTAGAATGAATCTCGTCCTCGAGATTCGGTTGCTTGGGAAAACCACTCTGGATACTGATCCCTAAGGAATTCTTCCTGCTCCCATGTTGCTTCTGACTCTGTGTGATGCTCCCACTGAACCTTGTAAATTTTTTTGACTTTACTGCGAGTGACCATTTCCATTTGATCCAAAATTTTGAATGGTCTTTCCTCATAAGTTAAATCTTCTACCAATTCTATCTCAGCCATTGCAGTCATTTTCTCAGGAGGGGATATGCGTCGTCTCAATTGTGAAACATGGAACACGTTGTGTATGTCTGCCAATTCCGGGGGTAGTTCCAGTTGATATGCAACAGTACCCACTCGAGACATAATCGGGAATGGACCAATGAATTTGGGTGCCAGCTTTCCACGAGTCTGAAATCTCTTGACTCCTTTCATAGGAGTGACTCAGAGGTATACGGGTTCTCCGAGTTCAAAACTGAGATGCCGATGTTTGGCATCATAATAACTCTTCTGTCGAAATTTGGCCAATTGCAGCCTGTCTCGGATTTCCCTAACTTGTTTCTCAGCTTCCAGCATGAGATTCATTCCGAAGATATGTATATCTCCCGTCTGAGACCAATTTAGAGGACTGCAGCACTTACGACCGTACAGAGCTTCGTATGGTGACATCTTAAGGCTGGTCTGGAAACTGTTGTTATAAGAGAACTCGTCATATGGCAAGCAGTCTTCCCATTTAGCACCTTTGGCTAGCACACAGGCTCGCAACATATCCTCGAGTATTTGATTTACCCGCTTTGTCTGTCCATCTGTCTGAGGGTGATAGGCAGTACTATATTTTAGTGTTGTCCCCAAGGCTCGATGGAGCGGGACCAAAAAGTAGAGGTAAACAAAGAACCTTGGTCGGAAGTGATAGTTCGGGGTACTCCATGCAGACTGACGGTCCTAGATACATACAGTTGTGCAAGTTCATCTGCTCTGTATCTGGTGCTGATTGGAATGAAATGAGCAACCTTGGTCAGGGTGTCTATTATAACCCAGATTGCATCCTTGCCTCGTTGAGTCCTAGGCAATCCTGTGATGAAATCCATGCAAACGTCTTCCCATTTCCACTGTGAAACTGGCAGCAGTTGGAGAAGCCTGGCTGGCTTCTGATGATCTGCTTTCACCTTGTTGCATATGTCATAGTAGGCTACAAAATAAGCAATGTCTTTCTTTATACCAACCCACCAGAATATCTGCCTAAGGTCCTCATACATTTTCGTACCTCCTGGGTGAATGGAATATGCGGACTCGTGGGCTTCTGACAGGATTTTCTTCTTCAAGTCCGGTTGATTTGGCACACAAATGCGTCCACGGAATCAGAGGGTACTGAATTCGTCCTTGGAGAAGTCAGAGGTCTGTTTTGCCATCTGACCCTTGGCCCGTTTTTGTAGGTTGGTGTCAGCTGGTTGGGCCTTGCAGATCTCCATCTCAAGTGTGGGGGTAACTTCCAAAATATTAGCGAGGTCAGCCTCTATGATGACCAAGTTGAGCTGAGCGATCTCCTCTTGCAGTTTGGTGGGCAATGATTTTACCATGACATTTAAGCTGACGGGCTTTCGACTGAGCGCATCAGCAACAACGTTGGCTTTGCCTGGATGGAAATTTATTCCAAGGTCATAATCCTTGACCAACTCTAACCACCTTCGCTGACGGAGATTTAAATCTGGCTGAGTGAAAATGTACTTGAGGCTTTTGTGATCGGTAAAAATTTGGCACCTTTTTCCAATGAGGTAGTGTCTCCAAATTTTTAATGCATGAACCACTACAGCCAATTCCAAATCATTAGTAGGATAATTTCCCTCATGAGGTCGTAGCTATCGTGATGCGTATGCTACTACCTTGCTGTCTTGCATCAACACACAGCCAATAACTTGTCTGGAAGCATCGCAGTACACATCAAAACTGCGACAAATGTCTGGAAGAGTCAATACAGGTGCGGTTGTCAGTCATATCTTCATCTCATTAAAACTCTTCTCACAGTCCTCTGTCCACTTAAACTGTGTATCCTTTTTAAGCAGCTCCGTCATGGGCTTAGCAATTTTGGAAAACCCTTCAATAAAACGACGATAGTACCCAGCTAATCCGAGGAAACTCCGGATCTGTGTCATGGTCATGGGTGGTACCCAATCGAGCACATCCTTTACTTTGATCGGGTCCACGGCTATACCTTCGGCGGATAGTACATGTCCGAGAAACCCAACTTTCTTGAGCCAAAATCCGCAATTACTGAACTTGGCATATAGTTGATGGTCGCGGAGCCGTTGTAGTACTACTCGGAGGTGATCCTTGTGTTTCTCCTCACCCTTGGAGTAAATAAGGATGTGATCAATGAAAACTACCACAAATTTATCGAGGAAGTCCATAAATACTTTGTTCATCATATGCATGAAGAAAGCAAGGGCATTGGTGAGACCAAAGGACATCACGGTATATTCGTAAAGACTGTACCGAGTAGTGAATCCGGTCTTAGGAATATCTTCCTTTTTAATCGTGAGCTGATGATCTCCGGTTCGTAAACCGATTTTAGAGAATACCTTAGCCCCACTGAGCTGATCAAATAGAACATCAATCCTTGGCCCCATACATTGGCAGCGGGTATTTATTTTTGATGGTGACCTCATTCAGCTGGCGGTAATCTATGCACATATGGAGACTACAATCCTTTTTGCCCACGAAAATTGCAGGTGATCCCCACGGTGAAGAGCTGGGACGTATATAACCTTTCTGGAGTAATTCGTCAAGCTGTTTCTTTAGCTCTACTAATTCTGATGAGGGCATCCGGTAATACTTCTTGTATAATGGTCGGTTCCGGGCACAAGATCTATGGCAAACTCCAGTTCCCGATCTGGTGGCATGCCTGGCAGTTCTTCTGGAAACATATCAGGGTACTCACTGACCACGGGAATAAATTCCAATTCAACCACAGCAGTGCACACTAATTCTGGCCTGGGTATCTTCTTGCGAGCATAGAATTTGGTGAGCTGCCCATCCAGACTGGTCAGATTGACTTCTCGGGTTGCACAGTTTATGCAAACTTGATATTTGGTCAACCAATTCATACCCAATATAATATCCAACTTTCCAGACTCAATGATTATCAGGGATGTCGGAAAACAGACCCCGTTGATATTGATCTCCAGATCACGGCAGACCAGATTGCTCTTGATTAGAGATCCCGGGGTTTGTACCAGCATATTTTTGCCCAAAATTGTACAAGTAAAATTGTTTTGGGCGGAAAAACTCTAAGAAATAAAAGAATGGGAAGCCCCAGAGTCAAATAAAATTATGGCAGGTATGTCATTAACAGAAAACATACCAATGATGACTTCTGGCTTCTCTTGGGCTTCATCGGCGGAGATATGATGCACGTGCCCTGTGAAGTTTTGCTGGCTTGGCCGCGACCCCATATAATTGACTTGCGGCTGGCTTAGGGTATTCGTCTTGTTGTTCTTGGGGCACTGCTTTGCATAATGTCCATCCTACCCGCAAATGAAACAAGAATTATTGCGCTGACGTTCCTCGTGCATTGGATTGGTCACAATATTCTTGACTTGGGTGGTGGTCTTGTTAACATTTTGTTGCCAATTCGGCCTGTATTCTACCTGAGTCTACTGCCAGGTACGAGCCTTTTGCACAGGTGGCCCATCCTTCTTTGACTCAAACATGCGCTTGTTGTCGTTAGCAGGCCTATTATCGGATATCAGCTTGTGCTCTCGTTCAGCAATGAACGCCTTGTCCACCAGAGTTTGGAATTCTGTGAAATCAAACATACTGAGAGCACACCAAAGTTGCAGATCTAAACCTCCAAGAAATCTGTCAATCTTCCTTTCTTCGGTGGCCACGCCATACATAGAGTAACGGGCCAAATGATTGAATTTTTGCAGATATTCAGACACAGACTGATTTCCTTGGACGAGTGCGAGAAATTCACGCTGCTTGGTCTTCATCATTCCAGTAGGGATGTGGTATTTTCTGAACATATCCTTAAATTTCTCCCAGGTGAGTTCCTCATTACTTGGCCACAGGCCTTGGTATTTTCCCACCATATGGCAGCTGCGCCTTCAAGGTAATGAGTTAGAAATGGAACTTTATCATTCCCTTCAGTATGGGCAATCTCAAGCTTTTTCTCCATTGTGCGCAACCAATCGTCGGCATCCAACGGGTCAATAGCCCGACTAAAACTGGGTGGATTAGTCCTCTGAAAATCTGACAGCTTTGAATTATGACCATTCTGATTTCCATTCTGTCCAACCATAGCTTGAACACTTCTCAATATTTCAATCAGATCGATGTTTCTTTTCTCTTCAAACATACGCAGAATTTGCTCGGTGGAGGGAGGATCAGGCGGTGGAGGTGGTGGCTGAACGTACGGCTCGGGAGAATGTGATGCCTGTCATGTGGAACGACGAACGGGAGTTCCCTCACGAACGCCACTACTGCTGCCTCCCCGCGTCATCCTATTGTGAATTTTTTCCAAGACAACACAATCGAGATGAGAAACACCCAAAGATAAAATTGGGGAAAAGCCATCGACAAATCCCGGAAGAAAACAGAAAAAGCGAAAAAATACGGCGAATAAAGTCTCAACATAATTATACATAGACTCATACATGAAAAGTAAACAACATGACTGGTCCACTACTCTCAAACAGGCAACAAAACATCATGACTCAAACGACTACATGCATACATCATCCAGACAACTGCGAATACTCAAAGATACTACAACTCTGTTGGTGCTGCGGCGCCCTCCCCTGAAGTGGTCTCGGATCCTGAACTAACGTGGTTAACGGAAACCTCCGTGTTAAAGGTAACACGACGGCGCTGCCTCGAGGGCTCTCCCTCAGGGGCAGCGGTAGGATGAAGCATCGGGGCTACAGGGGTAGCGAGAAGTGAGACCCACTCAGCAGAAGTACTGAGAGGGGTCGCGGTCGAGACGCCCGTGCTACTCGGGGGAGTAACCGGTGAAATAGGGGAGCTAGAACTGACTGGGACATAAGGATTAAATCCCAGGGAAGACGGAGTAGTGGCAGATCAAGCAGTGACCAAAGTAGTGGCTAAAGCAGTACGAGTACGAGTCAGCTCTTGAGCCAGCTCGTGGATCATGAGATAGCTAGCAATGATATAACGAGCAAGGTGGCTAGCAACACTATCAGACTCCGGATCAATGAGAGGGAAACGGACACGACCGTTGTCGTGCAGAGATGGGTAGTAGTAAAAACCTGGGTGGTTCTGCATTCGTACCTCGTTGTAACGAAGCTCGACAAGGACCTCGAATGCAGCAAACTGGACAGCCTAAGAAGCGGTGGAGGCATAACCGCTCCGAGAAGTGCTAGTATAAGAGTTGGAATCGGAACTAGTGCGCAGAGTGACCACTGTGTGATACTCATATACTGAATCAGCTAGATGCTCCCGTTACACACGATAGACTGGGTCGTCTCGGAGAGGGTACAGCCGACGCCACACGTTGCGAAGGAGGTGCGATGATGTGTACGGCATTAGCTGCAACTGGCACGGATACGGCACCAGAGCCATCTACACCCACAACCATTAGCAGGTTAGCATAGAAATATAAACCGAATGCATGCGACTCAATAATCAGCACAAATTACTACCGGCACTCAACTAAAACTCGTATCTAGCGCATCGTAGCCTAGCGTGGCCTACAGTCAGCGCGACTCTGATACCAAGAGTTGTGGCACCCCGGCTCAGAGCGGCCAGATTACCATACATTGCCAGCCCAGAGACCATGTCTTCTGGCAATGCACAACATCTTGGTATAGAATGACAACCGCTTTTATTCATGCTAGCGGAACAGGGTTACATTACAACAGCTGTCAAGGCCAAGCGGCACACTCGGTGCGGCTGAACAATATGTACATTATTTAGTGAACATAAATGGGCCTCGATCTGAACAACTACGTCGCAGCGGAATAACGTCGTGGCGGAAGCTCCATATCACAGGGACACTGATGTGGACACGATCTAGACTCGGACAACGCTCTTCTCCAATGATACTTTCCTGAAATCTGGCATGACATGCCAGGTCAGTACATTGAATGTACTTGCAAGCTCACAATAGGCATCATCATAATGACAAACAATATCATGATATTTAACCAATTATTAAAAATGCAACACTATATGCCAACATGCTGTGATCATGCTCGATCGTCCCTCGTGATAGCTTACGAACCGTGATCATCTCTGGATCACAACACACCACCAAAGTGGTCAGCAAACACACCACCAAAGTGGTCACACCACCAAAGTGGTCTTTCTCAAGAATAACTCGTGATCCTTACAGCGATCACAACCACGACCATCATTTCGTCCCAATTGCCTCGATGGCCTTTCTGCCATCCATCAACAATGCAAAGTTCATCGCTTAGAGTGCAATTTTTATTAAATGTTGACTCATGGTGGGACCTACTACGAGGTGTCCGTAACCGTGGACTCAGCTATCGATAGATTACACACTCTGTAGAGGTAGCACATTGTACCCACACCACGGAACCCATGGCCTCGCAC
Source organism: Triticum aestivum (assembly GCF_018294505.1). Taxonomy (NCBI): domain Eukaryota; kingdom Viridiplantae; phylum Streptophyta; class Magnoliopsida; order Poales; family Poaceae; genus Triticum; species Triticum aestivum. The sequence continues at coordinate 301,370,818 of NC_057797.1, forward strand.
TCCCATTCGGGTGGACCAACGGCATTCCGACAAAACCCCTCCACTCCCACAGCACTCTCCCGGCCACTATGACCCAAATCCCCCAACGGGATGGTCCTAGGTGGCCCCGTGTCTACCAAAGACACCCCGACCACCGTCGTGGTCAAAACAATCCCACTCGGGGACACTCCCACTCGGGGACTCGGTACCATAATGATGAGGACACCACAACCATCGACAAGTCTCCAACAATTATAGGTCCAATCACAAGAAGTCGCGCCAAACAAATAAGTGACCAGGTGAACGCTAACTTAAGTTTACCTTGTAACCTTGATGACACAACTATGCTTTCATCTCCATTGTTGTTGGTTGAAATTAGGTATAACATGGAAGCAATCCAACAATCTATGAGCTCTTGAAGCAACCGCAGTGGAGGAACAAGTTTGGAGAAAACAAGTTTCAAGTGAAGCTGATGCTGTTAGTTTTTACCTCTGATGTTTTGGTGTGGCACACCCATATGATGGAGAGACGGGGTCATAGGGGTACATCAACAGAAGCTACATCAAATTATATTTCCAATGCAAAAACCCTCACATCATTTGGAGTTGTCAGTCAAAAGTTCTAGTCATTCTCGTGGAAGGTGTCTAGGCTGTTAAGACTTCGCGAATTTCTGAGGAGCTCTGCAACAACTCCAAAAGTTGACTGCTTATTCACCCAAGGAAGCCATGCAAACATGTTACTTTTGAAACCATTTTCACACCTAGCTAAGGGGGGTGTCCCTGCTATAAAACCCCATCTCCCCCATCCTCTAGAAAACCTTTTGTCAAACCATTCAGCTACAAGCTTATGCAGCAAGACTGCTAGAGAGATCCGAGAGATCTTGCTACCTTTGCTCTTGTGAGTTCATTCGGATTCGTGAGAAGGAGCCTCTGGTTCCCCCTAGTTCGTGCTCTACGGTTCTGGCCGTTTTGTGTGGATTAGTCCTGGTTTGTGGTTCTGCGATTGTTCGGACAGCGGGTTGGAGTTCTTGTAGCTTCGGTCAGCCATCCCCAACGTACGGGTTGCATCCAACCTTAGCAGGTATAAAGCTAGTTATCCCGGCTGCTTGCAGCTAGTTATCCCTCCCGATTCGATCCTACGACGTGAAGATCGGGCCACCCTCGGGCGTGAACTCGTTCAATGGGTTCCCACCTATCATCCGGTATCAGAGCTTTCGTTGACACGGTAGGATCTGTTATCCTAGTTTATGTTGCTATCATCCCTTTAGATCGAGTGTTTTTCATGCTATATTTTCTGTCCTAGAAGTCCAAAGCCCCACCAAGAATAAATCCAAGCCTTGTTGGTGCTGAGATCTTGTTGTTACATACCTTGCATGTTCTTCATCTTTTAGATCTGCACCAAGTTCATCTTCATAGTTGTTTTCAGATTTGGTTGTCGTGCTTTGGGAAAAAAAAGAGAAAAAAAGTGGAAAAAAATCAAAATCAAAGAGAGAAAAAAAGTGGAAAAAAGTCAAGAGAGAAAAAGAAAGTGTTGTGCAAGATCCAAAAGTTTCATCTTGGTAGAAAAAATTTCAAAAGCTTGTGTGTTGTGTGTTTTTCAATCTTGGTGCAAAGGTGCGGCAGATCTATCCCCATATTTTCTTGGTTTGCATCAACTTGATTTCAGCACAAGCCCCTTTTTGTTTACCCAACCGAGCTCCAACAAAAACCGAAGCTAGTTCTTTGATCCCTGTCTTTCAATCGCTTTAACACATCCGGGAGAAGCACAATCTGATGTGAACTCATAAGAACTTTGGTGAGTAAGAGGTGAGGTTGTGTGATTCCACAAAATTATCCTATTCCACTTTTGGCCTTACTAACATGGCATGGTCTAGATCGAGTGTTCATGGAGAAAACCATGGGGAAGAAGATGCCCCGGTCACACGTGCCGAGCTGCAGCGACTCGAGAACAACTTACTCCAAGCCATGGAAAGGATGCTTCATGAGCATCCTCTAGCAGGTGGTGATAGGGTTCGACACCGACAACACCCTATTGATCCACTTGAGGAAGTTGGCGATGAGAATTTTGTGCATGCTGCTGTTGACGGTGACTTGGAGGATGATAACAACAGCCATGGTGGACATGTGGCTCCTGCTCATGGGCGTGGTGCTGCTGCTCGTGGAGAGCAGCGAGGAGTACAACTTCGAGGGCGAGGCCATGGTCCTTGAGGCCACTACTATGACCCTCACGAGCGTGTTGCTCATGGTCATGGAGATGATTTTGATGATTATGATTGTGTCCCATACCGTCGTGCTGCTGAAGATGGGCGTCATGCAGAACATCATGATCGAGATGACATGGCAAGAATCAAGTTGCACGTCACCAAGTTCACAGGAAAGGAAGACCCCGATGCATATTTTGATTGGGAAGAGCAGTGTGATTAGTTTTTCGTATCCATAACCTTGCTCATCAAAGAGAGTCAACCTTGCTTGTGTTGAGTTTTTTGGTTACGCACTCACTTGGTGGAACCAACTCTAAGAAAATCAGCTGCTGCTAGGCCGTGACCACATTGACACTTGGGAAGAGATGAAACAAGCCATGAGGCGAAAGTTTGTTCCTTCACAATATAAAAGAGATCTCCGAAATAGATTGCAGCGCCTCAGCCAAGGTACGCGCACGGTGGATGAGTACTACAAAGAGATGGAATTGTTGCTGGTTCGTGCTTGTATTCATGAAGATGAGGAGTCAAAGATGGCAAGATTTCTGCATGGTCTCAACAATGAAATTTCAGATTTTGTGGAGATGTTTCCCTATAACACTCTACAAGATATTTTGGAGCAAGCAAAGCGCACGGAGAGGAAGGTGCAGCGGGGTGGTCATGGACGGATATCTCATAGCCGCACCACCACACCATGGCAAAGGTCACAGCCAAGTGCCTCTCATGGTGGTTCTCAGTTTCAGCATACTTCACACCCTACCACCACTCGGCGAACAGCGGATTCATTGGCATCATCACCGTCTCCTAGGAATGTTGACAAGCGTGCTCCTTCTGCTGCTGGAAGTACTTCTAACCCCATGGCTGTACCATCATCTCGAAGCCGAGATATTGAGTGTTGGAAGTGCAAAGGGCATGGTCACATTTCTTTTGAATGTCGAAACAAGAGAGTTCTCTTTGTGAATGAACAAGGTGAATGGGAATCTGAGAGTGAGCATGAAGACAATGGAGCATTTGGTGATCATGAGGATGAAGAGGGCGAGAAGAGTGGTTGTGATATTCAGGCCGACATGGGAGATTGCTTTGTTTCTCGTTGTGTGCTTAGTGTTAATGCAGCTAAAGAAGAGAAAGGGCAGCGACATAATATTTTTCACACTCGTGGCACCATCAAGGACAAGGTTTGCAGAATTATTGTTGACAATGGCAGTTGCAACAACATTGCAAGTTCAGATTTGGTAGGGAAGTTGGGACTAAAACAAACAAGGCACCCAAGTCCATATAAGATGCAATGGCTCAATGATTGTGGTACACTTCGAGTAAGCAACATTGTCACCGTTCAGTTTTCCATTGGGAAGTACCGAGATCAAGTGGAATGTGACGTGGTGCCAATGCAAGCATGCCAATTGCTGTTGGGAAGACCATGGTTGTATGATCATGATGTGAAAATCAGCAGCCGTACTAATCGTCTCTCATTACAATATGAGGGAGAGCGCATATCTTTGCTCCCTTTGACACCCGAAGAAATATTGATGCATGATCTGAAAAAGAAAGAGAGAGAGTGAGCGAGAAACACTTGAGTGACATCCACCAATATAGTGAGCGAGAGAATCCAAAGCCAAATAAAACCCCACAGCTTAAATTGACCAAGACATGGGAAAAACAGGTATTAGTTATGATGGCTAGGAAAAGGGACATGAGAGAGTTGAGAGAACCCAGTTTCGTGTTCTTTGTACTTTTGTACAAGGACAATTTTCTTTCTACTAATGAATTAACCTCCACCAATCCTAGTGTTGTTGTTGAAATGTTGCAGGGGTATGAAGATGTGTTCCCCGAGGAGATACCACCAGGGCTGCCACCACAAAGAGGCATTGAGCACCAAATTGATTTGGTACCAGGAGCCCCATTGCCGAACCGACCACCATACCAAACAAACCCGGAAGAAACCAAGGAGATTCAACGATAAGTTGAAGGCCTACTAAACAAACTTATGTAAGGGAAAGTCTCTCTCCTTGTGCTATACCCGTTCTTTTAGTACCAAAGAAAGATGGATCTTCCCGAATGTGTTGTGATTGTAGGCCTATTAACAACATCACTGTGAGGTATAGGGACCCAATACCTAGGCTTGATGATATGCTTGATGAACTTAGTGGTGCCACCATCTTTTCTAAAATTGACTTGCGAAGTGGCTACCACCAAATAAGAATGAGAGAGGGTGATGAATGGAAAACTGCTTTCAAAACAAAATCTGGTTTGTATGAGTGGTTAGTTATGCCATTTTGATTGACAAATGCACCTAATACCTTCATGAGATTGATGAATCATGTGCTTAGAATGTTCATTGGAAAGTTTGTGGTTGTTTACTTTGATGACATCCTGATTTATAGCAAAACTTTGGATGAACATGTTGAACACATTCGGTGTGTGCTTGCTGTTCTAAGAGAGGAGAAATTATATCCTAACAAGGAGAAGTGCACATTTTGCATAGAAAAAGTTGTGTTTCAGGTCAAGGTGTGGAGGTAGATGAGGAGAAGGTCAAGTCCATCCGTGAGTGGATGCCTCCACAAAATGTAAGCCAATTACGAAGCTTTCTTGGCCTTGCTGGTTTCTACCGTTGGTTTTTGAAGGACTTCAGCACCATTGCTGCCCCAATGAATGAGCTAACCAAGAAAGATATTCCCTTCAAGTGGGCAAATGCACAAGAGAAGGCCTTCCAAGAGCTGAAAGAAAAATTGGCATCTACACCATTGCTTGCACTACCCAACTTTGGTAAGACTTTTGAGATTGAATGTGATGCAAGTGGTGTGGGTATTGGAGGCATACTAATGCAAGAAGGTAGGCCTATTGCATATTTCAGTGAGAAGCTAAGTAGTCCAACTCTAAATTATTCAGTTTATGACAAAGAATTATATGCACTTGTGAGATCTTTAGAAACATGGCAACATTATTTGTGGCCTAAAGAATTTGTGATACATTCCGACCATGAATCTTTAAAGCACCTTAGGGGTCAACAAAAACTGAACCGTAGACATGCAAAATGGAGTGAATTCATAGAATCTTTTCCTATATTGTCAAGTACAAGAAAGGAAAAGATAATGTTGTTGCCGATGCTTTGTCTAGATGCCATATTTTACTCTCACAACTTAATACTAAAATTCTTGGGCTGCAAGCATCAAAGAATTGTATGCCAATGACCCATATTTTGCTGAACCACACTCAAAGTGTAGTGAGGGGAAAGGCTGGGAAAAGTTTCACTTGCATGATGGATTCTTGTTTCGAGCTAACAAATTGTGCATCCTAGATTGCTCTATTCGTTTGTTGCTTTTGCAGGAGGCTCATGTTGGTGGTCTCATGGGACATTTTGGAGCAAAGAAAACTGAGAGTGTGCTGATTGACCATTTTTTTGGCCAAGGATGAGGCGTGATGTTGAGCGCTACATACTACGTTGTGAGATTTGCCGCAAAGCTAAGTCACATTTAAACCCTCATGGACTTTATACGCCCTTATCCATTCCTAGTACACCTTGGGAAGATATTTCTATGGATTTTGTTCTTGGATTGCCACGCACTAAGAGGGGGAGTGATTCAGTTTTTGTGGTGGTTGATAGGTTTAGCAAGATGGCTAATTTTATCCCGTGTCATAAGAGCGATGATGCTTCACACATTGCTGATTTGTTTTTCAGGGAAATCGTGCGGCTACATGGAGTACCACGCACTATTGTTTCAGATCGTGACACCAAGTTTCTGAGCTATTTTTGGAAAACATTATGGGCAAAGTTAGGGACAAAGCTTCTCTTTTCCACTACATGCCACCCACAAACGGATGGACAAACTGAAGTTGTCAACCGGACACTATCCATGATGCTGAGAGCGGTTTTAAAGAAAAATTTAAAGATGTGGGAAGAATGTCTCCCCCACGTGGAGTTTGCATACAACTGGGCAGTACATTCGACCACTAAATTTTGTCCTTTTGAAATTGTTTATGGTTTCAAACCTGCTGCTCCCATAGATCTTTTGCCTTTACCATTGTAGGAGCGAACCAACCTTGATGCAAGTAAGTGTGCTGACTTCGTGACAAAACTTCATGAGAAGACCAAGGAAAATATTGAGAAGATGACTGAACAATATGAAAAACGAGCAAACAAGGGAAGAAAGAAGGTGTTGTTTGAACAAGGTGATCTTGTGTGGGTACACCTGCGGAAGGATTGTTTCCCAAATCAACGCAAATGCAAGTTGCAGCCACGTGGAGATGGTCCATTCAAAGTTCTTACGAAGATCAATGACAATGCCTACAAGATTGACCTTCCGATGGATTATGGTGTAAGTCCAACTTTCAATGTGTCCGACCTCTCTCCATACTTTGGACCATTAGAGTCGAGGACGACTCCTCTTCAAGAGGGGAGGATGATGAGGACACCACAATCATCGACAAGTCTCCAACAATTATAGGTCCAATCACAAGAAGTCGCGCCAAACAAATAAGTGACCAGGTGAACGCTAACTTAAGTTTACCTTGTAACCTTGATGACAAAACTATGCTTTCATCTCCACTGTTGTTGGTTGAACTTGGGTATAACATGGAAGCAATCCAACAATCTATGAGCTCTTGAAGCAACCGCAATGGAGGAACAAGTTTGGAGAAAACAAGTTTCAAGTGAAGCTGATGCTGTCAGTTTTTACCTATGATGTTTTGGTGTGGCACACCCATATGATGGAGAGAAGGGGCCATAGGGGTACATCAACATAAGCTACATCAAATTATCTTTCCAATGCAAAAACCCTCACATCATTTGGAGTTGTGAGTCAAAAGTTCTAGTCATTCTCGTGGAAGGTGTCCAGGCTGTTAAGACTTCGCGAATTTTCGAGGAGCTCTGCAACAACTCCCAAAGTTGACTGCTTATTCACCCAAATAAGCCATGCAAACCTGCTTACTTTTGAAACCATTTTCACACCTAGCTAAGGGGGGTTGTCCCTGCTAGAAAACCCCATCTCCCCCATCCTCTAGAAAATCTTTTGTCAAATCATTCAGCTACAAGCTTATGCAGCAGGACTGCTAGAGAGATCCGAGAGATCTTGCTACCTTTGCTCTTGTGAGTTCATTCGTATTCGCGAGAAGGAGCCTCTGGTTCCCCCTAGTTCGTGCTCTATGGTTTTGGCCATTTTGTGTGGATTAGTCCCGATTTGTGGTTCTGCGATTGTTCGGACAGCGGGTTGGAGTTCTTGTAGCGTTGGTCAGCCATCACCAATGTACGGGTTGCATCCAACCTTGGCAGGTATAAAGCTAGTTATCCCGGCTGCTTGCAGCTAGTTATCCCTCCCGATTCGATCGTACGACGTGAAGATTGGGCCACCCTCGGGCGTGAACTCGTTCAACGGGTTCCCACCTATCACATAATCTCATCAACGAGCACACAAGATTATGTATGTTGACCGGGCCAGGGCAAGCACGACATAACCTTCCCTAGATGGAGGTACCGACTAGAGGTCGTGTCAATGGACCGAATCAAGGCCTTCCCACAAAGGCAAATGTGGTTGCACTGGAAAGAAACTCGATTCAGCGGCACCATGACTTAGTCAACGATATGTTCAAGTTGAGTTATATTCAGGTTTAACTTTAAACTAAAAAAATGACCGGTGTCATAGCATGCCATGAAATGCAAAATAACACATGCATCACATAATGACCGATGCCATCCTTATACACACCAAGCATAACGTCAATAACTCAATTCACTTTACTTGCTCAAATGACTCACAACTTAACCAAAATATATTACCACAGGTTTATTAACTTCTTACGCAAGAAAGTAACTCTGATAAATTTCTCATATGCTTGCCAAAAAGATTTCATTATTAACAACTATTACTTTCTTTATCACTAGTTGGGTTCAAACATTCTGTAAGACAAATAATATGATTAAACAAGTATTTAACAGAACATTTTCTAACAACTTTTTATCAATCTAAGAGGGCAAAAATGTAGCTTTAAATAATTGCTAACATACATAACAAAATTATTTCTAACATCACCTCAAATAAATCTTAACTTGCTTTATCAATAAACTAGTTTCAACCATTATGTAACTCAAGCATAACAACTAACCAATATTTAACAGAATATAAATAACTCCATAATCATTTAAATGCATGGATTAATCCTTTCATTCAAGTAAGAAAATCACAAATATTGAAATGGCACCATGAAAATATTGCTGTGGCTTGCCTTACTGCAGATGAGGTTCACAAGCCTCCTGGTGATCCTCAAGACAAGCTTCACCTTTTGAAAATAGTTTTAAACACAAAAAGAAAATATCAAGAACACTTCTGAAAATCACCAGAAATTCTATACAGCTCAGAAAAATCTCATCCATGGTGAGCTGCGAGATTTCTAAACAAAGAACACAGTGCAAAAAGAATCAATTCATTTGGACTTATGGTTGAAGAGTTATGATTGTTTGAAGTGTTCTGTAAATTCAAATGAATTTGAAATAGACTGGGGGGTGACGTCGAAGGCGTAAAGCCCAGGGGCGCCACCACTCGTACCGCTACATGCGCGTACTGAGTGGCTAACTAGCGGGCCCCGCTAGTCAGGTGGGGAAAGAGGGAGAGGGAAACAGAGGGGGCCGCGGCTTCACCGGAGCTCTCGCCAGCGACGAGGGCTCCTTAGCCCAAAAGAGAGAGAGGGATGGCAAGAGGGGGTTGAGACGCACCTGCCTGTACCCGTAGCGTAGCTAGGGGCGGTCGGACGGCGTCGGAATCAACCTCGCAAGCGGAGGCAGAACGTGGAGGTCACCGGAGTTGAGGAAGACGGCGAGCAGAGGCCACTCCAGGGGCTCCAAGCGGGCGAGACGGCCTCACCGGAGAGAGGCGGAGGCCCTGGAGGGGTCGCCCAGGCCTGGGAGGGGCGGGAGCTATCGCGGCGACTAGAGGGGATGGCCGGCGAGCTCAATCTCGGGGACGGCGACCCGAGGCCTGCCCGGCTGGGCTCCGGCTTCCTACTCGATCGTGGGGTGAGTGTGAGTGTTGGTTGGTGCTCTAGGAGGCTGGGAAGGGCTCTATATATAGGCGAGCGGCAAGGGTGCTACGGGCTCCACCGGTGGACACCTGTCCACGGCGCCCGTCAACGAGCGGCGTCAGTGAGAGGGGGAGAAGGCGACGAAGGTCACGCGGCCACTGTGGGCGGGCGGAGACGAGCACAGGATCAAGAGGATGGCGACAAGCACTGTGCGCTCCGCACTGTTGGGCTGGCCGGAGCTTGCCCGTGCTCGCTGCGGCGAGCTCCGGCGTCGGCGAGCGCCAGGGAGGATTTAAGAGCATTGAGACAATGATGGTGGCGAAGTTTGGCATGGTTGGGCAAGCGGGGAAGCGAGCATGCGAGCAACGGAGGCTCGGGCGCGTCGCAGAGCGCGTCGGCTGCATGCCAGCACACCTAGACGAACGCGGTAACCGTGTGAACTATGACATCAGGTTGATCTAAGCAAAAAACCAATGTCTGGCATGTTGTTCGTGGTAGTTTTGAGTGTTACCATGATTTGGTTTGGATCCAGGTGCAGTAGAGAAGTTTTCACACATCAAGTAAGTTTCTCGTCAGTAACTTGGTGATGTTACTGTGGTCAAATGGCTTGAAGTTTGAAGCTGTGCTTTGGAGGCTAGTGGTAAGTTACTAAGGTAAAGATGCACAAGACATTTCAGGTCAAATGGAGCAAGTAAAATGGTAGTTGCTGTAGAAACCACCATTTCGGCCCAGAATAGAAAAGATTTTCTGTAGCAAAAATATTCCAAAAATTGATGAAATATTTTTGCTCAGGAAGGTGCACAGAATATTTGTGAATTATCTCAGATTTTTTTGAGCCATAAAAATTGGGGTTGCTTTGAAGCAAACAGATCTGGCTTAGGGTTTTAGAGAGAAAATGAATATGTTTGGGTAGGTCAGAAGTGAAATGATGATTTAGGAGGGAAGTGAAGCACTTGGGTGAAAGCCAAGGATGCCCAAGTGTTGAAGTCCACATGAAAAGATTCAGAAACCTCAAGTTTCAAAAAAATCAAATCAAATAATCAAGCAAAAAGAAGGGGCAAAACCCAGGCTGTCACAATTACTCAACTTTGGCAAACCCTTTGAAATTCATTGCGATGCTAGCGGTAATGGCATAAGAGGTGTGTTAACGCAGGAGAAGCGCCCAATTGCTTACTTTAGCGAAAAACTTTCCGGAGCGCAACTCAATCATCCCATCTATGATAAAGAGCTATATGCTTTAGTGCAAGTTTTGTGTGAATGGGAACATTATCTTCGTCCTCATGAATTTGTCATCCCACTGACCATGAAACGCTTAAATACCTTAAGGGTCAAACTAAGTTGAACAAGCATCATGCTAATTGGAGTGAATTCATTGAGTCATTTCCTTATGTCATCAAGTACATCAAAGGTAAGGAAAATGTTGTGGCGGATGCGCTTTCCCGCATATGCATGCTTGTTACTAAACTTGAATTGAATGTCATTGGCTTTGAGCACATAAAAGATTTGTATGCGCATGATCCTACTTTTTCTATTCCTTATGCCAAGTGTTTGACGCATACATCTTGGGAACGCTATTACATCAAATATGATTATCTTATGAGAGCTAACAAACTTTGCATCCCCGAGTCTTCTCTTCGTTTGTGACTTTTGCAAGAATCTCATGGAGGACTAATGGGACACTTTGGACACGACAAGACATTTGATGCGCTCTCCAAGAACTACTTTTGGCCCAAGATGTTCTGCGACGTCTCACGCTTCACCGACTGATGCTCTACATGTCGGAAAGCTAAGTCTAAAGCTCAATCTCATGGACTCTAGATGCCACTTCCTATTCCATATCACCCATGGGAAGATATTAGTATGGACTTTGTGCTTGGTTTTCCTGGAACAAGAAATGGCAAAGATTTCGTGTTTGTTGTTGTGGACCGATTCGCTAAAATGGCACATTTCATACCATGCAACAAGATAGATGATGCCTCACATGTTACAAATCTTTTTTGTAGGGAAATCTTCCTACTACATGGAGTGCCAAAGACTATTATTTCGGACCGCGACGTCAAGTTCTTAAGCTACTTTTGGAAGACCTTATGCGCCAAGCTCGAAATCAAGCTCTTATTCTCTTCGACATACCATCCTCAAACCAACGGCCAGACGGAGGTGACGAACCATACACTATCTACCCTCCTACGTGTGTTGATCATGAAGAACATCAAGGAGTGGGAAGAGTGCCTACCCACCGCCGAGTACGCCTACAACCGTGCAAGACATTCGACTACCGGCAAGTCCCCCTTTGAGGTCGCCTACAGTTTCAACCCGTTGTCCCCATTGGACGTTCTACCTCTTCCACTACAAGAGCGCATCAACATGGACGCAAGTGCATGAGTGAACTATCTCAAGAAGGTGCATGAAGATACAAGGAACACCATCGAGCAGCAAGTACAACGCCTAGCGACCAAGCTCAACATCAACAAGCAACCCATGATATTCAACATCGAGATCTTGTGTGGCTACACCTTTGCAAGGACTGCTTCCCCAACGAACGGAAGTCCAAGCTCCTACCACGAGTCGATGGACCATTCAAGGTGCTCGAACGCTACAACAACAACGCCTACAAGATCGACATCCCACGCGACAAGTACAATGTGAGCGATATCTTCAATGTCAAGGATCTCTCTCCCTACCATGGTGATGAAGATTTCAATCCGAGGTCGGATCTCTCCCAATGTGGGGGGGATGATGTGGAGCATCCCAAGGTCATCCCCATGGACCTATCATCGTCTCACCAAGTGCCTAGTGGACCCATGACACGAGCATGTGCAAGAGCTCTCGAAACCAAGGTGACATCTCTCCTCTCACAATTCCACTTTGATGCATATGAGACATGGCTACAACCTCAAACAGAGACATTATGCATACTCAGGTACCAAGGAGTTAGCCATGAAGAAGCTAAGGAGCAAGGGGGGTCGAAGAAGGAAGACATGCGTGAAGACGGAGAAGAAATCAACCAAGTCCCAGGCTGGCCGGACTATCCGGACGAGGTCCCGGATGATCCGGACAGAGCCCGGGCGATCCGGACCCCAGCCCGGACGATCCGGCTAATCCACCCAAGAGCACCTGAAGCTGCACCCCGAAGTCGGACCATCCCGACGTGTCTCGGATCATCCAGACCATAGCCGGACATCCGGACCCCCCTCCAGACTTCTAGTTATCGTTGGGGCCGCTTGCCTCTTCGCCTCGTCCGTACCACCTCCTGGACAATCCAGGTCCCTAAAACCTGGATCATCCGGCTACCCATCCGGATCATCCGGACCACCACCTGCGTGTGCATTTTGGGCCAAATCCCATGTACCCCTTCGTCCCCTTTGCCTATATAAACGAATCCTCCTTCACTTTTCGAGAGTTAGCAAAGGTTTAGCTCATTTAGGTGATAGAGCTTTGCTCATCCACTTGGTTACTTCTCCATTGGATTCCACGGCCTTTGTGGAGAAGATCCCCCAAGAGGATTCAAGATCCATCATGGTAAGAAGCTCAAGACCTCCTAACGGAGAAGAACTCGCTACTTATATCATCCTTGCTCGAGCGTGGATCATGTATCTCTTTGTGTTTCGAGGATCTAGGACATATGTAATCAAATCTTGTTGGTTTGAGTGACTCTCTCATGTTTCCCCCTTGTGTTCTTCGTGTTCTTCGTGGGATTCGCTCCAATCGTGAAAGATCGGACACCTAGGGTTCTACACTACATCAGCTATGCTAATCATGGAGTCCGAGAAGGCCATCGTCGGACTGCCGCCAGCTCAGCCTTTTAGCCTATATTTTATTATAACTGTATGCAAATGTCACATATTGACATTTTAATTTGCTAAGCATACGTAGGTCGTGAGTGTTTTGGGCATTGTCGCATGTGCCATTTTAAATTATCCTCAATATGTAAGACAATTATTAACCGTTTCCATTGTAAATATGTCTCAACGACGAGTAGAGCACGCGCAGGGATGCCAGAGTGGAGCGCACTGCGGTCGCCTTAATGGTGAGCAAAACGCATAGACGGACGCGAGCAGAGTGCGCCACGGCCGCCTTGACAGCGAGCAACCACACCTGCATATTGCAATTCTGGCCAACCTTCTGGAACCCCATGGGAGGCGCGACGGTGCATCCATCAGACACGATGGTGATATATGGACTGTGTGTGATAGTGGGCAAACACGTACACGTACATCCGAGAATGCGGGCCCACATACGCCATCCGGGAACCGTTTCAGGATTTCGAAGCGTGTGCGATGCATGGCATACGGTTGATCCATAAGAACTGTTTGCGATGAGCCAGAACAACAGAAACGTGCAGCCATATGGAGGTGTGTTTCGGACTTCGAGCCCAGAACCATCAATAAATTTTGACCTTGTTTCTTGTCACATTCCAGATTACAACGCAATAAGTAATTGCAAATCTGTTCACACTGATCAAACCTAAATGTGTTCACACTTAGCACCGGGCTATACAAACTACCCACTCAAAAATTACTTCACAGTTCCTCTCCTCATCACCCACAAAATAGGTATTTCATCTCAAGTCGTTCCGCCATGACTGATAGGAGGAGTTTCGGGTCGACATATAACCAGGGAGCAAAGGCCAAGGCCGCGGAAGCACTAGAGAGGTCCCGCCGATACGCGCCAGCCGCAGTAGAGATGTCCTGGCGTGGCGCGGAGCCCTTGAACGAGCTCTCACCGTCACGCCAGGGCTCTCACAAGCACACTTGCCGCATTGGCGATCACGATGATCTGGCGGTGCTGAAGTCCTTGGCCAGCGATGATGACATTATCGCTGGCCTAATTAAGAAGCATGAGCTAGTCGATGGCTTGATGAAGCTGCTCGATATTAGCGATGCCTCGGTTGAGAAGGCGACTGGCCTCATCGAGAAACTCATGGGTGAGAATGCGAAGCTCCTCAAGGCGCTCACCGAGACAAAGGAGGAGACCGCCTGTTGGAAGAATCTACATGAGCAGAGCATTGCCTCGGGATGATACTGAAAGTGGTCATCGAGGAACTAATGGGTGACTTGAGGAAGCTCTGGATCGACCACGAGTAGGAGGTGGAGGAATCCATGGCTGTTGTCAAGCAAAGTCATGAGGAATTGAAGGAGCTAGAGGATCTTGTCACCCGGCGATCCATCGGGGAGTAGAGACAGTAGCGACCCAGATCATTGTCTATGATTTCCTTCTTCTCTCGCCCCCGTGTCTTCCGGCCTTTGCCGCATGTGGCATTTCAAATTATCCGGAATATGTAAGACAATTATTATCCATGCCTTGGTAAATTTGTTGTCGTATTATTCGTTGCCATTTTAATTTTTTGTCGTATTATCCGTTGCCCTATGTGGCATTTTAAATTATACGAGTTGAAAACACGAACAAAGCAAATGCTAACATTGAGCGGGGCCATGGGATCACAAGCAAACACCCTCCATCCAAGTGCTTTAATTAACCGCGTGTTAAACAGCGGCTCGGCCGCCATTAATGGAGTTGTGAGCGAGGCAGGCGGCTGGTGGATGGAGGTCAAAGAGCTCGCTTCCCAGTGAGCATGTGCGGCCTTGGCTGCTCGCACGTGTCCCGTTGAGCCAGTGAGGTGGACAGGTCGCACGCATCCCATCGAGCCTGCATGGTGGACTGCTAGCACGCGTCCTGTCGAGCCTGTACGACAGACTTCTCGCGTTCGTCCGTCTAACCAAACAGTTGCTCGCATGCCACCAAGTATGGTTACATTTTGGCACAAAATACAAAGCTGAACAATGAAAGAGGATCGAGGTAGTACTATCCATAAGAAAAGAGGGTGTGTGGCCGCACTTAAAACGTTATGGGAACACACACTGTTCATATAATACAACCATTTGCGATATTAAAGTGTTAGCCATTTGTTTCAGAAGGACTTTGTTTGCTATTAATGTGTGCGCCTTGTCTTAAACTAGACGATTTTTTACCATGGCATATATGTGCCATGTCATGAAACCATGCCAAGTTTCATGTTTTTTGGGTGAGTTTTCGATTTATTGGGATTTAAAAACTGAGATTCTCAATGTTTCAGGACGACGAGACGTTTGTAATTCATTCTCATTCCTTCAATTAGACCTAAAAATGCAGTCAACGACACATGTATGATTTTCCACCCATTTTGCTTTAGTGGAGCATGTGCTTGTAGTTCAAATTTGAATTATGGACTGCATTAAATGCCTAGAAAACTCAATTAATATATAAACTGGCCAATCGAATCCTTAATAGTTTCAAATTTCAGCACGACACTCCTTCTATTCTATGTTGCCTGTAGAAAACAAAATAAAAGGAGAGAAGAGGTGGTGATTATCATTTTGCCCACAAGAGGGGCATGTTTCCCTACTGGAACCATGAGGGTTGCGAGAAGCTTCGGTTTATAAGAGGCTTGTAATATAGCTTGGCCCAAATTGGACAATTTTTACCATGACATATATGTCCCATGTCGTGACACCATGCCAAGTTTCATGATTTTCATGTGAGTTTTGGATTTATGTGGATTTAAAAACCGAGATTCCAAATGTTTGAGGATGACCCAGGACTCCGATACAGTTATAATTCATTCTCATTCCTTTCGTGGGGCCTAAACATGCACCCCATGGACACATGTATGATTTTTCTAGCCATTTTGGTGCACTGGAGCATGTATTTGTAGTTCGGATTTTAATTATGGACATTAAATGCCTAAAAACTCAATTAATGTATAAAAAAGGTCAAACGAACCTTGAATAATTCCAAAGTTCATCATGAATCTCCCGTTGTTCCATGTTGTGTGCAGAAGGAAATACAAGGCGAGAAGAATGAGTGTGATGCGGAGCATCCTACGATCATCCCCATGTACACTACGACGAGACCTCGACCTCAAGCAT
This sequence comes from Triticum aestivum, assembly GCF_018294505.1. NCBI lineage: Eukaryota > Viridiplantae > Streptophyta > Magnoliopsida > Poales > Poaceae > Triticum > Triticum aestivum. Next base: position 301,386,907 of record NC_057797.1, read on the forward strand.
ACGCCATTGGACACAAGGTGAACTCGTTCCTGAGTACTTTCCCTTTCCATTCATCTGAGACATGGTTGCTACCTAATGCCAAGACACTACATGTTCTTAGGAACCAAGGACTCAAGGAGAAGGAACAACCTGCGTCAAGACTTGTGTAGAGATTCTGCCAGGCCCAGACCTTCCGGCCATAGCCCAGAACCTTCGGCCCCCGGACCTTCCGGCCTGCCCGGAACCTCCGGCCCTCGACACTCCAGGTGACGCCCGGATGCGCCAACTCTCTGGATAGCCCGCACCATGCACGAAACTTTTGGAGCCCGGACCTTCCGTCCCTGCCCGGAACTTCCGGCCTACTTGCGCGCAGAGTCTCTGGGCCGAGGCCCATGTACTTGTTTCGCCCCTCACTTACCCCTTCGTGGCCCTATATTATATATACTCCTCCACCTCCACCATTTTAGGGTTAGCAAAGGATTAGCTCATTTGATATAGAGCTTTCCTCATCCACCCTGTTCTACTCCATCGAGAGAGATCGCAACCTCTCCGTAGAAGATCCACCTTAGATTCAAGACACCTTAATGGGAAGACCCCTCAAGACCTCCTCATGGAGATGAACTAGTTACCTCTTGTATCCCCTTTTGTTGAATTTGGACCTTTGTATGTCTCTTCATGTGATTGGATCTAGCACATGTGTGATTGTATCAAGTCAATTTGAGTGTTTCATCTCGTTTCCCTCGTGTTTTCCCTCTTGTGTTCTTCGTGTTCTTCACGGGATCCCCTCCATTTCGTGAAAGATCGGCCTATACCTGGTTAGCCCCGTATCATATGGTCTCACGAGCCACGTTGATCATGAATTTGGAGTCTCCCCCTCCATTTCTAGCCTTCTTTTGCTTGATTTTGTCCTAAATTCAAAAATCTCCATCGAAAATAGCTCCAAATTTTTTTGTGATTTGTTGGTTTGGTTGATGTTTTGTTGAATTTGATCCATGGATTTGCTGTGTCTTGAGTGGATCTAGCTTCCCCCCTCTTTTCCCCCGTTTCCATACATGAAATCTCCCCAATTTTGAACCTACAAATCGAGTTTTTCCACCCCTGTTCTCAGATCTAAGAATCTAGGGTTCGTCCCGGAAGAAATTCCACGACCCCCGGAACTTCCGGACTCCCCCGGAACTTTCGTCCTTACCTCATAATTTCCGGGTTGACCAGGGAGTTTACCCAAAATTCCCCGGCTTCCCCCGCACTTTTTCCGCGACCCCTGAAACTTCCGGCCACCCCCAGAACTTCCAGAGCCCGGAAGTTCTGGCCCTGACCCTGGAACTTCCGGCCTAACCAGCAACATTACACAGAATTTCAGTAACAGCCTCTTTCACCGCTTTCTTCACAACTTTTCGCTCCGAACTCCGATTAGGGTGTTCTTTGGCTCATTTTGAAGCTATCAATGTGCCCGAGATCCTGACCTTGGTTTCACCACCTTTTGACACCATCAAATTTTTTGAACTTTGTCATCTTTTCCTAGGACTTCCACCATCTCATCCGCAATACCACCATAGCTTTCCGCAACCTAACCAATTTTGATCCCCATTGCATTTGAGGTTATTTGAGTAGTGATTTGAGTCTCCTAAGGTGTTTCGGATACTTAGGTACGGTTACTTCTTCATCAACCCTCCACCATAAATACCGCATAACCTTCTCAACCATCCATTTCTGCCACCTCAACTTAATCCAATTTTTTGAGCTTGTTTGAGTTATGGCTCGTGTCTCCTAAGGTGTTTCGGCTACTTAGGGACTGTGACCTCAACTTCAACTCGCATAACCCACCACCACCATCATTCCACTTCCGCATTGCCAACTTCAAAACCACCACCGCATTACCACTACCACCATTTGACATCTGCCGTTGAGATTTTGAGTTTGCGGTTTTTCCGTTTCCTATGGTGTTTCGGTTAATTAGAACAGTTCTACATCAAGAACACCACGTCTCATAATCGCCACAAGGTCATCTTTGACATTGACCACTTCACCTTTGACATCACACAAGGTAAGGGACGTTAACCTCGACAACATCATTGTATATTCCCCCTTGCCATTGTATTGTTAACCCCTAACCCATTTTGCGTAACTTACCTATCGAGACTAGCCATTTGAGTATTGCCGAGCCACGCTACTTGTGCACTTTAGTGATCTTCGAGCCGCATCTTCCATTGCGTGCACATATGATTGTATCATCTATTGTGTCATACATTATTCCCGCATATACACAATTGCTATCTTAGTTTGTGCATTTCGCATATTGACCATATCAAAAAAAGAGAAATAAGCTTTTAAGCAAAATAGAAAGAGCAAAGAAGCTTGTAAGCAAGAGCCATAACATCGTATCATAGTGCATCTCTATATATCATATGGTATCATACTCAATCATCTTGGATCATCTTGTGCTAAAGCACCGGAACATCATACATACATCACATACTTTTGATAGGAAGTCGCTACATTTTGTCTCATATAGGTAGTGCACAAGTTCGTATCCGCCTATTGAGCAATCGGCTAGTGTCTCCCTAGTGTTGTGCGACATGAGCATTTTCCGTGGATTCCACATTTTCCGCTCAATCCTTGGTTGCACAACCACATTTATCTATTCGTGTGTGTGTTTCCTTGTGCCCACATTGCTATTGGTCTACTTGTTGCACTTGTGAATTTGTGAATCTCTTTCAACATTATTGACTCTTACTAACAATTGCATCAAATTTTTGTGCCACTATCCTCACCAAGCTACTCCATAAGCCACTTGTGTTGCTGTGAGAATTGACAAGATCCGGTACCAATCATGCTATTTCCTTGATACATTATTGAGTGATCATTGATCCATTGTCAACATCAGGTAAGGTACATTTGGTCTTGTTCTTCTCTTTCTGCCACTCACATTTTCTCTAGTCTTGTGATGGATAGGCAAAGCATTTCATCTCCGGTCTTCAACAACATCGACGGCGTGAACAACTACATCACCAAAACGTCCATCTTTGATCTACAACGACAAATGCAAGGCGCACAATCAAGATTGCGAGAGAGCATCTACAACCTCGCCATTGACATACGACACTCCGAGCTACATACAACAAACTACCTCGACAAGAAGCTTTCCGCACAAAAGGAGGATAAGGATGCACGGATGGAGGAGATTCAGAGTTTGTTGGTCAACCATTCTTCCCCTTCCTCATCCTCAAGGCGACGGCGAGCAAGTCAATCATCTTTGGAGCGCCCAAGTGATGCAAGCGCAATTCGTCCATGTCCACATCTCCATGGTGACCACCATCATGTTCGTGATCCACATCATCATGAAGGGTAAGTCACCTCCAAGCATCATGTGCACGACGACGATGACGAACGACATCTACTACAAGCTCAAGCACAACAACGACACCATCAACATGAAGATGCTCCACACGTGCAAATCTACAAGTCCCAACAAGCTCTACATCAAGCTACGGCCAACCTTCATGAGCACAAGAGAGGGCCGCGAGACGAGCTCCACCAAGAGGAAGCTACGGCTACCACCACTTTAGCATATTCACCAAGTGTTCTCAAGGCATCTTCGCCTTTGGACGTACGACATCTTCGCCTACTTCCCACGAGTTTGCCTACATCGACATCTTCAACAACAAGGTGACCACCTACAAGCGAGGGCGACCCTTCCATCTTCAGAAGCCCCTCAAGGAAGATGGCCGAGCATGGGAAATTATTTTCGGTCATGGAGACGAGCTATGAGGTACCACATCATATGGGCCTCATACACGACGTGAAAAGACGGTCGAGCAAGGGCCATCCCCTTCGACCACGGCGGTGAGCATGAACCTGTTCTACAACATGAAGACGATGCCCCAATATGTCTCCTACTCCGAGTCAAGCTACGAGACCGCGCATGAGACCCTCTCTTTGGTCTCAGAGGCGAGAAATGATTTGCCACATCCTATGGCATTCATATTTGGAGGCGTTATGGAAGAGGAGGTTGAGCATGGGACTATCCCTTCAACCAAGGCGGCGATAGGAGTTGAGCATGGAGACATTTGCACCTACACCTCTCCGACACCCACATATGACGAGATGCCCCGATTCCCATGTGAGGAGAGCCACCCCACCATGTGTGATATGAGTGACTCCACCATATATGACATTGGGTGCATTTCCTATGAGAGGATGAGCGTGACCACCAGTAGCCCCACACATGAGAGCATGCCACACATCCTATGTGAGGTTGAGAGCCATTTGAGTGACTCCACCCACCATATGAGTGAGAGCATCTTATCGGGAGTGAGTGAGCCACAACACTTAGTGAGTGAGGTAGTTGACATAGCATGTGAGGCCACTATGATTTCTAATGACTTACCCTCTACTCCGAGTGTGTTTTCCCTTTTGGTTCTAGGTCTCCTACAAGAAGACATGCCTATCCACGACGAGTCCATACCTCCAATGGAGATGACGATGGCCATGGTGGAAGAAGATGCACCCCCCATATGGTACCATCAAGTTGCAACCTCACCTACAACACATGACCGATGCCCCAAAGGTAACATACGTGATAGTGCTTCTCTTGTCCCACTAGTGGACTATCTTACCAATGATTGTTTGCATGATGTTGACACACCTATTACCATGCTTCATGCTAGTGCGACTTTCTCATGTCATGACTTAAAATTTATGATGAATATTAAGATGAGCATGTTGAGTTTCCTACTTGTGATGCTATTCTCCATAGGATATCATGTGAAAATTCTATCGGTCACATCATGTTCGACAATCCATTAAACTTGTCATATGCTATGAGTGAGATTTCTCATATTGTTTCATCACAATCTCAACATAGTAACTATGCATGCCCCATTAAAATAAATCACATTTGCACTCATGGCATAGATGACAAGGTCATGGTTATTGGAATGTGCTTCTCTTGTGATGATATTGCCATGCTTCCTTTACATGATTTGCGCAATTCATCTACTATGCCATGCCATGAACACATTGCTTCGAACATGCATTGTTTTGGATGTTGTCAATATTCTCCATGTGATGTTTCCACTAATGCTCATGAGGAGACCCCCATAGTTTCCTCATACATATTAGGAGATTTTGATGCATTCCATACTTTGCATGATTCCCATGATTGTGTGCACCCTATGCATTCCATGAATAACAATGCCCTAGATATTTCTCATGATGCATTACACAATTTTAATCTCCATTATGCTATACATAACAACAAACCTCTCATGATGGATGACATGTTTCTCTATCACGCATCTCATTTATTTGAGCATTGGATATTTTGTGCTAACCAACACATGCACGTATGCATCATAATGGGTGATGTGTACATACAACACATACACACAATTTTCCCTTTGCCTTTGTTTTGTGAAAGTACTCATGTATACTCGGCAACCTCTCAATCCCAAGAGTTGACGAAGCGAGCTCTTGAGAGCAACGATGACTTAGGATCCCGTGGACTATCCTTACCACCGTTCCCTTCACTCAATGACTACGTGCATCTCTTTTACTTGACCCTCACACATCTTTGGGCTATATATCACTTGTTAATTTATGCCCATTGTACCATGTTCACTTTGCATGTTATGCTTGCTTCTACGCCTTTGCCATGCAATTGTGACCCTTGCTTGCACTTACATATGATTCACCAATCTACTACTCATATGTGTATTTGCATGCTTGGGGGAGATCCTTCTTGCTATTACTATGTTTACCTTGTACCACATGCTATTGTTGATACTTGTGTTGGGAGAGTCATGATGTTCCATTGTTATTGACATAGAACCTCTTGCCAATACAATGATGACACTTTGCTCATATGTTGTTTTCATGTTTGTGATATGTCATGTGCATTATATATGCCCACTATTTGCACAGATGACATGATGACCTTGATTACCTCTACTATGTTGCATCTTCGCACTACTAGCTTGCATGACTTGTTTACGATGATCACTTGCTTGGTTGCATCACCTGTAACGCCCTCGATGCGGCTATAGCTCCCACGTGTCGAGGCACGACTTAGAGACATAACCACATTGAAAGCAATGTCGCAAGTTAGGTAATCATTACAACATCCCATGTAATATATGATAAAAGGGGGAGATACATAGTTGGCTTACACTCGCCACGTCACATCAGAGAACATAAATAACATCCATCATACAAACACTCATGGCCCGACTATGGCGCCAAAATAGAAGAAAACCCAACATGCGACAAGGCCCTGAATCGAACCCCAACTAGGCACCACTACTGATCATTGGGAAAGGAAACATAATAACGCTGAGAGTCCTCGTCGAACTCCCACTTGAGCTCGTACTCGTCACCTGGAGCGGAATCACCTGGACCTGCATATGGAGTTATAGTAACTGTGAGCCACAGGGACTCAGCAATCTCGCACCCTCGCGATCAAGACTATTTAAGCTTATAGGAATGGATAAGGCAAATATAAGTGGAGCTGCAGCAAGCGACTAGCATATATGGTGGCTAACTTATACGCAAAAGAGAGCGAGAAGAGGAGGCAAAGCGCGAGCGAGAATCTAGAAGAACAACCTGCGCAAGCATAACTCCAACACCGTGTCCACTTCCCGGGCTCCGCCGAGAAGAGGCCATCACGGTAACACACTCAGTTGATTCATTTTAATTAATTAAGGTTCAAGTTCTCTACAACCGGACATTAACAAATTCCCATCTGCCGATAACCGCGGGCACAGCTTTCGAAAGTTCAATCCCTGCAGGGGAGTCCCAACTTAGCCCATGACAAGCTCTCACGATCAAAGAAGGAATAGACCTCCTCCCAAGACATTCCGATCAGACTCGGTATCTCGGTAACTCAAGACACTTCGACAGGTTAAAACAAGACCAGCAACACCGCCCAAATGTGCCGACAAATCCCGATAGGAGCTGCACATATCTCTTTCTCAGGGCACACTCAGATTGTCCTAGGTACGGGTAGGCCAGCCCAGAGTTGCCCCTGGTGGCCACCGGTAGCTGACAGGTGGACCAACACTCAGAGGAGCACTGGCCCGGGGGGGTAAATAAGATGACCCTTGAGTCTGCAGAACCCAAGGGAAAGAAAAGGGCTAGGTGGCAAATGGTAAAACCAAGGTTGGGCATTGCTGGGCAAGCTTTAATCAAGGCGAAATATCAAGGGGTTCCCATTATAACCCAACCGCATAAGGAACGCAAAATATCAAGGGGTTCCCATTTCAACGTGGTCAAACTTCCATTCTGGAATGGCAAGAGGTTGGAGGAGACTAGCTGGCCTTTGGTGTTCTGCCTTCACTCTTCTGCAGACATCACATTCATTCACGAATTGAGCGATCTCGCGCTTCATTCGAGTCCACCAATAAGCTTGCTTGAGGTCTTGATACATCTTCATGCTCCCAGGGTGGATGGAAAGGAGAGAATTGTGAGCCTCGTTCATGATCACTTTACGAAGTTCACCTTTGGGCACAACAATACGATCCTCGAAGAAGAGAGTGTCCTTGTCATCAAGGCGGTAGCACTTGTACTTGGAATGACTCTTGGCAATCCCAATCTTCACCTTTTTCACCATAGCATCAAGAAGCTGGGCTTGGCGAATCTGGTCTTCTAAGGTAGGAGAGACTTGAAGGTTGGCGAGGAAACCTTGAGGAACAACTTGCAGATTAAGTTTGCGGAAAGCTTCACAAAGCTCGGGTTGATAAGGCTTGAGAATCAGACTGTTGCAGTAGGCCTTTCTGCTCAAAGCGTCAGCAATCACATTGGCCTTGCCTGGAGTATACTCAATACTCGGATTATACTCTTGAATCATTTCGACCCAACGAGTTTGCCTTAGGTTGAGATTAGGCTGAGTGAAGATGTACTTGAGACTCTTGTGATCAGTGAAGATGTCCACTTTTCTTCCCAATAGAAGATGTCTCCAAGTCAAAAGAGCATGCACAACTGCCGCCAACTCGAGATCATGAGTGGGGTAGTTCTTCTCATTAGGCTTCAACTGGCGAGATGTATAAGCAACAAATTTCTTCTCTTGCATCAATACTGCGCCAAGACCTTGGAGAGAGGCATCACAGAAGACCTCGTACGGCTTGGATTCATCAGGTGGAGTCAGAACTGGAGCAGTGATCAACTTCTCTTTCAAAGTGTTGAAAGCAATGTCACACTCCGGAGACCAAACGTACTTGACGTGCTTCTGAAGAAGATTAGAGAGAGGCTTCGCGATCTTGGAAAAGTTTTCAACGAATCTTCGGCAATAGCTTGCGAGACCGAGAAAACTTCGGAGTTGCTTCATGTTCTGAGGAGGTTCCCAATTCATAATTGCAGACACCTTCTCAGGATTCACAGCAATGCCCTTGGCAGAGATGATATGACCAAGATAAAGAACCTCATCGAGCCAAAATTCACACTTGGAAAACTTGGCGTAGAACTGATGTTCCCTGAGCTTATCAAGCACCAAACGCAAATGCTTGGCATGATCTTCCTTGTTCTTCGAGAAAACTAGAATGTCGTCGAGATAGACCAAAACGAAGTCATTGGTGTAGGCGTTGAAGATGAAATTCATCATGCGAGAGAACGTCGGAGGAGCGTTGGCGAGGCCATAAGACATGACAGTGTATTCATATGAACCAAAGCTTGTTCTGAATGCTGTCTTGGGAATATCTTCTTCACGAATGCGAATCTGGTGATAACCCATACGGAGATCAAGCTTGGAGAATACTTGGGCACCTTTGAGTTGTTCGAACAGCTCATTGATGTTGGGAAGTGGGTATTTGTTCTTGATGGTCTTCTTGTTCACTAGACGGTAATCAACACAAAGTCGGTCCGTTCCATCCTTCTTCTTCACAAAAAGAACACCACAACCCCACGGAGAAGAACTAGGCCGGATGAGACCCATTCTTTCTTTCTCATCAAGTTGCTTCTTCAGCTCCTTCAACTCTTCAGGTCCGAGCTTGTAAGGACGTTTGCACACAGGTTCTGTGCCAGGCTCAAGTTCAATAACGAATTCAACTGGCCGGTGCGGAGGCATTCCTGGAAGCTCTTCTAGAAAGACGTCTTGATATTCGCAAACGACTGGAATTTGAGAGATGGCATCCAATTCACCCTTCTCATTGAGAGAACACAGACGGATAGTATTATCCCGAGCGGCAAAGACAATTACATCCTCAGACGAATGAGTCAATTGAATCTGCCTGGCTGCACAATCAAGCTGAGCCTTGTGCTTAGAAAGCCAATCCATTCCGAGAATAAGATCAATATCCGAGTCACCGAGAATCGTTGGAGAAGATAGAAACTTGTACTCACCCAAAGTGATAGAAACATCCGGAACGATGGAGTTAGCCTGCATGCGCTTACCGAGAGAGACAACTGCTAAAGGACTAGGCAAAACTTGTGAAACCAATTCATGCCTATTTGTAAACGGTCTCGAGATGAAGCAATGCGATGCACCAGTGTCAAAAAGAACTTTAGCTGGAATATCATTAACAGGAAGGTTACCCATGATCACATCTGACGAGTCCTCTGCCTGAGCTGCATTCATCAAATTGACCTTGGCAAGCTTGGGGTTATGCTTGACCATAGTTGTACTTGCCGATCTGACAGGAGGAGGAGGAGGAAGACGCCTCTGGTTGAAACACTTGTTGGCATAGTGACCCTTCTGTTGGCACTTGTTGCACGTGACCTCTGAAAGCGGACGGTGATACGGAGCACTCGATCTTGGAGCTTGAGACGATGTCTTGTTCTGAAAGCCAGGGTTGGGTGGGTGGGAAGAACCACTGCCACCTTTGCTCTTCTGCTGATACGGCTGATGGAACGGAGGAGGAGGAAGCCAAAACTTCTGCTGCTTGGCCACTTGAGTAGAGGAAGAAGGAGTAACATCTCTGACTCGCTTCCTAGAAGCATCACACCTCAACTGAGCAGCCTCTTGCTTCAGTGCCATGTTGTAGAACTCATCGTACCTCAAAGGCTCAAAGAGAACAAGAGCGAGCTGAATATCTTCTCTGAGACCACCCCTGAACTGATATATCATGCTCTTCTCATCAGGCACGTCCTGCTTGGCAAAGTGGGCAAGCTTCTGGAAAAACGTGTTGTAGTCATAGACAGACAAAGAACCTTGCTTCAGATTGCGGAATTCCTCACGCTTGCTTTCAACCACACTCTGCGGAATATGATGAGCTCGGAAATCTCGACGGAAATCATCCCAAGTGATAACACGTCCACCTCTGGAATCCTTGTACTGCTGAAACCATTCTGCAGCTTTATCTTTGAGTTAGAAGGAAGCAAACTTGACAAAGTCCTCAGGCCTGACGTTACTGCACTCGAAATGCTTACACAGATCCACAAGCCAATCGTCAGGATCGGTTGCCTCAACACAATTGCTAAAAGTCTTTGGCCCGTTAGCAAGGAACTGGTTGAGTGTAGCAAAGTGACTCTGATTGCTGCCTTGATTCCCTTGACTGCCTTGATTGCGCTCTTAAAGAATTTGCATGATCAGCTGAGTGTTTGCATTGGTTGCGGCCATCACAGCTTGCCATGCCTCTGGAGGAGGTGGAGGCGGTGGCGGATCAGGGTTCGGAGTCGTGCGTGTTGGAGGAGCCATCCTGAAGAGGTTGACCACCATTAGCACATGGATAGATAAATATTGAAGCTGAATCCAACGGAATGAAAATTGCAACATATAGTCTTCACATCCGAACAAAATGAACGAATGCATTCCTCTTCAGATGGTCACATATCCATAAATTGAGAAGCCACGTAGAATTAAGGTAGAGAAATAAATCAACAAGGTACGGATCAAGAATGAATAATCGGTAAGAAATCCCAATCTCAAACCAATATCCGTGGAAGAAGAACTAGAGCTACTAGAATTCCCACCTATGAAACTCCCAAACTTTTCCGGTTATGCAATCAGGTGTTGGGGATACAGGGGAAGCATAATATCTCACCCAAACTAGCAAATCCTACATCCAGCTGTATCCATCCTTCAAAACATAACCAAGAAACCTTCGGAAACCATCTACCTCAACCTTCGAAAAGCATCCGTTATACAAGTTATGGCGATACTCCCGAACTCCCGCCCCAGTACTTGGTGGCGTCGAGGTTATCTCACCAACGAACTGCATAAAAGAGATTTTCAATGTCGACGAACATATCTCAAGTATTCCAGAATTGCAACGATAAAATTATGATGACAACACCTCAGAGCTCAACTCCCCGGGACACTTCCACTAAACCCCTGACAGGAGGCACCAAGTCAATGTTCTCATCATAAGCCATCGGAACGATTCCAAGATACTCGTGTGATCCTAAAAAAATTAGTGAAATTTGAGAAGAGAAGAGTCAAAACTCTACGTCAGGATGCCTTACCAGAGCGATGAGGAGACTGGGAAGTAAAAAGAATTCCTAAGATCTCCGATATATAATTCCTAAAGGACTCAAAACATTTTTCTAGACACAACTCGGCTGCTAAAAACGATCAAGCAATGGGGCTCCTAAGGTCGGGGAAGGCTCTGATTACCAACTTGTAACGCCCTCGATGCGGCTATAGCTCCCACGTGTCGAGGCACGACTTAGAGACATAACCACATTGAAAGCAATGTCGCAAGTTAGGTAATCATTACAACATCCCATGTAATATATGATAAAAGGGGGAGATACATAGTTGGCTTACACTCGCCACGTCACATCAGAGAACATAAATAACATCCATCATACAAACACTCATGGCCCGACTATGGCGCCAAAATAGAAGAAAACCCAACATGCGACAAGGCCCTGAATCGAACCCCAACTAGGCACCACTACTGATCATCGGGAAAGGAAACATAATAACGCTGAGAGTCCTTGTCGAACTCCCACTTGAGCTCGTACTCGTCACCTGGAGCGGAATCACCTGGACCTGCATCTGGAGTTATAGTAACTGTGAGCCACAGGGACTCAGCAATCTCGCACCCTCGCGATCAAGACTATTTAAGCTTATAGAAATGGATAAGGCAAATATAAGTGGAGCTGCAGCAAGCGACTAGCATATATGGTGGCTAACTTATACGCAAAAGAGAGCGAGAAGAGGAGGCAAAGCGCGAGCGAGAATCTAGAAGAACAACCTGCGCAAGCATAACTCCAACAACGTGTCCACTTCCCGGGCTCCGCCGAGAAGAGGCCATCACGGTAACACACTTAGTTGATTCATTTTAATTAATTAAGGTTCAAGTTCTCTACAACCGGACATTAACAAATTTCCATCTGCCCATAACCGCGGGCACGGCTTTCGAATGTTCAATCCCTGCAGGGGAGTCCCAACTTAGCCCATGACAAGCTCTCACGGTCAACGAAGGAATAGTCCTCCTCCCAAGACGTTCCGATCAGACTCAGTATCTCGGTAACTCAAGACACTTCGACAGGTTAAAACAAGACCAGCAACACCGCCCGAATGTGCTGACAAATCTCGATAGGAGCTGCACATATCTCTTTCTCAGGGCACACTCAGATTGTCCTAAGTACGGGTAAGCCAGCCCAGAGTTGCCCCTGGTGGCCACCGGTAGCTGACAGGTGGACCAACACTTAGAGGAGCACTGGCCCGGTGGGGTAAATAAGATGACCCTTGAGTCTGCAGAACCCAAGGGAAAGAAAAGGGCTAGGTGGCAAATGGTAAAACCAAGGTTGGGCATTGCTGGGCAAGCTTTAATCAAGGAGAAATATCAAGGGGTTCCCATTATAACCCAACCGCGTAAGGAACGCAAAATCCGGGAACATAACACTGATATGACGGAAACTAGGGCGGCAAGAGTGGAACAAGACACTAGGCGAGAGGCCGAGCCTTCCACCCTTTACCAAGTATATAGATGCATTAAGATAACATAGCAATATAATGATATCCCAACAAGTAAATAAATGATGTTCCAACAAGGAACGGCCTCCAACCTTCACCTGCAACTAGCAACGCTATAAGAGGGGCTGAGCAAAGCGGTAACATAGCCAATCAACGGTTTGCTAGGACAAGGTGGGTTAGAGGTTTGACATGGCAATTGGGAGGTTGACAAGCAAAAGGTAGGCATCGTAGCATTGGCATAGCAAGAGCGAGCAAACTAGCATAGCAAATATAGTAGTGATTTCGAGGGTATGATCATCTTGCCTGCACAGTTGTCAGAGTTGACTGGATCCTCACAAGCAAACTCAACGGGCTCCTCGGTAGCGAACTCGTCTCCCGGCTCTACCCAACAAGACAAACAAGCAACAAGGATACAATCAACCACGTGCAAGACCAAGCAATAGGACGAAATGAAGATATGCTATGCGGCATGCGATGCGGGATGCAAAATGCAAGATATGATAGGAAATGCATGAACCTGGCCTCAACTTGGAATTCCAAGGGTGCCACTGGAAAGATGATATGAAATCGCTTGAAAACGATATAAAAATCACCGGAATCGGAGTTACGGTTTGGAAATGGCAAGCGTTTTTAAGAATGGCACCGGTCCGCGATTTACAGCAAGTAGGCATCTAAATGCAATGAGATGAACATGCTACAAGCACCAAACATGACAACAAAATACATGGCAGGGATGCACACAAGATTCTTAACAAAAGACTAGCACTGAGCCACGGCCAATTCATCCATTATGAGGTTCAAACAAGCATGGCAAAAACGCAAATGCAAAACAGATTCCAGACTTAGTGAAATTAACACTTGTCTGAAATTTCAGATCACGAAGCCCTCTTCAGAGCGGCAAAACAACATGATACATGAACTGATTAAGACAAGTAAGAACATGGCATGGAGCTACTCAACAAGCTTACCAAAAGTCCCAAAGTGACCTGAGGCCAAAAGGGGTCACAAAATATACTAACGGGCACCCGAACATAGCTAAAACACAATCAGTTTTCGGACTTGGCGAAAACTGAGACATGCTGAAATATAACTCACGAAGGCATGTAGACAAGCTCGATGCACTCACTACGGTGCAAGTCATGGCACGACAAGCATACATCCATTAATAAGGCACAAAATGCTAGCTAGACATGGCAAGAACAATGGCATAGCATGCACGGATCAACTACAATAACATCGGCAAAATCGCAAACGAGTTGACGATCTGCCTAGATTCACCACGAAGCAAAAGTAGAGCTCGATTGACTCAAGCTAGGTTGCTCCATAATTGCAAACAAAGACATGGATGGATAGAGCATAACATGATTAACAAAACTCCTTTACTAACCATCCTCAAAAGAGGCACGGATCACTAGGAAACAAGCTGAACATATGGCATCATGAACTAAAATATCCCAGGCTTAGTGAAACAACTAAGTCCCTGAAAACAGAATTACCGGGTGCCTCACTTTGGAAGCTTGCACAAGTCACCACACACATCCTAAAAATGCATGGGTTGCACCTCTGGAAAGAAGACAAAATGCTTAACAAAACATATCAAGGACTCACAGGCATAGCATGCACACAATAATCATGGCAAAAATGACAAAAGTCTAAGATAAACTAGCAGATATGCCAATTAACTCACGAAGCCTCCTTCTAACAGCATTTTGGGTACCAAGATGGGCTCAAATGAAAATGATGCAATGGAATGAACTGATGTACTCATCGAGGCGAACATTTTGATATACTATATGTCCAAATCGGGGCTACGGATGCAAAGTTACGAGCGGTCAAAGTAGGCATAAAAAATTAGGGTTTAGAGGGAAAAAGTCAACCGTTCGAAATCAGATCTGGATTTGCACGCGGTTCGGGGTTCGACGGAGCTGCTCGCCGGAGTTCGTCTTGGCCGGAGAGGAAGGAGCCGGACTTGCGGAGGAGGAGGAGGACGGCGGGGCCGGCCGAACCCGGTGAGGACGGCGGCGGCGGCGGCCGGGGTCGCCGGTG